>NC_052627.1:12093347-12748902 GCF_016161935.1 Mauremys reevesii | reverse complement strand
AAGCTGCCAGCCTCCACCTCAAATCCTGCTTCGCCTCCAGCATTTATAAGGGTGTTAAATATATTAAAAAGTGTTTTTAATTTATAAGGGGGGGTTGCACTCAGAGGCTTGCTATGTGAAAGGGGTCACCAGGACAAAAGTTTGAGAACCACTGCTATAAAATGTCTACTTGTCTTAAGAAACAACATAGTGTAGGAACTTTAGTATTTCTAAGGTGGATGCCAGAAACATTAGGATTGTTACCCCAACTTTAGGAAAATCCATATATCCTGCAGGAACATGCTGATGGAATGTACCGGAAGGGGTTACAATTCCTGTACTGTCTCGCTCCATCGCTTGATGTGAAAACACTCCTGGATCAGACATTGGCCTGTGGATCATATGAGTTCCCATTCCACTGTGACACCAATCTACTTTATCTAGTAATGAAACAAGTACAATCAATTATTATATTGATATTAATAAACTTGTATGGGCAGCTAAGACTAAAGCCCTCTGCATTAAAGCATTTCCGCAACAAGAATAGTCCCTTGCTCTACAGAAACCTTGGTTGTTTCAGATGTGTTGTCCACTCAGACTATACTTCTGAGGCGCATATATACCAAGAATGGAATCTGTGCGGACAATCACTTGAAGAAATCCCACTTAACGGAGGATGTTGAAAAATTACTTCTAGTCAAGAAATAAACTTCCACAAGTTATGGATACTGAAACCTGCCCCTTTTGGCTCTTGTACTGTGGTAATTGAGGACTGTGTGGTCTCTTATAACCTCAGTTTGACTGTTTGATACTACAAATGGGTGCTTGTCAAAAGAGATGGCTTTATCAAAAGGTTCCTGAAGTTCATAGGCAAAACAAGAAGATGCATCCACAAGTGGTAACATGAAGAGGCAGGCCACTTGGAAGTTGGTGGTTACGTAGGGACCAGTGATCATGAACTGATTACATTCAATATGGGAAAACAGAGGACACTCAACTGGTAACAGACAGATGGTGTTTCAAAAAGGCTAATTTCCTAAAGCTAAGAAAAATTATGAGCAAAATTGATTGGGAAGAAAAACTTAGAAAAATGTTAAGAATTGGCAGGTCTTACAGAACAGTTTCAGACTGCCAAAAGTCATGATTACACAATCAAGAAAGAGGACTTTAATTAGAAGCCCATCCTTGTTCAGTAGCAAGGTGAAGGCATCAATCAGAAATTAAAAAGTAATACATTTACAAATGGAAAAGAGGGGAAACAGTTGATAAGTATTATGAAAGGCAGAAAACTATTAAGGGATACTAAAGACATCAAGGAAAAATCTGTGGCTGACAGGGCTGAGGAAAACAATGAGTGTTTAAAGTGTTTTAAAAACAAAAGAAATCTTAACAAATGGTATAGGATCCAATGCTAGATGAATATTGTAAAATTGCTAATGATACAGAAAAGGCACAAGTGTTCAATAAATATTTCTGTTACAAAGCAGAATTAATTCTGCCCAGAGAATTAATAACTAAGGATGGTAGACAACATCTACTAGGGATAAACTTATTTAAACCAGCAGGAGCAGATAATGAAATCAGGAGTCTGAAACGAGTTGGATGAGAAGATCCCAGGCCTGCCAATGCTAATTTTTAATAAATCTTAGAATACAGGGGAAATTTCAGAAAACTGGAAAAGAGTGCTAATAATGTGCCAATATTCAAAAAGGGAAAGTGGAATGACTGGATAACTATAAGCTGGCTAATCAGTCCTGGACAGAATAATGGAAAATATGAAATGGGAGTGATTTGATAAAGATTAAAGGGCAAGTATACAATTCATGCTATAAATACCAAATTTTTATGGAAAATAGCTCTTATGAAACTTGATTACATTCTTTGAGGAGACAAGAAGTTTGATTAAGGTCACTGTGTAGATGTAAATACTTTGTCTTTTGTAAGATGTTTGACTTAGTATTGCATGACATTCTGATTATAAAATTAGTACTATACATAGATTTATCTAGATCTTTATTTAATGACTGAGTAAAAAGTTTTAAAAACAGGAATCACCACTGAATGAGGGTAATTTTAGTGCAGGTCCACCGGTATTAGCACTAGGACCAATACTATTCAACTTTTTCACTAATGATGTAGGAGCAAATATAAAATGATTGCTAATAAAATTTGTGGATGACAAAGATAGGCAGAGTGGTAAGTAATGAGGAAGACAGGGAAGTCATAGAGAGAGATCTGGATCGCTCGATAAGCTGGGCCCATTCTAATAAAATGCATTTTAAAACAGCCAAATGTAAAAGTATACATTTAGAAACAAGGAATGAAGGCTCTACCCTACTTACAGAATGGAGGACTGTATCCTGGAAAGTAGTGACTATAGTACGTCTATACTACCCGCCAGATCGGCGGGTAGTGTTCGATGTATCGGGGATCGATTTATCGCATCTCATCTGGATGTGATAAATTGATCCGCTAATCGATGCCCATACTCCACCTCAGCAGGAGCAGTAAGTGGAGTCGATGGGGGAGCTGCAGCAGTCGACTCTCCGCCGTGAGGATGGCCAGGTAAGTCGAACTCAGGGTATGGCTACACTTACGGTTTGCAGCGCTGGTAGTTTGCAGCGCTGGTCATCCAGCTGTGTAGGAGCAGTGCTGGTGTGTGGCCACACTCACAGCTACCAGCGCTGGTGTGTGGCCACATTTGGAGCATTTGCAGCGCTGTTGGGAGTGCTGCATTATGGGCAGCTATCCCAGCATTCAAGTGCACCAACGTGCTTTTCAAAAGAGGGGGGTGGAGGGTGGTGTACTGTGACAGGGAGCGGGGAAGATAGAGAGTGGATTTTTGGAGCCAACACTGTGTGTTAGCTTCCTGGATTGGAAAAATCACAAAATGTTCATGAGCCCTTAGTCTTAACTCTAATTGCAAACAGCCTGCCTCCAACACGGACTCCCCCGTTTCACTCACTCCCTGTGGTGTACTGTGACAGGAAGCGGGGAAGAGAGAGATTGGAAAAATCACAAAATGTTTGCGAAGCCTAACAGCCTGCATCCAACACTGTTTCCCCTGCCTCTCATTTGATCGTTCACGGCCAGGTACAGATAGCTCCTGTTTGCTGTGATCAGTGTTTGTTTTTATAGATAAGCAGTTCAAACGGAGCTCCGATCGGCTCAGTTCTGTTTCATTCACTCTGCCTGCCTGCCTCTCATTTGATTGTTTACAGCCAGGTACAGAACGGAGCTCCCATCGGAGCTCGTTCACAACAAAACAAAGAGAGGCTGCATAACAAAACAAAGAGAGTAATTTATAAAAGCATTCTGGGATACACCTTATTCCCTGGAGGCCAATCACAGCGCTGGTGTGTGGCCACACTTGATGACCAGCGCTGCAGCACCAGCGCTGGAATCCTTATTCCCCATGCTGAGTGAGGTGTACGGCCAGCGCTGCAGCCAGGGAGTTGCAGCGCTGGAAGTGCCCTGCAGGTGTGGCCACTTACTAATTGCAGCGCTGGTGGAGGCTTTCCAGCGCTGCAAATCGCCAGTGTAGCCATAGCCTAAGATACTTTGACTTCAGCTACGCGAATAGCATAGTGGGAGCTGCGTATCTTAGTTCGAAACCTCCCCCCCCCACTAGTGCAGCCCAGGCCTAAAAATGATACAAGGTTCACAATGGACAAGCTACTCAACAGGAGCTTCCAGTGCAACACTCTGGCAAAGAGGGCTAATGAGATCCTCAGAGGTATAAACAGGGAAGCAGTGTGTAGGAATAGGGAGGTGATTTTACCTTTGTATATAGCATTCCAGTGTTGGTCTCGGCAGTGCCACATACATTTCTGGTGGCCACATTTTAAGAAAGATGTGGAAACATTGGAAAAGGTACAGAAAAGAGTCACAGAAATTATCTGGGGGCTGGAGAAAATGCTTTCTAGCGAGAGGCTTAAGGAGCTGAACCGGTTTAGCACATCAAAAAGAAGACTGAGAGGTGACTTGATTGCAGAGTATACATGCCTTCACAGGGAGAAAATGCCAGGTACTAAAGGGCTCTAACAGCAAAAGGTATAAAAAGAACCAGTGTCTGGTAGCTGATACCAGACAAATTAAAATAAGAAGCACAAATTTTTAACAGTGAGGTTGAGTAACCATGGAACTAACCACCAAGAGAAGATATGCTTTAGCCAAACAAGTTATTTGGTTCAACATAGAGGTAACTGGGTTCGATGTAATGGCCTGTGATATCCAGGTCAGATTAGATGATCTGATGGTCCCATATGGCCTTAAACTCTCTGAATCTGAACAGAAAGTTTCACAGTTCCTAATATACAGAACAGCAAATTCCATAAAAGAAGCAAAACTGAAAAAAGGTTATGATGGTCTCCAGAGGAGTAATCTTCAGCCTCAAGAGACAACTATCCCATGTATTTCCTCACTCAACGTCCTGTATTGCAACAATCTTCCTCAACAAGAGAGTTTTGGATGAGAGTCCATTCAAAGCCCACTAATACAAGGCTGCTTCCAGGAGTAATCATAAAAATTACAGCTAGATTATCTAGTTCATCCCAGGCAGGGTGGAACCTACCTGCTTTGTCATTTATGGCTTTGTGCAATTATAACAGCAACAACAAATGTCACAAGCAGCAAAGCTTCACAACCAAAAGGTTCTCCGCTATCTTTTAGGACACAACTTCAAATTGGACAGGGCAGACAGAAGACCCAGCTCTGAGAATTGGAAATGGATTTATAATGAGCAAATGTAAATTCTGAGGAATTAAATTTATACAATGCCTCTCAGTTCTAAAGCATGGTTATTAAGAAAAGCAATAGGACTACAGAAAATTGCATGCATAAGGATGCCTGTTAGACAGTACTTCATACCTTGATTGCCACCTATCCCTTCAAAGGACCAGATGCCACTATGCCCCACTGGAGTGGCTAAATTGCTCCCAATAACGGATGGAGTAGAAGTTCCAGTTTGTCTAATACGTGCAGAACGTTCAGTCCCAATTGGAACAGGAACCTTTCTGTCCTGAGACGCATTGCTGGGCTTTTCTGAGCCCAAGGACACGGCTGAAGGGGTAGGAGATGGTGCTCTAACTCCAGATGACACTGATGGAGCAGGAGATTCTAAAGAAAATAATTGAAAAATTACAGAAGTGTGTAGGTATATTTAGTATCTTTTCTAGACCTAGTTTGAGACGATAAAATGAATTTCCACTCATATAGTCATGTATCAGAGGGAGAGCCATGTTAGTCTGGCTCTGTAAAAAGCGACAGAGTCCTGTGCCACCTTATAGACTAATAGCCGTATTGGAGCATAAGCTTTCATGACAAAGTGGGTATTCACCCACGAAAGCTCATGCTCCAATACATCTGTTAGTCTATAAGGTGCCACAGGACTCTGTCGCTTTCCACGCATATAGTTTTGTTCACATATACCAACACTAACCTGTAAAAAAAAACCCACGCTTTTGGAAGTAGATGATTCAGGAGAATCAGCAGGCATATTATGATAATCTGAAATGTTTTACCTCCAGATCACTGGTTCAAAATACAGCTCAAGCCTTTATCACTTGTTGACTGTTTGATGGCTTATGTGAAACAATTATTGTAAGTAGTTTACTACTCTAGACGCTATACAATTGATCATATACTGTTAAAAACATCATTTTAGGCATTATCAATAAAGATTGGCAATTAGAAAGGGTTAGATTCTGAAGCATATCATAAATTAATGGGTTCTTTTCAAAACATCTGCATCTCATTTAGCCTGCAAAAGTCCTAATAAGAGGACTTCAGATTTTAATACTGTATTGCCAGTGGCTTAATCTTTAACTTTCTTTCTTAAATATAATGGAATCAGTTATCTTTAAATTTAAAATTAGTTTTCTATCATAACACATCATGGCTGTGTTACAGCAATAACTGTAAAAGTCACAATTATAGATGAAGATATCAAGATTTACAGAACACAGTCACTCTCCAAATCTATTTAGTGGTTATTTTAAAGGGTTCTAAAAACAATCAATTCATCATAAAAGAAACACTATTTGTTGGTAGGATTTATGAAGACACTACCACACATCAGTGACACTTGGTTCACTTTTGGAAGAGTATCATCTCAACCAAAAGGGCTAGAACTTGGAAAAAAAAAATCCCAAAATCTAAAAAGAACCTCAGAGAGGATTATTGAGCAGCCCTAATACATCTGTTGAGATCAAATCTTTCATTTAACAGATTTCTTCCAGGACAATTCATTTTGTAAAATATAGTTTCAAAATCCATCTTCAAACGGATATGGACTTTAACAACAATGAAACAAAAAACTGCAGGAAAAAGCTTAGCCAAAAATATCAAGTTTATTCATTCCGAAGCTACATAGACTAGGTAGAATTTGACAGAACATGTTGCCTTTACAAAAATTTCTCACTAGTTTCCTACTGAGAAGAACTCACCATTTGATGCTGATGAACATGGAGGCAATAAACTAAGTGGGGAAAAATGTTGTCTGTTAAAATTAGCAGCTGAAGGTGCTCCACCCAGGGGTGGCCCAGGTGCATATATCTGACCGCCGGAAAGGTTTGAGGCAAAGTTACCCAAATGTGCAGAAGAAGGTGTTACAGAAGCATACGGTGAATCCATACTGACAATACCTGTGAAAGAAATTGGCAGAGGGTTAGTCCTCACTGAAAGATGGTTCTAATTAACATCTGTGTAAGTAGGAGATGAGGACAATGGGGAAACATTTGCATCAAATTAATTTCTTCATCCATCACAATTATTTGACATTTTAGTTAAATAGCCAAGTCCTTTTCGCTGTTCTCTCCATTCACACAACTACAAATAGGAGAGCAAGAGAAGTGAGTACTAAAAAGCTTGGAAATGGTGTCTCTCTCTCTCTCAGGAGTGAGGAATTAAGTAGTTCTGAAAGGTTTAAAACAACTCTAAAATAAACGAGTGAATGAGAAAATAAGTATGCATCAGTATTGAAGCTGGATACAAATAAGCAGTAAAAGTAAAAGCCCACCCTCCTTTCAAAAAAATAAAAAAACTTTTCAAAGGGGAAAACTGAAAGTAAAATAATGCAGGAAAATTTTCAGGGGAAGAAAAATGATTGGAAAATACCAGTTGAAGAGAAAATGTGAAAGTAAAGACCTAAAGGGAGTTGGCCAGTAAATGGGGCGTGGAGTGGGGGTAGAGAGAGACTGTCGGTTTGGAAATCTTTCATACTTTTTATTGTGAGATACTTAATACAAATGATATTTTATATTTAAAGACATAAGTAACATTTAAAAATTATGTTTGATTTTTATGTGGAGGTCTTGAGTATAAATGAATGCAATAACTAGACTGTAAATAATCCTGTAACTAGCTACCAGCATAACAATCTAGCATTTTCCAGATCCATAAATCTTTCTAATTTATATAGTCTGGGACTAGAAAAATGATTTTCTAGTAAGTAATGCAGACTCCATTTGGCACAGGGAAGGTAAAGTTGTGATTGTGTTTAAAATTCACGAAGTATTTCTCCACTACTCCCCTTTTCTTTCTTTAATAAAGAAATATTTAATATATGTTCTGAGATCAGCATGAAGCCATGTCATCAAATTATGGAAACATGGCTCCAGTTATACAATGGGAAACAGTTATCCATGGTGAGAAAATTTACCAAATAACGAATTTGCAAGAATTTTTGCATATTGGGAAGCTTTTTCCAAGTTTTGCGGGCTGAAGAAAGTGAAGAATAAAATCTAAGAAATTACTATATTTATTAGAGCTGAAATAATTAAGGACTCTTGTCTCTGCCCCAATATGTATTTTATTTTCCCTGTCCTTGTATAGACTAGACAGCAATGTAGGTCAGACAAAAAGAGGGGTCAGGATTTGAACACTCTACCTGCCAGGGATGGTAGGAAACTGTCCAGAGAGACAGAGACCATGTGCCCATGCTAACCATACATTTATGAAGATTTAAGACTTCATTTTAAAAGATTTTATCCATCGTGGTTGTGAAGATTACTTTCCTGTCAGCTAATGCAGTACTGTCTTCCTGACTCCGGAGAGACAAAGCTCCAGTAGCTGCTGCTGCTCATACTGGTTCTTTTCCCAAGCAGTAGTTATGAAACTGACATTGCTTGGTCAGTGTCACTGTTCTGGGCAGCAGCTAAACAGATCCGAATTATGTGAATTTCACTCAGTGGTTCATGGGAAAGCTATGGACAGCAGTAGAGGCAAGGACTGAGCAAAGCAACAGTCTCCCTTGAGAGCAGCCAGGAGGTTGGGTTAGAAGTACAGTAAGTGAAACTCCCTGAGACAACGGCAAGGAGGCTGAGAAATGGCAAAGACAAACCCTGTACCTCTCAGCATAAGCCCCCAAGCAGGGTTAAAGGTTAGCACCCTGGGAGGAATCCCACCAAACATTCTCCAGGAGTTAGGAGGGCTGGACTTCTCACAAGCGTTTGCCCCTGAACCCCTTCGTCTATCTTTTGTAAATGCTTTTTGTAATTTTTTTCAAGCCCTGCTAGCAGAGGTTTTAGAGCCTTGTAAAAAACACTCCAACCCTACTGTATTCAATGGAGGGGGAAAAGTTACTAAAATAACCGAAGTCCATAAAAGTAGTCTGAACATCCAACCAACTGCAAAGAACACAACAGTTTAGATTATATTTCATAGTAGGCTTGTGTTTGCAGGTCCGTACTAATGTAATGGCTTTCCTCAAATCCACACCTGACGTTTATGTCCACTGACATAAGCACTGGGGCATTTCTTTTTAAGGTCTACTGCAACTTGCAACTAATACATTACGATGTATGCACTGCACAAAGCTATTGAGAATCAGGGCCTTTGTGTACTCTGTAGTATGACTGAACCAGATCCCAAGCACCCCCAAATACTGCTACAATATTAATTTACTATAACTCTATGAAATAATATAGCTCATGGACCAGCAGTCAGAGCAGACCTCAGACTCCAGTCTGCGGCATGGCCTGGCAAAGCAGCTTGCATTCTGGAAGAAGGCTATAAAAGTCACTGACCCCAAACAGAGAAGTGGCAAGAAAGAAGGAGTAGTTTTTTGTTGTGTCCTCCAGGACACCTATCCCCTTGAGCTTCAACTATTGCAATAACTGTCCAAGAGACTTGGCTCAGAGCCTCCTTCCCCCACTTCCATGTGTGCCAGCAAGAGGGGAGCGTGTATCACCTTGATTCCCCAGGTGCCAGCAGCTATACTATTCTCCACAGAGTATGGATAGGCCACTTTACACTTCTCCCCAGTGCCTAGTTGCAAGTTAGACTAATTCTGGCTCCCTGAACTCTGCTACTTGACTTCATGGAACAATGAGGGACCACATTCCTTATAATCCAATTAACTCCCTGCTAGGAAAGCTGGCAAATAAGCAGCAACTCCAGCCAGACCCAATAGGGAGACTAACGAAGTGCCAGATGCCTAGCAGCAACAAAATGGCAAATTCTGTGACAAAAATACTGAATTCCATGGGATCTTGGAAATATGCCAAAGTCCCTGGCATCACTGTCCTGATTGAAATGAACTGGGCAGTCCAAACCCCTTAAGTGCTACTGTCTTAGACCCTCTGCTAACACAAGAAGATATCAATGTATCACTTTTCTTTAGAAGCACATTTTCAAAGTTATCTTCACAGCTAAGAGCTAGATTTTTTTTAAACACACACAAAAGCTGACATTCTGAGCACAGCTATTCAGCAAAAAGGTAACTTCTAGTGCTGTGGAATACATGGGACCCTATTGATATAAATGCAACTCAGCTCTGTCTCACTAATACCCCTCGCTATTCAACAGGAACTGATAACAAGGCCTACATATTGCCAGATATTTGAAGAAGACCGAACTCTCTCAAATTATTTCAAAATCAACTGAAGTTAACTAGTGCACATGAATAGGTTACAATGTAAAAAACAAACAGCATCTCTCTATTCTTTGGTATTAATAAATAGAAACAGATCAAAATTTACGACTGTTCTTCACTTCTTTAGGAAGTCATTGCTATACTTTTCTCTTGAAGGCGAAACACTACATACAAAACCCACATCATGAGTCCCTACACACTGGACAGAGTCAAAGTACAAACAAGCTCTACGTACTCCATAGCAAGTTGCTGCTCTGAATTCTGTGACAAAACCCTGCATGAGTTCAGCAGACTGGAAATTCTCCTGGAGAATCACGTGCATTCAAAAATGGAGACTTTTGTTGAAAAATCCCTTGTTTTATATATTCTGATTTTAAATTCATTTTTAACTGTGTCCTGAAGTTTCAATATGCTATAGATTTGTATATTGGCTATGCAGGACTAAACTACAGAAGTTGGCAAGGGATAAAGAGGGAGGTTTTGTCAGATAGGCAGTGACAACTGAGTCTTCTGATACCTCAGGAGTTGTGGTAGATGGATGATTCTCTTAACGGTTTCAGCGTTGATAATTTTAACATGCTAACATTTCAACTGTCAACTCTGCGGTTTACATGCAATACTTCAAACGAGATGAATAGGGCAGTTCTCATCTCTCACAGATGGTGTGTCAGGCTGCATGCACACTCACGAAGACAACAGTACATTAGATTACATTCAGAAGGTATCCTTGTAAGGGCTAGAAACATAATTCGGGTTAAAAATTAAATCTTATACTTGAAAGCACAGTTCCACTACCAGGGACAGATTCAAGAGAAGATGAATTACGGAATACACAATTCATTTAGTATAAAGAACCCTAAAAGAATAGGCAGAAAATATTAAGTGTTCCAAAGTGCAGGCATTCAGCTGAGGACTCCACACACACACACTCTTACCTGAGGGACTCGGAGCTGGCCTTTGTAACGGTGGCCTAAAACCTGGAGCTTTGGAAGTATCAGACTGATGCAAGGGTTCTGAGTTTGGCAAAAACGAAGACTTTCCTGATCGAATGGACTCTGGTGTTGTCTGAGATGAAACTACAGATCCACCCCAGAAGGCATGAGCAGAAGTGGAACTGTTCTCAAACAATGTGCTAAAGGGCCCAAAAGGCAAAGCAGCAGTGTAGTTAGTACCCACAGATTTGTTTGCTGGATGGGCTGAATTTTGAGAAGCAGTTTGTGTACTTAAGGTAGAAGGAAGCTGCACCGAAGAAGGAACACTGTGGGGCCTTTTAATGTGATTTACATTGAGGACTGCAACAGAACAATTCTGCACGGGAGCTGGAGTCTTGTGAGCAGTATTTGTTCCATGGGCAGGTGGTTTGATAGCAGGGGTTTCCATTTTAGCTGGAGGTTGAGTAGATCCCATTGATGTCTGAGGCAAGGGATAGGTCATGGGGGCATTTGTCGAACCTACCACTGGGGCAGATGAACTTGCTGCTGCTGCTAAATTTGCAGGCACAACCATTCTAGGATCTGGTAGAGGAACCTGAGGTTGCTGGGGAGGAGGTCTTGCTTCTTGAGAAAGAGAACCTGGAGATTGCTGGTGAGCAGGGTGTACTAAGGAACTCCCAACAGAACTAGCACTCAGCTGCCCACTGCTGGCTGAATTACTTGTTTCTACTACTGGTGGACTAGCTGCTTCCTGGTCAGAGGAAGATGCCCCTTTATTCGGAGAGGTTGTTACACAGTCTGAAGGACTGTTTCTAGACACTGCTACTGGCTGAGCTGGTGGCGAAGGGGATGATGGGGATGAGACAGGGTAGTGTTCTTTGGCAGTAGGGATGGGGTATGTGGCATTTGTAGGTGCTGTACTGTTGTTACTAGCTGTGGTTGTGATTGTAGTTGTGGTGGCATTAGATGTTTTCACAACTGTAACAAAAAGCTGCCTTCTGACTGAAGGTGAACTGGGACTGCCGTTTGTAGATGAAACAGGCACAGCAGAGGCTGTTGAACTTGTTGTAGCTGTCGGACTAGTAGTCAGAGAACTTGTTGAATTCACCTGAGAACCACTGCTGTTCTGACTGTTATGGCGAGGCATCATGTGAGGTTTAGGAGAGTTAGTAGCTCTTGCAGGGCTCAAAGGCCTAACAGGAAAAGGACCCCAGGTAGACTGAGCTGGTGGAAAAGTACCTCCAAAGTGGGTCATGGGTAACCGAGGTGGACGGATTTGTTGGAAAGTCTGAGCAGCAAGTAAAGCATGTGCAAACTGTGGAGGAGGATACGCTAATGGAAGAGAGACTGGAAAACCAGGCCGTACGTTATTCACTGGGTTCTTGACAGTTTTATGTGTGGGTGCTGAAGAAATTGCAGGCACAGTGAGTGCTGTGGCTGTTTGAGATGTGGACTGAACAGCTACAGTGGTCACTTTGATTCCCATTAGTGAATTGTTAACGGCTGTAGTGGCAGCAGGTGTCGACGACCCTGTTTTGGAATTTGCTGCAGAACTTTTCAAACGATTCTTTGGAATAAGTTCATCAATTTCCTTATCTGGATCCTTAATAAGAGCATTGATCAACTGTGTTGCTTGTCTTGTTGATTCTGTGCCACCCCTGTAATAAAGAGTAAAAGGAAGGGAGGAAAAGTATAGTTATTCTGATTTAATTTTTACCCTAAACTTTTACACTATGTAGCCCAAATGAATGCTTTGAGGTTGTCAACCACTCTACTACAGATAAATTCACAGTAAGATATTTTATGTTCAAGGAAACTAGATGTTTAGCTTCATATGTAAAGAACTGAAAAGGCTGGAATACCAGTGGCCTAAGCAACAAAGGCATTGCATAGTCCACAAAAAATAGTTTATATCCCCTTACTTTCTGCCCACAACTACAGAACAGAACCAATTTTCCGTATTCTGCATGAAAACATTCTTTTGGTTCAAAAGCACAAACGGAATAGTGCATCAATTATGCTTCTCAAATGATATATCTTTAAAATTGTTGCTCACTTAGAAATCCTGCAAGAAAAGTGGTCTATTAAACCAAAAATTACTCTTTAAAATTCCCTCTTCCCATTCACTTTATAGAAATTATTCTTTTAAAAAGTAGTAAACAATGCCAAACAAACTTTTTACCTGATTGTTATTATTCTGTCCCCTGTCTTGTCTTTCTGTTTGTCAATGTCTATATGTGCTCCAGTGAACTCCCGGATGGCATTGATGTTACAGCCTCCTCTTCCAATAACTCTGGAAATTACTGTTGATGGGACAGAAACCTTCTTTGATCTATACAGCAGAAAAAAGTATTAAGTCAACTGGAGAAGTTTCAATGATCTGAAATAAGGTGAGGATTAGCAGGAAGCTATGAAGTTTGAGACAGATCCTGAGTTGGTGTTTAAGAGGAGAAAACTTATCACTTCTACTCTGAAATTAATACATTCATTTTAACTGCAAGATGGGGAACAATGAAACAAAAATGTTCTGTCAAAAAAAGATACATAAAAGGGGTAAAACTACTGGCATGTTTGACTTTGTATATGCACACATACCTTCTTACAACCTCCTTCCATCCTTCTTCCCTCTTCTGACCACGTTTCGGGCTAGCTATGGTTAATTTTCCATTTGGAGAAGAAAGGGGAGAAGGTCCAGATTTTGTGCAAGTGGACAAGGAGTTGCTGGTTACTTCACTGATAACCTCAGACAACCTTTAAAAAAATAAATTAGTTGCATTTAGAGAAATTTCTTCTTCAAATTCAGTATAAGACACACACCATGTGGCCATTTTTCTGTAGCCTTTGGGCACTAAGCTTGTTAGGAGCTCCAGCATTAGAAAATCATAACTTGATAGAGTTAGCACATTTCTGCCCAGATACTAAGTGCACTAAGCACAAGTGATCATTCATTAAATATACTTAATATACATATGCAGTAAAATATCTTAATGGTATTTTAGCAGCTAACTAATAGCGAATTTGGTTTTGCTATTCCCCCCCGCCCCCTTCTGCTGAAAGCTAGAAACAGGTTCGCTGCATCTGAGGGAAATGCAGAGCAGTAAACTACCTAGAACACTGGAGAAGCAGTATATATATAACAGCAGTATGGACTTCATTTTTTCCTCTTATGTGTCTGACAGGATTAGGATTAACCGACCAGTATGAATTTGTGTATATGGCATTTTGGAATGCATCTAGAAACCATCTGAACTTTTAAAACCACCAATGTAATATCCACTGGATTAGGTGCCACTTGAACTCAGCAGCACTGTACCTGAAACCTAGGCTAAAATACTCCCCTTTCACTTGGTGGCATTGCTAAAAGACTAGCCGCTAGTCATGACACCTGTTGCCAATAAAACCACTGACTATACTAACTCTGAACTAACTGAAATGCTTCTGTCTGGGAAATCACAGATAGCAAGACAACCCACTAGTTAAAGATTTGTGGGTAGGCTTCATGCCTCAGCCTACTGTTTTAATATAATTCATGATCCAAAAATGTTTTGTCTCCTCATACAATATTTATATTCATTTAAATAGAAAAGCAAGGACATTTGTGCTCTTATCTATTTTATTCTTGTAATTTATAAGACTCTAACAAGGCTATTAAAAATAAGTCTTGAAAATCATTTTCAGCAGGAAGTTCCAATTATTTTATAATGGGAGTTCTTACGTATGGCCACAATAACTTACTTTATTGATGATTTGCCAGAAATTGCTTTCCTTTCATCCTTTGGAAAAGTGACAAGTACTGATGGCTGTTTCTTGTTGCTCAGAGCGTTAGTGGCTGCTGTGGAAGAATGACTGTCACTTTTGTGGCTGCTGTTGCTATTGCTGCTTTCGTCACTACAGCTGGAAATCCTCATGTTGTCACTGTCACCACTTTCACTGGTACTGCTACTCTTCGACTCGCCATTGGCTTTTTCTGGTTGACCATAGGAGATTGGGAGTTGATCATCAAATAGAATCTGAACATTATCTGGGTTAATTTTGTTTTTCCTGCTTTTCCTCTTGGAGCTGGTTGTGGTGATCGTATTGTTCCTTTTCCCATGGGAACCTGCTAAAGTAGTCCAAGTGGCAGATATACCTATGGTGGTTGTAGTGGTGGCACTAGGAGGCTCCATTAGGACCTCAGGCTCATCTGATTAAGAATTAAAAAAATTACTACAGCATGAGGAAATTTGCAATTTGTAACCCTAAAGTCACACCTAGAAAATCAGGCAATTTACTATTAAAGTTTAGTAACAGTCTTGAATGACTCCATGGGATAATCATAAGCCAATAACTACTAAGACAGTTACGTAAAAATAATGCAGACATTGTTATAGTGCCATTATATAAAATAATGGTATGCCTGCATATTGCATTCAGTTCCGGTAACTGCATCTCCTAAAGGATACAGGGGGTTCCAAGAGTGCTAACAAAAATGATTAAGGGTGTGGAAAAACTCTCACATGAAGAGAAACTGAAAAGACCAGGTTTATTGTTTGCCTTTGAGAAGAGACATGATACAGGCATACAAAATAATGGACGGTGTAGAGAAGTTAGATTGGTAACTTCTACTTACCATTTTTCATGATACCAGAACAAGAGGATATTCAATTAAATCAAAAAGTGGCAAATTCAAAACTGGTAAAAGGAAATACCTTCCCATACAAAACTCAATTATCCTTTGGAACGCATTGCTACAAAGTATCAGAGCCCAAAGGATTCAAAAGGATTTGACATTCAGATAACAAGAATAGTGGGAGAGTTATAGTAAATATTAAAAACACAAGAGCTCTGGAAAGGATATAAACTCTAGCTTCTCGACAAAGCCAATCACTATGCACCGAGGGCTAGGAGGAAAGTTTCACTGTAGACAGGTTATCCCATACTTGCTTTCTGAAGCAGTTGGTTATGGCCACTGTCAGAGGCTGTGTACTGCCTAGATAGACCACTGGTCTGATCCAGTATAGCAATTCCTATGTTTAGTAAAATTTAAAAGTAATGTTAGATATAGCAAATATGGATGGACTACATTAAACCTTCTATCAAAGTACTGATAAAAAAAGCTGTAATCATACTGGGAGTAAAAAAAATCACGGGAAAAGATTAAATCTATGGGAAACAGCAATAAGACTACCTTCAGTTTTCAGCTTTTCCTTCTCTTGAGCAGCTTGTAGTTCAAAATTCTCTTTATTTTTTGCTTCTATTTCTTCTAGTTTTCTTCTTTGTTCTTCCTTTTTCTTTCTCCGTTTCTCTTTTCTTTTCTCTCTCTTGGCAGCCAAAGCCAGCCTCCTGCTTTCTTCCCTCAGCTGTAAGTCAAGAACATTTTAGCAGTATGAGAGTACTGCAAGTTGATAAAGAGGAACCATGCACCATGTGCGGGAGCAATGTGAATGCTTCAAGATTACTACTTTTTTACATTACAATTTGCAACTGTGAAAATCAAACATCTAATTTAATCAGTTAAATTATGTTTAGACATCAAAAGGCCAATATTTTCCACTCTGACCTGCACTATGGATCTCGATTGTACATTTAACACTTGTTTCACTTGTTGAACTTCCATTGCTGTTAATGGAAACTCTGCAAATATAAACAATACATATTGCAGTGAAGAGGAGAATTTTGCCCTATATTTTTATCTTCAAGCGTACCTATAGAGCATGTGCATATGAAAGCACAAGCCAAATCAAGAATGCATGAAACTTACCAAAAATAATGAAGATAAACTATTTTCAATTAGAGTGAGATGGTAAAAATATATGCTTATTAAAAATGCTGCAACTAACGTGGCACTAGAAGCTTAAATTAATACAGATTTTAGATCAAATATATTTGTGCTAATGACACCAGGTACAGATTCTTCATTAAGCTCAGTTTGTACAAAATAACTTTCTGCTTTATATTAATCTTTTTGGGAAATGCTTATACCAAGAAACAGTGTCCATACATAAGCATTTCTTTAATTATATTCCTTTTAAACTCGATATGCAGGAGGTAAAGCATACTCTGAGACAATAAATATTGTGCAACAGGTTTTCTGTTTCTGTATGCCATCTACAAACTATAATTACCTTAATTTGCATACATTATTTTACAGTTCGAACAGAAAAAATAATCCATCAGGAATAGCTGTCTGAAGCACTTTCTCTACCAAAGAAACAGCAGTGAAGTTTTGGCCACCTAAAAGGTGGATTTTATGGTGGCTAAACATTCACTGGCTCCCTCTTTGTGGTAAGTTATTTCACACAGCTCTAGCCCAAGAGTGAGTGTGAGAGAGAAAGAGAGAGAATGTGTTTGTTTTTAATTTGGCCCCAGACTTGTATAGTTTCTTCTAATGGTGGAGACATTTTGGTCACAGAAATGAAACTTGATTCCTTACCTTCTCTAAGTCCAGCTCTTCTAAAAGAATGCTTGCATTTTTGTTTGCTTCAGCAGCCTGTCTATCTTTGGCTTGTACTATTGATTCCATACAAAGGTGGCACTTCTTTAACATCTCCTAAAATGACAAAGTAAATCAATCTTCTGTCTGAAAACATAAAATTCTGTAATATGTATTGTATTTGTTGACAAACTTATATTTTCCAAATGATACAAGATTTACATAATTAGTTGCATAAATCAACCATTTTTAAAAGGTTTTAAAGAAAAAATGTGAATACTACTGGTATTTTGTATTGGAGACATATTGGTACAAAGCATTTTTTAAATATTTAAATATTTTATTTTAATTACTGGTCTTTTAACTGCTAACATGCTGTGGAAACTACAGAATCTTTTATTATGAAATAAGCAGTCTGACACACACAGAAGTGCAGCTACTCAACTGTCAACAAAGGGCAGTTTTGTGGTGATATTTAGAGTACCATCAGAAAAAGGAATAGTGTTTTCTTCTCTCATTTTTTAATTTAATGCTTACAAAAGGTTTCTTAAAGCTCTGGAGACTGAAACGCTCTATTTATGCACAGAATAGGTGGAACAAGGCCAGCAAGCTTTTCCACACTACTCCACTTATGTATCTCAATTTTGCCTTGGATGGACAACCACATGCTTGAAAGAGTAGTTCAGTTTCTACGTCTGCTCAATTACTAGCTTTCTTGCTGAGTCTATTAGGAATTTGATTAGTAAAAATGATAAATGTGGACACGTGCCCTCACTTGTAGGACTGTCACGGAAGCTGCACCAAGGCTCTGGAACTATTTGGCTCAAGGGATAACTACTAAGTTCATAATGTTCAGGTCTAAATGCAGTACCTATCTCCAGCTTAACTTTCCTTCAGCAAGTTCCTCCATTCCCCCTTCCTTATACGTACTAAGGCCTTGGCTACACTGGCGCTTTACAGCGCTGCAACTTTCTCGCTGAGGGGTGTGAAAAAACACCCCCCTGAGCGCAGCAAGTTACAGCGCTGCAAAGCGCCAGTGTAAGCGCGGCTCCCAGCGCTGTAAGCTAATCCCCACGGGGAGGTGGAGTACCTGCAGCGCTGGCGCCGCGACCACACTTGCACTTCGAAGCGCTGCCGCGGGAGCGCTCCCGCGGCAGCACTGTACAGCTGCAAGTGTAGCCATACCCTATATTACAGTAAAGCCTAGTATCTCTAATTGGGTGCCAACTGTGGTAGGCACTGTGTTGTCCAACAGAGGACAGTCCTTGCCCCGGAGAGTTTAAAATCGAAGGCTGCTGAACAGGATAAAACAGGCTGATGAAACAGAAAGGGACAAAAGGGATTGGGAAGCTGAAATAACAATAAAAGAAAGTTGGGAAGGAAAGTAGATGTCACAGCTCTAACCAAATAACCCACCAACATTCTCTGTCTATCTCCAAGCTAAGAAGGAAGTCCTTGGGAAGTTCTCAGATACACTGTGATGTGGGGCCATATCAATATTTGGATGAATGGCATTAAATTCTTGCAAACTCACAGAACTTTGCCGGTGAGGTGAGGGGATGGGGGGAAGAAGTGCCATGGAGAGTGCTGTCTCCTCACTCATGTCATCCTCCAACACTGCACAGCCTGAACTTCAGGGAGGAGATTTTGCAGGGAGTGTGATGATGGTGCAGGGAATCAGTGATACAGTGGAAACACTCTGTACTACCACCGCTCTACTTTTCTCATGATCTACTTCCTGCTGATGCCTTATTCCTTTTGATACCTGATGCCATTTGCCCATACCAACCTGGACCAGAGATGAACAATGCAAAAGATAGAACTTTCACAGAAGGTGAGAGGCTCAAAAGATATTATCAATCCCCTGAGAAGCAATTACTGAATATTATGGAAATTGGGAAGCCATTTATTCAAGATAAATGGATAGCAATTCAATCCAACAGCAATTCACTTACTCAACAGCAAGTGTCAACTTCAGATATTTAGTTTAAGCGCAGAACAGCACTGGATCCCAAAAATACTGAACAGCATAAAAGGAATGCTTGCTTATAAAGCAGAAATGGATAATATTTTACTGTTTGCTTACAGTTCTTGTTTACTGCATTTAATCACCTATGTTTAAGAATGGAAGACTTTAGGAGCTCCACTGTAGTTATATGAATATAATCAAATGTCACACTGGAAGTGTTAGAATGTTATATATATTTTTATGGAAAAGAAAAAATAAACAAAGTTGCCTTCTGTAACAATAATTAAAAATGCAGTAGAACTTCATTGATCTGAGCACGTGTCTGGGAAACTAGCTGAAAATTAGCAAGTAATTATCGGCAAGCTGCGTTTACTGCCATTTTCACAACCATTTACTGTAACTTGTACTACTGTTACAGTATTTGGATTTTTAATTTTTACCAAAATAAAAACATTTATTTTGAGAATCATGGTACACTTGCTTTGCCAGTCAAGCAGATGTTCATGGTAAATTCTACTCCAACCTTGATTATTCACACTTAGAACTATTCTTTTAGTAATACTTTTCATTCTTACCAAAATCTTGTAGAGTAGCCACACTACAACAATTCCCTTACCTTGTCAGTAATTGTTGCTATGTATCGCATACATTCTGAATCGGATGGAAACTGGTTTACTTCTTTCACTAGATAACGCACCACCTTTACATGACCCTGAAAATTTAATTTCAAACATCAGGTTATTTCATAGCAAATTAATCACTCTTTTAAAGCACTATACATTTGTCAAATATGGCTGTCATGGAATCTCTTGTATTAATCAATAGCTCTGTTACTAGGCATCAGGAATCTACCCTTCCAAACTCTCTCAAATATTAATTAATACCCAATTTCTCAAGTCTGGAGATGTTCCAACTCCTTTCCTCTCCTTCACACATCTTTTTAGTTAAAAAGTTACCTAAATTATTCAAGTATTTTTGGTTTTGGAATGTCAAATACAACTTTTTTTCCTCATTTCAGACATTTCTCATTCTCTTCTCCATGATCAAGAAGAAAACCCTTGATTTTAAAATGTGTGGGAATTTACTAGTTATTGTGGAGAAGTGGTTTCTTTTGATAGTTATTTATCTTTGAAATATGCTATTTGCATCACATATACAATAGTCAAGTCTTCATAATTCTAAATCTTATTTATACAGTGCAATGTGCTAGGATGCACGAAGTCAATGGAATAGAACATCGTCAATGGGAGAACAACAGGGAGGCAAAGTCAAGATGCTTATTTTCAAACCAAGTACAATGGTTAATTACAATATTTATCTTGTAACAAATGAACAATGCAATTTTAATCATTTTTACTTGACAGAAGTTGGTGGTATAGAGTAGCTTAGAGATTGACTGGTTGCTTACTGACTAATTTATGGAACAAATCCACTGATGGTATGTATGTTTCTGCAAACAGAACAGTCTATCCTGGGACTTTCATCACTAGATTCATTTTCTATTACATATCATCTTGGGGAGAGAGGTCTCCTACTATTAAGATCATATGCAAAACAGCCTCAGCAACCCTCCCTTGATTCATGCTGAAACTGAGTATCTTGCATGCAATATCTTGGCTAATGAGGTCCTGAAAAGTCATCCAAACCAGAGGCTTCATCGATAATCAAGTCATAGATGGTATTAGCCACTAACCTTTCATTTACCAACATCAACTGAAGAGCAGGGTTCATGACACCCTTCTCTACTGAGCAATTGCAGCAAACCTACGCAATACCAATGGAACAGATATTTAACAGTTCAAACTTGGCTTATACCTCACTAATAACGTATTACTGCCAAGCCTTCTCTTGCTCATGAGAGATCCAAGGGATCAAACTTTTGCCTTCACACCCTTCCAGTTCCATAGGTGTCCATATACTCTATTTCTGGCAGTAACCAATCATTTAAAATGCAATTTTGTATACTAATATTTGCAAAGTAATAGTTTACTCATGTCACACTGGGTCCCTGTGATGGAGTGTGTTCCCCATACTGGCCCTATAAAAGCTGATTTAGGCCAGGTAGGCCCAATCAGCTAATTAGGCAGAAAATGGGGGAGATTTAGGCTGGAGACAGTTAATTAGAGAGACGCTCACCTGCAAAGGACAGGTGGGGATCCTACAAAAGGAAATTGGAAGCAGAAGGGACTGCTGGGAAAGTCTGCAGTCCCTCCCTGGGCAAAAGGAGATATGTTTGGGCTGGCAAACCCAGAGAGTGGGAAGGCCAGGAAGCTAGGACAGGGCTCAGGAAAAGGCAGTAAGGTCTAGACAGGAACAAACCTTGACCGCTGGCTAGAGGGTCCCTGAGCTGGAACTGGGTGTAGATGGCAGGCCTGGGTTCCCCAATCGGCCACTGGGAAGGTGGCACAGGCAGTGCATAGGAAGACTGCCTGAGCATGTTTGTGGAGAAGAGATTTTCTCCCCAAAAGAGGAAACCATAATAATGGCCTAGCCAGGGGCTGAATGATGAAAAGGCCACAGCAGCTCTTGGAGCGAGAGACAGTTGCAGACAAAGAGGGTGTGGAGGGACAGCTTACAACCACAAGGAGAGGTGTCAGCCTGGTGAGTTATTCCTCAGAATGGCCAGGAGGAAGCGCCATCCTAATGGTGACTGGAGCAACTGTCATAGTCCCAAAGAACTGGATAGCTAAGACTAACTCTTTCCCATTAATGTTTCTGCGACATTTTGGCAAAGTATAAAGTTGCATAGGTGATGTAAATACCTATTTTTGTGGGTTCAAACCAGACCCTCAAAATATTTATGTAAGTTTTTCATTTACTCTTTTAAATAGTGATAATTAAAGAAGAGATTTAGTAGATCTAATGTACCATGTTCTGATTACCATTGCACAGTTACATTTACAAAGAAATGATATCTCAATAAGGAAGGGAGAAGAAAAAATCCATATTCTACCTTTCGAAAAGCTGCCATAAGAGGCGTTATCTTTCTGTTATCAGCAGCATCTACATCTGCTCCAGCTTGTACCAGTAGCTGGACTACATCGAGATGCCCACCATTTGCTGCAAGCCATAGTGGAGTATTCCCCTTCTTATTCCGTACATCAATGTGAGCTCCCCTAAAAAAGGCAAATTGTTTTGATCAAAAACTGAATCATGCTTTGAGAATAAACAATACACAGGACTTGTATAATTAGGTAATTACCTATTTCAACTAACCTTTTAGCATTAAAATACTGTATTTTATATATGTTTGGCATGGAGATGCTCCAGTTTCTAAAATTGTTTTTTGACCTTCTGAATCATTATAATGATATAAACTTTTACAATACGCAAGCCAACAGTCAGTATGGTAACCTGAGAGCGTGCCAGAAATCCAGACTCAGGAGCTATCTCTGAACCTTTGTTTCTAACTGCAGATGTATCTCAAGTTGTGGTCAGGCTTATAGGAGGGGCTTGCTGACAGCTGTTTCTATATGCCTTCTGCTGGTCTATTCATGAACATGCATTGGTATCTACCCTGGAAATGGCTGCTAATGGGAGAATATTCACAGTAACATTGAATATTACACGATGGAGGGTTCAAAAGATACATCCCTCAACAATGAAGATGCAAGGAAATATTGAGATCAGTGATCTGATTCTTAGGTCTAAGCCTGGTGAGGAAGAAAATACATGTTAGGGTGTAATACAAAGTATAAGGTAAAATTACACAATGTTACATGGTCTGTGAACTATAGAAGAGCAAGACAAAAACATTGAGTCTCCATGCATCTGAAGAAGTGGGTTTTTTACCCACGAAAGCTTATGCCCAAATAAAACTGTTTGTCTTTAAGGTGCCACTGGACTCCTCGTTGTTTTTGTGGATGCAGACTAACACAGCAACCCTTCTGATGAAAGCAAAACAATCAGCATTCAAGACCCTTTAACAGCATAGCTTCAAATCTGGTACCTGCTAATGAGAAGCTCACAGAACTTGTAGTGGCCTTTGTCTGCTGCTATGGTTAAAGCTGTATCTCTCGATGAGGGTACCGGAGGAGCATTAACATCTGCACCTTTGTCCAGAAGAACTCTGCCTACCTCTGCATACCCACCCGAGGCAGCTTCCATTAACGGCGTGAGACCAGTCTAGGTTGATAAGCAGGGGGAATAAGAGAGTTAGTTTTTTTTGTGCGTGTTTTTTTTTTTTTTTTAAATAAAAGCCAGGAGTAACTTCAGCTTGCAGCAATAAGTTCTAAGTTCAAACATGTGAATTTCCATCATTACCTTGCAAGACACGTTTATATAAACTGTTACCAACATTTAAAAGGAAAAAATAACATCACCTGCAGCTGGCCAAGAGTGTGGACCATGCGCTGTGTTATATTTTGGAGACTAAACATGCTTTTGGGGACAAATCCTGGACCTGCGCTTTGCAGCACAAAGAGGTGGAGAAGCCCCAGCTATCATTGTACTAGGCTCCTTACACTAGCCCAGCCAATCTTGTACAGGTTTAGGCATGAGGAGCAGGTAGTAAAGAAGGGATGTTCTGCTGCGGAGCTCATGTAAACGGGTTTCTGCCTGGTGTCTACTGGGTGGGGAGGGAGATAGCCAGACAAGTCTCGGAGAGGAGAAATCCTATTCTAACAGATCCTGTGAGTTTAACTCTTAACTTATGTTCCATTTAGTGGGCAGAGGGAATGGAGGCAACCTTTGACCTGATGAGACCTATCTTCATTCCTTGGTTGACAGCTCCATTTCAGTGCTGTCTGCCAGGGACACTACGTGGTAGATCAACTGACGGAGCTGGCTGGAATATTGACTGTCAGCTGAAAAGCCTTTTCTCTACTGTCATGCTCCACCCCAATGGCTGTCAAATCTGGCAAGGAGAGGAAATGCTAAGTGAAGTCACAAACTCTGTCCCTGGCAGGGGGAGGGATCTGATGGCTGCAGAGTTGCTGCACAGCCTCATTTACGGGGTGCACACATCCGGATTCCATTTCACCTCCACGGCTGTGGAAGCCAGGCAGACTGTAGCGACTCAGCCAACGAACATAGCTTGGGTTAAGATCAGCTTTTAATTTTTAAAAATATGAAGGTCTCGAGAAATCAAGGTTTATCATCATTCTGTTGTTTGTCATTATCTGAAGATTAAATATAGCTCCAGAAGCTAAAACAAATGTTTTTATGTACTGTACAAACAGTGTTTACACACAGACATACACCCAAACCGTAACCTTAAAACAAAGATATTTCTTTTCTTTTAAATAGCTCTATTAAAACTCAGCCCCTTCCTCGTTGGTTTCAATAGGTGCGTGCTATAATCATATAGTTACTGCATAGGAAATACTTACTTCCCCTTAGTTGACTTCCAAGGGGGGAAAAAAAGTCACATGAAACATAGAACTAAGTTCTTAGTATAAATCTGCTTAGCTGAAAGACACATATCTCATCCTGTTCCTTACCTTAGCTCTATGCTCGACATTTGCTTTTCTGTCAAGCAGTAGGCTAACCACTTCAGTTCTTCCTTGGAAACAGGCCAAAGTCAAGGCAGTATTCCTATTGGTCTCTATCTGGGCATTAATATCAGAGCCCATGTCCAACAATAGCTTAACAGCAGCAGTGTGCCCATTCATAGCTGCCAACATTAAAGGAGAAATGCCCAGTTTGCTACCAGTTCTGAGGGGGGAAACAAATGAACAATTTTAATTTTCATTGTCTTTGAAAAGGGTGATAGGAAAATTAGAATGTGAAAAAGGAAGTTATTCAAGTTGAAGGTGGCTGATAAAAGCAAGATCTTCTATAATGTTTGCATTTGTAGGTATTATGTACTTTGCTTTTAGATTATTAGTTGTCATATGAGGAAATTACTTTTTAGCAAAGCTAAGAATTTTGTTGAGTCATGCAATCCAAAGATCAGGGTCATGTACTTTTTCACCATGAAAGAAATTATAAACATTTTGAAAAGAAAGATTAGTTACCCTTGGTAATTCTGAAGTTATTACTACTAGCAAAAATGCAGCTCAAAATAGAAAAAAGTGTATCCATGCTAAACCTGAAAGTTTCCTTTTTCTGAGTAATGAAGTCACAAATCTATTACAGCAGCAAAGAGTCCTGTGACACGTTATAGACTAACGGACGTATTGGAGCATGAGCTTTCGTGGGTGAATACCCACTTCATCGGATGCATGCAATCTATTACAGTAGATCTCTAATCTACCTGCAGCACTGGAAGCGGAACCAGCCCTGCTAATTCAAGATGGATATTAAAGTAATGTACTGCAGAGCATAACAAACTTTGAAACATACTGACTGACCCAAAAGCCATATTACACTTCTCAGCATGTTACTGAAAACCTGCCAAAGGGAGGCCATATCTGTTCATCTTATTACTCAGAGAAAAGTAAAGTAGTTTTCAGGTAAGGATGGATACATTTTCTCATTCTCTCATATGAAGGTCCACAGGTCTGTTCCACTGATTTTAATCACTGTGTACATCTAGGAAGGGAGAAAGTGACGTTACAACTCTATAAATCCATTAGTAAGGCCATTTTCTATTACCGGAAGACTAAAATTGGGAGCACCTTTCTCTCAAAGGAGAGAGTGTTCAATTTGGAAAGCTGTAAGGACATACTAAGTGATGACCATGAGGCCTCTACCGCTCTTCAGGAAGAGAACTCCGACATTAGTGATAAACACTTTTTGCTTTGAAGACGACAGAGAAAAACACCGCATTAGTCACCACTGGAATATTCTGTGGTTTTCTGCCCATTTAACATAGGATGCCCATTTAACACAGCATGTACTATGTTTCTATAGAATGCTGGATGTTTCTTGTTTCAAAAGTATCTATACTCAGCTAGCAGATGGATCAAAGTCAGTAAGAGGATTTTCACCATAACCCAGAAAGGAGTGCTATGTTTTTGCTACCAAACTCATGGAGAGATGCTGGAAGGAAGGAAGGAGAAAGGAACAGGAGTTAAAATGGTGTGGGTCTTCAAAAAGCATCCCTGAACTGTTCCCGTCTAAAACTGGGCAAAAACTAAAGCAATGTAGACTGTACATTTCTTTAAATATTGTATCAAGATTAAAAGCTTTAGGAATGAGTTTTTGTTTCAGACAGTCACCAAAGTGAACTTTTATTTTAGATTTAACAAGCAGGGGGGTAGGGATGAAAGAGAGCACTTGCCTAGAATTGATTTCTGCACCCGCATTTAGTAGGATTTTGATGATGTTCACATAGCCACCAGAAGCAGCTAGACTCAGAGGTGTGTAATCAGAAACGTTTCTGTGCTCTTTGTTTGCCCCTCGAGCTAGCAGCAGCTCCACCACCTGCAATGTTACAAAGTAAGTTACTTTTGATTCTCTCCTTAAAATTGAAAACCTAACTGGAGAAAGTGTTCTAAATGTCTGAATACACCAAAAAGACATGTCTAGAAAAAACAGGTCTCTGTACTGAAAGCAATCCTTTTTAAAAGAAACAACTTGAACTCTTCAATACCATGCCCCTAGCCTCAGAAAAACAAATTATGGTTGCAATTATTTCTCCTAAATTTCATGGGAATAAAATTAAAAAACGTTAATAAAATACATCACTCCACAAAGTTGACAATAGTTTCTGGCTTGGGTAATTACAAATTTGAGAAGAAAAACCCCAGTATGTAATGACATTGTGCAAAGGAAATTTCTTTACTCTGTGGCAGAGACTACAGTGTCCATCTCCAGTTATATGATAAGCCCAGCAAATCACAATGATGTAAGAGTACTTCAGCTACCTATGCTATACCATTTTCTCCATCCCGACAGTGAAGCACTCTTATCCATAATCCAAACGTGGGATGATCAGAGAGCAAATCTTTAGATGAATATGCTAAACAAACATCCGTCATTTTCAGTCAGAGCGCTGAGGTGGGACCAAGAAATCAGTGGTCTGCCATCACCCTATTTTCCCCAGCTACTCCACTGCACAAAACTCTCAGAAGCAGTACAGAATTGTTTCTCTGCTTCTGCACTGAAAGGACAGTTACCTGTTCCGTAACTGGCGTTCTTCAAGATGCGTTGCTCAGGAGTATTCCACAGTAGGTGCGCGTGCTTGCCACGTGCACCGGTGCCCGAAGTTTTCCCCCTTAGTAGTGGGGGAGTGCCTCTATATCGCGCTATAAGGGGAGCTGCACACTCCCCCCACCCTTGGTTCCTTTTTGCCGGACAACTCTGACAGAGGGGAAGGAGGGCGGGATGTGGAATACGCCTGAGCAACACATCTCGAAGAACGCCAGTTATGGAACAGGTAACTGTCCTTTCTTCTTCGAGTGATTGCTCATGTGTATTCCACAGTAGGTGATTCCAAGCTATCCCTGTTGGAGGTGGGTAGGAGTTCACAATAGACCGGGACGGAATACCGCCCTGCCGAACCCGGCATCAGCCCTCGACTGGGAGACGATCGCATAATGCGAAGTGAACGTGTGAACTGAGGCCCAAGTGGCCACTCTACAAATATTTTGGATAGGGACATGGGCTACGAAGGCAGCTCATGAGGCCTGAGCCCTCATAGAGTGTGCCCTAACGATTGGTAGCAGGGGAACCCCTGCCAGGTCATAGCATGTGCGTATACACGAGGTGATCCAGCGGGAAAGACGCTGGGTGGAGATAGGTTGCCCCTTCACCCGCTCAGCCGAGGCAACAAAAAGCTGCGAGGATTTCCGGAACGGTTTGGTCCGATCCAGGTAAAATGCCAGTGTTCCACGTACATTGAGCGTGTGGAGGCGGCGTTCCTCGTTGGAGGAATGGGGCTTAGGACAGAGCATGGGAAGAAAGATACTCTGGTCCATATGGAAGGCGGAGACCACCTTTGGGAGGAACGCCAGGTGTGGGCGAAGCTGGACCGTATCCCTGTGGAAGACCGTATTGGGGGCTCCGAGGTCAAGGCCCTGAGTTCCGAGACACGGCAGGCCGACATGATTGCTACAAGGAAGGCCATGAGAGGTGAGACCAGGAACATGTGGCCAGGGCTTCAAGGAGAGGATCCGTGAGTCGTGACAAAACCAGGTTCAGGTCCCATTGTGGCACGGGAATGAACGGTCAAGGCCCCTAAGGAAACGGGAGGTCATAGAGTGGGAGAAGATTAAATGCCCTTGCACCGGCAGGAACTGCAACCCACAGGAGAGGTCTGATGGACACCCAATGGGGTCTTGTCCCGAGACCGGGGAGCCGCCACCAGCCGTGTGCCTGGAACCGGCAGACTCAGTGTCTTTCACAGCCTGCATCACGTCCGGCGTCGACAGCATCTGTACCGGTGGAGATGTGAGGGCGGACGGCGCCAGGCTGCTCCGCTCAACATGAGTCGGAGGCCTTGAGCCCGGGGGGGACCATGGGCTGCCCGATGTGGGACCAGCCTCCCCTCTTTCCTTGTCTCGGTGCCGCTGAGAGGTAGGGCCCTTTCCCTCTTTCTTGGAGGGGGAACAGTGCTGGCTGGTAGAGGGGGCCTCGCTACGCACCGACAATGCGGCGGCAGGTGCCGAGTCCACCAAGAGTTCCTGAGTTGGGGCCAATGCCGATTCCATGGGGAGAGCACAGAGTCTAATGTCTCTCTCATTCTTGGTCTGCGTCTTGAATGACCTGCAGATCTTACAACTTTTGCTGATGTGAGTCTCACCCAAGCAGCGGAGACACTCAGTGTGTGGGTCACTCCTGGGCATAGAACGGTGACAGGAGTTGCACAACTTGAAGGCTGGGGCACAGGGCATGCCCCGAGCCCGCTTTAACAACTGAAGTAACAATCCAGGAACGGTACCACTAAGGTCGAGTAGAAAGGCTGTAGCAGAGCTGGAGCACAAAGTTCCGACTACTTTCACTGGCAGCAAGAAGGAACTGAGGGTGGGGAGAGTGTGCAGCTCCCCTTATAGCGCGGTACAGAGACGCCACTCTAAGGGTCGCAGCAGCGCTTCCCCAGTACGGGTACTGCTAAGGGAAAAACTTCCGGCACCGGTGCACGTGGCGAGCACGCACACCTACTGTGGAATACACATGAGCAACCACTCAAAGCAGCAGCAACTGTTATTGTAACTCAACAGAAGAGGTATAGTGGGGGGGTGGGGAGGACAATACAAACTTCTTTCTTACAGGTGTGGCTTCCTTACACGTTCATTTGTAATTAAGTGGTCAAGTCCTGCATATTCTGTAGAAAGGTGGACTTACATTCTGCAGGAAGGTTCCTGGTTTCTGTAGCACTCTGGTGCAAGAGACTTAATTCTGTGGCAGTTCCTTTTACAAAATTGATTTTAATTAGCTAAATATGGACAGCAACTGCTAGGACAAATGGTTTCAGACATTTTAACCAATATGTCCTGAACTATTCACTATTCAAGATAACGTTAAAAATATCTACCTGTCTACAGCAATTTAGAATAGGGGCAGCTGTACCACTCATACAATATGGGTACTAATTATTCTTCGGCAGGCATACCCAAAGAGCAGAAACATTCGGTTAAAGTGGTTATCTGTTACTATTTGATGTAGTAGTGGATGGCTGGGATGGGGAGAGCTGACTACTGTCTAGTAGTCTGCTGATATGGGAATCGGTTTTCAAACCCCTTTTGCAAATGTCGAGTCACCTCAGACCAACAAGGTGAGAGTCAAGGAGAAATGCAGGCTCTTCCTGCGTCAGTGCCAAAAATCCCAACCGTCAAAACTTCCCACGTTCTAAGACAATTTCTATAATGCATTTGTGCATTGTCAACACGCAACTCTAGCACACTGAAAATTGGGGGCAACATATACTATTTGAATCCAACAAGAACAGAAACAAAGGAACTGTGAATGACTGCATTAGTCACTTTCAGATTTAATTCAATACAATTTAGCTTTTTAAATTGTAAAGGTATCTCAGAATTCTAAATCAAAATCTCACAGAAACCAAGGAGCCTTGCTCTTGAATTTAGATCTAGCTTGCCGCTAAATACTAGATTATTTCTTATATTCATGTTATAATACATAACCAATCCTCAGTAAGTTTGCACTTCATCAATTTATATGTTTTAATAGCAACAGTCCTTTAAAGTTGGGGTGCTGTGAAAGTCTAGGCATATTTGTTGCCCATACTAGGGAAAATAAATTTGCTCTTAATCTAAACCATGTAATTTACAACCTGCTTCTACAGTAAGGGTGCCTTTATACATGGGTAAATTTCACTTCACCTCTTGTCTTCCCCCTGAACAAGCCAAAGACAATGGCGTGTCCTTGGTTCTCTCAGATTGGGCTTCAATATCTGCACCATTGTCCAACAAGATTTCGACAACACCAACATGACCAGCTGTTGCAGCCAAAATAAGCGGAGTAAATCCTGAAACAGAATAATCAAACATTCTTTATCTCTTTATCTATGTTTAAATCATTAACAACTTTAGTTATAGCAATAAAAAGAGAGTTGGGTCACCATGAATAAAGTCTAAATTAAATGTAAAACTGTACATAATGCCAGGTTCTAAGCATGTAATTGTTTTGCTACATTGTAACATATTGGAGTTCACTTTAAATGGAACCCACATATACCAATATACTGAGATTCCTACCTTTTTTGTCCCTATGCTCAATGTTAGCTCCTCTCTCTAGCAGTGTTTGTACTAATTCTTCATGGCCACCAGCACATGCAAGTGTCAATGCTGTGTCATGATTACTCTCCGTCTAAAAGAAAAAAATTACACATACTTCAAAACAGCAAAATACATTTTCCTTCATTTTAAATTTCCATGGTCATTACTGCATGAAGATTTAAATGTACCTCCTTTACAAGACAAATCTTTTAAAAGCCCAAGAAATGTTTTAAATATCTCTATAGACCTTTTTCTTGTGAAACTAACTATAATCATCCTCAAATTAGATGTTAAGCTTCTGAAATCAGCTCTTTAAATAGAGATTTAATAAGCACCTTCAAGAACTGAGATATATCATATTTTCTGCTAAACTGTTTAATCTTTAAAAGCCCTAATGCCAGTCCTGCAATTTACACTCAAAATACAATATGCATTAAAAATTGTTGCCGTCTAAGAAATGCATGGATTTTATTTTTAATTTTTACCCCTCTATAGCAAATCTACAAATAAAAATTCATTCTCATCCTTATAGCTAGTGTTTCTGAAGGAACTACAGCATTAGGCCTTAGCAGCTGGTAAGCCAGCAGAGGGAGCACAAATGAATTGGCAGGATTTATTTCTGGAGCAGTACTAACATTATTGATAAACACAACAGAAAGGTTGTGAAGGGACACATGGGGGCTGAAGTAAGTGTTTGACAATAAGGATAAAGTTGACAGGTTAAGTCAATTTTGATTTCTAGTTAATAAGAGAATGGATTAACTAGGCCTAGTGCTTGAAAAATGAAAAAAGCCCACAAATGTTTCAAATTTTGTATTTAAATTTTTGAAATCCAGGCCTATGTAACTTTTTTGGAGGATGGGAGGTCTCCTTGATTTTAAGACCCAGAAAAAGGATGACTTGAGAGGCTTTAAATTGCCCTCCTCCATTTCTGCCAGCAGAGTGTGAAATCTTGGCCCAAATGTCTTTAATTCAGTACAAAAAGTTCCCAAGTTTCCTTATTAATAGGAAGGTAAGAACTCAAAAACTTGACACTTCCCAGAAGTGTGCTATCCACAACTGCTGACATTTTTAGCTTGGCTTAGAACATTATGCTAAACAACTGCAGTCCTAGGAGCAAGGAGAGGTGAAGTAAGCTGTGCTGCCAGACTCAAAGTACTGACACACGGTGAAGACTTTCATTTCTTCAAATCCACTGCTTTTCACTAAAAAACAAATCCTTTATTGCAATACTTCTCAAACTCTGGTCCCCAGGAAACATTCTGAGCCCAGCAGTGAGGTTAACTGATCACTCTTATGAGGAAGTCCATCAACTGCTAGAATTACAGAACCACTGCCTTATCAATAACTCCACAGAATGAGCTCACAAATTACCCTAAATTTTGATCACTGGTAAACTAAGTAGGCTATGGGAGCAGGATTAAAAAATACAAGCGGTTCTTTTAAATTTAAATTTTCCCTTCTCTTGCTTTTAACATTTTCTGATTTTTGTAGAATGCATCCACTGAAATAAATTTGTTAGTCTCTAAGGTGCCACAAGTACTCCTGTTCTTTTTGTCTCCAAGTAACCTCTTCTATATGTCCTGTTATTTCTAATTATCTACCATCTTGGTATGATGCACTCATTGGGCTTGGCTACACTTGAGAGTTGCAGCACTGGTGGAGGCTTTCCAGCGCTGCAACTTAGTAACTGTCCACACCTGCAAGGCACATCCAGCGCTGCAACTCCCTGGCTGCAGCGCTGGCTGAACACCTGGTCTGCTTGGGGAATAACGATTGTAGCGCTGGTGATGCAGCGCTGCTCATCAGGTGTGGCCACACACCAGCGCTGTTATTGGCCTCCAGGGTATTAGGAGATAACCCAGAATGCTTTTAACTAAATTACTCTCTTTGTTTTGTTATGCTGCCTCTCTTTGTTTTGTTGTGAACACGGGGCTCCGGGAGCTGCTTATCTAAGAAACAAACACAGCTCCTGTTTGCTGTGATCAATCTGTAACTGACTGAACAATCAAATGAGATATCCTCCTGCCTGCCTCATTCACAGGGGTTGAGTGTTTGCTTGAGAGAGGAAGGGGGGGGGGGGGAAGAGAAAGGGAGTCCGTGCTGCTTATCTGGTCTGCAGGCTGTTTGCAGTTAAGACTAAGGGGTCGGGAAAATTTTCTGATTTTGCAAGACAGGGAGCTACCGGTAATACACAGTGTCCGCTCCAAAAATCCACTCTCTCTCTCCCCCGCTCCCTGTCACACTACACTCCACCCCCCTCTTTTGAAAAGCACGTTGCTGCCACTTGAATGCTGGGATAGCTGCCCATAATGCATCACTCCCAACAGCGCTGCAAATGTGGCCACACTGCAGCGCTGGTAGCTGTGAGTGTGGCCACACACCAGCGCTTTCCCTACACAGCTGTATGACCAGCGCTGCAAACTACCAGCGCTGCAACTCTCAAGTGTAGCCAAGCCCATTGATTATGACATTACCTGTCAGGCCCATACGATGGAGTGATGTATGTTTCACCAAATCCTCCCAGTGCCTGGTTAAAGAATTATCAGCTCATTCAACGGTGTATATGTGCGAAAAAGGAAAAGCTGTGGCGTTTGATGCAGTCTTTTACTGAGATTGTGACAAGACTTTAGATGGAACATTTTATAAAAGGCAGCAGCCATCTCTCTCGGTACTTTTTTTTTATTATTATTTTATTTCTGCTCTGACAGCAAATCCTTCTAAGACATTAAAAATCAGTTCCTGGCTGACATGTAGCAGAACAATGTGGCATAGGGCAGAAAAAACTGAAGTTTGGTACCAAGTTCTGTCGTCTGTTACCCAAGCTAGCAAGTACTGGGAATGCCACAGTTAGCACAATATTAGCAATGGATCCGAGATGATTACGGAGATAAGGTTATGTTGATTTGCACTGACCCTGCCAACCTAGGAGCCAGGCTGACGGGTTGTGGGGAATTATTTTGCCTGCTGATTGGCAGAAAGCCAATGAAAAATATCTTGGGGTAAGATTCAAATACCTGTTAGATAACTAAGGATATTTCATCAGAAAATTTATCATTTAGTGTAGCAGGGTGAACCTCTGCTCCTGCCCTGAGGGGTTTAAAAAGTGGCCTGGCAGGGCTTGAGAGCTGCGGCTCTAAAAGCTGGGCTGATTGGGGAAGTGGCTGCAGCTGGGCCACACCCCAATCAGGCTACAGCTGGCCCCCTATAAAAGGCTGGAGGCCAGAAGCCCAGACAGTCTCTCTCTGCCTTCAGAGAGAGAAGGGCCTGGCTGTAAGGAGCTTGAGACTGGATACTTGAGTGAAGCAGGGCTGGGGAAAGGCTGAGGAGCTGGGGAGCTCCAGCCTGGAAAGCCCCAGGCTGCGGCCTAGCAGTGGGCCAACAGGTACTGGGGGTTGCAGAGGGCAGCCCAGGGGTAGGCCACGGCAGCAGGTCCAAACCCCTTTGCCTGTGATGAGTAGGCTGATACTGCAGTCTGCCCCAGAGTGTGGGGCTAGACAATGACTGGCAGTAGCCAATACTGAGGCAATGTGGGGATAGTGGGGGGGGGCTCCCCAAGGAGGGGAGACCCAGAGAGAAAGAGGTTACTGCCAGGGGCAGCACCCCATGTGAAAGGGCACCGGGTCCAAGGAGGGACACGGGGGCCTGAAGACAGGCGGATCACCAGCCTGCAGAGGGCGCTCCAGCACTGGACAGAGCTAATTCCCGGAGTCACCAGCAGGAGGCGCCGCAGGGGTGAGTCGACCCGTTTACACTTAGTATCGCACAAACAAGAGAAAGTGAAAACTAAATGATCAGTCACCGAACAAAATGCCTGCGTTTTTTCCCACCTATTCTGTAGCCCAGATGAGAACACATTGCAATTGTCCTGTTGGATTATGCAGGATTTTATATTCCACCAAATCATCTAGAACGCAACTAAATATAAATCAGAACTGTTTACTGATGGTGGTTCATTCATTATGTAGAAGCAAATACCTTCACCACCACAATTATTCTGCACTCATTTCAGGCTTACCTGTGCATCAATATCTATGGCAGGGTAGATCGGTAGCATGGCTGAAGGAGAAATGATAGGACTTGGAGCTGGCGTCTGAGGTTGGGAGACGGAAGTTGCAATGCTATGGGTAGGAGTGTTTGACATTGCAGATGCTCTTCCACTCACTGCTGTTAAACAGAATGACTACATTTAGTAAAAGTAAAATTTATCCTTCATATCTGCAACATCACAAGTGGACAATGAAATACCAGAAAAATCTTGAATGCTTCTTAATAACTTATTATTTTTTGAAAATATATCACATTTAAAACCTCTAATTCGTTGGCCTTAACAACTCTGACAACTAAAAAACTAATTAAAGAAATAGACGGTATGAGAAATGTGTGAATGTTAGGTTTGCGGCATTTTCTGAAAGCCACCTCTGGAAAAATATAGCACTTTTCCTGATCAGACACTTTATTCAAAGAGGTATATTATTAACTGACTCAAAAATCCATGTCATTAAAAGGAGACTGGAGCATATTCAGAGTAACTAGGTACTTAAAGCTATACAGTATATTTTGGCTAACTATGGGTCCTGGAGGTCATATTCCAATCACAAGGTATTAACGCAAAATAGCAACAATGTGGAAGCGCCTGATCAATCAGAATTGATCAACTGTAAACAACTATGTTACATGGGGGGGAAGTTGAACATTTTTATAAAAATCATTTTGCCAATGGTATTGATTAAAAGTTCTGGCAAAGAAAAAAGAGCCATCAATAAATACTATTTTTGCTACATCATATCAAAATGGCATAATTAGAAAAATATTGCATTCAGAATGCTAAAGAACCTTTTGCATTCAAGATGTTCCAGTTTCTGGTAAAGCATCCTTTAAAATAATACGTTCTGTGTATACATTTTTAAAGGAATTAATGGATTTTTCTGCTCTCCTTTTTGATGTTAGTGAGGGTCTTTAGAACCTCACTGATTATATAGGAGAGCTATGAAAATGAGGATAGACAAAGTGCTGTCAAATGCACAAAGTAAAGGATTTGAAAAAAAAATTTCAAGTATATTTTTTGAATAATCTTAGGTGTTATTTGTAGCTCCAGTAATTACAAAATTTAGAGAAATGCATTTTTCAGATTGACGGTGTTCCTTTACTACATACTAGATATTCCTGCATAGCTACTCCATTGTAACCCCTACTCAAAGTTTCTAACGTTTTAAAAATTGTTCTTTGAAGTGGGTTTAATAATTGGGACAGGTGCCAGATCACCAGCCCTGCACACTGAAGTCCTTTATTCAGCAGTAACATTGTGGGCAGCAGCAATGCAACTTTCACCACAGCATCCCACCAACCTGACTGAGCCTCAGTCCAAAGAGGCCAATGTTTAATCTCTGTACTAACTCAATTCTTGGCCTTCTTGCTGAAACTGCCAACAAGGGAGACAGCAAATGTCAATTATGATAGAAAAAAATGGTAACCAGCAACTTATTTCATACAGATCCAATGAACAATCTTACCAGATAATGACGACTTCTGGTCACTATCAAACCAAGTTTTACTCATGACTTAGAGGGGGAAGTCTGTGCCAGTCCCAAAGCCATCCAATTATTCATTCTTTAACTTTCACCTAAATAGCTAAAGAACGGCAACTGGCATCTTTAATGAAGAGGAAATCAGTCTCCCATAGTACTTTGTTACAAATTTATCACTGGGTATGGAGACAATTACTGGCATAAGACCTGAATCCAAGATAATTTGGCCCAAAGTTGAGGTGCACAATATGACTGATTTGAAATTAAAGATAATATCAACAAGAGTTGTGGTTTCAAGGAATTCTAGTTCAGGGAACATCCAAAGGTTTCAGCCCAAGGTATTCACGTTCACCAGGAGTCTTTTTTTTTTTAAACTTAAAAGCAGCTCAGGTTCATTATCCCTGTTATATAAAGGTTTTACCTAAAAAAAGAATAGCTGTGGTTTGATTTAGAACAAAAAAACGCAGGAAATTCAGAGTTAGAGCTCTTGCTCCATTTTTTGTTCATTATATCAGAGTAAATGTGGGTCAGATACTGAAATTTTTCTAAAAGCCAGCAAAAAAACGCCAAGAACCCTGAACTCTGAATTTACTACCTTTTATGGGTCTGAAGAACAGAACTTTTCAAGCAGCACAAAGTATTTTAATTCCTAAAAAGTTAAAGACATCTTTGAAAAAAGTTTGATTCTCACCATATCAACATTTTATAAATGAACCATCTTTTCTGTCCAGTGGTACTGGGGGCACATTGTAAAGTTATAAGAGATTGAGTACTCAAGCTGGCTGCAAGATGATGGGAATCAATGAGAAGTGAGTAATCCACGCACCAGAACCAGAAAGCTTCCAATGCTGAATTTAATACCATTACCATAAAAAGGGTCATTAAGAACCATAATTTCCTCTTTAAAAAAACAGTTCCAAGTTATGAGATTTTCAAAGACATAAGAAGTTAGTATTGTGACCCACTACAAGATAAAAGGCATGTTAACTATTACAACTAGGGGGAGGGATCGCTCAGTGGTTTGAGCACTGGCCTGCTAAACCCAGGATTGTGAGTTCAATCCTTGAGGGGGCCACTTAGGGATCTGGGGCAAAATCAGTACTTGGTCCTGCTAGTGAAGGCAGGCAGGGGGCTGGACTCAATGACCTTTCAGGGTCCCTTCCAGTTCTATGAGATAGGTATATCTCCATGTATTCTTTTTTTAACTGACACCACCAAGGTTGTTAGGCCTAAAAATGGACCAATGTGGAGTATTATTATATTCAGTTGTTTCTAATTTAAGCCATGTACCATTTTTCACACTATTGTTGCTGCAGTGAGGAAAAAAATGTAGAAAAACCAACAACCCTCTTCCCACAAGAAACTTTACGTTAAGAGTTCATAAATGAAGGGTTTATACGCATGCTAACGAAGTACACCACGAATACGCACGCTGGTTTACAATTCTTACATTATTATTTTAAATATGCTGCAGCAATAAACTGAGAAATATATGGTTCATATCCGTACAGTATATTTACTAAATGAGACAAAAGGTAAAGATGTGTTAATTTTTAGGTCTAACAATCATGAGGGTGGTATTCTAGGTGCCGGGAAAGCTCCTGATCGGGTTGAAATGGTCATTCAAATGCATCACCCCAAAGGAAACCAACAAAAATCCTTCCCCTAAAGTGTTCTAACAAAGGCTAAGCAGCATTCGATAAACTACGATGTCTTCATACTATCTTCACGTCACTGCCGTGACTACTTGGCCCACTTTACTAAAGTGAAGTAGTATTTTTAAATTAACTATTTTAATGAAGAGTTTTATTGACATCAGGGCACGTTTTGTCATCTATCATAGAATCATAGAATCTCAGGGTTGGAAGGGACCTCAGGAGGTCATCTAGTCCAACCCCCTGCTCAAAGCAGGGCCAAACCCAACTAAATCATCCCAGCCAGGGCTCTGTCAAGCCTGACCTTAAAAACGTCTAAGGAAGGAGATTCCACTACCTCCCTAGGTAACCCATTCCAGTTCTTCACCACCCTACTAGTGAAAAAGTTTTTCCTAATGTCCAACCTAAACCTCCCCCTCTGCAACTTGAGACCATTACTCCTTGTTCTGTCATCTTCTACCACTGAGAACAGTCTAGATCCATCCTCTTTGGAACCCCCTTTCAGGTAGTTGAAAGCAGCTATCAAATCCCCCCTCATTCTTCTCTTCTGCAGACTAAACAATCCCAGTTCCCTCAGCCTCTCCTCATAAGTCATGTGCTCCAGCCCCCTAATCATTTTTGTTGCCCTCCGCTGGACTCTCTCCAATTTGTCCACATCCTTCTAGTAGTGTGGGGCCCAAAACTGGACACAGTACTCCAAATGAGGCCTCACCAGTGCTGAGTAGAGGGGAATGATCACATCCCTCGATCTGCTGGAAATGCCCCTACTTATACAACCCAAAATGCCATTAGCCTTCTTGGCAACAAGGGCACACTGTTGACTCTCATTCAGCTTTTCGTCCACCGTAACCCCTAGGTCCTTTTCTGCAGAACTGCTGCCCAGCCATTCGGTCCCTGAGCAAGCAAAACAAAATGAATTCCCTACCTGCGCTGCCTCTTTTAAATTTTCTGACTGTGCTGTTGTAAAGTACAGCTAGATATCTGTTTCAGTAGTTAGGTGAACATCTACTACTGGATGTTAGGGAAATGAAGTGATTTTCTTTCAAGTCACATTGAAATTAGGAACACTTGGTTTACAGATTTGGCTGTAGGGCCACACACACTTCTTTCTCCTATTGAGATGTAGCTTTAAATTTTCAAAAGCATTAAAGCTGATTTTCAAAAGTTACTTTTCAAAGTTACTTAGAAAGTTAGGTTTTTAAATCACTTTTGAAAGCAGCACTTTGATGCTCGACACTTTTATTTGCCATGAAGACTGAAGACATTGCAGTATTTCAATTTTTATATTTGATTTTACCGGGTACTGCCATTAGGAGGTCTACTTAACTAATCTTCACATTGGACTCCTTTTCCAGATCTTAGATTTCCTCTGGATTTAAAGGGACATTCCTTACAGTTGACATGTTTTACCCACAAAAACACTAAGTTGTACACTTGTAAGATAAGCACTTCAAATATTGCAGGAGAGAAGGAAAAAAGAAAAAAGTTCACAAGTATAAATAAGTCCAGTGATGGATGTGTAAGATAAAAATCTGTTTTAGAGCAATAGGCTCTTACCAAATAGCTCATTTGGAAGGTAAGCCTGACATTTTAAAACCATGTGCTCATATTTGAGGAATGTCAAAGTGTATTTCTTTAACTAGCTAATATATCTGTCCCTCTTGACTCAGGGGATACTACTATGCACTTTTTAAATTTAGCAAGAATGGGGACTCTTTGTATCAAGAATGATCATACTATTCATTTAGTTTCTTTGAATTTTTGAAATTTTGTGCACTATGCTGAACAGTAGTAATTTTCTTAGTGGTATTCTCATTACTGGGCCCACAATGCTGTTCTTGTGCAGTAAATGTCCCTTGCAATGCCAACTTAGAAGGGTAGAGACATTCTTTCGTGCTGCACTGCTGTAATTTGAGATGTGAGACTGACGGCCAGATTTTTGTTCTCTTTTTCTCAAATGGATTTAAAAAAAATTTAAGATCTTAATGTGACTAATTTATTTTTTGCATTTCAGGTTTCTCCAAATATTCTAGCAGAAGAGTCTAGTTTTCTGAATTTAAGATTAAAAAAGATGTTCCTAGAATACATTTTTAATGGATCTGTGCACACAGTCACAATATGCCCGGAAATAGGAACTGGAAGACATGTTGTGACTATGAATTGGCAAATACAATACCACTCTTAAATATTAACAGATCACATGGAGCCTGAGACTCCATAACATATCAATGTTCCTTATTTTACATTTATATTAGTTCTTTATATTAGTTCTTTTAGGCTTTTTCATGCAGTTTTCCAGCATAAAAGGTAAAACAGATCACATTACATCAATTTCTTTTCATGCAGGAAGTCCATACCTTTTAGTCAATGGACCAATAAAAATGTAATTAAGTTGTGTTTACTGTTCCTTTACACAGCAACTCCCAGATCATGCCATCAATACATACCAAGAATAATACAGATATCTGTATATTTATAATACTGATAACCTAAGTAAGTTAAAATGCGATTGCAGTAATTTGCTCCTTCTAATGGGAGTACATACCTCTGGGAGCATTTCTAGAAGTTACAAGAAATCTCAGGATTTTGACATTATATTCCAATCTAGGGTACTTACTTACTGTGTAGCATCTGTCAAATCATTTATCCTTTCCTATGACCCAATTTAGCCATTTTTGAACTGTAAATACAACTTAATGATCTCATAAGAATGTTTTGTGAAGCTTTAATTTATTGTTTGGAAAATGTTTTGAAACTCTTGACTAGAAGTCATGTACAATGTGTTAATTTTCTTCTCTTTTCAAAAGTGTTGAAGGCAACCCTCAATATGGAAAACTGCAAGAAATCTCTGAGTGCAGCAAACATCTCCCAGTAGCAGAAGGCAGGGAGAAGGTGTAACAAATTAAAAAGAGGTACTGACAAATTGAAATGCTTGTTTATTAAAACTATACATTAATAGTATTTACATGCTAATGAATTAATAGACTGCATATATAGCCTTAATATTTAAAATGTGTTTATTTATAAGTAAACTGAAATGATTCTTATTCATCAGGATCTGAACTAAACATTCATCACAACAGCATGAGAGATAATGACATCAACATCTCAAGTGGAAGCAGGGAGGTGTCCTTCCTTGCCTTGTCAGAAAACTCTTGCAGGATGAACAAGAACCCTGACCTCAGGTGTTAGTAGACAAGTAAAAAACTATTTTTCAAATCATTTGTTTTTAACATTTGTCATTTTTAAAATCAGCTACATATTCTGTTATTTCTAGTCTACTCCTGAGAAATGCTGAAGAATCAACAATTGCCACTGATAGCTGTGGGTACCTCTGATTTTTTTCATTGTTACCTTAGTTTTAAATTTCTCATTAAAAAAGGAAAAATTTTAGAAGTCATTTCATCAGTTGACATTATAAAAGTGGTTCCACTTTCAGTCGGTTCAAACTTAAGTAATCAAGGTGAAAAACTGGTGACTTTCCATTTGATGAGACAAATGTCAAAGACATGGTGAACTAAATTTCTGGTGTAACTCAAGTGACACAATCCCTGAGTCTTAGGGTATGGCTACACTGGCGATTTGCAGCGCTGGAAAGCCTCCACCAGCGCTGCAATTAGTAAGTGGCCACACCTGCAGAGCACTTCCAGCGCTGCAACTCCCTGGCTGCAGCGCTGGCTGTACACCTCACTCAGCATGGGGAATAAGGATTCCAGCACTGGTGCTGCAGCGCTGGTCATCAAGTGTGGCCACACACCAGCGCTGTGATTGGCCTCCAGGGTATAAGGATGTATCCCAGAATGCTTTTATAAATTACTCTCTTTGTTTTGTTATGCAGCCTCTCTTTGTTTTGTTGTGAACGAGCTCTGCGGAGCTCCGTTGAGCTCCTGTTTGCTGTGATCATCTGTACCTGGCTGTAAACAATCAAATGAGAGGCAGGCAGGGAGCGAATGAAACAGCGGTGAGTCGTGTTGGCTGCAGGCTGTTTGCAATTAAGAGTTAAGACTAAGGGGTCGGAAAGATGTTCTGATTTTTCAAGGCAGGAAGCTAAACACACAGTGTTGGCTCCAAAAATCCCCTCTCTCCCCCCGCTCCCTGTCACACTAGACCCCACTCCACCCCCCTCTTTTGAAAAGCACGTTGCGGCCACTTGAATGCTGGGATAGCTGCCCATAATGCATCACTCCCAACAGCGCTGCTAATGCTGCAAATGTGGCCACACACCAGCGCTGGCCCTGCACAGCTGGATGACCAGTGCTGCAAACCGTAAGTGTAGCCATACCCTTAGTAAGTCAAACATTCCATGGAGAGACACCATGAAGTCTCTGGGATACACAGCAGATACGTTCTAGTTGAGCCAAATTAATCTCCAGTATTGTGGCAGCTTGAATTCAGACTTCGCAACTTAAATTGTACAACATTTTTGAAGTTTACCTATTTGTACTACGTTCCCTATTTACAAATAAAAATGGGTTCTTTTAACATTAGTGGTTCAGAACTCTGAAATTTAATTTAAACAAACTCAGACTAATCCTGAAAACCTTCCACACGTGCAACTCCCACAGACTTCATTGGATATTGCAAACACACAGCTTGTAGAATTGGGACCACATCTGGAAATGGGGCTGTAATAGTACCATAGTTTCAATTGGGGCCAAAGCAACTATGCAAAATAAGATGGCATTTTGCCCCTCCAGCATCCCAACCTGTCAAATGGGCAGTGGGTAGCAAAACCTCCAATGGGAAGTCAATCCTTTAAACTAAAAATGTTTACTTACGATTACTGAAAATTAACTATTATTCTAAAGCCTTAAGGGCAAGGATCAGTATACCAAAATTGTTCACTGTTGTGGTAGTTAGAACCCAAACCAAAAAAAAGAAAAGAAAGTTGATATACCCTCTACTAGCTGTAAGCAAATCATAAATTATACCTGCTCATAACAATATAACCCACCTGCCATGATGTCATCCAGCGTGTCATTGAGGGTCTGAGCAGGGCTGGCTACCATTAACCCTTGCTGAGTTTCTGTCAGAATTCCTTGCCCCAGCCCTGCCAGCTGTGCTTGGCCCAACACTGGCTGTCCAACTATAACACCTTGAAGTTCTGTAAGGTTTGCGATGGACCCTGGAGGTAGAGAACCTGTTGCCAGAGGCAAAGCTTGCGGCATCGCCAGAGGCTGAATAGGTGCAAAGCCCATCTGCACAGCAGTTTGCTGAGGATCATCCTTGAGCAAGATGGGGTCCACCTGCTGTAATCGTGCATAGTCCCCCTCTGAAAGTTGTTCTCCAACCCCAACAGGAGTCAGTAGTCCCAGATGCTGGCAAGACTGCTGTTGCTGCTGCTGCTGAAGCTGAATTCTTTGCGCTTTAACCTCTAGATATTGCTTTTTTAGCTGCTGCTGCGTTTTCAGTTGTAACTCCCGTTCTACTTTCTGCAGTTCCTCCAAAATCTTTTGTTTCTTCTGAATTTGTTCCTCTCTCGTTTTGTTCAATTCCTCAATCTTCTCCTTGGTAAGCTGATCAGCATGTGCCAATTCCAAGGACTGCAGTTGAGCATTTTTTTCTATGGCTTCTTTTATCCTCTGCTCAAGCTCTGTTAACTTGCCTTGAGCCTCTTCTACAATGCTCTCTGGAGACTGATTGGTGATGTAACCCTGTACATCCTGGTTGTTTGCTGGCAAATGGCTGCTGGACTTTTGTTTAGAAGCAGCTGTGTGAAAAAGAAACCCCCTCAGAACCAATGGAAGTGCACATGAATGGCATCCTCATTACAGAGCTACTGTTTGGACATTTAATGGCCAACAGTTATGCACCAAGGTACTGTACCCATAGAAGGTGAAAATGTACAGTAAGACCTTATGAAGAAAACCATATCTTGCACGTTACGATAATTATATCAGAGGTTAGCCTGCAAATCTAACAGAGGATTACTATACATAATGTAGAACAGTTTTGTACATTATTTTTTAAGGCATTTGTTCCAACAATAGTTAAACGTTGGAATAGAAAATGATTGCCTCAAGATGTGTGGTATGCAAGTGGCCTGATTAGATAACACAAAAAAGAAAGGGAAGGAGATACTAGCCCTCGACCTGATATTTTGTGTTTTGAGATGGTATCAAGTCATAAATGCAGGGAAAAAGGCAAGAAACCAAGCCAAACTATTATTCGATGGGTAGGGTGTTTGTTTGTTTGTTCTTAAGAATCAGCTTTGTAAAACTGACTTGGTAGATTTAAAAAGCTGCTAATCTAATTAGGAATATTTAATCCCTTCACACTGGGAGTCCAGCTTTATCAGCTTGACATTCAGTACTAAACCCAATATTAAAGCATTAAAATATGAATTAATATGTTCTGATTGGACATCTATTGTGTTTAGGTGTTCCACACAGAAGACATGAATTTGCACATGTTCAACCCAACTCCCTGATCAGGAGTGTGAAAGAATTCAGTCTTCACGTAAGAAAGGACAGTGCTCTGTGTAGTCCAACAGATTTATAGTGAACAAGTCCATAGTGATTAAGCCAACACTGTACCATCTAAATGTTATAAGGAAAAGTGATTAATAGTTCAGAATGGAAGGGAAATTAAAACCCAGTATTTCTAACTGAGGAAGTACCCATTTTCTTCCAGCAGAACTTAAATTGTAAAGTATTACAAGCATATACACAGTATATATTTTATTATACACACACAAACACATGTGAACTACTGGTGGTCCTTGATAGAAAAAAATATTCTGGAAATCCTTTATGTAAAAGTGCAGCAAAATTTTTTAGATAACATGCCCAAATTGGACACCAAATTTACACTGAGTTCAACTACTTTGCAAAGAGGACCCAAGTCACATTTTACAGCACAAAATCAAGAAATTCTGCTTTTAAAATATAGTCAAACCTGTACCTAGACTACTATCTTAAGGAGATGTAATTCCAAATCAACTACAATATTACTGGTAACTGTGATCAATGGCAATTATTTCAAAGTTTTTACTATTCGATACTGGTTGACAACCTACATTTCACATTAATCTAGCAAAACCACACATTATGTAATATTTTTAGAGAAGCAGATTTCTTGAAAAATTCCAATTTAAAGAAGTTAGATGGATATTTAATGTGGGTGAAAACAGTTCTTACAAAAACTAAATTAATTCCCTTAACTGATTCCAGAAATAATTATTGTCTACAGGAACTTGTCAACTAAAATAAAATTGAAAGCAACCCTAAATCTTCTACCTAGACAGGATTTTTTAAAGTAAGCTGCAAAGCTACAACTGACCTTTATTTCTGATGGGAAGGGTTGTGGCGACATTAGCAGGGGGTTTGTCAGGCTCCTGGGGTGGGACGACCATGGGCAGTGCCTGCACTGGTACACGAGGAGCCTAAAACATTGGACACCAATAGATTACATTTCTTTTCTTCCTATATGCTTAATATTTATTGAAGTATAACATCTAGTTAACAAATAGATAGTGTTACAAAAATGGCATGCATAATATATATAAAATACTGTTTAACACCTTTTGAAATGTTGAGTTCAGTGCCACTAGTTGTTAACAGTTCCAGACTACTATTAATATGGGTCCTAAGCACTTCACTTTCCTAGGCCATGTCTACACTAGCAAGCTTACAGTGGCATAGCTATACTGATACAGCCGTGCTGTTTTAAGATCGCTCATGTAGCCGTTCTGTGCCAACAGGCGAGAGTTCTCTGTAGACATAATAAAGCCACCTAAACAATCAAAAGTAGCTACATTGGCAGGAAACACTCTCCCGCCGACATAGCACTGTGCACACGAGCACTTATGCCGATGACATTTATGTCGTTCAGGGATGTTTTTTCACACTCCTGAGTGACATACATTATGTAGACATAAGGGCCTTAGTATAAACAAACAATGTAGACATGGCCTTAGTATAAACAAACATTTTAACAATTTAAACATCATGAACATGGTAACCCATAATAAATCTGCAGTGCAAATTTAAGTCACAGTTGGCTGCAAATGAAGGTTAAAAGAGCACTTCTTACTGAAGTGTTTTGGATTGTTGAGTTCTTCTTCCTTGTTTTTTCAGTAAAATTGACAGATTGAGAGGAAAAAGGCAAAGAATTACCCAGTAATGCTACCAAAGGATTTTCAGTTTGCACTTCAAATTGTTGCATCTTTTCAAAAAAGCCCATCTAGTAGCCTACAAAATGTGCTAAACCTATGTTTCCAGATATTTTTCATAGTTTATTTAGTGCATATTTTAGTACCTTAACTTTCAACAAACTAAGTATGAACACACAAAAAAATGAAATCACACCCTGAATTAGCTCTTGCATCTTACCCTATTTAAATCATGGGATGGTGGGGTCAGCTGGGTGGCATCAGGTGCAGGAGCAGAAAGCAAGTTATTTGGATAATCCAGCAGGTAGCAAACCACACTAGTATGACCACCTTTAGCTGCCTCTATCAACATAGTTGAACCATCCTAAAGAGAAAAAAAAGGAGCACACTACTTTAGAAAACCAGGTGTCCGAGAAACATTATATTATTTTGTTAGCTTAGAGACATCTCTACATCATATATTGAAAAGGCATGTTGACAGGCTCACTGATAATTTTGTGCGTTTTAAACAATTTTTAAGACAATTAAACATTTTTACAAGAGTATCTTAAAACACAAAGGCATTAACATTCTGAAACTATGAGAATTACATAGCAAATTCAATCTAATTTCTTGGTGCAAGAATTCATGACTTACTGTAGATAATACACTCACTCTCCCTCAAACAGTGCTATACACTTAGGGCTTGCCTTCACTACCACGCTCTGGTGAAGACATTGCGTCGATGGGAGAGCGCTCTCCCGTTGACGTAATCACTCCACCTCAACGAGAGGCGGAAGTAGGTCAGCGGGAGAGCGTCTAAGTTGATGTAAGGTACGTTGCTCAAGGGAGTGGTTTTTTCACATCCCTGAGAGACATCACTAACATCAACTTAGGTGGTAGTGTAGACAAGCCCTTATAGTGGCAAGGGTTCTCTTGGACGATAAGGATTTCATTTAGCACTATCAGAATTTTTAATTTTGAGAGTGATTGCTATAAACTTTCATTACATGTATGTCAGTTTATTTAGTCAGCCCCTACACTTATTTCAAACAGTAACCAGAAGATTAGTTCAGAAGACAAGGAGAAAATACACATGCTAAAAATACTTACTTTCAGTCGGTGTGTAGGATCAGCTCCATGAGCTAGCAGTAATTCCACAACTGCCAAGTGACCTCCAGCACAGGCCAGCGACAATACTGTATGATCATTGTTAGCTGTGGTCCTATTCACATTTGCTCCTTCAGTGCAGGAAGGGGAAGAAAGAAGGATGGTGGGGGAAGAAATCACTTCATAAAAAAATGAACTGTAGCACTTGTCTTTCACCCATTCCTGTTCTGGAATCAATACTTAATTCCACATATATTAGACTAATATGAAACAGCAGCTTTAAAAATAATTAAATGCATAAATCAACTTCAAACGTATTTGATGGCCAGAAATGTTAGAACAGACACACTGACTGTTACATAATTTGCTGTATTCAGCAAATTTGATAATATGAAATTATAACTGTTAACACAAAAGTCTCATCAGCTACATAATGGATACAAAAAGGTTACTTTTACTAAATAACACAGGGAAGATAGCATAAATATTAACATTCCCAACCAAGAATGTGAATATGTCTATATTACATGCATGGACCTAATGTGATTGTGTACGTGATGCTCTTATTCAAGATCTGTCAGCAATTTTGTTGTCAAAGTGCCTCACTTTATGACTGACATGCTGCAGAAGCCCTTCCTAGTCACGGGCAAGCAGTGATTAATTCCAACTGTGCTTTCTCCCATTCACATCTGCGAAGGGATGATAATGGGGCAGGATTAGGGACAGCAGGCCAGTCAGGTTCCATACGAGGAGGAGAGGAAAACTTGTAACTGTAGCTGCTTGGGAGATGGAAGTGGGGTTACTAAGGAGCAAGAATGACCACACATACCATTGCTAAAATTAGACTCCTAAATCAATATTTAGGCACCTGATTTTTAAAAGCGTTGATCACCCATTAGCTTCCACTATCTTCAATGCAAATAAAACACTAGGGCCTAAAGAAGGGGTCTAATTTTCAGAGTTCCTAAGCCGTACCACAGCTACCAATGAACTTAATGGGAACTGCAGGTGACCGGCACTGTTTAAGTACCGGGTACCTCACTTTAGGTTGCCAAGTTTGGAAGTCCTAGTCTCCATAGCCTAATGGCTTAAATATTTTAACTCAAGGTAGAGTGATTAAAATAACTTGAATGTAATTGGAAGCAAGACTATAATGTCATTATAAGTCCTATAATCATTCCATGTTCTTGTAAGAAACACTGTCAGTTTTATATACAATATGTCAATTGTATGGACAATCAGGAGGATCAAATATCTTCTATTTAATAAAAAATAGATCAAACATATGAGCAGCAACTCAATATCAGTACATCACAACATACAGTGAAGTTTCTCATGCACTGCCTGCGTTGCAAAAAGGGGCATGGTTAAGATAAATGATGTCCAGAACCATAATTACATTATAGATAAAATTAAGCATAAAAAAGTTATCCTAGTACTAGCACCTATATTTAAATTACTGGAAATCTATATAGAATATACATTACATACACCGTTGTCTTCAAGTCATAATTCTTATAAAAGCATCAAAGAAAAACTTCATGAACTCACCTTTGCTAATCAAGAACTGAACCGTGCAAACATGACCTGCTCTTGCAGCTTTCATTAAAGGAGTTCTTCCACCTTCTGATTCATGTTCCTAGACAAAATATGAAAACAAGCTTACAAGATTATAAAAGGGCAAGTTTCTAAAGGGATCTAAATCCAGACTGCATTTTTCAACTGAAATAATATTGTCACAAATGACTACATTTTGATGTTTAATAACCCAATAATATCCACAAACTGCCTGACTTAACTTGATGACATCTGTAGAACAGGGATAATACCAACTCACCTCTGTAAAGAGCTCGGAGATCCTCGGATGAGAAGTGTAAGTATTAAAACGTTCAGATTGTAAAGTCCATTTTTAATTTTTTGGGGCTTTTTTTAGGAAACGCATTTCCTTATTAATAAGCTTAACAGTTAACTTCATTTTATGTGCAATTATTATAATGCTATACAGGCATTCTCAACAGATGCTGAACATGGACAATGTCTCTGTTTACCTCAATCATCTTTATTCCATTACCTAAATACAGTTTAATAGTTGCTATTGAAGGGGGGGGGGGGGGAATAAGGTTTTTCACTTCTAGCATAACAGAACCAGCTGTTTTCTGGTACTAACCAGAATGTGGAGTGGATCATTTCTGCATTTTCATTTGCAATACTTCAAATAAATGGACACGGCAGCAGTATTTTTCTGGGGTTGGAACAGCTTTGGAAGCCAGCCTAAAGCAGTGGTCTCCAACCTTTTTATGCACAAGATCACTTTTTGAATTTAAGATCAACCCAGGATCTACCCCACCCCGCTCACTCCATTCCCTCCTCCCTGTCACTCACTCTCCCCCACCCTCACTCACTTTCACCGTGCTGGGGCAGGGCGTTGGGATGTGGTGCAGGCTCTGGGCTGGGGCCGAGGGCTTCACAGTGAGGGGTGCAAACTCTGGAAGGGAGTTTGGGTGCAGGGGTTATATGGTCACACCGCACCTAATCTCATAGAATTCACTGCCATTTCATGAGTTTTACTTTTTATTAGTGTCATTTGTGATTTATAGATCCAAAATCCTTCAGGGACTGTCACAAATCAGTGTTAACATTCTCAACTGTGGGGTGTGCATTGGCTAAACCTGGGACAGGGGGTTGGGGTGCAGGAGAGGGTGAGGGGTGTGGGCTCTGGGAGGGAGTTTGGTGCAGAAGGTGGCTCTGGGCTGGGGCACAGTGTTGGGGTGCAGGAGGGAGTGAAACGTGCAGGCTCTGGGAGATAGTCTGGTGCAGGAGGAGGCTCCAGGCTGGGGCAGAGGATTGGGGTGTGGGAGGGGATGTGAGGTGCAGGCTCTGGCCAGGAGGCGCTTACCACTGGTGACTCCCAGCCGGTGGCGCAGCAGGGCTCAGGCAGGCAGGCTGCCTGCCTGCCGTGGCCCCACGCCACTCCCGGAAGAGCGGCTGGCTGCTGGCATGTCTCTGCAGCCCCTGGGGGCAAGCGAGGCAGCAGGTTTCTGTGTGCCGCTTGTGCCTGCAAACACCGCCCCCCCGCAACTCCTATTGGCCGGTTCCCAGCCAATGGGAGCTGCGGGGACAATGCTGGGGCAGTGCGCAGATCCACCTCCCCGCCCCCCTCCCAGGGACCACAGAGACATGCTAGCAGCCATCCACTTCCGGGAGCGGCATGGGGCCACAGCAAGCAGGTAACCTGCCCAAGCCCCGATTGACTGGCAAAGGCTCCAGGATCAGCCAGTCAATCACGACCGACAGGTTGGTGACCACTGGACTAAAGCATTTTGAGAGCTGCTTTTAGATAATGAAATAATCATTTTACATCAAACTGGGAAGAACCACAAATTCCCATGTGGTTAACAAGCTACACAAAACTGCATTTAGAGAACATATTTAAAGTAAAATAAAGAAAAGGAGAATTTAAAAACCAAGTTTTCAGCAATTAACATGGGTTTAACATCCAGTGCTCACTATATTTTTTATTTCTGATTTATAATGATCATCTAAAAGTTAATTCCTTACCAAATCTGCACCTGCCTGAAGTAAGACATCTGCTACATCAGTATGGCCATTTTCACATGCATATGTCAGTGCTGTGTCACCCGTTGCTGTTGTTGCATGCACATTAGCCCCTGAAAAGCAGTAGTAATGAACATGTAAGCTTTAAAACAATAGTCTAAAAATATCCAAGTATCTCTATGTTCCTTAACAGAACAGATTGTAAAGCTCTAAGATTTTCTTCATCATTCAATAAAAAAAATTGATTAAAATATTCCCTTAAAGATTTTATCAGCCATACTCTGAAATGAGTCACTAAAGATACAAGTCCCCTCGGAATTGAAGTTTGAACTACTTATTACTCTCCAGTGGTAAACATATATCCAAAATATTAAATAGTCTAGAAGAGTTACATAAATCACTACAGAGTATCTACAGAGTCTAACTTCATAATGCTGCTAATGAAAGTTTATCAACATGGGCACAGGTACCCTATTCAAGTAAACAAACTTGTAGCACCCAACTAAGCAGAACAAAAAATGACTCCATACCTGCAGCTAATAAATATTTAACTAGCTCCAAATGACCCTCTTGAGCAGCTTCCATTAGAGGTGTGGAACATCCAAGCTCTATATCAGCTCCTGCCTTAATAAGAAAATCAGCAACCTCCAGAAAACCTCCACAGCAAGCTAAAGTTAGGGCAGTTTCCTGAGTCTCTTCTGTCTGAGCATTGATGTTTGCTCCTTCCAAAACAAGAAACAAACCCCACCACCACCAAGATCAAGTTAGTTATTGAAACAAATATTAAAAAATTAATTTCTTTAATGGAAGACATGTAAAATGTAAAGCTGATTTGACTACTCTGTTTCAAAGAAAATTCCGGAAGTAATTTGAGACCCACATAAATATAACTGTCTCTGACCAGCAGAGATTGCCCATGTGATCTCAGTGAGCACTCTTTTCTGTAAGATTCCAGAGGCATATTCTCCAAGTGGATCTATGCAGAGGCCAACCTGGAGAACCTAAATTACATATATTGGTTAATTAGTATGTAATGCTGTTCTGTAAGATACATTTTCAGATTACCAGTTGCTCATTTACTTCTCACTGATTAATCTGAATTTATTTAAGGATTTTTTTTATTATTATTAAAAAGGTCAGGCTGTTGCATCTGGGAGAAAGACTATTTGAATAGGAAAAAAAATGAAAAGAAACCCAGTGCTGTAACTAGTTTTTTTAAATTATACATTGAAATTCATATGTCTAGATGCCCAGATAGTATTTTCAAATCTACCGAGTAGACACACTGTTGTAGTTACCTTGACCTAACAATAATGCCACCATCTCTTCATGACCTTCTCTGGCCGCTTCCATTAGTGGTGTATATCCTTCATCATTTACCTCCTCCAGGTTCGCCCCACGTTCAATTAATAATGCTGCCAGCTCTACATGTCCGCCACAGGCTGCCAACGTTAATGGAGACTCAAAGGAGTCGGCAGGCATGTTCACTTGAGCACCACTGTCAAGGAGTAACCTAGCAACTTCCACATGGCCATCCTAAGAATGCAAAAAACGCAAGATGAACAAAGCACAAATACAGGCAACACAAGCTTTGCCCTGACAACTAGAACTTGGCTTAAAGATCATACTTCAGTTTATGTATATTCCAGTCAGACCCAATGCATTTTATGGTTGGGATTTACAACGGAGTCTAAGGGAACTAGGTGCACAAATCCCACTGAATTTCAATGGTCTTCTAACGCCCTTAGACATTTTTGAAAAGCCAAATAGCTAGAACAGATGAAGGGAGTTAAGATTCCCATTAACATCAACAGGAACAAAATCAACCCTGAAGTATTTTCAAGCATATTCAAAGCCTCAAATGTAAAGATATTGCTACATTATGTAGCCCACCCAAAAGTTAAGTGTGTGGTTCACAAATTAGAGAACTTAATACAGCATATGCATGTGGTTTACTATGTACAGAACTGGAAAGGAAAATTGGAGAACTGGAAAGGACTGTATGCCTTCGGAAATCCACTACTTGTCACAGATGCCTTTTTGGCTTTATCTTAATTTATAGGCTGGAGTCTTGACAGATATTAGCTGCCTTAGTTATTGTAAATCATTCAGGAAAACCATACATAGCACTTCCCATTTAGAAATGGGTACAACACCTTACAACGAGTGAACCTTCAGCAGGACGGTTATCAGATTTTTGCTTAGCCAGACAGCATATTTTGACTGCTTGTAAGTTTCTTGCTATACAATAAACTTATCTAAGAACAATCTTTTCTCCCAAAATATCCTGATTATTTCAGCTTTTACTTTTTTGAGTCTATTACAAATAAAAAATAATAAAATGGGTATGTCAAATCACACAGTAAGCATCCATCTAATTGCTCTGGCTTCTCAATATTAGCATTAGCATCAGTATCTCAAAACCAAAAACGAACTGCCTACATCCTTCAAGCCTTCTAGACTTAATTACAAAAATTTGAGCACCCACTCCTCAATTCAATCATTTGCAAAACTGCTTAAGTAGATATAATCCCGCCCAGGTCTGTAGTCTTTACAGTTAATTCAGGAAAGGGAAGACTAAACTAAGACTTCAATGAGGATTAGGGGCATCATTTTACAATCATCTTCAGACTGACAGATTTATAATATGAAAGGATTTCTTACATCAAGCGCACACATTTTATTTACGACACCCTCCACCCCCACTTTACATGCTAGCTGCTTTCCAATAAACAAGATCAGTTCCTGTCCAAGAAGTTCACAATCTAAGGATGAACAGAGATTAGGCAGAGATGGAAAACACATACATTATGTTAAAAAAGGGGGTGAGGGGAGTATTTAAAGTACATTCATAGTAGAACTGGGTCTCTGAAAGGGACATAACAGTAGAGAGGAGTAAGGCCCTTGAGAATGAGTTCAGGAAAATTCCCTTTGCAGAAGGGCAGACTAGAAAAGGCAGGAGATGTTTATGTCAGAAACTAACAAAACCATTCAGCACAGGAGAGGCGGCTAGTGGGTTGGGGCATGCAATGTAAAGAGAAGCGAGACTTCATAAGCTGGGATGGCTATATAAAGCTTATTTAGTTATACTGAGTTTTCAAGAAGATAAGAAGCTTGAATTTGATGTAACAGAGGAGGAGCTAGTGGACAAATTCAAAGAGGTAAGTAACTATCATCATCAGAATGGGCAAGGAAATTAACTTTGCTACCACACTAGATGCTGAAGTTTAAGTTTATTCTTTCTCTGCTTTGATTCTGTTCTTCATTTGCATGTGAGCAACACAATGAAACTGAAAAAAATGTATTGGAAATTTTGTCAGTTTCTCTGTTTAAGAGGAAATGGAGAGTCATGATACAGCACAAAAAAGAAAACAGCTATAATTTAGGGGAAAGGGAGGGGTAAAACAGTCTCAAGCAATTGCTTCCTTCTTACTATTTAGCAGGAAACCTTGATACAACATTCTAATAACTCCTTCCATGTACAGAGTTGTTATGTGTATCTGCCCACACCCGTCACTCTACTACGGGACTAAATTCCTGCAGCTTACACATCATTCGACTTGGGATAGGTGAGGTCCATGTTGAAGATTACAAACTAATCTTTGATTTTGCAACAGGATAAGTAAATGGAAAGATTCTGAAAGAGACCCAGATTTGTTGGAACTAAACCCGCCTGGATAGCTACTCTAAATTTAATCAAAAGTGAAAGAAGTCAAATAAATCCATCAATATCTTACATGGTGAATGGGATACATAACAAATATTATTATTAATATGAATTATACGCTGACAAACAGATTCCCTAAACTATCATGCAAGAGACCCAAGTCTCCAGACTCCAACAGGGACAAAGATGAAGCTTGAGGGAAAGAACGGTAATCTTCTCTTGGATAGAGGCAGCTGAGCAATTAATATTGTGAATTGTATGGGTCATAAGTCAACAAACCACAACCATAGGAACTGAACACTAGGTTAGACCAAGCTTGTGTGTGATATGACTTTCACTGCTATCCCTTGGATGATGGGCGATTGTAGTTGTTGCCAAAAAAGTTGACAAAAATAAAATACAGTGTAAAACGGATGATCAACCACATCTCATCTATTTTTTTAACCAAACTAACTTTGAAGGGCTGTAGTCGCCTCAGATCTCACCTACTATCTCTGTCATGACAGATTATTTTTAAATGGCTATGGAATCATGTGATCTAGAGCCACACTTTTTGTAAAAGAGGAACACATGGAAAATGGAAAGTCTACACATGGCAAGTTTTATTTTTTTAAACGAGCTTCTCTAAACTGTAGTAGCATGTGCTGAATGCCTTCAGTAACCAGGCAAAGATAAGCATTTAGCATACAAGTTTAACATGTAAGAACATGTATATTTTAAACTTATCTGTTAAATGCACATTTTAATGTGACCACTGGGAGCATTCAGTTGATATTATTACAGTTTAGGGTTTCCTGTGAGAAGATTTGAAGGTTATCTTTAAGTTCAAAGCTCTTCTTTCAAGCCAGAGTGACTGTAGTTAAGATATGAGCCTGTCAATCAAGTGTAGTAAAATACTACTCACTTATTTCAAGACTTCTTTGTGCAGGCCTCAGAAATAACCGAATTCTAATATATTTTATTGGAACATGGCCAACAGGTGCTAGCACAGCAGACAAAAGTGTCACTCAGTACAACATATGACTATTGTGAAGCATAAAATGAGTGCTAATTTAGATCATTCTGCTTTAGAAAAGTATTGTCTTAAACCATGTTTTCTTTACCCTCTGTTGAGTATGGGAGAGAGAAAAATAACGAGGGACAATGAATGGACATATATAATTTAAATTAGATTGTGTACCAAATAGACAAGAGGATTGTTGTTTTGTGGATCTGGAGAAATGCTAATTATGCTTCCATGCTACAGCAATGTATTTGTTTCTTACCATACAAGCCTCCATTAAAGCAGTGTGCATTTCATCTGTTTTATGCTCCTGGTCTGCACCTGCCTCCAGAAGAAACCTCACCATTTCTAAATGGCCTAAATTGAAAATACATAATTAATAAAAACCTCAAAACCTGTTCAACAAGTCACATTCCTCCGTTTTGTGCGTGTGTGTTCATAGACTGAAACACAGCAGAAAGGTTTTAACATATGTAGTTAAACAACACAGGACTCAGTTACAATATCATAAAGAAAATTACTTTGGAAATCACCACTTCCACCTCCCATATTTTTAGCAAGGGTAAAAATCAGACTTTTACTGTAAACATCATAACCCACATTATCTAATCACTAAAATAGTGTACAAGTGCAGTATTCCATGTGATATGCTACAAGAATGGTAAATTAATAGCCCAAATTTCATATCGCTTGATAGGGACTTCAGACACTGTCCAGAAAGAATACTAGACTAATTGGTTTAATCCTAAATTTAACTGCAAGCATTCTGTGAAAGGCTGCTGTCCATCTATTTATGAATACTGTATGTGACCAGTTTATGGAAAATATCCATTGTATGACAGTACAGGATTAATTCATTGTATGCATAGGTGGATTTAGTTTAACAGCAGAGTCCTAGGAAACCAGCAGAAAGGCAGCACAATGTCTCTAAATGAATAACCTCCTGGTAAATAGGTCAATAAATTAAGAGAAAATACCTGAGATTATCTGAGCAGATGGCTACTTTCCAGCTCCAGCCAAAGTACACAGCTGTTTTGGCAAGGCTGGGAGCCTAAAGTTCAAAGGGACACTACCAATTAACTCATTCTCCAGAAGGAGGGACAGAGTTATTTGGGCCTGCGGGAAAGGAACAGGCTGATGCACACACAGGCCCTCTGGAGGGGGTTTGAAATGGTTGGGCCTTCCTAAATGTCCAGGGGATGGTAACCCATGGGTGACAGATGTGTATAAACAGTTTTCAAAATTCTCTCTCATGTTTCTGTGTTCCTACTGTTTAAGATTAAACAATATTTTGTTTTAAGAAAGCGGTCTTGTCAATCTATGTACCAGTGACCCCAAAGGGAAGACTTGCAGGGGCTGAGCCCAGACTGACTTGCTAAGAAAATCACAATTGCTATACAATAAGCAGCAGCCCAGGGCCTTTTATAAGAGTGGGAGCATTGAGGGATTGAGAGGTGAAACAAGAGGCTAACGCCTGAAGAGGGTTCACTCAGAGACCAGAGAGGGGTCCAAAGGCACAGCTGGGCCTGTACCTGTGACACAATCCATTTTCAATTTTTTAGTAGTTAACTGGGGGGTGAGGGGGGAAGAATCCTGCCAAGACAGCAATAAAAAATAGTGGTAACAACAGAGTCACACACACGTTTTCAAGCCTCAGACATGAGATCTGGAAGCAAATTAGAAAGCCAAAAAAAGCTCAGAACCTCCAAGAAAGAAAGGAATACAAGACTGAAGGAGCACTTTGAACACAGTCACCTTGAACTCCAAGTTCTTTCCTATGCAAAAGAGTGAGGAGCTGTGTAACTACCAACTTGAGCTGTTTGCTTTTTACTCTGCTTCCAAAGCTCATAGATCAGGATTCAAAATCCAATCATATTGATCTGTTATAATTCATTTTCAGAATTCTCCATTACTACTTACTCTTTTCTAAACACCATCAAAAACTACATCCCATTACCTAAGGTAACAGAACAATGCAACAGGACCAATCAGAAAAATTTAATCAAGAATATTAGAACAAAATTAACCATCAGCCAAATAACTCAGTGCTCAGCTGCTATGCTGATGTAGCCACGTAAGTATGTAGACTACAGACCGGACTCTAGAGAGCACAGATCCACCGTAACTACTTCCGTGAAACCTGCCTTAAGTAAAACCATTTGAGGGACCAATTAGTTCATTTAACAGCTGTGGCCTTCTTACAGAAGTAAACAAGACTTGCATTCCATAGGTTTGGGTGATCTAATAGAGACAGCTGCTTAAAAGGGAGGCAGTGTTCTCCAGTGGATAAGGCACTGGAACAGGACTCGGAAGACCTGAGTTCTCTTCCTGGCTGTGCCACTGGCCTGGACAAGTCACTTCCACTCTGTGGCTTAGTTTCCCCATCTATAAAATAGGGGTAATAATACTGACCTTTGGAAAGCGCTTGGGATCTACAGATTAAAAGCACTACATATAAAGGTATTAAGGGTCTTTTCTACATGTTTCACTGAATTATAATAGTGAACTTGGTGCAGAGCAATTATAATAAACTATTACAAAATATTTTGGTTCCCCAATATCGTTTTCTCCAAATAAGGGCTTAATCCTCAAGCACTTGTAGAAATGCTTTTCATATTATGTTCCACAAGCAGCTTATTTTCAGAAGCTAGATACTTTTTTTTTTTTTTTGGTAGTGCGCAGTAAATAAATCATTCCCCTGATTTTCAGTTAACAGCATTTCTTCATGAAAGTTTGCACTTTTACTGGTTATTTTACTGGCCTAATAAGATTTAAAACCTTATGTAAATAAATAAGAGATAAAATTAGGACCAGATTCCGATACACTTACATTGAATAGCATCTCACTCCATAAGTGGGCCCATTGATTTTAATGGAAGGTACTAAATCAGGGTTAAAGGATCAGACGCTGGTCCTTAATGAATTGCAAAATCTATACCTATCTGTCACCATTTAATTAATAATTTTAGCTTGAATCCTAAAGCTTGTTAAGGAAAGCAAGGTTTTTTAGGAAAATTTCTACCAAAAAAAAAAAAAGTAAAAGGCTTTAATACTGATACTGCACCTTTGTAACAAGCCAATGTAAGTGCACTCTCCTTAAATTCATTGGAATGTGTATTGATTCCTGCTCCATTTTCTAACAGCACTCTGGCTACTTCCACGTGTCCAGCACTTCCTGCTTCCATAAGTGGAGTGTGACCATTTTCATTGTGGTCCTCAATGCTAGCGCCTGATTCCAACAGCACCTTCACAACATCTACATAGCCCCCAGCACAGGCATATGTAAGTGCTGTGTTGCCTAGTACCAGAAGAGAGAAGAAACAAAACCAAAAGTTATTGATATTTTGTTTTGGCAACAGGAATTGTTTCTACATCCCACTTACCCTCAGACTCCATTTCAATACTTAATATTAACACGGATATTTTAAAAAATGGTTATAACATTTTCAGGTTCTGGCTCAAGAAACAGTACAATTAAAAACAACTTTTCACATGTATAATAATGCTGAGAGATTAAAACCCTGAACTTCCCCCTGACTGCGGGGAGGGAATGAAATCACTCCCATTTTTCTCCATGTGAATCTGCAACTTCTGGCATGACCCATCTCCACACTGGTAATTTAATGGGCGGTGTGAAGAATGTGTTATTTTCAGTTTCAGTCTAGTGATATTACTCTGCACAAAGGAAAGCAGATGTTAGATCAATTAAGGAGTGGAGTGAACTGCCTTAGATAAGATGATTTCAATAATTATTCCCAAAGAGTTAATTTTTAGTATCCAGAGCTGGAATCAGCATATTTTCATTACATATACTTGTTCTCATTCTTTTATGAATCACAGATAATATCAACATGAACATTTCCTCCCTGCCCGTTTTTTTTTTTTTTTTAAACGGGAGTGATAATGCTACTTTACTTTCTGACAACTATTTGGTAACGAAAAAATTTCCTACTCTTCTAATGTTTATTAATAGTTTCTTGACAGCAACATATTTGTAAATCAATTCATAACCAAGACTTCAATAGTTAACACTCTACTGCAGGACTGGCAGAGACACTTGCAGGTACCCAAAAGTAGTTTCTCTAAAATACAGAATTAAAAACAACATTTATCCATGTAGTGAGGCGGTGTGGCTCCCCGCCGCCCTGGAGAGGGAAGAGCCTATCGGGAGGCCGGAGTGGGCACAGCTAGGGAGCTCTGAGCCTGCCCCTCTGGAAGTATAAAGGCTCGTCCTCAGAGCTCAGTAAGGCCCCAGCCGCCGGAGAAGCTAGACGCCTCCCATCTATCCCGCGACTGGGAGAACCCCGCTCGCCCACTACCCCGAGGAGCCCATGGTGCAGGACCCCTCAGAGGGCAACACCCTGACCCAGGTACTACCCGAGGGAGAGCTGGGAAGCAGCCCGGGAGCAGCCGACCCTAGTCTGGCTGCAACACTGCCGGAGCCCAAGTCAGTGCGTTGCGGCCGGGATCCCCACTGACTCAGCAGCGGGTCTTCTGCAGTGGAGTGGGAGGGCCTGTGTCCCCCCTGCCACCCAACTCGTGGGTGGCCGTCTCCCCTTCTCCCAGGCCTGCGGAGGCTTGGGCCTACTGTTGTTGCCCGCCCTGACCCAGGGCCTGGGCTTACGGTGTTTGTTCCAGTACCGCAAGGGCTGCAGAGGAAGACTCTGTGGCCAGACTAATTCCCCCGAATATCAACTGTGTGTAGGGAGCTGGTGTGGCTCCCCACCGCCCGGAGGGGGTCAAGCCCTGGCAAACCCTTGTACAATCCATTTATGAAGTTATGCACTGAAACAGATTATACACAAAATAAAATCATCTGGCAAAAGAAACTGCAAAAAAACCTTCTCACATTCACCCTTTGTCCAGCTAATCTCTGCCAGAATTCAAGCAAGCAATCATTTGCAACAAAGCAAATAAGTAGTCAATAATGAACTATCCAAATTATGCTCAAAATAGTATAATGTAGTCTTTGTCATTGTCTTCATAGATTTCTGCTTCAATTTCTTTCATTGCTAAGGAAATTTCACTTTTGAAACTATTCACTGATTTGGGTTTCCAAACACCTAACATTATCTACATACCTTTAGGGAAAAGAACATTATAGAATGTCAAATGGATCAATAGTCACAAAGAACTACACCTATACTTTTTTTAAGTCGATTGCTCATGCAATTAGAAATATCTAGTGATTTCCAAGCCTCTCCAAACATTAAAATAAAAACAGTTGGTAAGTTAAATGTATAGCAAAGGTATGTCTCCAAATAGAACTTCAATTTCGTCATCTGCTTAATACAGTAAATACCTATCATCTAATTTGAATTCATGATAATACAGCTGTAGTCTCTCAAGTGGCATACAACTGCAGCTGTCCAGAGTCTACAATTATAGGGTGAATCCTGCTCTTATTTAAGTCAAAAGGAGAGCTATCATTAACTTCAAAAGAGCCAGGATTTCACCCATAGCTCCTGCAATGCTCTAAAGATCCAGGCAGTCACATAAAACTCATGGTATGGGTCCCAAACCCATGAAAACTATCAAAATTTCTGCCACTTACAACCCTTTGGAGATTTTCAAGATGTGACTGATACAGCAATTTTCTCAAAAATATCCTTGAAAGACCTTATTGTATTAAGTTTATGTATTATTGTAGACTGAGATTGTATGTAACCTGGGCGGGGGAAGAGTGACAGATGTAAGACCTGGGAGTTCAATAGAGTATATTGAAAATGTGTCACACAGGTATGGACTTTTGGGACAATAAGTGTAAATGGATTTCCTGGGGAACCCCCAAGGAAGAGGTTAATGCAAATTCCTAAATCCAAGTATGCAAATACCCAGCCTTTTGAAGTTACTCAGACAAGAAGGTCATTGTCTCCTGGTTGCCAGTCATAGGAGGCCAAGATCGAAGACCTGGGCTGTTTAAAGAAATGACTGATTTGCCCAGTTGCTGATCTGGATCTAAGACAAAAGCATTTATAATCATAGGGAAAACCCAGTGGTGGGTTTTGAAGGACTAAAGCCTATCACAGCCCTACGTTGGATTGGGAGTGTCCTGTGGTAAGCTTTTTAATCTCTGTGTAGGTTCTTTTATTGTTTTAATGTCTTCTCTGTAATGCTTTTAACTTAAGAATGAATGAGTTTGCTTAGAAGGAGCTGTGTAGTAACTTATAACTGCAGGCAATGTTCGGGTCATAGTCCAGAGACAGAGCAACAGAGAAAGCAAAGCACAAGTGCTGGCCTTTTTAGGCAATCTGGCTTGCTGGGGATATCTCATTGAGGCAGGGAGCTATGCAGCCTTGAAACCTCCGAAGAGAGTGAGATGCGACTTTCTGCCCAAGTGAGGTGATGGCTAGGAGCCATAAGCCTAAAGTGGATGTCCTTGGTGGACCATGGAGGAGGAAAAAGCAGGTGCACTTGCTCTGAAACTGACACATGGCACCTGAAAATCATGGTACGTGTGGTTTCACTCAGGATTTTTTGTAACGTACACATTGTGGTCAATAGTCTACTGTTTGGGCAGGAATGAACTTTATCACCACTTGCAAATGAAGATGGAGTAACAGTTATTGCAAAAGTGAAAAAAGGCAAATGTAAACTTCAACTTCCTGTTTGATTCAGACTAGCAACACTGACCATATGTCTGGAATCAATTAATATTTTTCATTTCTCAAAGAAATATGAAAGCAACAGGCAAACACACTGGAGGGGGGAACAAACAACCCACTCACCAGAAGGACATCAGATGCACAAAGACACAAAAAAGGTAAGAGTTTCTGTGACAAAACTCAGACATTCACTCTTCATCATGGCACATTTATTACCTGTTGATGACTGAGCATTGACATCAGCACCATGAGCTAGCAGCAACTTCACAATTTTGACGTGTCCGCCATTAGCAGCAGCCATTAAAGGTGTTATGTCTCCTTTAATACCTCGGTCTTCTACGTTAGCATGCATCGCCAGAAGAACCTTTGGCAGAACGGGCAATAAGCGTTATTGTAAGATGCCAAAATGCTCAAATTGTCAGAGCTTAAAATTAAATTCTATATACAATCTCGTTTTGTGAACTCATTGTGTCTTGTAAGAGTTTATTTCGAATGTTATACAGATGCTCCCCAGGTTACGCAAGACCCAACTTACGCAAATCTGCACTTATGGAAAAAAGTTCCATAAGCCAGAAATAGGATTTTTGAGTTGTGGAAATTTTTGTGTAACATACGGGTATCCGTTTCCAACTTACGCAAAGTTCGAGTTACGCAGGGCTTTCCGGAACGGAACCATTGCGTAAGTCGGGGGGCGTCTGTATATACAAAGTGCCTGTTAGCAATGCAAATTTTTTCTAATGAAGCAGAGCTTTCATCTGTTGAAAATGTAAGTAACTGAAATGTTACTTGGGCTCTATAACACCACAAAGGCCAGACAGAGATACACCAGTACGGTACTTTATATACTGTGTAAAAGATAGCATTGGAAACTAACCTGTGCAAGCTCATAGTATCCAGCTGAGCAGGCTAAACAAAGGAGACTTTCCCCTTCTTCTGTGTGCTCGTTCACACTTCTCCCTTCAATTAGCAACTTTCGCACAGCATTTACATCTCCTTCTGAACAAGCTTCTGCCAAACTGCGGCTAGTAAGGTAAAATCACATCATCAGAAAATGAAATTGTAACTGCACTTTAAGCAGTAAAGAAATACCTGTGTGAGTAGAGTAGAAGTACTATGCTCTTTTCAAATACAAACCTGACCTGTCATCATGATGCAGTCAATACAAGACAAACACTAGAAAAGCGTGATGGAAAAAACACAGGAAACCATAACGAAAATGAAGGTTGAAATACAGTATAAACATGTCCTTTTAAAAATCAGAACTCTCATGAGCAGTTAGTGCTTCTGCCACTTTAAGTACCGGTAAAACAGAATCCAGTACAAACATTTTCAAGCCCATCATGTAGCATATATATATATAAATAGAAACAAGGAAAAGTCTAGGTGATGGAATAGGAGCAGTGTACAGTCATAGGTCTGACCATTGCCCCAAGTGAACCCTGCCACTGATGTTTCTAATCTGAACCTTTATACCTCTGTGCAATAAAAATTTAATAACTTCATTGTTTGCTACAAGTTGTCTCTGCTATAATGCTTTCATTTTAAGGGAGGTTTATATGGCCATGGCAGAATAGCTAGCAGCCAGTCTAACCAAAGTTCTTGTTATATCAGGTGAGAAGGAGCCTGACATAGGACTTTGGGGAAGGGGGGGGAGTGAAGGGGGGAAAAGGGAAGTAAGGTTGGGTGATAAGCAAGCAAGAAGAAATTTGCAGGAGAGGAAGCAGTACACCATATGAGGACTGCTGACTAAAAGGCTGATTTGGGTGGAAAGAGATGGCCTGCATTAGCATCATGTTTTGCCTACTCTGCAGTGTCTATCTGGTAATTTATGAGCAGGGATCCTAGAAATCCATTTGCCAAGGAAAAACACAGAATACGCATTTTTATAGAGAATCGTTAGCTTTTACATTTTGTGAAAAAATAAAATCATATGTTTTAACTACAGTGAAACCCCGTTTATCCAATCTAATTGGGACCAAATCGGATAAGCAAAAATTCAGATAATCTGGAGAGTTTCAGCCTCAGCCTCCTGGGGCTGAAGTTCTTTGCCCATTCTCCAGATTATGTGAATTTTTGCTTCTCCAACCTGGCTCTGGTACCAGTTGGATTGGATAAACAGGGTCCCACTGTATAGTGTGGCTAGGGAAACTAAAGTTCAGCGTTTCATTTTAAATTGCAGAAAAATGCAGATTTTTATGTTTTTTTAATCGGAGAATTTGGGGATTTTTTTTTAATCACGGAAAACTAGGATCTCTGTGCTGATGAGGTTGTCATCTACCAAGCACTGTGATGATTCATTCAGGCAGAAACTATGCAGGCTTTATTCCTGACATACCGAATACAATCAATAAAAGCAGATCTGGAACACAGAGATGTGTGTCCATGTGTTGACACAGTTTTCTCTGATTTGGTTGGGCATCTGAATAATCGCTACTACAACACTATGAAAGCTATACGTAAATACTGAAAGCACCTCAATCGGGAAATTGGAGGATACACGACTGACCGGCAAATGCATACAGTATGGCATGGAAACATTACTAGTTCTGACACCTTACTGTTTCTTGGAGATGGGGTGTATCTATTGGACAGGGGTCAGAGGATTTCTCTCTCAAACACAACTGTCAATATTTTGGAACAGAAACGCTGTGTGATTTCTCTTGCTGGCCTTGCTACCTCCCAACCCTCAGAAACGTGACCAGGAACACCGCATTGTAACATAGTTGTCCTTCATTCCAGGCACAACACGTGAGTCGGGTTAAAAGAGGGGAAGAAATAATTTCAACAGAAATGTCTGTATATCAGGAAGTGAAGACTTCAGCTAGATGCATTCACTATTGTACCCAGACCCCCACACTACAAGCTGGGGGCAGGCTGGACAGGGGAACCCCAATGATTGGATCAATGACATGGCTGCAGGGGTGTGCCAACACAAGGCTGGTGGGGCCCAGATGATTGTGGGGAGGGGCTGGGTCGGTATGCAAACTGCAGGACACGATACGTGTAACTGCCTAAATGACTACTAACTCCTACCAACAACATCTCTCTTCCTTTAAAAAAAAAAACAAACCCACCCCAAAACAGGAAATTCAATGGCAAAAGACTACTTTGATGCAGAGTTCAGGTTGCCTGGTGATATAACATCACATTCCAGAATGCTGAGTTGAGCAAAACTCAAGCTTCTGAAAAAAAAAAACAACAACAGCAAATGCACAGTTAAGGTTGCCCAGGAAATCTTAACTCTGCCCTCTTTCAGCTGTGCTCAATATGTCCCGTTAACACACACAATGTTACTTTACCTATCCCACAGTGGCTGAAATGTCTAAGCGCTTCACCTCCTTTTAGGACCCATTCTCACCCACGGGATTCCAACACACACTATTAAAAGGACAAAACATTACAAAGGTTGCCCATCCCACTTTCCCTCCATTCCTCTGGAGATGGCAGTACCCAATGGGAACTATGTGCATATACTCCAGCGTGGTGAGTGTGTCAGCTGAGGGCAGCAGTTGTGCCTGCTCCGTCAAGGTGTGTTTGTGATATGAGGAACAGAGTGGAATACTTTGAGGCGTGTTACAGAGCTGTGATTATGATATGAGGAAATCTGTATTTTGCACCTTTCAATGTGTAAGAGCAAAAGGAAGAGCTGCATGTGTACCTTTAGGATCCAGTATGCATCGTTTCAATGCAGAATTGTGTAGGCTCCGTCAGCAGCAGGGCATACAGCTTTTATTACTAAGGCTCTTGTCAGCTGTGAGATGGAATATGAGAGAACTAATGCTTCAATGATGGTTAAGTGAGGTCTTTAAACCACGATTTGAGGACTTCAGTAACTCAGCCATAGGTTAGGGGTTTGTTCCAGGAGTGGGTGGGTGAGATTCTGTGGCCTGCATTGTGCAGGAGGTCAGACCAGATGACCATAATGGTTCCTTCTGACCTTAAGTCTATGAATCTATAAGTGAAAGTGTAGGTTTGAGATATCTGGTGAGTAATCACAAGGGAGGTGCAAAAGGCTGTGAAATGGTTCTTAAATTGTACCTGTGAGAGTCTAAGAAGTTGGCTAAGGGCATGTCTACACTGCAGTTAGACACTCATGGCTGGCTGTGTCAGCTAACTCTGGCTCACAGCATAGCCCGCAGGAGGGCAGAGTCCTGGGTCACAGAAATAGGACCCCAGCCTGAGCACCTACACCACAATAAAACAGCCTCTTAGTCCAAATCCCAGGAGCCTGAGTGAACTGACATGGGCCAGCCACGGGTTTTTAACTGCAGTGCAGACATATCCTAGTGTGAGTGTGTGTACGTGAGGACCTGGAAGCTCCGGAATCTTATAGTACCAAGGGCCAATTTGTCTATGTGCATATTGAGACGTTGCTCTAAGAGGCTAGAGGGAAGATGACAACTCCCCTTCTGTCCTTTAATAGTATTAGTTAGAATCTTGTGGGTGAGAATGAATGGCTCCTAAAAGGAGGTGAAGAGCTTGTACATTTCAGTACCTGTGGGGTTGGCAGAGTAAGAGTAATGTTTGTTAATGGGGCATACTGAGGCACTACTGAGTTTTTTGCCATTATATATGTATTTCAGTAGTGCTTTGAAGCCCCAACCAACACCACGGCTGCATCATGCTAGAGGATGTACAAACACCCCAGAAGACATAGTCCCAACCCTGAAGAGCTTGTATTCTAAATAAAGACGACTAAGTGTGAGACTGGGTGTAACGAATAAGCAGAAGATTTGGAACTGAGACAGATTAAGGGACCTGTCCAAGCTTCTACAAGAAGTATGGCAGAGCTGAGATCTGAAGTCACTTCCCAAGTCCCACTCCTTTGCCCTAACCATAGGACCACACCCTTCCTGCCTTAACTTAAGAAGTCCATAGAACAGGGCCGCCCAGAGGGGGGGGGCAAAGGGGGCAATTTGCCCCAGGCTCCGCAGGGGCCCCCAAGAGAAGAGCGGAAGCTCCCGCCTCCGCCCCTCTCCTGGAGCCTCAGCGCATCAAGCGCTGAGTCTCCGGCCGAGCCCCTGAGCCCCGCCCCGCTCAGAGCCGCGTGGTGAGGGGGCGGGGCTGGGAGCTCCAACGGGGCCGGGGCCTGAGCCCCGCCCCGCTCAGAGCGGCGTAGGGAGGGGGCGGGCCTGCGAGCTCCGGGCTGAGTTCCCAGCCCCGCCCCCTCACCACGCGGCTCTGAGCGGGACGGAGCTCAGGCCCCGCCGGAGACGCGCTCGGGTAAGGGGGCGGGAAGCGGGACCCACCGCTGTCGAAGTGCAGCCCGGTCTTGGCGCGGGGCCTTCTGTTCCGGGACCCGCCGCCGAAGTGCCCCGCAGGCCCGCGGCGGGGACCCCCCCACCACCACCGAATTACCACCGAAGACCGGGCTGCGCTTCGGCGGCGGGTCCCGCTTTGGCGGTAATTCGGTGGCGGGGGGCTCCCGCCGCGGGTCTTTGGGCCACTTCAGCGGGTCCCGGAACGGAAGGGCCCCCCGCCGCCGAAGACCCCGGGCCCCCGGAATCCTCTGGGCGGCCCTGCCATAGAAGGGCTTGATCTTATTTTTTCCCCAACCCTCAAATTAGATATTTTCCTAAAACTACTTCAGCACCATTTATATTAACCACTTTCTTTTAAAAAACAAATAAAAATAAAGTGGGCAACAGAAAAAAAAAATTCTTCCACTGGTTTCAGGAGTCGTCATCTCCTGAAGAAATTTGAAGAGGAAAGCACCCTACTGTAGTAGGCTCTGAGCCAACTAGATTTTGTTTGACATTTGAAATTATGTCTAAGATAGTGAAATAAAAATTTTCCTTGAATGCGTTAACCCTTTTAGTACTGATGTCCCTATATTCCCAGTACCCCATGCAAAAGCATTTTGCATTTCCCACCTGGAAAGCATTTAGTGCCAAATGGATTAAATAAAAAGTCCAAAGAATATGTTCAGAATTGACATTCTGAAGCCAGTTCAATCTCAACAACTATGTCACTGTCGTATAGCAAAAGAAAGGGGACAGCAATATAGAATGTGTTTTAAGTGGCAGGGGAAAAAATGCAAAAGATCTATTTACTTGTCCGTCTGCCCTGCATTTGCTGTGCTTTCCGCTCTCATTCGGGTAAGTGCAGCAGCAGCTTCATCCAACGCACAGCTGACCGAGGAAGTCAGTCTACGAAGCACCTCGGGATCTGCAAATGCTTTACCGTCAGCGGTGGATAATTTGCCTATTCCTTTCATTCCAATTTATGACAAGTGGATACATACACACACCGAAAAAGGAAAACAAAAGTAACAAAGAAAGTGTAAATTCAGTCCATACAATATGTTAACAGAAACCATTCCAATACTGATTGCATCGGGAAAATTTCAGGTACACTGGACACTTATGTTTTTTAAAATGACTTTAAACAATTTGAACAATAAACCTGTAACATAGCTGCATTCACACTGAAAGTACAAAGGTGACAAGTCCCTTAAAACACCGACCAGTGAGTGATTTTAAGTTACTGAAAACTATGTGGTAAATGTTTTTTTTTCAACTGCATTTCAAAACAAGACCTCATTTAGCAATTTGTACATTCCAAGTTTTAAAAACTAAAACTTCTTTTTAGTGTCCTAAACATTTTTTTTTTTATAAAAACAGGCATTCTTCATTTGTACCACCTCTGGGCAGGGGCGGCTCTAGGCACCAGCGGCCGCGCGCGCAGCGGTGCGATCCCTGGGAGAGCGGCATTGGCCCCGTGGGGCTCCCGCGGCATGCCTGCTGCAGCCCAGGGGGCCGGGGGCGCGGGACCCTGCGCCAGTCATGCCGCCGGTCCTCGGTCCCGCTCGTCCCGCTCTTGGCTCCGCTCCTCGCGCATGAGCCGCGCATCCCGGCGTCGGTCGGCTCCGTGGATGCTGCGCAGGCACGGGCCGGAGCTCAGAGCCTCCCAGCTCCCCAAATGCCGCCCTCCCAGGAGCGACGGGAGAGACGGGACTGGGAAGGGGGCGGGCGGCGCAGCGCGCGGCGCTGGCAGCCGCGCTGCACAGACCCACCTCTGGGAGAGAAAGAGTTATACAGGTTTTTACACAGCTTTCAAGAACAATTTCATCTCTGATCTGAGACCAAACCACCCCAAATGAATATTCGTGTTCTAATTATTAAAAATAGTATGTTTGTTTCAGGAAGTGAGAAACTTTAAGCTTTAAGTTCTGCAAGTTCTTTAAGAACTGCATAGCGCCCTGTGGTGGAGGCTGCTCAGGATTTGTGCTCCATCAGCACTTCTCCCTGGAACACTAGTTTCACACCCTGACTGGCTAGCCCCACTCACTTTCTGAACTGCACTGAACAGCTCTATATCTTCCCAGAGGAGAGGAAGTTGCTGACAAATATATGTGCCTCACTGTTCTAGGGAGATTTTCCACCAGTGGGGACCCACTGCCTGGATCCTGATGGCACAATGAATCAACACCATTAAGAGGTTAAGCTTAACACCAACTTTGCAAGTAGATACGTTAAGCTTTTGGGGATGACTATTCTGTTTATTAAAGTTTGCAATGTAATTTTTGTAAGGAACTCAAATATAAATAAAAATAAGGAAAAACTGAACTGGAGGCTACTCTACTACAGGAGAGCTACCTTGCAGAAAACAAGAGGCTGATAAATGGTGGGCACTGATTTCTACTTACTTCACAGTGACAGCTAAGAGGGTAGCCCATCCTTTAGAAGATATAGTTGAGGACCTAGAAAGGAGGAGTCTTAACCAAGGCAACTACAGAAACAAAACTAAAATGCAAGCTCTCTAGTTCAGACAGAGTACTTTCACTCACTCTCAGTCTGAAGTGTGGCCTTTCACGTTGGGAATAATTAAGAAATGGGAGGTGGGGAAATTAATTGAGCTTTACTAATATCATATTCATATGCTATTACAAATAAAATAAGGTGGAGTTCTGGAGTCAGAGAATGATATCAAGACATTTTTTCCATGCTTTTGGAAAGGTATGTATTTTAATTAGGCCCATCCCCCCTGCAAAATAATTTTCACACCACTGAAAGTTCACACTGCATTAGGCCCCAAGACTGCCACACTTACACCTGAGGATTAGTACTTATGCAAGCTGCCCCATTATGGTCTCAGGAATAAAGGTTGCAGGACTGAGCCCTTAAGAGACGTGAGTACTTACCTGCAGCTTCAAGTAATGCTTCTAATCTAGCTTGGGTTTCTGGGTCTACTGTCCTCAAGTCAGCACCATCAGCAGTACTAGACAAAAGCAATTTGGAAGCAGTCTCCAACATTGGATTTTCCAAATCATCCTGATCCAAAATGAATGACTCCACCTGGAAAGAAAAAAAAGAACACATTAGCCTTAACAAAACTCCAATCCGTAACTCTGTAATTTTAAAGTCCATGCACGCATTTTTTTTTTAATTAAAAGGCGCAGTGATTTTCTCTTAATAAATAAGAGTTTCAGAAGCACTTGTGTTGGCATAATTCTGTTCCCTCTGAGGTTACTAGGAGTTTTCCTTCCATGGAAGGAAAATTAGGCCAATCCTGAACACTTCTCAAAATTCTACACAATATATTTCATAAATTAAAAACTCTAAACATTGCTCTGCAATTGGTAACCAGTAGATGCCACTTTACATTCAATTGTTTTAGGCTTAAGTCTTAATTAGCATTAAAAGTTGTGAACCAAAGTATAAATGCTGGAGAAATTTACATGGACGTAAAAACATCAAGTAACATTTTAGATTAGATTTTACCTCCTCAGAACTACCACTAGTATTAGTCATGAATTCCCACAGAAGTTACTGTATATTTCTGAGATATCTGAAAGCTATATATTTAAAGACATAAATGTTCTGTATGCTATACAGTGCAACAAATTAATGGAATAAGATTAATATCCAGATAAGAATATGGAGATATTAAAACAAAAACTAACATTAACAAAAACCCACAAATTCAAGGTCTTCTCCAGATTTTGCGGTTACACAGAATAGAATATGACTTTTAAAAGTGGTCTGGTTTTCAGAGGTACTGAGCACTTCCTTCTATGAGAAGCATAGGTGTTCAAAACCTCTGGGGAGGAAAAAAAACAGACCGGAGATGTCTACCTCTTTTGACCGCAATGGTAGCCCTTATAATGTAAATCTAACATAATTGAATAACACCGCTGAATATTCAAAATAAATATTTTGTATCCAGATTTCTGCTCTTTTCAATACACACTGTGAACTAAAACAGCTAATTTTCACTAATCAATCCAGTTCAATTGTTCCCCCCCCCCCAATTAAAAGCAGTAATTCTGGCAACCATTTTAACAGATTATGGAGGAAAAACTTAAGTACAAAGTGAGCACACTTTTCCTCTAAAATTACTTTAAGAGTTCTGTTAATTTATATACTAAAAGAAACTATTCTGACTTTCAGTCATTGTTTCCCTCTTGTTTGATTATAGGGTCAATGAATACTCTAATGATATTAGGAAATAGCTTGGATAGATCTCAATTGGATTTTTTTTTAATAAGATGCATTACACAGGACATATCTGCATTCTGAAAGATGCGACACTACAATCTGTTTTGCACTTGCACTAACTTATCATGTTTACAAAAGCGGGCCCCAGAGACTAGTTTAGGAGTAGTAAAATAGATGTATGCCCTTTTAAACAAACATCACTGAAACAGATACTAACTAACTACTGTAGTGCCTAGGAACACTATTCAGAACACAGAACAAAATTATGGTCCCTAAAAATGTATCTTTGTGGCTGCTGATCAAAGTAATTCACTGAACTGAATGTAATGCAGAACTGAAACTAAAAAGGTTGTTACCTTAAAGCTTACTCCTATGAAGATGCATATAAATACATATTTCTCTCATAGGTACTGCTTACTACATTTACCCAAGACAAATGGGGTACAAATATCATCTTAGTCTCTGTCCAGACCATGCACATTATATTTTCAGCCTTTAATGAATGTGTTATGGATTTCTGATTACAAAAGTCAAATGAAACATAGCTCTAAAAACCAAAAACGTCCACTGCACTGGAACATCTGGACTATACTTTGATTTGTTGACACAAGAGTGAAAAATACCATGCTGACTAACAGGATGCTGTGTCTCAGTTACATTTTGCAGAGGAAAGAGCTATTTGGGTAGAAAAGCTTTGAAGTTTTAAATGTTCTGAAATTTAAAAGTTTGACATTAGATGCCTATTCCTCCCTCCCTCCCTTCTGATTAAGTTTAGAATATCATCATTTCATCAAAGCTATTTTTATGCCCAGCACATAAAAATTGAGGATAGTCTGAAGGTTTAAAAAAAACCTCTGTCTGCTTCTCTCAAATAGGCTGGAAATAGTCCAATATTGACATTTTTTAAAGACAGGTTACACAGATTCTTTAAACAAAATAATGGAGTCAGCTCTAACAGACAAGTTACAAGTAGTTATGGCATAAACTCAATTAAACTCCAATTTATTAACAACTTGTGTTATACCCTCACATGGTTGCAGGTTTCCATTACCTTTAATTTTCTTTACAAAATATAAAGGCCAAATACTCCAAGGAAAGTGACATATCTTGCACAAAAAAATTCACATAGATCTATTGCTCTGTTATAAATCATTATAAAACGTGTATAAATTTCTGTTAGCTTCCTATTTGTTTTCAGGAAGTGAGGTTCCCCCGGCCTGGTCCTCAGTTCTACTTCCCAACAACTCCTCCACTGCTGTACTTCCTGGTCTAAAAGAATGAATGCCCTTTACCCAATGGTGTGTGGCCCAAGAGCTACTTTAACTCTTTTACTGTAAACAATTGAATTGGGATGTGTTATGTAGCATCTTTATTAAATGACCTGGATGTAGAAATAGAGAACATGCTGATCAAATGTGCACAGATGACACAAAGCTTGGGCAGGAGAGGGTTTGCAAATACTTAGCTGTATCCTCCAAAAAGTCAGAGGGATCTTGATAAATTGGGAGAACTGAGCGAGAGACAACAAAATGAAATTCAGCATAGACAAATGTTGGGTGCTTAGGGAAGAAAAATCAAATGACTAAATACAGAATGGGGGATAACTGGCTTGAACTAAAGAATGTCTCATAAATGTGTGGATGGAACTCCACATAGGTGCTCTGCAAATGTCAAGAAAACGTATTTCTTGAAGTGATGCCATTGACACCACTTGTGCACTTGTAGAATGAGCTCTCACCCCAGGATGGGGAGGAAAATTAGACCGCTTACAGAAGAGTAAGATTCAGTAAGAGTAAGATCGTGATCCTATGAGAGGAAACAGCTTGACCTCACACACTTTCAGCTATAGCAATAAATTGGGAGATTTTCTGATTGCTTTTGTTCTTTGCAGGTAAAAGGACAGGGCTCGTTGCATAGAGGGAATGAAGTCTCCTCTCCTTTTCGGATGCAAGTGCTTTTGCGGATGGAGGGGGAACACAGGTAAGAGAATTGACTGGTTCAGGTGAAACTCTAAAACTACTCTGGGGTGAACTTTGGATGTAAATACAAAACTTTGTTTCTATATAAAACAACATAAGGAGGGTCCATCATCAGTGCTCCAAGCTCACCGACTCTCCTGCTGAAATCACTGTGATCAGGAATGCAACCTGCACAGATAGGAGACACATGGAACATGTAGTTAGTGGTTTGATGAGAGGCTTAGTGAGCTCCAGAAGAACTAAGTTTAAATCCCATTGAGGAGTAGACTTCCTTACTGGTGGAAAGGTTCTGATTTGACTCTTACAGAATCTGGTAATCAGTGAGCGAGCGAGAATTAAGTTACCATGGACAGATTGATGCCAGGTGGATCCATAAAGAGTTGATGGGAAGACTTGCTGTTGTTTCGAGGGAAAGAAGATAGTCCAGAATAAGGCAATAGCCACAGCCTCTGTGGATGTAAGCTTCTGTTGTGTCCAGATAGAGAAACACTTCCACTTGGCTGCCTAGAATTTTCTTGTGGAATCTTTTCTGCATTAGTAAGAAAGCTTTGCAGACTTCAGAGAGCTTCAAAACAAGGATGTTGTAGATTTGACACCCATCCAAAACCCAAGCCCTCTGATGGAGTGCTTGGGATGCTTAATTCTACCTTTCCCCTGGGTCAGGAAATTGGAAAAGGACCGAATGTTGACTGGCAACCAAGATGACATGGGAACCAATGTTGTCTGGGCCTGTTGGGGGCAATGAGGAAGTCTCGTGCCTTGTCTTGATGAATTTTCTGTAAGACCTCAGGTAGGAGCGGGAAGGCATAGTTCAGATACGACCATGGAAAAAGGAGAGCGTCACTGTGACCCAAAGCACCCTTGTGTTCACTCCCTAAACACTACTGTAGTAATCTTTCTATAAAATACGCATTGTGAGGTATCACTCGAAAACTAATAACTTGCTGGTCAATAATATCATGGTGAAATATATGTAGCAACATTATATGCAAAGTCATAAATTCCCCCTATATGATGTTATTGGCACGTGCTCAAAACAAACAGTCCTGTCCAGGCACAAGTTGTTAAACATGTCTATCCTAAACAAAGGAATATGTGTTTACCTCATTTACATATAAATAGTAAGCCGGATCATCATGACAGAGAGTGGAAATGGCAGGGAACAGAACAATTTGCATTTCAGCAAACTCAAATGGTGGGGAGGGGGAAGGAGCATGGAGCCTCCTTCTTCAAATTCGATGTCACCTTCCTCAATGTTTGAATAAACTTTACTTTGACAGGTATGCTCCCACTTCAAAGATTCAATGGATTATAAAAGAAAGAGGCAGAGAACCTTGCAGAGACAGGCAAGTTTTCCTTCATCTAAGACGACAAAAGGCACAAGAACCATATGGAAAGATCAAGACCAAGGAGAGAGTTAGGCCTTGTATACCTTGCCACTTTACCACTTAGGGGTGTGAAAAAACACCCCCGAGTGCTTCAAGTTTCAGCACTGTAAAGTGGCAGTGTAGACAGTGCACCAGCGCTGGTAGCTACTCCCCTCATGGGGGTGGGTTTTTTACAGCACTGGGAGAGCTCTCTCCCAGCGCTGGTGCCGCAACTACACAGCCACGTTCAAGCACCACCATGGCAGTGCTTTAATGTTGCTAGTGAAGACAGACCCTTAGTGACTATCTCGCTGGAAGCCTTGAACCAAAACTTGCTAAATTAAACTTTAGACTTTTAGATGTGTATGTTCACTTTTATTTGCTTGTAACCCTTCTAAACTCTCTTATACTTGAACAACAAAAGAAGATAGGATTTTAAACAAGTTCAACTCGTTTTACTATTAATCTAAACCAACAGTCTTGTGTTCATGCTAATGTGAATGTCAGCTCCACTTACTGTGGTAAACTGTGTTTGTCTCCTTAAAAGGAGCAAATGAGTCATGTCTCTCTGAATTGTCCAGGAGAGGGCTGGACATTGCAGAACACACGGTTTTGGGAAAATTCAGGACTGAGAGTGGGCTGGGTTCCCCCTGCAAGTAGTAACCAAGGCTGGTGGAAACAAGAGAGGGGCTGTGGGGCTGTAGACAGGCTGCTGGGGGTCATAACTGCTGAACCAGGGCTGTCTAGAACACAGACACTCAGGGTGTAACCTGCAGGCTGGTTGTGAGTGGCCCAGCTTGGAAGCCACAACAGCAAAGCATTGTGAGGCACCCAAGGTGACCACCTCTCACTGTGCGCTTTCACGTTCAGGCGTGCGGTCTAGACCTGAGAGCGAAGATCTAGGGCTCCTCTGGAGCAGTATATGTTGCACTTTCTGTTCATCTGAGAGGCACTCAGGCCCCTTTTGAGAGTTCCCCACATAGCAAAAGTACTATCACATAACTCTCAGTTGTGCTCAATAACAAAGTGTCTGCTGAGGGAGTCCATCAGCATATTCTGATCCCCAGGAAGGTAAACAGCCAACAGGGTCATTTGATTGCTGGTGCACCAATTCCATAAGGTGACTGCTTCTGTGCACAGAAGAATAGATATTGTTCCTCCTTGCTTGTTGACTTAAAATATGGTCGTCATATTACACAATATGAGGAGGACACAGTGACATTTAATGAATTAGAGAAAACCTCTCTAAGCTTTCCAGGCTGCCCACTATCCCAAAATGTTGATATGCATCCTGATCTTGGGACATTTAAAGTGCCCTGCGCGGAGCAGTTGTCTGAGGGAGCCTCCCAGCCTAAAAGGGATGCTTCCGTAATAATCATCCGGTCTGGTGAGGGGAAAAGGAGTGGCTCGCTCATGCACATCCGACGGGGATCTCTCCATTAACCGTAGAGAGGAGGTTACCTTGGTGTGGGCACAGTTAATATGGTATGCATGGACTGTCTGCTTGGTGAGAACACTATTTGAAGCCACGCTTGCAAGCAACACATATGGAGTCTGGCCAATGGCATGACATAAATACATGACTCCTTACATCCCCTGAGAGAAAGGAATTCTGACTGGTGTTTGAAGGTAGCTCATGACCTGATCTATGAGGCCGTTCATTATTTGGAATCTGTCCCTCAGCAGATAAGCTCTCACTGTGACTGAATTTAGGGACACGCTGATGAAATCTAAAGTCTGTGCTGGAAGGAGGGCAGACTTTTCCAAATTTCCCTTTCCTAGGGAAGTCACGAGTTGGAGCACTGACAAAGCTGATTTGTAGGCATCTTGACATGGCTTGGCAATGAGAAGCAAGTAGTCATGACAGGGGAAAAAGGTGAAGCCAAGACATCTGCTATGGGTTGCTACTACCAAAGAGACCTTGGTAAAGAACCTGGGGGTAACAAGGCTGAACAGGAGTACTTTGTATTGAAAATGGTCGGGGCACAACTTTGAATCTGAGAAATCATCCGAGTGTGTGGTATTTTCACTTGGACATTCACACGTCCTTCATACTGAGAGCTGTAAACCACAAACCCTTTTCTAGGGATTGGATTATAAAATGCCAGTAACCATGCAACATTTCTGCTTGCGAATAAAGCAGTTGAGACAGCAGAGATTGAGGCTGGCCTCCCTCCACCCTTCTTTCTGGATGCCAGTAAGTAAGGCGAGTAAAAACCCCTTTTCTTGGTGATGAAGAGGTACCCATTCTATTACTCCTCGCTGCAAGGAGGATTCTACTTCTCGTTTGAGAATCTTTTTGTGAGACTGGCCCCGAAAATTCTGGAGGGGGCTTGGTGGGGGCAGGGAGGGAAATTCGATCGCATAGCCAGAATGGATATTTAGAACCCACTTGTCTGTTTTTGCATTCCTAGTGTGGGAAGAGTGTTAGATGACCTCCAAAGGGTATGTGGGAATCCGTAAGTGTTAGCATCATTGGTTTGCATTCTCCAACTCCCATCAAAAATAGCATTTCAATGGAGACTGGGATTGGGACAATGATGTTTCTGCAGAAGGTGCAGGGAAAATGAACCTGTTGCCTTTTATGGGTGGCTCACAAGGTCAGGGGTAGTAAAACTGTTGAGCCATCAGTCTTGGCTTGTATGACATCATGTAGAACTTTCTCTTCGGGACAAGTGCACATATCACCAGGGATCAGAGAGAGTGAACCTCAAGTCCTTTAAAGTATGTAAAGGCTCATCTGTCTTCTGGTTAAGCATGAGAGTTTCATCGATGGGCAGGTCCTCCACAGTGTTACAGACCACCCCGGGAAACCTTGAAGCATGAAGCCAAGATTTAAGGTACATTACAATGGCAGTAGCCCTTGTCCTACAAGATATATCTGCTGCATCCACTGCTGATTGAAGAGTGGTCCTGGCAACCAACTTGCTTTCCTCAATGAGAGCCTGAAATTGGTCTCTATCCTCTTGCGGAAGCTTGTCAACAAAGTCCATGAATGTAGAATAGTTCAGGTGATTATACTTGGCCATCGGGGCTTGGTAATTGGCTTCTCTGAACTGAAGACTAGAAGAGCTTCCTTCCCAATAAATAGAGTTTTTAACCTCTTTATTGACTGGAGTAGATCTAGGTGTTCTTGTAGATCTCTCCAAGGCAGCCTGGATATCCAAAGAATTGGAAGCATTATGAGAAAAAAGAAAATTCACCCCCATGGCTGAGACAAAATAGCATTTTTCTGCCCCCACAGGAAAAGGGGCACCAGTAGCAGGGGTACACCAGACTGTTCTAGCTGGTTCCAGAACGCCATCATTAAGAGGAATGAATGACTGTTATGGAAACAATGTTGTTTTTACAGATGAAATAATAGTATTGCTCCCAAAATCAAAGCCCCAAATGGTTGCAAAACCAGCTAAGCTGGCATCTAGAAATTAAATTAGATAATACTACCCCACTGAATCTGAAATTACGGATACCCTGAAGTTAGATCATACCTGCTGTCCAAAACTACAGACCATTCAGCATGGAAAAAACACGCTAGTAGCTCCTAATCAGCCTTTATACTTGGCAGTACTATACTTGTGTCATAAATTTAAAGAAGTGTAACTACACTGTGCATGTGCTTTCGATGAGTAAATGAATGATCAGACAATGTCTCCCATCCTCCTTCCTACTCTTACTGCATTATATCTGAAATTAGATAAGAGTTCTTAAGGCAGGGACCAAATCTTTTTTGTACTTTGAGCACCTATCATAATTTTGGGTGCTGTAAATTAACATATGGTTATATTTTAATTTTGTTTAATATACTCAGTGAGCAATGTTTTTACATTTTGCCACCACACAGGGTCATGCACAATGACAGTTCCACAACAAAGTTTGGGTGACAAAAACAAAAATTCCTGAGATCAGTTAATTTATCACACTTTACTGAGGAATAATTTCTAAAGTTAACAATGACAGTAACACAACTATCAGACATTGCTATTATATAGCCCCACCGTCCAAATCCACAGAAGCCTATTATAAATAACTTCTGTAACATCTATATAATCAGAACAGTTTCCATAAATAGCTCTGCTCATCAATCCACAGAGCAGCCATGGAACCACTTTATGCATCAGTCTTGCAAAGTTCTCCATCACAGGAGTACAATTATAATGGCAAACAGTAGGCGTAAAGAAAACAAAAACAAGTCATTTTTATATAAAGCAGAGAACTGAAAAATGTTTTCTCAAACTAGATTCTCAGTCATTTGCATACGTCTTCACGTCTCAGTGATTGGTTTTGCTAGCACAAATCCTTATATCTATTCTTTCGAGACTAGTCAGTTGGTTGTTATGGTACAGCTTTTAAGCAGACAATCATCAGCAGGGTACTGACTCCATTTCACTGGAGGTAGCAAGATTTCTGCTTTGTATTACAAAATTTTGTTATGCAATCTGAAAGCTGGGGAATGGGAAAGAAAAAGTGCTCATTCTTATAGTACATCAGCAAAATGTTGTAATTTAGAAACCAAAGCAATTTCTTACCTGCACATCGCTAGTATTGATGTGTGCAACACAAACTAATACTGTGCAAATTTCCAGCTATGCTTCAAGCAGTGCTTACTATGAGAAAAGTGGCAGATAACAGAAGACTACCATCTGTCTAATAGTTACACACAGACTCATTCATATTTTTTAAAATCCTTATTTATATTTTAAAATCTTAAAACCAGTTGTAAAAGGTATTTCCACACCTACCTACCAAGACAGTGCTGAATTAAAGACTTTAAAAAGAATATGAAATTTACTGTATTTTCCTTGAGGTGACCGCACAGGAATTTTTGGCCTAAAAGGGACAGTTTGTTTAATTAGTGGCAATTGTTTAAAGTGTTGCAAACAGCTCTCTTAGCGGGAATTAAAAGGTGATCAGTCTATGGACTTTGGATATCGTTCTCTCTTTGACAAATGCAAGTAGCTTGAGAGATCAAATGAAGCCTAGTTAACTTACTCATGCTTTACTTTTTACAATATGTACCTGGAGAATATGTACACCCCTTCGTTTTCAGTTTAAAACTCTTTTTATCCAAACAAATCCTGTGTTTTACAAGAAGTATTTTTTCCTCGCCGATTTTCACCCTACTTTTCTATCATTCAAAGATATTAAAAAAAACTTGTTTCATTAGGAAAACATAATACATCGCATAAGCTATATGTATGATGATAATACATTACTCTGTGTGTATATGCAAAGCTACCTGTTGAAATAAGGCTATGTATTAGTATAAAACAGGGGTTCTCAGGACAACTTATTTGATGGCCTCAGAGTGCAGCCATCAACTCTTGCTGATGCCGCTCTCACACTACTTCCTAAAATACATAATTAGTTTTAGGAAAAACAAATAAATATGCACATATACACATCCAAATCACTGTAATTTATTTATTGCTACCTACTGAGTCTGTTGTGAAAAGTGGTATTAACAAACATACAAGTATCACTATTCACAGCAGATTTACTCAGCCCTGCCAAGCCTGGGGACAAATTAAACCCAGGAAGGGGGGGGGGGGGGGGGAGAGAAGAGGCAGCAGTGGGACAGAGACACAAGCTGCATGACGGGAGCCTGAAGCCCCGCGCCCAGAGCCTGCCACCTCACCACCCCAGGGCTGAAGCCCGAAGTCTGAGCCCCATGCGAAGATGGGGAACTCACTGGCTGCCTGCTCCTCCAGCGTTGTGCCCCAGGTGTCTCCAGAGGGGGGCAGGCCCAACCCCTGCTGGCAGCCCCAGCAATCAACACCAAGACGTGCATCCAGGAGCAAGAGGGAGAAGGAAGGGCTTCTGCTTTGCTCCCTCCCCCCAAATCATAGCCCAGGAGGCTGTGGCCACAAAAAAAGCCCTTGGTGGCCGCATGCGGCCACGGTGGTTGCATTTGAGAAACGCTGGTCTAAAGATACACACAACAAACAGGCATGCAAACAAGCTCTGAAGTGTGTGCACATCTGAACAAACTGATGAATCTGACACCCACCACATGCACATTGCAAGCTGTTAGCAGATAACAGTTTAAAGCTCTGACACACTAAAATGGGAAGAAAATGAAAATCTGTATCAGAATACGTTTCAGAACATAAGGAAGTATTCGAAAGTTTTAAAAAAACAAAAACAGGAGAAAAAGATGAAGTGGAGTGTATGCTCTGCAAATGGTGTCGCCCAATTATTAAATGTAGACTTAGAACTCTTAGCCTATAAATATTTACAACAGTAAACCATTTATTCAAATGAAAAGTTTTATTTGGGGATTAGAAATGTATTGTTTTCTTAAACTCAGAGGTGGCGGCATTGTGTTTTGAGTTCTGTTTTAGTTCTGCAGCAAACCCCACTGAATTCCATTCATCAAAGCATTTATCTACTGAATACTTCCCTAGTCCTTCCATCTACCAAAATAAACCCCGATATTTACACACAAAAATTAATAGTTTTGGCATCAATTTTCACCTGTTTTACAGTAACACACTGATAATATTCCTGAAAAAAATTAAATAAAATAAAAACTGAAAACAAAGGGCCTTAAGAATATGCCATTTCAATTTAGAAACAAATAATGGAAGCAATACAGCAGTGTCCTTTCAGAAAGGCTGCTAAAGACATTGCTTGTTTTTCCAAAGTAATGTCAAAATTGTTGAACACTGCAATGATTCACATTTCTTAGCAAAAATTAAGAATTTTTCATTTGTCTTAAAGTTTTAACTTCTCTTAAAGTTCCAGTATGAAGAAGTTACTTGTCAATCTGTAATTGAGAAAAGACCACAAATGGTATTTATGCTGTATCTAGAAACAAAATTGCAAGTTACTAACTATGATAAACACTAGCTAAGTAACTCACCTAGTGAAACAGTGAAGCTGGCCTCTGAACCACAAAGCTCATGGCCATTCCCCTTCTCCTCCAGACACTGGGAATTTATGTAAAAAATAATGTAAACTTTCAGAACAAAAATGTTTCTAGAACCTTTCTGTCGGAAAGAAAAGCATCCAACAGTGTACACTTATTATTAGTCCCTGATTTCCCTTTAAAGATCATAAGTTATTCACAGCCTGCACTCTACAGTTGGCCAGAGAAGATTTATAGGACTCATGAAACACAACTGCAGGATCATCTTTAAGGGGAAGCAGGACATGGAACAGCAGGTAAAGGGTAGACCTGTTTATATGTGTGGGCAAGAGAGGGGATACCCAAGCTGAAACCAATGTTAGTATGACACCTGCAAGTTCCTTCCTAGCTTATTGCTAATTATGCCCAGAGTTGCACAGGACTGAAAGCATCGGCAGAAGACTACGGAGTTGCACAGGTATAAACAAAAGCAGAATCTAACCTCCACAATTCATTGGGGATGATGTATGAATAGGAGATAATGAACTTTAACCTCCAGCTTTTAGGTTGAGTGTGCAGGACTGGCAAGTTACAAAAACTTGTCAGTACACTGAACAGATCTACTCTGGAAGTCCCTGTCAAGAACTTCTTACCAGATGTTGCAGGTCTCCAATTTTACAGAGAGTATAATTGTAAAAAAAAACAAAAAACCCTGGTATTTTATATTATTGTATCTAGTCAAGGATTCCAATTTATTTTAAAAGCCTAATTTTGCAGTTATTCATTAGTAGCACAGACTTCATACAGATGAAATGTATTCATGTACAATCAGAACATTTTTCTACTTTCTACTATCTCACAATATATAAAAATTTGTCTAAGAATAAAACATGCAATTTCTGCTTGTGAGAAATAAAAGCCAAATTCAGGAAGACTATCCAATGAAATCTTTTAATTTAAAAAAAACAAACTCATTTTGAACTATTTATATATCTATTTAACACTTAAAGGTGGGGGGAGGGATAGCTCAGTGGTTTGAGCATTGGCCTGCTAAACCCAGGGTTGTGAGTTCAATCTTTGAGGGGGCCATTTACAGATCTGGGGACTGGCCCTGCTTTGAGCAGAGGGTTGGACTAGATGACCTCCTGAGGTCCCTTCCAACCCTAATAATCTATTATTCTAATTATTATCTCATCAGAGTCATGGAAGAACATGGATCAAAATACAGCAATGTAATATGAAAGCTGACATAATTCTGGCAAAGAATCTCAGGGAAAAATTATCCCATTCAATCATCATCCAAAGGTAAACGTTTCAGTACTCAGTACCTTATGATTAAATTTCATGGAAATATAGGATGGTTCAAATATATATTTCATAAGTACAAGTTAGTTCTACTTGCCTGCATAATTTCAAGTAAACCTAATTCAAATTCTTCATAATTTGAATAAAAATACAGGTCAATTCTAGGTCATACCATTAGTCATGCTGTCCAACCCTATTTGATAAATACATTTCTTACCAAGCCATATAAAGTAAGACCCTGTTATGACAAACATTGTGTGTAGTCCTATTTCAGTGGTCCCCAAACTTTTTCCCGTTGCGCCCTGCTCCCTCACCCATAATGGAACCTGTGGGCCCCCTCCGCTGGGAGCCACAGTTGGGAGCCACAGCCTGGGAGCCAAGCTGCAGCTGGAGTGGAGCTGGGGGCAGCCCTGGCCCAGGCCTCGCTGTCCCTTCGTAGCCCACAGTTCGGGGCCCACTGTCCTATTTCATTTTAATATATTTTAGCACAACAAAGCCCAGGTTTTATCCCAACTAAAACCTTATTAGTCCCCATTATGGTGCATGATCCCATGATAGCATATATTAATTTAACGGACTTCCACATTAAGTAAAACTTTCACCCTCTATATCCACCTTTTAATTACAAAGGAAAAAAAAATTTATCAGGAGACAGTAAGTATTTCAAATGTAGCTGTATGCTCATAATTCACAGGACTATACTTTTTTTCCTGTTTCAGATACCCATCAGGCTAGTGAAGGGGGAAGAAGAATTTCTCTCCACAGAGACACTTATTTTTTCCATGCCAAAGAGGAATTCCATATCTCAATACAGATGTAACCCTCTGAAGTTATTAGACCCAGAGTTCTAACCATTCTAATATCAAACTGGTCATATCAGCAAAGAGTTAAGGAATAAAACTATTTGGACTGTTGAATACCAAGACTGAGTGGTCGGTTTAATGATGTTCTGAAATAAATGTGAACACACCCAATGCAACGAAGTTAAATTTTTCCCTATAATGAAGTCATAATACCTAAATTTGTACATATCCTCTCTTTGTTTTAACTTCGATTATATATTTTTAGAAATCTACAATAGATGGTTAACTTTAATACAAATTATCTAAATTTTCAAATACATCTTCGTAACAAAGCTAATCCTTCATTTAAAAAAATTCCTGCTGCAAAAATTAAAATGGTCATAAAAAAAATCATTTAAACCTTAGCAACCTTTAGAATTATATAGTACAGGCAGAGCCAAAAACTATTGCTGCTACTTTTGTGAAGTTTATTGTAAAGATTCAAGATGATGAATTCTTGTTATGCAAGCTTGATTATTTTAAAAATCTATAAAGTTACAGGGCCAAAATCTTGGCTGGTGGAAACATGTGCAGCATGCATTTATACCAGCAGAAAATCTGGCCTATTTCAGTCTTACAGTTCTTTAAAGGTCAGAGCAGTATAGTTCAATAACAGGGATCCTTCTTTATCCCAGCCCAATGCATTTTTCTTAGCCCAGCAGCCGGCACCATAACAGCAACAACATTGCAGAACCATCCACAAAAGTCCTGCAATGCTGACCATTTCATGTACGGTAAAGTGGTATATTTGTTTTCATGTTACTTGGAATTCATGAGAACTGAAAAATACGTATGATCGCAATTCACACCTGTTCTGTTAAAACAGGACAGGCTAAATTTTCTTGTTCACACACTTCTAAGATCTGGCAAGTAGGAACTGTGTTGGTATAAAATTCTTAACAAGTGTGGGGTTTTGGGTTGTGGGTTTTTTTGCATATTACTCATCTTATTTCGCTAATATACTCAAAATGCATATCTTTTTCTCACTGCTGACAGAAGGGGAAAGCAGAAGGGTCAGACTGTGATGCTGAAGTGGTATAACACTGCATCAATGGCTGGCACCAACAGTCGTCCTGCTGCAGGGACACCTGCATTATTACTGCAGTGTCACCATTTCTACTGAATATAAAAAGAAAGTGTTGGTGTGTATGCACACAAATCTCTCCTCTCCACTGAGTACAAGGAAAAAGATACAAACAGCTACACAGGTGGTCAAGTTGCGAGGAAAAATAGCTGTATTCTAACAATTGTTTCTGTATCTCAAATACACCACCCATCTAGTCTGACATGCTGCAGCTCTTATTCCGTGAGACAAACAGCACCAATGAAATGAAGCCAAGCTTCTGGCATCAATTTACCAGGATGATCCAAAAAATTCTAAAAGCTTAGTATATATCCTGGTGCTAGTGAGACACAATTATGTGCTTGTCCATACATGACACGTGAAGCTTTCTTGCTGAAGTTACTTTTGCCGTTAAGAAATATTTGTCCGAATACATAGATAATTAGTGAGACACTCCTTAAAGCAGGCAGACAGTTCCCCATCCCCACCTTCACATTTATGGAGACAAAGACTACAACGAAGGATCCCATGTGCCCAACAGGATGATTTTACTCTTAGGAAACTGCTGAACCCTTGCAGGATAATTTTTTCCCCTCAAACTGCCTCCCATCATCCCTTTGAATGAAAATTTGGACTACGCTTTTAAGAGAAATAAGTTTTATTTAACATGCTTACACTCCAATCCTATATTAGTACAGATTTACAAATCTGGTATATGCAATTTAAATCAATGTCATGGGTAGGGCCTTACCAAATTCACGGTCCATTTTGGTCAATTTCACAGTCATAGGATTTTCAAAATTGTAAATTTCATGATTTCAGCCATTTAAATCTGAAATTTCAGTGTTGTCATTGTAGGGGTCCTGACTCAACAAGGTGTTTGTGGAGGGGAGGGGGTGGAGGGGGTTAGAAGGTTATTGTAGGGGAGGTTGCGGTACTGCTACCCTTACTTCTGTGCTGTTTCTGGCAGCACTGCCTTCAGATACGGTATTGCCACCCTTACTTCTGAGCTGATGCTGGCAGGGTGCCTGGCCAACAGCTGCCGCCCTCCAAGCACCCAACTCTGACGGCAGCGCAAAAGCAAGAGTGGCAATACCTTCCCTAAAATAACCTTGCGACCCCCCCCTGCAACTTCCTTTTAGGTCAGGACCCCAATTTGAGAAACGCTGGTCTCCCCTGTGAAACCTATACAGTATAGGGTAAAAGCACACAAAACACCAGACTTCACAGTAGGACACCAGATTTCACAGTCCGTGACATGTTTTTCATGGCCATGAATTTGGTAGGGCCCTAGTTATGGGTAAGTCAGAAAACATAAATCTGAGAGAAAGATTTTATAATTATATTAGGGTTTGAAATAGATGGTGATTAGGAAACATCATAGCAAACTGTGTTTGGGCCTGCCAAAATAACCAATTTCTGCAGAATGTAAGCTTTAGTTTGAGATGGACAATTTGAATATAAGACAATATACTGTACTTCCAGTAACAAAAGAATCTGCTTTTTTGTTTGACAGGTTGATTGACAGGTTAACCACGCCTACCTAGGCCCTTTTTGCTGCTAACATTCTTAGTTCCGGTGTTCAAACTGCTCTCCTTAAATGAGCCCCAAAGGCATCACAGCAAATCTGTTACCTGTGTGCCAAGCTGGAGGAGTCAGGCTGTGAGCTCTTAGGTTTTGCTGGGAGTTTTCCCTTCTCTACTATCCTGCTCCCTTTCCTCCACTCCCTACCCGCAGTCCTTACCTGGACCACGGTCCACAGGATTAACATTGCAGCCAGAATGTTAACGTTGATGCAGACATGCTATGCTACTTGAAAACATCAGGAGACGGCCCAATCTGAGGTCTCTGCTGATCAGGGAGGGATGTTACGTGGATAGACTGAATCTCCTCATGCAGCCTTCATTACCTGAAGTGACCAGGCAGCTCTCTACAGAGTAAAGTGTAGCAAACACAGACAAATATAAGGCATGTGAGACATGTGGCCAGACTAGCTGAAGGGGAACTACCTAGCACCTGCGAGCTTGCTGCCCTCATCCTCTGCACTGGTCACCCAAATCCAGCAACACACTTGGAGTCCAGTAACCCTGGCTTCTCAGAACTGTCCTGTCAAGCAGCACTCGTCTGCTTGGAGATGTATGTTGCTTAAACGAGTGTTCATGTGGTCATATTACAGTCCATGACCAGCTCCTTACAGCTATTATAAGGATTATTCTTGGAGGGAGTCTACACCTGAGACTCCTCTAGCTAACTAGACACTTCATTCAAATATACTACAGTATCCTGGGAATAAGCCCCTCCTAACAGACACAAATGGCTTTTTGGATTCTTCCCTGTCCTCCCGGGGCTTCTCTTCTAGTGAACAAACAACAACAAAGCTTCCCAAAGATCTAAAAACTAAAGGTCTCTGCCTCCTCCTCTGCAGAGTGTGAATCTTCTTCCTTGGACTCCTGGAGACTCAGAATCCAAATCTTTTGACACTCAGATTTTGATTACACTGGTTGTACAAAAGAGAAAAAAATCTCAGGGCCTGAGACACTCCTGCTAAGGTTCCCCATTAGAAAGAACAATTAACTCTTTGGAGCAGGTAGTGAGTACCGAATGGCTCAGTAGGAGAAAGAGTCCACTCTGAGCGGCTATGTTAAACTGCTCAAAATCCCTATAGAAAAGCACAATAGATTTGACTCCGTCTTTATAAGGTGGACCTACAAGATCTCTTCAGTTAAGACCATTATTCCTGTTAAGGCTGCTATTGCCCCGAAGGAGCTCTATTTAATCTTTGGTCCACTGAGGCTTACTTAAAAGGGACTAACACTAGCGGTGTTGTGCCTCCCTCATCCTATCTTACAGGCAAAAACAAAGCTTGTGAGTAACTTTGGGAAAGTGAGCTCAGGGACGAGGGGAAAAAAAGAAGAAAAAAAAAAGATATCTAAGCAGCTTCTTTCCCCTACCTCCATCCAGGTTTCCCGGTCATTGCCTCTGGCCTTGATCATATACAGGTGAGTCGCATCATACATGCATTTAACTTCCGCAAATTCAACTACACACGCTCAGCCAAAAAAAAAAAAGATACCTGTAAATAGTGTGGGCAATTCCACCCAATGAGCGTATGCCCCGGAAGGAGCGTGAGATGGGAGATGTGAATCTGCTGTTCCCTCAGTCGGCTTCAGTTCCCATGTGCCTCTCATAGTGGGAGCATCTCGTCACGCTGAGTGTGATTCTAGTGTTTAAAGATACGTATTTTTTTGTACAACATGGCCCCTAAACGCAAACCAACTACTTCATCTGGCGTTCAACCGAAGAAACAGCGATCTGTTCCAACGCTGGAGGAAAAACTGTGTTGGACTTATTGAGACGGTACGTCGGTCTCCAACGTGGCACGTAAATATGTCCGCAACGAATCTAGCATCTGTGCCATCAAGATTCGAGAGAGAGAAATTCGTCAAGCAGTGGCATCAAGTGCTCCAATAACTGCTAGGCGACGAGCCAGGTGCATGATAAGACTTTAGTGAAGACTGAAAAGTCATTAAACTTATGGCTGGAAGACATGAACTGTAAACGTGTGCCTATCGATGGCAATACATTGCGAGAAAAGGCTCTTAGCCTCTACGCACTGTTCAAACCTCCTGCCGAAGAGGGACAGCCTTCTGACAAGAAGGAATTCAAAGCCAGCCACGGTTGGCTTAACAGTTTTAGGAACCGCCTCAACCTCAAAAACGTGCAGACTACTGGTGAAGCTGCCTCTGCCAATGAAGAGGCAGCAAAAGCCTACCCCGAACAATTACAGAAAATCATAGAAGAAAAGGGCTATCTTCCAGAACAAGTTTTTAATGCTGACAAGGCTGGGCTCTTCTGGAAAAAAATGCCCAACCGCACTTCTATTTCAAAATCAGAAAGACAAGCCCCTGGCTTCAAAGCAGCTAAAGACTGTGTGACTGTGTTATTTTGTGGCAATGCGGCTGGGCATTTAATAAAGCCGGGCTTGCTCTACAGGGCTGCAAATCCCTGGGCCCTAAAAGGCAAGAAAAAAAATCTCCTGCCTGTGCTCTGGCAATCAAATAAGGCGGCTTGGGTGACGGCAGCATTATTTCTGGATTGGTCCCACAAGTGTTTCATTCTGGAGGTCAAGCAGTACCTCAAAGAGAAAGAACTCGACTTTAAAGCGTGGCTGTTCATAGACAATGCTCCTAGTCACCCTGCAGCACTCTGGTTTGCACATAATGATGTCGAAGTAGTCTTTCTTCCCCCGCCCCCCATCATCTCCATCTTCCAACCTCTCAACCAAGGCGTGATTTGCTGTTTCAAGGCCCCGTACACGAGGCTTACGTTCTCACAGACATGTAGCACTATGGATGCTGATCCCAATCTTAAATGTGATGGAGACCTGGAAGTTCTTCAACATTGCCAATTGCATCACTTATATTAAACAGGGAAATGAATGCAGTCAAGTCTGAAACAGTCAATGCATGTTTGCAAAACCTATGGAAAGAATGTGTGAATGATTTTAAGGGTTTCCCAACCATTGACAAAGAAGTGAAACACATTGTTCAGGTAGCCAGGCAAGTGGGTGGTGATGGCTTCATTGACATCCTTGAGGAAGAAATTGAAGAATTAAATTTGCTGAAGTATTCCAAGCAGCAAAACACTTGAATGATTTAATTTCTGAATATGATCCCTCTATGTAACAAAGCCTCAAAATCACACATAGTATTACGGATGATTTGAGACCATATCAAGAAATGTTTGAGCAGCTCAAGAGACAACAGCAACAGTTGCCAATCATGATCTTCAAGGAAAAATAACCAGCAGCAGATGAGCCTACGCAATCAACTTCTCAAGCTAAACCAGAGCCAACTACTTCGTCTATGACTCGCTCTCCATCACCAAAGCTCTCCGACACCTGTCTCCTGGATTGACATCAAGCTCTGATGACCCCCTTTATTTTTAAGTAAAGTACTGTAAAACTTAGAGTGCATATGCAAACTATCATATACTGTATATTATTGTATACATTATACATTTATACATATTACTGTACAGGGTTGTATACACAAAACCATGTACAGTACACTGTACTTTATGGGCGACTTAACAGATTTAAGGGTAATTTTGACTATACGCCATTTTCGCCTTACGCGCTGACTTTAGAACCTAACCCCTACGTAAGATGCAACTCCACTGTACTGCATGGATGGGTTTAATGGATAAATTCTCAACACAAGAGTCTAATCCATAAACAGAGCACTCTGCTACGTAGATAAAGTGGTCAGTTTAAGGCAGGGTCTTCACTGATGACTGTCCCAGTTCTCTCCTAGGCTCATCCTCTGCAGTAGGTATAGATGACTAGGAATGCATCACCGGAGCCAGAGTCCGTGTCAGAGGGTCAGCTGTGGTTGCTCCTCCCCAGCTCTCAGTGCCATGCCTCAGGGCCTGGTGGATTTCTCTCCAGAGGCTTTAAAATGTCTTTCCCTACGGGAGGACACTGAGCTCCACTTCTGTGTTTGGCATAGACCCCCTCGGTGCCAGACTTAGGCACTTGAGGTGTTGGTGCCAGCTTGAATACTGTTCATGCTGAGGTCTGCTTTGCTGCCATCTTCTCCATGCTAATCTTCAATATTGCTTGTCTACTAAATAGAGTGCTGGATGATGCAGACTCATCCACTAGCAGAATTCTGGAGCTCATCTCCTCAGCATCTGATGAGACGTTCATGGATTGTTCCAGAAGACGGAGTTTCAGTCTTTCATCTTCTGCATTTGTGCAGAGAAGGATAAGCATACCAAACATCTGCTCAGTATACATGCCTCTCCTAGACAGCAGAGACACCTTCTGTGTCAATCTTTCAAGAGAATTGGCCCATCACAGGTTGGACAGGCCTGAAGTCTGTGGTACAGGGAGGTTTAACTGTTAATACCCAGCCCAGTCAGGCCAAAGCAGATCACAGTGGTCACATATGAAACAGTCAGAAGAGTTTGTGAGGGGGTGGGGAAGATGAGATAAACTGTATTTTATCCAGAACTAGAACTAGTGGTCAGACACGCCCCGGTTTCCATCTTGCTACCACAGGCAGTACTAGGGAACTGAAGAAGAGTCACTGCCACATCACCCATTAATGCCCTCCCACGGGAACACAAGGAGGTACAGGGAGATCCACACTGAATACTCAAATATTTGTCGTCTAAATTGTCCTTTACTACAGACATGTTGAAAGCTGGTAACCGGTTTTGCACTATTGCTTCAGGCTGTGGTTAAAGCAGAGAGAATCTATGAAACAACTGTACACTCACCATCCGCCATTCCCCCAAACAGCAAAATCAATTGCCAATTTAAGTAGCCAGCTACCCCAGACCTTCTTCCCAAATGTTCTGATGTTGTAGCAATAGAACAGGGTTTTACCACCTATATGGTTTACAATTTTTTAGCATGCCACTTCCTTTTAGTATACACAGCCAGCACGTTCCAGAGAGGAAGAGAGCTGAAAAGATGGTCAATATGTGTAGGAAAAATGGCAGCTGCCTGAGCTAAAGAAAGAAGGAAACTTATATGCCTGTTTCCTTAGAAGTCTGAAAGATGTAATTAAAGTTTGCAGAGATAAAACAGAAATTGTTAAAATAAATTAAGGTACATAAAAGCCCTGTATACTTCTCCTGATAGGAGAGCCAAGAAATAATATAGTAGATTTGAGAAGATAACAGAAGATTGTGCTTATACTGTTGCGCAAGTAAAAATGCAGTCATCCAGAACTATTAATGCTTATTAATAGTAACTATTCTAGATTTATAATGCAACTTGTTAGATACCAGTCACAGACATTAGGAAAACATAGTTGTTGCTTTAAAGTAAAGTAACCATGCCCACAAAACAAATTTTCCACTAGAAAAAGCTTTGTTTTACCCAAAGGGGGGGGGGGAAATCAATATTGTAGCTATAGTGGAAAGCAACAATGGGTTCATGAAAAAACTATTTCAGACTGCGTCTTATCAAAGTTTATAAACTCTCCCCAAGACCTCTATGCCATAAAACTCCCACAGCAGGGAGTTTCCCCAAGACTGATAAAAACAGACAACTTTTCCCCCTCAAAATGCCACCAAAAGGCTAAAGCAGCCAATATGCTTGTCCAATCTACTTCAAGAAATTCCCCCTCTGGCTTCGCTTTGCCAGTGAAACCCATAAAATCCTCGGGAAAAGGACACATGGCTAATTATATAAGTACACATTTATCTAATTAAAGCACAAAACTACTGCTATTTGATGATTACAAGTAAATTGAGACAGAGAACCAGTTTTTATTTCAGCTCCAGGTTAGACAAAGAGAAATCCAGATGTGGTGATGGACAGCAGCTTGACCTTGAGACAGACAGCTGCAGCGCTTGGAAAATTTAGTTACCCCAGTGACAGAAACTTGCTTTTATGAGATGAAAGGACCTAAACCTTCAGTTTCTGCAGATCGTTCCTGTTAAACTAAAAGAGTTGGGGAATTATTTTTAGAAGTGCTCAATACCCACCAGGTCATATAAAAAGAGGGGGTTGGGGGTGCCTTTGCTTAGGCAAAAATGAGACTCAATCCTTCCTGAAAATCTGCACCCATGTTTCAAAAACCCTTAGAGAGTGACAAAAACTTTGCCAACATAAACCAATTGCAAACCCATGCAATATAGCCCTCAGGAGTCTGCAGGCAGACTGTTCCAGTTTGTTTCCCCTTATTTTTGTCAAGCAGCAAGAGATCAAAATTAACACCAGGGATACTTTTCAAAGTCTTGCAAGCTTCAGTGAATCTGTCAAGTATCTTGTCAATTCCCTATGTCACTGAGGAAAGCTGTGATCAAGGCAACAGAGGCAGTCATAGGGAGTTACTTCTTGGGGGGGAGAGGGAGGGCTCAAAATGAAAGCTGGGGAAGGAGCTGTAAAGAACCAAACCCCCTCCAAGCCAGCCAGGTGGCTTTAGTAATGGTGTAAAGTACCAGACACACGACCACTCACGCCAACCTGTAAACTCTGAGGTGGTGCTGTAATCAGAAGGTTCTGGCAGATGTGTACGAGGCAGAGGGTCGTAAGATTTTTTTTTCTCCCTTCCAGCAGCTTTCAGGGATGAAAGATTTAATTTTATGTGTAGACAACTACTAGCCAGACATTTATGAAATAATGAGCCTCCAAGCAAGGACCAGGAAAAGTATATGGGCAGAAATCCTAGCTCCCTCCTTTTCTGGGAGCTGGAGGTGTCAGAGGGGGCTGGAGAAAGGAACATGATTGCTATTTACTACCTATAACTAGTAGTATTAGTCTGTCCTGCTAGTAAGTGACTGGAAAATTACAAGTCAGACACCACAGCTCCTCCCCTCCCTCCCCAGACTAATTCTTGAACTCTACATTTGTAAGAGTCATATTTGTTTGAGAATTTGAAGTCCAGACTGCCCTTGGAGGGGGAAGACCTCAGAACAAACTCCTCATCCTGCTCAACAAAGTAGCACTGTAGCTGTTACATGAGCGAGACCATTTCTTCATTACTTTAACCAAAGGAACACTATAATAATGGTGGGTAAGACTGCAAGTATACATAGATTTGCTTTACAATCTCTCTCTGAACCATTCCCTTCCCTCTCTCTGTTTAATGTAGTGGTGTTCCTTGCACTAAGAGCTCAGCTGAATTAAGGTCAGGCTTGACAAAGCCCTGGCTGCGATGATTTAGTTGGGGATTGGTCCTGCTTTGAACAGGGGGTTGGACTAGATGACCTCCCGAGGTCCCTTCCAACCCTGATATTCTATGATTCTATAGCATGCCTGGCCATTGGATGACAATTATTTATGCAATCATCACTTTGATTCAAAATAAAATGGGATACATGCAATGTATCCAGCCTTAGCTTGACTGTGCATTAGGATATAAAGTCCATTTCTACTTCAGTCTCAGCTGACAACCAATTTATTAATGCCATTGTATAGTGCTAAATGCACAGCTCTTTAAATGTTCAAGTGCTGTACAAACATCTGTCAACATAATTATGTAAACATTGTATCAAATTAAGTTGCTGGGTAAAATGGAAGTTGGAGAAAAGGGTGCTATTTAAAATGTGAGGGTTTCTAAACAAACAAAATTTGGGGGACCTTACGACCTGTGTTACATGGGAGGTCAGACTAGATGATCACAATGGTCCCTTCTGGCCTTTGAATCTATGAATAAATTCCACAGATGCTACACAAAACTTAAGAGTCCTATTAAACTTCAAATACTGAATAATCTGGGGGCAGGGATTGGTCATGATTATGGCCCAGCCCTTCAATCCATTTGATCATGGACTTAATACACCACTGCTAGAGTATTTGCCGTGATTAGGAAAAGAAACTGTTCCCATACAAATTGTGAAACTGGCTGACAGTACATATAGGAACGGCACAGAGAAAGAACAATTGCTTGGGCACATCAGCAGCCAGGGCTGATATTTAATAGGAAAAAGTTTTTCAAAAGAATAAAACTTGAGTCTTTTAGCGAGTGTAATGACTTGTCTGCCTTTTGGGTGAATAAACTGTCCTCTTCAAAAGTAAGTCTTTCATAGTCGCCTGTACTTCTGAGAAACTCTCAAGAACGAAGCCTGGACTCCCACTGCAACACAATGGCAGTTGCCATTGATCTACAGGCTGCATCAGCCAGGTCTATTTCCATTTAGAGGGATGATCTAGCCACCAGCTTATCTTCTTTGATAAGGGCCTTGAATTGTGCTATGTCCTCCTGGGAGAGTTGGTCTTTAAATATCTCAAACATGGAATAATTGACAGTCCTACTTTGCCAGGAGCACTTGATAATTAGCTATTCGGAATTGCAAGCTTGTCATTGTAAATACCTTCCCCCTGCCAAAAGGACCAGGTATTTTGTTTCCTTATCCGAAGGAGTAGATCTGCTTTGTTGTTGTCTACTGCTTTGCAAGGCATCATCCACTAGCAGCGCGTTTGGGGCAGGATGAATAAACAAGAACTCAGCTCCCTTAACTAGGACAAGGTATCTTTTCTCTGCACTTTTAGGTCTGGATGCACATGTAGCTGCAGTATGACACACACGCATGCACACACACACCCTTAGTTGGCTCCAGGTTAACCTTATTCACCAAGAGTGCCACTCCACTCTGTCCTGCACTTTGTGTACTGTTCAGGAATTTCTGGGATGACTGGAATTTCTCAGTGGGGATCTGGAGCTCCTCAGCAACACATCTCAATAGCTATTGGCAGTGTTTGTGGTCATCTGGCAGAGATTGTGATGCCAAAGTGACTGCTTTGTCAGGAGAAGACAACAACACATCCCACAGGACCAGCAGTACCCCGGGATCCTGTTCTCCTTTACCTTCTTACAGGGATTCCAGAAGGAGCTCAGGCTGGTGTCTGGGAGGAGAGGGAAGGTGCAACACTCACTGGGACTGTACTAACTCAGCACAGTGTGTATACAGGCCCCGTGATCCCCGTATGGTCAGTGGGATGGGACCAGCATGGGTTGTAGTAGTCCCCATGGCATGGAGTACCAACAGTCCCAAGTGAGAAATGCCCCCTTTTGTGGGACCAGCATGTGACAATTCAGCTGACTTAGACTGAGTCAGGGAGAAGGTTTTCCTCTTAGAGGGGGATTGGAGGGAGTCTTCTCTAGAAGGTAGAGCGTGCCTTTCTTGAGTAGAGGAATGCTTAGTTCTACCTCCTACTCACCTCAGAGGCAACAGTACACCAAGGGATACATTTCTTGAAACCTCTGCCCTATGTACAGAGGGTTCTGCCCAACCTAAGTCAAACTGGGGTCTCATCTACCACCCCATTAGATGTTTCCTAAGCCTTAATTCTCATGCCTGGCAGGTGTGGCTGGGAAAGAAATGGCAGATACTACACTTGTCAGAGTTGCACACTTCACCCAGGCAGTATGGGAACCTCTGGTGGACATCAGGGAAAAGCTCTTGGGCAGGTGACACAGCTTTTTATCACAGCATCCTGGGCACAGTTTGATGTCCATGCCAGGAAAAAAGGTGTGTATGAGGTGAAGTAACCTCAGAAGGGGGCAGAGAAGGATTCCCTAGTTGCTTACTGTCTAAACTAAAACAGCCAAAACTATCTAATAAACTATTTTTAACTGTGTACAGATGAAGTCTAAAGAAGAGCTCTGAGGACATTGGAGCATTCCATCTCAGACCACATGGAGGCAAGAAGGAACTGGAGAGGCGACTGGTCCAAACCACCCTTTATAGCTTCGGTTCAAAGCATAAGAAGCAAAACAGCTCAGGCACAGACCAAACGGACACATCTAACAAGAATCTTCTAGTCTCAGGCACTACCCCACAGTGGAATACACACAGGGACCAACATTTGAAGTGGTTTGTTAAGGTTCAACTCAAGCCAAGGTTTAAGCAAAACTGAAATAAGGCACCAAAACAGCAGTCCACACAGTCGCTTCCACTAGCTAAAGCAATTTAAACCTGTGCAAAGCATGTGTAGACAAGGTCCAAGACACTTAAATCAAAATAAAAGTGTCTACACATAAAAAGTTGCACTTCACCCAGAACAATTTAATTCAGTTGAACCAGTGAACATTTGTGTTTAGAGAAGGCCTAAGCCAGTGACCTGATTTTCAAGGGTGCTGAGAACTTAGCACTACCTACACAGTCAATGGGAACTGCTTCGGACTTAGTGCTTTTGAAAAACAGGGCTTTTGGTAGGTGCCTACATAGAGATTCAGGAGCTAAGCTTCCATCACCTGTTTTTGAAAATATGAGTAAGTTGCTTAGACTGAAAGTGATTTAGAAAGTCTGAATCCTAGTCAGGAAGAGAACCCAGGTCTCCCAAGTCTCAGACCAGTACAGACCACAAGATCATTCTTCCTATAATGGCTTTCTAAATCAGAGCCGGCTCTAGGTTTTTTCCTGCCCCAAGTAAAAAAAAAACTTTTGACTGCCCTGCACCCCAGCTCTGGGCTCTCACCCCCACCCACCAGTGCCCACCCCCGCCCACACCCCCAGCCCTGGGCTCTTCCCTCCCCCCCGCACCTCCTGCCGCCACAGCCCTGGGCTCCCTACCACCAGTGCTGACTCCGCCCACTCCCCCCTCGCCTCCAGTCGTTCAGGCACTGGCAGGGTCAGGGTAAGCAGCAGGGCTCCCAGGCCACACCAGGGTCCCTCCAGCCAGGGCTCCCACCTCCAGGACCAGCCGGAACCCGAGAGGGCAGAGCCAGGGGACCGCCCCAGCAGGGGGCTGAGGAGCCGGGGTAGGGCAGCCCCAGAGGGAGCAGAACCCCGGAGAGCGGGACACGGGATGGCTGGAATGCCGCCCCTGAAAATGTGCCGCCCCAAGTATGTGCTTGGTTTGCTGGTGCCTAGAGCCGGCCCTGTTCTAAATGACCTCTTCCTTGCTGCCAGAAAGGATACTGAGCTCGCTGCAGTTTGGGGCTAGTCTACACTAAAAAGGCTTTTCCAGTATTGCTATACCAGCAAAGCCCAGTTGCAGAGGGCCAACGTATACCAGCAAGAGTTCTTTTGCCTGCATACTTAAACCATCTCCCTTAATTATTTAGCTCTAGTGGCAAAAGTGTCATTTTGTTAGCATACAGTATGTCTACACAGGGTTTTTTGCTGACATAGCTATGTCAGGTCAGGAGGTAATTTTCTGTATATTCCTAACCAACATCACTCTAATGGCAAAACTTTGTAGTGTAGACCTGGCCTCAGAGCTAAGCAACTATATCCAAATCTGAGTCAAGGTTGCAGCACATCCACATGTTCGACTAAAATTATAGTTTACCCCCTGCATAGAAGAGTTCTTGCAGCCATGAGGGAAAAAAGTTACCTACTATTTTGCTTCTTTGAAGATATAGCTCCCTGGGATACTCTCTACCAGGTCCTGGCCGCCCAGCTGGGACATGGCCCGTCTTACAGTGGGATCTTGTGCTCCCAGGCTAAGAAGCCTGTGAGTACGGTATCTTTAAAGAAAAGCATGATACTAAAATATTCCCTTCAGCACAGCATATCCAAACTACTGCAGCTGAAATTTAAATCCCTGTCTAAAACTACAAATGATTCAGAAGCAGAAGTAATGACTGGTTACAAGAGCTTCATTAAACCACAGGAGGAAAAAAAATGTTAATCAGGATTCTATTTGAAACAACCTTCCCCATAAACAATTTAGAGAAATGAGCAGACAAAAGCACAAAAAACAAGGAACAGACTTCACATACCACAAGAGTCTTTAATCAATATATACAAGGGGACATTTCACAGTGGAACAAGGCTTGAAATGCATACTAAGATTTACTTGGTCAGTATTTCATTTACTATCATGACCTAGGTGGTTTAGGATAAAAAAAAATGATGCCCTCCCCAATCCCCCAAACAACCCACTCAATGCTGCTGTGAGGCACTTACCCTGATTCTAACACCAGTTTATTGCCAAAAATAAGTGCCACAAAGGCTACTGCAGTATCTGCATTTAAACACAAACTTTCAAGTGCTCATTAGAAGTAAGTAGGGCTGTCAAGCGATTAAGAAAATTAATCGTGCTTAATCACACTGTTAAACAATAGAATACCATTTCCTTAAATACTCTGGATGTTTCCCACATTTTCAAATATATTGATTTCAATTAAAACACAGAATACGAAGTGTACAGTGCTCACTTTATATTTTATTGATTACAAGTATCTGCATTGTAAAAAAAATAGTATTTTTCAATTCCCCCAATACAAATACTATATTGCAATCTGTATTATGGAAGTTGAAATTACAAATGTAGAATTATGTACAAAAAACTGCATTAAAAAATAAAACAATGTAAAACTGTAGAGCCTACGAATCCACTCAGTCGTACTTCTTGTTCAGCCAATCGCTCAGACAAACAAGTTTGTTTATATTTGCAGGAAATAATGCTACCCGCTTCTTGCTTACAATGTCACCTGAAATTGAGATCAGGTGTTCTCATGGCACTGTTTTAGCCGGCGTCGCAAGCTATTTACATGCCAGATGCGCTAAGGATTCAATGTCTCTTCATGCTTCAACCACCATTCCAGAGGACATGCGTCCATGCTAATGAAGCGTTCTGCTCGATAACCATCCAAAGCACAGCAGACTGACGCATGTTCATTTGCATTATCTGAGTCAGAAGGTTCATTTTCTTTTTTGGTGGTTCGGGTTCTATAGTTTCCATATTAGAGCGTTGCTCTTTTAAGACTTCTGAAAGCATGCGCCACACCTCGTCCCTCTCAGATTTTGAAAGGCACTTCAGATTCTTAAACCTTAGGTCCAGTGCTGTAGCAATCTTTAGAAATCTCACATTGGTACCTTCTTTGCGTTTGGCAAATCTGCTGTGAAAGTGTTCTTAAAATGAAGAACATGTGCTGGGTCATCATGCAACACTGCTACAACATGAAATATTTGGCAGAATGGGGGTAAAACAGAGCAGGAGACATACTATTCTCCCCCAGGGAGTTCAGTCACAAATTTAATTAACACTTTTTTTTTAAATGAGCATCATCAGCATGGAAGCATGTCCTCTGGAATGATGTCCGAAGCATGAAGTGGCATACGAATGCTTAGCATATCTGGCATGTAAATACCTTGCAATACCAGCTACAAACGTGCCATGCAAATGCCTGTTCTCACTTTCTGGTGACATTGTAAATAAGAAGAGGGCAGCATTATCTCCTGTGAATGTGAACAAACTCGTTCGTCTTAGTGATTGGCTAAACAAGAAGTAGGACTGAGTGGACTCGTAGGCTCTACAGTTTTACATTTTTTCGCTTTTGAGTGCAGTTATGTAACAAAAAAAATCTACTTTGCAAGTTGCACTTTCACGACAGATTGCACTACAGTACTTGTAGTATTGAAAAATACTATTTCTTTTATCATTTTTACAGTGCAAATATTTGTAATTAAAATATACACTTTGAATTCAATTACAATACAGAATACTATATATATGAAAATGTAGAAAAACGTCCAAAATTTAATAAATTTCAATTGGTATTCTATTAACAGTGCGATTAAAACAGTGATTAATCACAATCAATTTTTTTTAGTTAATCGCTATTAATCGACAGTCCTAGTAATAAATTATGAAAAACAAGCAATAGATTCATGTTTTAAAATATGCCAAATCTGAAAATTCCCATCATCCTTAATAATTAATATTAAGAGTTTGACAAAGCAGCATATTTATCATGGGACTGAAATTTCACAAAGTATGGATCCTTAGACATTTTACATGTAGACCAATGCGCAAATTCTGCCCTGATTTATCTCCATGTAATCTCAATGACTTCAATGGGATAGCACTAAATTTATGTCAGGCAAACTTACACCCCAGGACTGTTATTCACCCAAACCTAGTAGGATCTTTGAATTTTTCAACTCCGTATCATGTGGGAGCAAATATGAAACAAGTGAAATTTCAGGTTTCTCCTGCAGTAAATGATGCTTTAAAAATAGGAAAGCTTCAATAACAAATTCTTACATAAAACACATTTTATTAGTACAGAGGTAGAAATCAGTTCTCCTACAGAACTGAAATTATATACCCTCAAAGACATAGAGCCACATATTTGCTTACTAAAGAAAACGATTAAATATAAAAAATTCCAATTTCTTCTAGAACTAAAATCAGTCTTTAAAAAATTGTAGTACCATTTTATAATTCAAATAAAAAGATATAAAAAAAGATTATGCATAGCCAATCTAATTCCTGAAATAATACAATGAGGTTCATTAATGAGTGAATGATTTTTAGTTTGTTGAACTTGAGTAGAGAACAAGCACCAGAAAAAGATACTTAAAATTAAAAAAATTTACTGTAAATGCATTTCATACTGACACAGCATTTCCAAATGAACTATTACAAACTCAGTATAAAGTTTAAAAGTATCTATGCACAAGTAATTCTGGACAAACACAGTAACTTTGAAGCGTTATTATTTAAGCTCGCCAAAGCTGATTAAAAGTCAATAAGAAACTGGGTCAAGGTATATCAACAGGATTTGTTTCATTACCAAAAAAGAGGGGCACAATGAATTTATGGACAGTAAATAACTTGATACACTCATCTAATATATGTGTATAATTACAACATTTTACTCTATGGATACAACAGTTTTGATTTTTATTTAAATACCTCTCAGTAATACACTTAATCTTTAATGCATATGGATATATATTCCTCTTTGGTTCACATGATACATAGGCACTTAAATATTTAGCTTAATTATGGAGAAGGAGAAAACAATGCGTTTGATCTGGTACATTATAGTTCACACATTCATCTCCTCTACCTCTAACAAAGAAAGCAAATGACACATTTTAAGCAAAACTATTTTATACGTATTAGGAAAAAGAAGTTAACCCCTTTCAATCAGTTGTCCAGGGAATGCATGAGTCCAGATATCTTTTCATTTGAATTTATAATTCATTAAAATTATTATGGAGATGTTAACTCCATTGTTGCCAGACTATACACACATCTCATTATAATTTCCAGAACTAGTTTAACATTGATACCAAATGTTTTCATGAATATAAATTGAAAACCTTTTAAGCCAAAAATGATCACCCAAAGGTCCACCTATTTAGAAAATGTACATTATTGATAGAACTCTTGAGCATATTGAACTTTTGAAAATATCCAGAGTAAGGATAAAGGCTTTTCTAATGCATTTTTGCTTGCAAAACTGGAATTACGGAAACAAAAAAGATTAATATGAACTATTATTCCTACTCACTTTCATATTCTACAAATTACCAAGGAATATATCGCTTAAAACATCAGGCTTAATCTAAACGTAAAAACAAATATAGGAGCAGTGAAAAGCTAACACATGGGTATTGCTAGAAAGACTGAATTAGCATTTTGGAGATACAGCTAGAAAAGGGAGTTATTTACTTAATGAAATAGAATCTTTATAAAGGAAGTCAAATAGAACGAGGCCACAAATATTTTCAAAGGTGGAGAGAGAAAGCAGTAGTAGAAATTAAGTATCTCTATTGCATATTCAATTCAAGGGTGGATTGAAATAATGATGAAATAAAAGAATAAACAGCACAATCAGTTTTCATTCTGCAGAACAGCTAGAAGCTATAAGAATCTTACTGCAATGTCAGCTCCAAGCACACACAAGGGCTCCAGAAAATGCTCATTGATCATGCAGCACCTTATAATGCGCAGGGGCCTCTCTCCTCCCTCTTTCCCCCAACCCCTCCCACAGTGGTATGATAGTAATTGAGAATTCTCAACACCAGTACCGCACATGTTAAAGAGAAAATAATCAATCACATCCTTGGCCTTCCTTGGAGTTGTTAGCTTACAAAACAGATCTGGAAATCTAACTGGTATTTAAAAAATCTGCAATAACTCAATATCGTAGTCTAACCTAGACCAATTAAACCAGAAATGGTTATTTCTTCCCTTCATCTTTAGACTGCATAAAATTCAACTGATAAACATTTACTCAGTGACAGACAGAAAACATAAATATAGTTTCTCTTTAGAGATACACAAAGGAAGAATGAATCATATTAACAATTGTGATCCTTTAAAACAGTAAAATACCAAATTATATATTTTCATGCTCTGACAAGGAAATCACCAACATTTAGCATTTCAGGATTTATAAATATCCTGATTCTCTTTAAAAACAAAACAAAAGTGTTGTATTTAGCCAGATAACTATTTCCAATCTGGACCAAAGTATATATAGCAATTTAGCAACTCTCATCATTTACTAATTTATAATAGATACAAACAAAACAAGCAGTTTCTTTAACCAGCAATATATAAGCAGTTTATGTAAATTAATTGTGTAAGACATAGGATACTAAAGCCTTTGCAAGCTGCTTTGCAGACCCCACCTTTTAATGAGTTAATCTAAAGGTCACAAGCACGCAGGCGTTTTATGAAGTCTGAGGTTTTTTTATTCCTCTCTACCACGCACCCCCGACTCACAATTTATAATCAAACAAATGACATGCTAATTCAGCTAATTTAGTAGCCATCTGAGCAGCACATCTCACAGAACAAGGACTGTGTGCCTTGCTTAAATGCCTAACTGCTCCTCCCCTCCTCCCTCAACTGAGTAATTCATAAGCATATTCTTGTAGATAGATTTCTTTCTTCTGGCTTTCAATTTCATTGCAATTTGGAAATCAGCTCCTACCTCAAGAATGTCTTCTAGAACATATGCTTCCATCTCAGCCTCTGTCTCCACCATGTTTTATCAAACTGCCATGTTTCTTACTGCACTATGATTAGATCACTGCCAGCAGGAACACTCCTCTGTGTCAGCAAGGGAACAGGAAATGGAATGTTCTATTACATGCCTGAAAGAGGCTTTACTGCTTGCAAACCAAGCACCTACCAACTGAGCAGGGGTGCCTGAATATGCTGTTTAAAGTCATAGCAGCCCTCTTCTGGAAGTACCCTTCAGATAAATAACCTAATCAAAGGAAGTAAGCAAGCCACCTTATTTTACAACGCTATCTTGAAAGCATTTATGTTTCAGATGCATTCAACGTCTTTATAGAGGAAATCCAACCCGTCAGCTTTCCTAAATTCACTAAATCTAAGGGGTGGCAGTTTTGTGGCACAGAAATTTATCTGGAGCAAAAGTTTATAGAGTAGAACAGATGCTGTATCAGTGCAGCGCTTACTGAGACATTAATGCCAGGCTCAGGCAATCCCAACATAGTAAAATTAGAATGAATCCTTCAGTAAAGTATGGAACAAGCAATCACCCTGATTCATATTCAATGAATTAAGAGTTTAAAGTCTTCCTACCTTCTGACCTTTGCAGGAACACTTCTGAGCTAAAATTCAATAGACTGAGTTTCATTCTTGTTTTTGTCCGAACAGCATTTTTAAATTCATTTCCCAAGCATGGCTCAGAATTCTGCATTTTTTTCCTATAGATCAGCTTCTTCTCTCCTTACAAAATTCCCAAGAGATGGGGCTGCTTGCAAGTTTCTCCTGCTAAAAATTCTCAGATCTAAACCTATAAACACTTTCTTCTAAAAACGGAATAAAGTTTTCTGTAGTCTCAACACTAGACACTGATCCAGCAGAGATGTTGAGCAACAACAAGACAATAAGCTGCCCCCTTTAACTAAGCTGAAATGAACACATTGCTTGCTCCCCAACAGCTCTACCTCACGATGTTGCCATGCTGGGCTATTGCACAGCAATGTGCTTTTGGATGCTTTAGGAATTGCTGTTTCTTAGCCAGTGCAGAGACTGCACGGCCTATTTCAGATGGATTCGCATGGGACCCCCCAGCTTTCCATGCCACCCCAACACCTGTATAGTCCCCAGTAGGGCTTTCAGACCATTCTCTCAGCCATTGTACCAGGCCCTCCTGGAGAAATTAGTCTCTAAATACCAAGCCTAGCCACTGCAGTGGCACCTGCTGGGGTCTCCAGGTGGTCTAAATCCTCTCCCCACAGTTGGAGCAACTACACCTTGAGAACCAATGTGGTGGGTGAGAGCGGAGGTGAGAGCATGTGTGCACAGCTAGGACCATGATGAGGTCTAAATGAGAAGAAAAGAAAATGGAAGCATGGAAAATTAAGACTAGGAAACCTAAGAGGTGGACAAAAAGAGAGCAAGGAATAAGGTAGAAAGATGTGGATGGGATTGCTAAAAAACATTGCCTGGGGACTGCTAGAGCCTGCTAGTCTGGCTCTTTTCGTTAGCAAAAGACTAATAAGCGTATCCTGGTTTCCCACACACCAGACCGAACTATTGCCACTAAGCTGCTCATTCACTCATGACCCATTACAGAACTGAAATAATCCTTGGGCCAACAAGTTTAGCCAGTTCTAAGAAAGATAGCTACATGCATCCCATTCATCTTCAAAGAATGAATTTGTGTAATGGATATATGAGGTTGACTCAGTTTCTGGTTGTTCTCAGGGTGTTGCTACAGAGGCAGTGTTAAGGTTGTTTGTGTGATTTGCATACTGTTTTGAGGTTATTAATATCAAGTAGAATTTCTAGAACAAAATCTGTGCTTTTTTGTATTTTTCTTAGAACTGTGGATCAAGGTAACATTACCTCTCCTCTGTATATGTAAGGCCCTACCAAATTCACAGCCATGAAAAACTAGTCACAGACTCTGAAATCTGGTCGTCCGCCCCGTGAAATCTGTTTTTTTTTTTTGTGTGTGCGCTTTTACCCTGTACTATACAGATTTCCTGGGGGAGACCAGCATTTCTCAAATTTAGGGTCCTGAACCAAAAGGGTGTTGCGGAGGGGGGGGGGTCATAAGGTTATTGTAGGGGGGTCATGGTTACTTCTGAGCTGCCTTCAGAGTTGGGCAGCAGGAGAGTGGCGGCTGCTGACTGAGGGCCCAGCTCTGCAGGCAGCATCACAGAAGTAAATGTGGCAACACCATATTATGATATCCTTACTTCTGTGCTGCTACTGGCAGCGGCTCTGCCTTTAGAGCTGGGCTCCCTGCCAGCAGCCACCGCTCTCCAGCTCTGAAGGCAGTACCATCGCCAGCAGCAGCACAGAAGAAAGAGTAATAAACTTTGACCTCCCCACAACTCCTTTTTGGGTCAGGACCCCTACAATTACAACACAGTGAAATTTCAGATTTAAGTAGCTGAAATCATGAAATTTATGACTTTTAAAATCACATGGCCGTGAAAATTGACCACAATGGACCATGAATTTTGTAGGGCCCTATTTATAGGGTATTGGTGAGCCCACTATGTTCAGTTCCAATGTCCACAGTTTTTAAAGCATGTTGAAAATTTGGATATAGTTCAGAAAAGAGATGCAAAAATTATTAGAAGTTGGAAAAAAACCCACTAACATTTAATGAGAGACTCAATGAGCTCAATAGTTTAATCAAAAGAGGTGACTATCACATCTATAACTACCTTCACAGGGAGCTGCTCTTATTTTAGAGGGATCTTTAAGTTGGTCTAACAAAACCTAATGACTCGAAAATGAAGTTACAAATATTCTAACTGGAAGAAAGCAAATTAACCACAGAAAGTGGTAAATTCTCCCATCACTGGGCTTTTCAAATTGAGATTGGATCTTTCTAAAAAATACGCTCTCGTTCAATCACAAGTTATTGGGGCTTGACAGCGTTCACTTATATAGTAAAAAAAATCATCTGTTACAGGAATTGCAGGTGAAATTTTATTACCTGTGTTATGCAGGAGATTAGACTAGATCAGAGGTTCTCAAACTGCGGGTCACGACCCCCTCTGAACGGGGTTGCCAGGGCTGGCTTAGGCTGGGGCCCGGGGCTGAAGCCCGAGCACCACTGCCCAGGGCTGGAGCCAAAGCCATAGGGCTTCAGCCCTGGGTTACGGGGTTCAGGCCACCTACTTGTGGCTGAAGCCCTTGAGCTTCAGCTTTGGCCCCCCTGCCCAGAGTGGTGGGGCTCAGGCTTTGCCCCCTCCCCCCAACCTGGGGCAGTAGGGCTCGGGCGGGCTCAGCCTTAGGTCCACCCTCCGGGGGGCGTGAAGTAATTTGTGTTGTCAGAAGGGGGTCATAGTGCAGTGAAGTTTGAGAACCCTGGACCAGATGATCTGAGCAGTCCCTTCTGATCTTAAAAACTAAAAGGCTTTTGTTAGGGAATCTATGTGTAGAGCAGAGCTGTGACTGTTTTCTGCTGTCAAAGAGTGCAGTATGGGGAGGTAGGGAGTGGGGAACAACTTATTCTGCTCAACTGAGTGTTCTACATCCCCCCATCAACTACCACAAGATAAAGGAGTTTAGAATACATGATCTCTTACTGTGGATGAATCCCATGTTTGCTAACGCATTACTTTCCGTTCTTTATGATGTGGAAATCTTTCAGTTTCCAGAAGAATTCTTTGCTCCTGGAACTCAGTCAAGGAGTATCTCCCATTTAAACGTTCCTCACCTTGGACCTCGTGGTGCTGATGCTTCCTGATCTTGTTCCTTGATTCTGGCTAGTATTTATTAGAGTCTGCATCTCTTCTTACCTCCAGAATCATCACACCAGCACAATGCATACACAGGTATCTCCAGTTGTGAGGCTGGCATCTACTAGTATATGCAGCCACTCTAGTTCTACCAGTTCTATTCCCTCCAACCAGAACTTTCCTTCAACCAGTAAAAGAGATTAAACAATGGTACTGGTGTTCCTGCTGCTCAGGAAACTGGGCGACCAATGCTAAAGGAAGACTATCATTACTGGCTTCTCATCCACAGATGTCATGGCACTATTAACTACCCTTGTGTCACTGACATCTTAAGAGTTTGCATGAAGTGGCTTGAAAAATCCACTCACCTATGAAGAGCAGGAAATTTTCACAAGGGTCATCACACTATGCAGAATCTAAATTTTCATTTAAAATAAAAGTTTCTCACCCACATGGCTATGAAGAATAACTTCTGAATAAAAAGCAATATTAAACCAATGTGATGCTGTCTTCAAGTCTGTGAACAGCTCTAGGGCCTCCGCTGCTGCTCAGATTTCAACCACATTACAGCAAACTGGAAGCTGACCTGAGTCCGTTTTCACTGCTGTTTTCCAGATCTCTGTGAGCAGCAGTGAAACTGATAAGAATCAAATTACTGGTGGTGTGGTAATTCAAAAATGAAAGCTGGAAGAATTTGCAACATTCCTCCCCACTACACAGCAGGCAGAAAGCAGAGTTGATTAGTGCATAAAACCTCACATACACATATATACCATCGCAGCAGCTAGGAGATTATGAGATGTGCAGTGGTTTTCTAGTCTGTAGAAGTCAGGATGCTATTTAATGGAGCAGTGGGGGGAAAGAATTATCTTTTTCTTCCAGGAGGCAGAGAGGGTTGGGTAGGGAGAGGAGCTTTAAATAGACATATCATATTAGAAACAGATATGAGAGATAAAAAAAGAGTCCACAAAATAAGATCCAAGAGATAGCACCCTACTGAAAACCTAGCAGCTGGAAATAGTGTTTTTTGGTTTCTTACATGGTCACTGCCTCTGAATAGCGTGGGACAGCTCCATCTCAAAGCCAGTACATCTATCTTCTGCCTTATAGGCGTTGGGTAATTTCCAGAACTATGTATGGGTGTGTAGAGATAAATGGGCAAGAGATTGGTGGGTTAAGTTAGAAAAGACGTTAAGCAGAGGGTTTGTTTGGAGGGGGCAGAAGGGAAACGGTGAAAAAAAAAAACAAACTGGGGACATGTAAGGCAGAAATAGTGGAGTAAAAATGGGAAAGGAAAGGTAGAAAAAATAAATGAAGTAGGGCTGGTCAACTCCTACTCTGCAACTATATTACTTGAGGCATTTTACTGCTATTCATCAAATAACTTATTCAATGAACACTTTTGTGTTCTGCCAGCTGTTCAGTTAGTTAAACATTCAGCAATTAGATTAACACTAGTGGAATTTGTCAAATATATTAAATTATCATCTTTTCTGCTATTCAAAAAACAATAGGAAGTTCATTAATGTCAAATTAAAATACAGTACACAAAACAGTACACCACTGCTTTATTCCTTTCAATCGTAAGGGATATGGCTGTCAGTCTGGGGGACACAGGTAGTTTTCACTACAGGGTTTTTGGTAAATAATTCAAGCTCTGTTTATGTTTGTCCTTTGGAAGCACTAGGGAAAAGCTATTCTCTATGGAATTCTTTCCTGTTAATAATTGTTTTATTGGGTCACAAGCACTTCCTATTAAATGAACCAAACTGCATCATGTGTGTAGAATTGTGACAAGGAGAGAAAGCTCACTATCAGTCCACATAAATTAGAAATTTGGAAGAGCCTGTAAACTGCTGGCTTTGCAGTAGTTTATTCAAATAACCAGATGTCTATGTATAACAGCCCATCCCTCCCTCTGGAAGGCTGTTGTCATCACAATGATTATAGTAAAAATTCCATGATGTAATTGAGGAATACTGAGCTTAAGTCAAGACTTTTGAGACTGCCAGCTGCCTCTGGCATTTAGGTTTCTTTAATGTACGCATCCTGGAGATCAGATCCAAGATAGTGCCTTAAGTGGAAAGCCAGAGCAACCAACTTGGCATACTTCTTTTTTCAAAGATTCCAGAATGGGCTTCTGCCTGCATGGTCTCCTGGACACCTTAAGTAGAACTGATGAACACCTAAACCTCACTCCAAGATGGGCAACATAAACAGCTTCTGCTGAAAAATCAGGCACATGCTATCCAAATACACTGTGCAAATTTTCATGAAGTAGGAAAAAAGTGAATTACATTATTAGGGAAACCATGAGTAACGTTTTCAATTTTACACAGTATTCCCTGTAAAACACACCAGCCCTATATTATTATCTGTCCTTACAGACCAGGCTTCCTTGCAAAAGACTATCATTTTCCCAGGCACAGGGGAAACAAGGCATAGATTTGAGAGTCTGGAGTCATCCCTTGAAAGATCACGGATAGTAATATCCCTGTAAAAGGAGAAAAACAGGAATTCTGTAACAACGTGCAGATCACCTTTAGTGCTCTGCAGAATGCAGACTTTACATAAATATTCCCCTGCACATGTATGTGATAGACAATCTACAAAATTCAAGTGGTGGGGACATGGGGCGTAGATTTTAATGGTTAAGTCAAATTTATACTAATACCACAAATACACTAAGTGCAAGGGTTTTGCTAAAACTGCTCATTTCAAAGTCACACAGACTGCAACTGTAGTCCATGCCAATATTCTATAGACTAGTATCCTTATTTAAAAAAAACCAAAAAAACAAAAAACAAAAACAAAACTGGACCATATGCCATCTTTCACTTCCTTCCATATAGCTTTACTTTATCACATCATTAAGTAAAATAATCATGAAACTTGAAACACATCAAGTTCCATTTTCCACAAACAAGTTTTACTGCAAAATATTTTAGGGCGGCTTTAAACGCACAGTATTTCAGTAGAACTATAACAAGTCTGTTATCACACAATATCCATTGGTTTAGGAGAACATTCAAGCATCTTATAAAAATGTGTTTTGCTATAAAGCAACTTGATACAACTCCTTTGTGCAAAACCCAAATGCATAAAATTGAATCCCTCTTATAGTATTAGCAATATTGAATGCTAGTCAAAGTCACTGTCATACAGTTTGTTAAAATTATGCTATGCAATAGGGACCTTCCTCACCACCTCTTAGCCCCATCCAGCTCTTTCAGTAGTCCCTCACCTAGTAACATTTTAAATGGATAAGAACAATGAAGTCAGAGAGGGACAGAGATGCCCACTCCTCCTGGGATGCATGCAAGGGATAAACTGCAATCTGTCAGAAAACCTCCATATCTTTCTTGAGGCTACCACAGCCGTGGCCACTTTACAAACAATATTTTACACATTCAGTCCCCAGTGTAGAGGAATTGGATCTCTGGTTCTTCAATGTTAGCTTGTTTGCTTCTCTCCCTTCAAGCCCCTGCAAGCTGCATCCCAGTATCACCAGTTCCTTTTGTGAGCACAGAAGGGAAGACCCAATTCTGATCAAAATCCACATATTCTGGAGCACCCTGGACCCAATATTTGTGGCAAGACCGACATACTTGTGCAGCATACAGCACAATGGCGATCCAATCCAGCTTTGGACTTCTGGGCGCTGCTATTCTAAAAGACTTTGTGACCTTTCATCACAGAAAACAGGAAACTGAGGCTTATTTAGGTAATATTTTTAACTGAACTAAATATGAAAGTAAGTACATAATACACTGTATAGTTTGATAGTCGATTCAATTTACATTGCTCCAAATGTGTCTGTCAATAGACCACAAGTTTTTGTACTAATATACAAGACTACACTGTAGACGTTACAGGAAAACCAGGACATTTTGACAGCTGCAGCTTTTGGAACCCAGGAAAGCATGGGAGGCTTTAGACATCAGAGAAAGGATACATAGCCTCTCCTATTACTCCATTCTTTGTGGATGGGGCAGAAATAAATGTTTTGTGGCAGGGCCACCATAAACACTTCATTGTCCACAACTACCCCACTGCACCATACCCCATATGTGTCTCAATATTCCATGATGGATAAGCACATTATAGTGATGTTTCTGCTAAAATCAACTTTATTTAAATTGTCAACACTTAAAACCAGGAAGCAAAATTGTCCCTAAAGTGGAATCTGTGAATCCCCATTGTTTTTATTGCTGTAAATAACTGGAATTCTAAACAATTCCCATGATGCTGCATAAACAGGAACAGACCTCGCTGTGTTGGCTCTGAAGAACAAGAATAAAACCTGTAAGATTTATTTTTGTCAGAGAGAAGTAGAAAGGATTCTAAAACACAGATCTGTTGCTTATATAAAAATGGCATCTTCTTAATCACTTACGAGAACTGCAATTTAAATATCAGTAGTCTTCAGAGACACCAAGCTCAGATGAACGAGAGGAGCTAACACTTATCCCATAACAGTAGCAGTGAGAGATCTGCAGATTCAGACAGACAGACTTTTCCACAACAGTATACACATGGTTCATAAACTCTGATTCTAAAGGCAGACTTCATAATCTTATGGCCTGCAGATTTTTCAAACATTTTAGAATCTGAAGTAAAATTATTCAATAACTTGTTCAAAAAGTAGACATTTGACCACAAACCCATTGTCCATAGAGCGCTGATCATAATTTTTAAAAAAGCAAAAATCCTTTACCCTCTAAATTTCTTAGCTTGGAATTGAAATTCTCAACCCTAATGTTGCATTATTGTACTTATCACGTACTAGATATACAGTTCACTAATTAATTTTCCATAGGACTTGCTAGTTGATTCAGTTATTACCCATAAAAATTTTAGATTTTAACCAAAAAGTGTTTTCAGTTTCCTTGTTTCTAAACTACCCTCAACACCACCACTTCAGAAGCGTTTTATGTACAGAATGCACCTGGATTCTACCGGTTCCAGTCCCTATTTATTGTTAAGAGTATTTCAAGGAAGAACACTACAGTGTTCCAGTTATTTAAGATCTCTGTCCATATCCTTCTTCAAAATAGAAAGCTATACTATAATCTAAAACAAGCAAATATTACTCAGATTGAGGGAAAGTTTTGATTTTAGCTATGTGAGAAACGCATGGTAAAGAAAAACACTGATTTGTAGTTATAGCCAAAAATATACAAAGGGGGAGGTTTAGGTTGGACATTAGGAAAAACTTTTTCACTAGTAGGGTGGTGAAGAACTGGAATGGGTTGCCTAGGGAGGTAGTGGAATCTCCTTCCTTAGAGGTTTTTAAGGTCAGGCTTGACAAAGCCCTGGCTGGGATAATTTAGTTGGGTTTGGTCCTGCTTTGAGCAGGGGGTTGGACTAGATGACCTCCTGAGGTCCCTTCCAACCCTGAGATTCTATGATTCTATGATTTCAAAATATGTATAAAATTCAAACACAAAAAGCCTAAAACTGGAATTAGCCAAAAAAAGTCTTATAGTTTCTTAGTAGCCAACTGCTCATTAAAAGCAGACAATGATTAGCATTCTATTTCCTTGTTCACTAAAGCAAGTCCTGATTCCTCCCCCACCTCTTGATTTGTATGCTAGTCCTTATGCTTGGGAAGAAGCAAGATTCATTATTTTCCATCTTTAAGTGAACAGCACAGATTTACAAAAATGTAATGGTTTATAGTCTAAGGCCCCAATCTTGCAAGCTGATCTACACAGAAATCTCTGGACCCAAGCAAAATCCTACTGACTTCAGATTCACTTGCAGGATTGGAACTTAATTACATATTATTGATTTAAATCGACATGTATGTATATCTGCACTTTTTTAAAAGAAAGTTTCTTGTTTACTTACCACCTATTTTCAGTACAAAGATATGAACATGTTAAATGACAATTTCCAAAAATGTACAGGTTCATTTCAAAATACTCACAGTGCACAAAAGCCACTTAAAAGGCTATTCAAGAATACAACAACAGTAATTCACAGGATGTGTAGTTTTATTTAAACACTAACTAATATAGGTTAAACATAGCTTTAACTAGCAACTAAGTTAATTCATAAGTCTACAGAGGAAGAATTCAAACTTGCAACACTAACCACTACTTAGGCCTTTAAGAAAAACGGAATTATCCCACATTAGGAATAAACATTATCAACTAGTCACCTATGTTAAAGGAGAAACTAAATCACAAATTCTTTAATTTTTGTACGTCTTATTTGACAGAACTGGGTATCCACTTAAATATTTTATGGTGCCCCTGTTCCACACTTCTGTTCCTAAGACCAAAGGAAAAAACCCCACAGTATCAGAACCACAAGAAATGAGTGACTAGTTCAAAACTTGCTTCCACTTTTTAGTCATTTAGTTTTTTTTAAAAACTTTACATAGTCTTTGCAGTTTGCTTTTAATTAGTCACAGAGAAGGAAATAAAGGAACTAAATTCCACAAAGGTAAACTTGAGTACTTTTATTCTTAATTTCCCAGTCCAAATTAATGGTTATTTTTGTAACTAGTCTGTTCTAATATTGGTAGAATGTAAAAAAATAAATAAATAAATAAATTGAGATTTCCTTCTCCAAAAACATCTTGATCACTCTTGCTAGAAAGTTACCTTACTGTATTTCCCCTTACAATAGTAGAAATTATCCTTCATAGGTATTTATCCAGTCATCTCATCTGCTGTTATCCATTCTTTAAGAAAAATCAGCCTCTTGCCACTAAGCAGGTCACACCTTAAGCTCCATAAAATAAGGAAACGGCAAACACGTGCACACTCATCTGAACCATGCCTATCCTATTAACTTCAAAAAGTCTTTATTTGTGAGATTTCTCAGTGAGACAAGTGAAAGGAGGCGCATTTGGAGAAGGCGGGTCATGAAACAAGTTTAGTAGACTGTCTGAACAAAAACTGAAAAAACAAATTAGTATATAGCTGAACGGAAAATTACTGGGCATCAGGGAACTGAACAGGTGGAAGGAAGAAACAGTAGCTTGTTATTTTATCTGTTAAGACCATATGGTGAGGTATGAGCATTAAATATATCTGGTCAACTGTTTCAAAAAAGGTTTAGTTTCTGTTTCAATCTTCCATTATCAGAAGTGCTATCGCTCTAGGTTTGTACTTGAAGTAGAGAGATACTGGGGCTCTGAAAAGTAAGCATTTTATTAACAATTGATCAGACAATTCCCACTCTTATGCCACAAAAGCACATTTGACAGCAGATTATGTCATCTAGTCACAGCTGATCAAGCAGTACTGGTCACAAACAGTAACAAGACAGATTACAACTTCTTCAGTATGTGAAAATGTGTTTGGGTGTGGTGATGATTTATGACTAAAAAAAGACCATTTCCTTCTTAGATGCCAACAGTTTATTCTGCTCCATTTTATGTATCTATATATGATTTCCAGAATTTAAATATCTCACTTCATTTTTAAATTATTGTATGGAGGAGAGGAAAGAGAATGTATGTTAATTTCAATAAAATTTATAATTAAAAATGTAAACCAGTCTCTAAATTAATACTATAGTTTTGTTTCATAAACAACTGCACACCTGATTTTCACTGTCCAAACAGTGGAAACGCCAGTGGAGCGCAGCATGCTTGGTAGAGGTGGAAGAATACGGTGGGAGCCCACTCAGGTGTCTGACATAAGTTTTATAGCTGCATTAGCATGAACTTATCTCTCACCATTTTAGTAGGCAGCATAGAATGCAAACTACTAAAAAGGCAGGACAGTGCTTCCTACAGCAAAGAGAAGAAATATGGAATAAGTTTTTAATATACCTCAAGCATCAAAAACAACAATTCCCCCAACCTAGGGTTCTCTTAACAATTTGTTTATTTCACACTACTAGTTTAAGTGGCCACAAGTCTGTATGACCAAACAGCACTTGTAAAACATCAGAACAAGTCAAGAGCCAGAATGAAACCTGCATCTCTTGAAACCCACCCAGTCCGGTGCTTAGTGGCTTTGTACACATGAAACGATTCTGTGGGAGGGACTTATGAGATTAATTTTGACTAATTTCAAGTTAGTAAACCTAACAACCTTCTTTTTGAACGTATTTTAAAAAGAACCTAGATTCTTAGTCAAGGGCAAGTTCAGGAAGGAAACTAGGTATATTTTATCTCTACCATTAAATGTACAGACATGTGTCAGAAAATTTCCCTTACCTTAACCAAAGGGTAAATTACGTGCTACAGGATATCATTATTGTCACACAACCCCTGCAAGCATCACTTGGGTGGAATAGGAAGTCACCCAGCCCCAAGTGCTGCAAAGCAACTGCCTCGAACCTCGGTAAGACTGGACTCCAGAAGAGTGCCTTCAGAGTCTCTCCACATTACAGCGGGGACTTTGATACCTCTGAGGCCTGGTCTACACTAGGCGTTTAAACCGGTTTTAGGAGCGTAAAACCGATTTAACGCCACACCCGTCCACACTAGGAGGCACCTTATATCGATTTTAATGGCTCTTTAAATCGGTTTCTGTACTCCTCCCCAACGAGAGGAGTAGCGCTAATATTGGGATTAACATATCGGAATAGGGTTAGTGTGGCCACAAATCGACGGTATTGGCCTCCGGGCGGTATCCCACAGTGCACCACTGACCGCTCTGGACAGCATTCTGAACTCGGATGCACTGGCCAGGTAGACAGGAAAAGCCCCGCGAACTTTTGAAATTCATTTCCTGCTTCCCCAGCGTGGAGAGCTCATCAGCACAGGTGACCACGCACAGCTCATCTGCACAGGTAACAATGCAGTCTCCTGAGAATCAAAAAAGAGCCCCAGCATGGACTGCATGGGAGGTACTGGATCTGATCGCTATATGGGGAGAGGATTCAGTGCTAACAGAACTGCCTTCCAAAAGACGAAATGAAAAAGTATTTGAAAGAATTTCTAAGGCTATGACGGCTAAAGGCCACAGCAGGGACTCCGTGCAGTGCAGAGTGAAAGTTAAGGAGCTCAGACAAGCCTAACAGAAAACCAAAGAAGCAAACGGAAGGTCTGGGGCAGGTCGAAAAACATGCCGCTTCTATGCTGAGCCGCATGCAATTTTAGGGGGCTGCGCCCCAACTACCCCACCCCTGACCGTGGATTCCGAGGTGGGGGTTGTAATCTCTGCCATGGCTGAGGATTATGCAGACGGGGAATGTCATAAACAGATAGTTAAGGGTTAAGGTCTCTTTTACCTGTAAAGGGTTAACATGCAGTACCTGATGACCACCTGACCAGAGGACCAATCAAAGACAAGATTTTTTCAAATCTCTGTGGAGGGAAGCCTTTGTCTGTGTTCTTTGTTAGAGCTCTCTTTGGATCTAAAAGAGGTCAGTCATGTCTCCAAGTTCTCCTGGAGTAGTTTCTACTATTTAATAGTGAGTATTAATTAGAAAGGCGAATTAGTCTTATAATTTGATTTCTACATTTGCAATTGTGTGTTTGCTAAAGGAAATTCTTTATTCCTGTTTGCTGATATTGCTTTTACTTAGAAAGGGGGAGGGGGAATTCTCTCCAGAGATTGATAATTTTAGACCCTGTATTGTTCTATCTTGGTTACAGAGACAGTGACTTTTCTTTTTTTTTATTCTTTAATAAATTATTTTCTATTAAGGACTTGGTTGGTCTTTCCTTGGGTGGATTCTCAGGGAAAGAGAAGGGGGAGGTATCCCTCTGTAGTTAGATCCCGGTATCTCTCCTAGGAAAAGGGAGGGGGGAGGAAGCAGGGGGAATGGTTTATTTCTCCTGGGTGTAAGAACTCCATGGATTTGGGGCTCTTGGAATCCCCTAGAATTTTGGGGAAGGACTGTGTCTCAATCCACATATCTGATTGAGTGGTGGCAGCTTTACTAGATCTAAACTAGAATTTTAGTTTAGAGGGAAACCAGGCAGGTCCCCACATTGGAACCCAACAGCTCCAAGTGGGGGTGAGACCTATGACAGGGAAGATGGAGATGAAGAAGAGGCGGACGACCTAGCAGAGAGCACACAGCACTCCGTGAGCCCCAGCAGCCAGGATCTTTTTCTCACCCTGACGGAATTACCCTCCTCCCAGCCCTCCCAAGCAACTATCCCAGACAATGACGCCATGGAAGGGACCTCTGGTGAGTGTACCTTTGCAAATAGCAAACATTGTTTTTTAAGCAAGCGTTTTTTAATGATTGATTTGCCCTGAGGACTTGGGATGCATTCGCAGACAGTATAGTTACTTAGAAAAGTTTGTTAACATGTCCGGGGATTGAGAGGAAATCCTCCAGGGACATCTCGATGAAGCGCTCCTGTAGGTACTCCAGAAGCCTTTGCAGAAGGTTTCTGGGCAAGGCAGCCTTGTTCCGCCCACCATGGTAGGACACTTTACTTGCTACATGCATGGCGTGGTAATCAGGTATCATTGCATGGCAAAGCATAGCAGCGTATGGTCCCGGTGATTGCTGGCATTCAAGAAGCATCCGTTCTTTATCTCGCTGTGTGATCCTCAGCAAAGTGATATCATTCAGGATAACCTGGTTAAAAATCAGGAATTTAAGTAAGGGGGATGGCCATTTTCCTACTGGGTTCGTGGACTGCAGCAGCTTAAAAAAAACAACCTTTCCTGCACGTAGCCAAGCGGGGGGAGGGGAGGAGTGAAATGCCGATGATCTTTTTTGTGTTTGGTCACCGGCGATCTTCCCCAAGCTACCATCCATGCAGTGGGTGGGGGGGTGGGAAGGGTGTTGATTAGCAGGAAGCTAGCGTGGTATTAGCCATGCATTGGGGGCAGGGGTAAATCACTGGAGAAGCCGAAAGACAGTGGCTTACCATGGCCGCATGCAAGCTTAATTCTGATGCCTGGACCTGTGTCTGTGAGATCTGTAACTCCAGAGCTGCAGGCACTCACTATTAAGATGAAAAATGCGACCTTGTAGGGAAATCACATGTGCTATGTAAGGTGAATAGTGCTGTTCACTGTGAAAGAGTATAACCATTGTTCTGTAAAATGTATCTTTTTAAATATTTCTCTCCCTCATACAGCTGCAAATTTTTCAAGCGTCCCTCCTCCATCCCAAAGGCTAGCACAGATAAGGCGGAGGAAAAAGACGACGAGAGATGAAATGTTCTCGGATATTATGGAAGTTACACGCAATGAAAGAGCTCATCTGAATGAGTGGAAGGACGTGGTATCAAATTACAGGAAAGATGCCAGTGAACGTGAGGACAGGAGAGACACCCGAGATGAGAGGTGGCGGCAGGAAGACCGGCAGGAAAATCAGAGGTGGCGGCAGGAAAATCAGCGGTGGCGGGATGCAACTCTGGGGCTGCTGCGTGATCAAACTGACATGCTCCGGCGTTTGGTGGAGCTTCAGGAATGGCAGCAGGATCACAGAGTGCCGCTGCAGCCCCTGTATAACCACCCTCAACCCTCACCATGTTCCATATCCTCCTCACCCAGACGTGTAAGAACGCGTGGGGGGAGGCTCCGTGCACCCGCCCACTCCACCCCCGTGGACAGCCCAACCAGAAGGCTGTCGTTACTGTGAAATTTTTTTAATGGCCTTCTCCATCCTTCCTATCCTCCTCCCAAACCACATCCTTACTTCTCTCCCTCTTTTTATAATGAATTAATAAAGAATTCATGATTTTTAAACGAGAGTGACTTTATTTGCGTAAGTAAGCTGTACTTGAAGGGGGAGGGTGAGTTGCTTACAGGGAATGAGTCAATCAAGGGGGTTGGGTGTTCATCAACAAACACAGCAGTCACACTGTACCCTGGCCATTGATTAAGCTCGTTTTCAAAGCTTCTCTGATGCGCACCGCTTCCTGGTGTGCTCTTCTAATCTCCCTGGTGTCTGGCTGCGCGTAATCAGCAGCTAGGTGATTTGCCTCAGCCTCCCACCCCGCCATAAAGGTCTCCCCCTTACTCTCACAGAGATTGTGGAGAATACAGCAAGCAGCAATAACATAGGGGACATTGGTTTGGCTGAGGTCTGAGCGAGTCAGTAATGTCCGCCAGCACGCCTTTAAACGGCCAAATGCACATTCCACCACCATTCTGCACTTGCTCAGCCTGTAATTGAACAGATCCTGACCACTGTCCAGGCTGCCTGTGTATGGCTTCATGAACAATGACATCAAGGGGTAGGCTGGCTCCCCCAGGAGAATGACAGGCATTTCAACATCCCCAACTGTTATTTTCTGGTCTGGGAAGTAATTCCCTTGCAGCAGCCGTTTAAACAGAGTAGTGCTTCTGAATACGCGAGCGTCATGAACCCTCCCTGGCCATCCCACGTGGATGTTTGTGAAACGTCCCTTGTGATCCACCAGTGCTTGCAGCACCATTGAAAAGTACCCTTCCGGTTTACGTACTGGGTGCCCTGGCGCTCCGGTGCCAAGATAGGGATATGGGTTCCATCTATCGCCCCCCCACAGTTAGGGAATCCCAGTGCAGCAAAGCCATCCACTATGGCCTGCACGTTTCCCAGAGTCACAACCTTTCGTAGCAGCAGCTTAGTGATTGCTTTGGCTACTTGCATCACAGCAGCCCCCACAGTAGATTTTCCAACTCCAAATTGATTCCCGACTGACCCGTAGCTGTCTGGCGTTGCAAGCTTCCACAGGGCTATCGCCACTCGCTTCTCTACTGTGAGGGCTGCTCTCATCTTGGTATTATGGCGTTTCAGGGCAGGGGCAAGCAAGTCACAAAGTTCCATGAAAGTGCCCTTACGCATGCGAAAGTTTCGCAGCCACTGGGAATCGTCCCACACCTGCAACACAATGCGGTCCCACCAGTCAGTGCTTGTTTCCCGGGCCCAAAATCGGCGTTCAATGGATAGACTCTGCCCCATTACCATCAGGATCTCCAAAGCGCAGGGGCCCGCGGTTTGAGAGAATTCTGTGTCCATGTCCTCATCACTGTCATTGCCGCGCTGCCGTATCCGCCTCTTACTCGCCTCGGTTTGAAGGTCCTGGTTCACCATATACTGCACGAGAGTGCGCGAGGTGTTTAAAACATCCACGATTGCGGTATTGAGCTGAGCAGGGTCCATGCTTGCTGTGCTATGGCGTCTGCACAGTTCACCAAGCAAAAAAGGCGCGAAACGGTTGTCTGCTGCTTTCAGGGAGGGAGCAGTGAGGCTGTACCCAGAACCAGGGGCGGCTCTACAAAGTAGGCTGCCCCAAGCAGCGCGGAGCGCTGCGCCGCCCTTCCCCAGTCCCGCGGCGGGTCCCCTCTTCCCGCGGCTCCGGCATCCTGGGGAGGGCGGCATTTGGCTCCGGTGGAGCTCCGCGGCATGCCTGCGGCAGGTCCACGGAGCCGGACGAGCGGACCTGCCGCAGTCATGCCTGCGGGAGCTCAACCGGAGCCGCGGGAAGACGGGACCCGCCGCAGGCATGACTGCGGCAGGTCCGCTCGTCCCGGGCTCCGGTGGACCTGCCGCAGGCATGCCGGCGGGAGCTCCACCGGAGCCAAATGACGCCCTCCCCAGGATGCCGCCCCAAGTGGGCGCTTGGCCCGCTGGTGCCTAGAGCCGCCCCTGCCCAGAACCACCCGCGACAATGATTTTTGCCCCATCAGGCACTGGGATCTCAACCCGGAAATTCCAAGGGGCAGGGGAGGCTGCGGGAACTATGGGATAACTACGGAATAGCTACTCACAGTGCAATGCTCCAGTAATCGACGCTAGCCTCGGACCGTGGACGCACACCGATTTAATGTGTTTAGTGTGGCCGCACGCACTCGATATTATACAATCTGTTTTGCTAAACTGGTTTATGTAAAATCGGAATAATCCCGTAGTGTAGACATACCCTTAGTCTGTCTGGGGGGACAGATAGCTCAGTGGTTTGAGCTTTGGCCTGCTAAACCCAGGGTTGTGAATTCAGTCTTTGAGGGGGCCATTGAGGGATCTGGGGCAAAAAATCTGCCAGGGGGTTGGTCCTGCTTTGAGCAAGGGGTTGGACTAGATGACCTCCTGAAGTCCCTTCCAACCCTGAGATTCTATGATTTTATTTTCAGCTGGTTACTGTTATTGATGCTAGTAACAGTAACTGAGTCAATTTTCCTTTCACCAGTTATTCAGATTGCAATCTGGTACAAACACCACCACAACTGACACCTATCTAAAGTTTGGGTGCCTTTGAGATGCGTACACGCACACACACACACGGGAAACAAAGTATAAATTTACCCAAACAGCAATATATCTTGCTCCCATCTTACCACACAGTAACTTGATCACTAGTCTTGTGATCAATACATTTTAATGCCCCCAATGCACTTTCCCAGACAAATCAACTTAACTTTTTAAGCCACGTATGTCTGCTACTTTTAACTTCCTCTTCACCAACTTATCTATACCCTACTCATAGTTTAGTATGTGCTCACAGTCTTGCCCCCTCCTTTATTTCATCCCATTCCTCTTGTCTGTATGAAAACAAACTTCTGAAGGCTCAGCTAATCATTTATTTTGAAAAACGCTATGAAAAGGACTTAAATGACCTTCAAAAGAGCCTGTTCAGATGGGCTAACTCAAGCATGAAAATTTTAATTTCTACATGTTTTATTATTTACCTAGATGTACCCATTTCATTCCAAGCGGAGTATGCACTTTAAATAGTTACATAAAACTTATGCTGAGATTTTCATTCATCTCATATTCAATATTTACTCTAAAAGTATTGCTTAATATACTTTTTCTTGTCCAGTTGTGTGCCCCTTCTTTGACAATACATGAATATGCCTAAAAAAGTCTGCTCTCTTACATAAAAACAGTCTTGTCTTTCGAGGAATTTGAAATGGAAGCAATGGGAACCATGTTCAGACATGGCTCTTGATAACAGGCTGATAGATTACTAATATGCTTTTCCCTGTCAATTCACAACAGCTAATCTACACTTGCCAAGGAAAACACTGGCAATCTACTCTTTAAATGTTTCCTGCTAATCCAATTCCACTGCAAAAGTAGACAGGGAGAAAATGTGACAGAAGATTACCATGATTCTTCCCTTATTAACCATGTCTTCAATTACAGTTAGCAAAATACCCTTTATCAACCCTTCAGACTTTCTATAGTATGAGGTACTGTCTCTTTCTTTGGAAGTCAAATATATCTATTGACCTCAATTGAAAGTACAGCTTGAAAATTAACGAGTTAGAACATTCCTTGTCTTCTTGCTAGTTGATGTGTTCTACTGGAATGCTTTGGCTGTGGAAAAATAGCTTTGCAGCAGATAAGAGAACAATGGGTTGGCAACAAGACAATAGGATTTGTATTGAGAATTACAGCCAAAGCCAAATATTGTGTTGACTCCTGAGTTTAGTCTAAACTCAATCTATCTTCCTTCAAAGAGCCTCAGATCCAGAATTCCTGTTTTATTCAGCTAAAGAGCAGTTTCTTAAATACTTAAATAACCAAGTCTATAACATTCTGATAAAACCACACAAAAGAATCCATTATTTTGAGGTTTTGTATGATAATTCTACTGTAGCTAAGAGCCAGAGTAGAGCTCTATAGCCCTGCAGAGAAATTGGACTATAGATAGAAAATGTAGAAATGCAAACTAAGGAGGCGGAAGAGGAGGAGGCGGCATCTATCCCTAGGTCTGAATTTGCCCTGCTGTATTTGGCACTGTTTTTACTAGAATCTATTGACAAAGCATTTATGCTCATGGCAAAGGAACTCAATCCTTGGCATCAAATCTTCCCAAGTCTTCTGAATCAGGGACCCGCAACATGAAAGGCAGCCTTACAATGGTAAAAATGCTTCAGAATTGAGTGTTTTTCTTTACACTAGGGGTTCACTCACTTCATAGCTTCAGCGGACTGAGGTTATTGTACGCTCCAAGGGCTCCTTGTATTCCTCCATTCCGCGTCCCCACTCTCCCAATCTCCCTCCATTCCACAGACTCCATACAACTCCCCCAATGCCAGGGACTGTGTGTGCCCTTCTATTCCCACCTTCCCTCCATGCCAGGGGCTCTGTGACCCCCTTCCATCATACCAGGATGCCCAGTACCATCCCTGCATGACAGGAGCTGCATGTATGCATGCCCCATTCCTTCTTCCCTCCCCCCACCATTACCCTGTCAGACACAAGTCACTCAGGGTATCAACATGTTAAACTTTATTGGGAAGCGGGGCAGAGATGACATGAAGTATTGTTATGCTGGAAGCCATTAAAGGGCACCATCAACCAATTTGATCTATAGACAATTACAGAGGTACTTGAAGCTGTGACTATGCTAAACAAATATCAACAGCTCCACATGTCCCTCTTCCTCACTCTTTGATTTTCTGCTTTTCTCCAAAAATCATACGGGTTCCGGCCACTGATTCCTCGAACATTCCCTGAAAGTTCTGAATATATCACACACAACCTTTGAAAGTTATCACATTACATACAGACAGAAATGCCGCTAGAGTTGCGCGTAAGGCTTTTACAAGCTCAGCCAACCTTATGTTTTACCATATAGTATCTCGATAAAATACATTCTGACATCAACTGCACTACTCAGTATTTTCTCTTAATGAAAGTAAAGCAAAGGACAACTCCTCTTCTAAAAAATGAGGGACCACACTCTCTTGCTGAGGGGTTACAAAATTGGCAGTTCCTTTTTGTGTACAAGAAAGCAAAATAAGCAACAGAACATACCCCTGAAGAACAGCTTTAACAAGTTGGAACTTGGGATTTTTTATATTACAATACTGCCCCAAAGCTACACTTTACAGATAACCCCTGCCCCAAAGAGTTTTCAATCTATATAAAATAAATGTACAAATCAAATGTCTCAAGATACATGCCCTTAATAAAAATCTACCTTCTTTTTTCTCCACTTTCTATTTATCACAACCAGCTTGCAACAATAACTTCCTTTAGGCAAACCCCAGAGAAATATATGCAAGGTAAAGGGGCACACCACATTTAGTGAGGCCAGGTCTACACTATACTTACATCAGATGTCGCTCAGAGGTGTGGATTAACACAATTATACCAGCCTAACCCCGGGTGTAGACAGCGCTATGTCAACAGGAGGACTTCTCCCAATGCTGTAGCTACTGCCTCTTCCAGAAGTGGATTAACTACACCGATGGGAGAAACTCTCCCATCAGCACAGTAGCATCTTCACTCAACTACAGCGTTTTAAGTGTAGACCTGCCCTTCAGTTATATAATATCTTCAGAAAAAACACAAATCTTTCTTGAATCTGTAAGGGTGACTTTTGCTTGCAGGAATTTGTGCCCGGGATAGGGAAAAATATGGTATTTAAGGCAAAAAATAATATAATCTACCTCAGGAGGATAGTTTATCTTTTCTCCTCAATGAATGCACCTGCTTTTCCTCTGCTCTCTGAGAGCCTCTCCCCTGACTCAGGCTGATTCTGGAATGGGGAAGCTGCAGGGTAGTGCTCTATCACGGTAACTTCCAGAGCCTTTCCCCGCTGCCACCCCCACCACCAGAGCATTTCACTGTGGTGAGGAAAGGCTTCATCAGCAAGCAGTGTAGATGCAATAAGCACTTCCTGGGGCATGAAGAGAGCCATGTACCCTTAAATTCTGGCATGTCTCTACTTTACTTGCCTAAGCAGCACCTCACCATCTATACCCCAATTTACACACATGCTAGCTGGACGTGCAGTGTGTACAGGCTACACGCCACCGTAACCATAGACATACCTTAAGAGCCACCATGATCCAATTAACTGATCATCAGATTAGGGGCTAAAATTCTAATCCAGGCTCTGCTCAGTGATTGAGCAAATTTGAGGTTACTGTATTTAACTTCATGCTTCCATTTTCCCCATCTGTAAAAAAAAATAGCAACACTGCTTATCTCACATGGTATTGTTAGGAAGTAAATTTATGTTTCCACAGAAGCCTCAATGTGTAAATACTTCTGATGGGTATTACTGTGTTCTCCACTGTTCTATGGATAGCAACTTTGTCACTGAAATCACACTCTGCTGCAGATATATGTGCTCCAGACTCTCAGATTTCATTAAAGGAAATATTTTGACCTCATGGTTGGAAAGATATCGAAACGGTAAGCTGGCTGACATTATGCAGTGTTGACATCCAGAACTCACAGACAGCCTGAAATAATTTCCAAAGTACAGCAGAATCTAGGAACCTTACAACAAAAGTTCAGTGCAATTTAACAGAGTACACTGTGTCTTGATTATTTTACTGAACACCAGGTTAAGATTCTCAAACATACAGACAGCCCTTTTTAACACCTGTCTTGGCAATTCCAGTCCCATACCACTCTCTCCCCCAATACACACTCTAGGAGTACGAAATCCTCTGATAACTGGGTTTTAATGAGCTGGATTATAGGTTCAATTTCTTTTAACACCAGAGACAGGACTAGAATTAAAACTTGGAGATCTCCCACTTTTGGTTGATCCAGTCACTAGAAGAGAAGCTGTTTTCTAGGTCGAGATCTCAGCTCCAATGTTTTCTTGCATTGAAAGGAATGTTCTGAAAGAGCTACAAAGCCTATGGCTAGATCACCCACTCATGCCTTGGCTTTTAAGCTCTCTTAATTAAAAAAAAATTAACACTGTACAGTGTGGAACTTAATTTCTCTTCTCACTTTTCTTATAAAATTGAAGTAAGCAAAACAGGTATAGCCTGAAAGAGGCTACTTGTATTCCAATGAGGTAGAATTCTGAGGTTTTGAAATAAAAGATACTGGGCCTGTACTAAATATTTACTACTTATGATAACAAAAGGCAGATAGAGTCTACTTAACAGCACATATAAAAGAGGCCTCATTTTGTAGACAGGATAGATATTAGAGCACATGCTGCACACATTGAAGTGGTTAAGCACACTGAAGTGGTTGATCATTTCAATATTTTTGGAAGGATCATCATCATACTGCGGAACAGAACTGTTTCTATATTAAGAACAATTCACTATTACCATCAGAGGAAGAGGACCTTTCCTGTAACTTTTAATAAATTATCTTTATTCAGATTTTAATGTAAAGAGACAGGCTCTGTTTAAAAAAATACATTTGGATTTAGAGTCACAGTACTATAACATAATACATGCACATTATCTGTTTTCTTATGTTACAGTATCATCAAACATTGTGGAGTTAACCTCAAATGCTTATTCAAGAACATTCATTACAAACACTACGAAATGCATTTATATGTTAGTTTTTAAGTAGGCTTGGAGAAATTATATTTTTAACAGTAAATGTTGATTTGACTGTATACACACAAACTGATTAAAATATTTCCATTAATAAAACACAATATGTGTTTTAACTGTTATAAAGTTTTAACTTTTTGAATCTCAATTTCTACTTTCATTAAATAATTTTTGTCTGCCCCCCATAAATTCCTGCAACTTTGAAAATGTAAATTGATAAAAAAAATAAAAACCCCATAATTTCACGCAACTGTTTAAATTTAATTTGATAAAAAAAAATTAAAAGCTTAAAAATAAACATGGATATTATTCATCAAAATTATAAAAACAAAGAAAGTCAAATACTGCCTACTGAAACCACTAAAAGTTGGTTAAAAACAGAACTGTTAGGTAACAGGTTTTCTGATTATACATTAATATAGTGAAACAATGTCTGCAGAGACAGAACTAAACTGCGTATTTCCAGAATAAGGAAGGACCTATTGAAAATTATGGAGTACAATACATTCCAGTCATTTCTGTTAAAGAATCCGCCTCTTGTTTCCAGGTGTTGCCTTGTCTGTGCAAATATACATGTCTGCACTTCGCAGATGTACAGACACTGAACCCAATGGGTTCTGCGGGTACAATTTCTGTATGTACCAGTATAACTTTAATGAAAGTGCACCCACTGATGCCTGTTTTCGGAGTGCCCTCAAATAATTTTGCACTTGTCAAAAATAATCATATGCAGACAAACTGTTTGGACATGCACAAATAGACGCTTGAAAGAGGCTCTTATGAAAATTTACCACTATCATGCTGAAATTTTTTTTATCCAGTTGCTGCTTCAGAAAGATATCTGCACACAGTTATGCCCATCACCACTTCGGTTGGTGACTGAAACAGACAGAGGGCATATATTCATGTATCTGGGGACCATTACTTTTAAGTAAAAATGCCTTTAGAACATACTTCGATCCCACTCACTTATTAGTAATTATTTGTATTATGGTAGTATTTTGAGACCCTAGCCAAAATCAGGGACCTGTAGTGCTAGGCAACGTATACATGCACAATAAAAGGATCCCTGCTCCAAAGCATTTACAATCTAACTCGAGAGAAAGTTATTATAGCCGTTCTCATTTTACATGTGGGCAACTGAGAAACATTAAGTGACTTGCTCAGGGTCACATATGGAATCTGAAGGACAGCTGGTAATTACATCCACTTGCTGGAGTCCCAATCCAGGGCCTTAAACAAAAAGACCATCCTTTTCATTTGCTTGAAAAACAGCATGTTAATACTTTTAAGTGTCTTATAACTATTCTCCTTTGTCATTTCAGTGGAGTGACATGATAGGCACATAGTGAACAGACTTTTCTTCAGGACTGACCACGTTACCATTGATCCGATTTTTCTGCTGCCTCTTCCCTTTGCCACTGCACTTCCCCTGCCAGCTTTGATTGCATAACAACGATGTGATCTTTGTAGTTATGAGACTGGAAAATGTTGTGACTTTCGAACTGAACAATTTACTTATCCCAATAAACATTTTGATTTAAAATTTTAGAGCTTCTCCATAAATATGACACTTTACTTTAAGAAGCTATAACGTTCAACAGCTCTGAGAGAAAAAGCCATTTCCAATTTGTTATCTACCTTTTCAGAATTGTCTCACACATTCCAACATTAGTTCAATAAAAGCAGCAGCTGAACAGTAATTTTTTTTCTTGATTTTTTTTTTACACTAATTATCTTGTACAATTTACATTTTAAAAATGGATTATGCCTGTCATAAAGACGACACTTAGCCCAACTCTGTTTCCACTGAACAGTTGGAACAGAGTCAGGCCAACACTGAGCGCTTTCAAAAATCCCACCCAGAATATTTAAATCTCCTTTAATAAATTATAACTTTGTTTGGGTACCAAAAAAAAAAAAAAAGGTTTTTGGCAGGAGAGGGGGAAAAAAAATCAAGATTCCAATGGGACTAAAAAGGAAATATTTTAGCAGGCAGGAAAATGTTTAAGGGCCACCACTGAATAAAAGAATATAAGAATACTTAAAATTTTTGAAATTAAATAGTCATGGAATTCTAACATTCTAAAAGTCAATGGAAAAAAACTGTAGATCTTTTTTCCTTAAACACACTTGATATATTAGATATCGTAGAGATTCACTAGGAAGTTCCTACCTATGGAAAAAGCACACATACCACAAGATGCCTAGATAAAACTTCTGTTCCTGTTGAAAAATCTGCACAAGTATCTTGTCCAATAACTCCCCCCAAATCCTTCTTTTGACTCAATTAAGAGAACTTTGCCAAGTGTTCTGCAGATAGCGTCTCTTCTGAGGAGAGGAGGGGGGGAATTAATACAGTCAAACTGTGTGAAAACAGAAAAAATTCTTATGTAAAGAATTAATCTCAGGTCTGAACACAGACATTCCTCTTCTATAGCCATGCAAACATCAACTATCAGGGAAATGTATTTATGATACTGATCACTTGTCATGTGTCATGATACTGATCATTCAAAGTGAAAAGAATACAGGATGAATCTATTTTTAACTTCAGGAAAGCTGACTCAGTCTTGAAAGTTGCATAACTAACGTTTTGATAGTTTTCTTCAAGCTTACCGTACACATTTTGCCTCTAATGTTTAACTTGAGATTTTAATACATGTTGAGTTGAACTTGTCAATAGTGCAAATAAAGTTCTATTTTTACTTTTAAGTATGCACATGTGCACACAAACAAGTGTTTTCACAAGGAAACTTTTTTATTCAAGTTTAGAAATTCCAAGTTTCAGGTGTGATTTACTGAGTTTTCACTTTTTGTACTCTATTTGATGTGTACATGTGCTTCCTATTACTGGAATTAACTATGATGAATACTAGATAAGGCTTGCCCAGTTTATCCTTTTCTCCTAGATTTGAGGAATTCTGAAGAGGCTGCAGACAGCTACATATATATAAAAGTTGCTGGACAGTTACTTCGAATTGTGGCCTGGATCTAGTCTTAAAGGATGCAACTACAGTAGATGCATGTTAAGGCTGGTAAAGAAGGTAATTTTATAACAGTGTGCAGTGGCAGTCAAATAAGCTAACAATGTTAGGAACCATTAGGAAAGGGATGGATAATATAATTGAAAATATCAAAGTCACTATATAAATCCATCCACACTTTGAATACTGAGTGTATCTCAACAAAGATATGTTAGAATTGGAAAAGGTGCAGAGAAGGGGAGTGAAAATTATTAGGGGTACGGCTTCCATAGAAAGAGAGATTAAAAAGATGAGGACTGTTCATCTTAGGAAAGAGATGACTAAGGGGTATATGATAGAGGTCTATAAAAACATGAATGGTGTGGAAAAAGTGAATATGAAAGTGTTATTTATCCTTTTACATAACACAAGAATCAGGGGTCACCCCATGAAATTAACAGGCAGCAGTTTAAAACAAACATAAGGAAATACTTCACACAACACAATCTGTGGAATTCAGTGGCATGTCATGAAAGCTATAAGTATTAACTGGGTTCAAAAAAGAATTAGGTAAGTTCATGCAGGCAAGGTTCAACAATGGGCCTATTCATCAAGAAAGTCAGATGCAACCCCATGCAAGTTTAGTGTCCCTAAACTTCCAACTACCAGAAGTTGGGACTGGACAACAAAGGATGGATCACTCAAAATCGCTGTTTTGTTCATATCCTCTGAAGCATCTGATGCTGGCACTGTCAGAGACAGAACACTGGGCTAAATGGACCACTGGTCTGACCCAATATGGTCATTCTTCCGTTATGTTTGAATAAAATAGACCAGTAAGGATCCTAACTCCCTCAGTATCTTAGGAATGCCAGCATTTGGACAGAGTACCACCATCAACACTGACAGAGACCAAGTAGTAATGAGTGCATTTAGTCCAAATGTGCAAATATCCTCTCCTAGAGCAAAATCTCACCAAATAAAAAGAAAGGAATTGCTATACCACATCAAGCCCCAAGTCCAACTTATCAGGTATTCTGTCTCAGACCTGTCTCGGACTGTGACTATTACATGATACTTCAAATAAAGGTGCACAAAGGAGGCACTTTATATACTTTCTCTATACCATTAATTTTATTGTATATCTATATTCCCATTTTCATATTTTCTCTAAGCAAACAAGTTACAGTCTTTCTAACCTCTTCATAAAGCAGTCTTTCTATCCCTCTAATCATTTTCACACAGAAGTTAACACCAGACAAAAATAATGGTTAAACGGGAGTTCAGGCTGAAAGTGCAGATAAATTGGAGTTATTTAAAAAGTATACACATTACAACGATAGGAAAGTCAGAGTCAAGACAACAGGAACTTTTAAAAAAATTTAAGATAGGAAAGTGCAAGTTAATGTTAACATTATAAAACCTCCAAACATCTGGGGGGGGGGGAAATCACATTTACGATCATCAATATTAACTCATTTCCCAGAGTGATGTCATTTCCTCCTATTCTCCTCTTTTATGGGTGGAGTACAGTACAGAAAAATGATTGTATAATTGGTTTCAGACTCACATTCTAAAAAACTAAGCATGATGCCTCTTCACACTAAACTTACTTTTCACAAAATTTCATTATCTGGACATAGTGTATCTTCATATACAAACCACCTATTTGTGAACATAACATCTATAACCATCAGATCAAGTCCCATGAGGCGTTGAGCAACGCACAGAATTGAGTGTTTATCGAGAACAGGAAAGGATTTGCTTCAGTATTGTCTCTCTCAGGCATTTGTAACATACAATTTTTGTTGACAGTGCATGACCATACACACACTGTATAATTAAAGCTAAGGCGTTTTTTAGTTTCACCAAGACGAAACTGTCACTGATCTATATCATAATCAGTTTGATTCTCTTAGTGCACCTCTATGTACGCAGAGTTTGAATGAGCTCTCCCCTGACATCTAGTGATATTCTGGGGAAAGAGACTTCAAGAGCAGACTGTGTTTGCATAAGCACACCTACTCTGCCTACATGTGCAGAATGATGGAGTTGCTTTGCCAAAATGATCAACTTTGGCTGCTTTTGGGTTACAATTCACTTCAGCGCTGATCATCGGAGCCCTGGGCACATGGGATCCCAGTAATGAGCAAGTGTTGTGGGAATGCGGAATCTATGCCTTACTGATGCAGCAACTTGTGGTGTCAGACATCATCAGGTGTTCAAGGGACATCTATTTAGAACATATCATCGGACATCGGCAATATCAGGAGATGAGTTGGAGTTCCATTGAGAAGCAAAGTCACAAAAGTAGCTGAAATACTTCTCTGATGGATTGTATTTACTGAGGGACAATCTATCCTAAATTCTCAACTACTGAGTGACAATCTACGCTCATTGCTATGTTTGCTTCCGGCAAGCTACATCTGATGAGACAAGGAGATCATCATAATTTAAGTACAGAAAGATATGTCATCCAGAAATCAACAGGCACTACTGGGTGTTCAACAACTTTGAAACTCGGTTTTAGGTGCCTATATACTCTTAGTATAATTTATGAGTGATGTGCCCGAATATTTGGATGCTACTATTTTAACTACATTGTTAAATTTATTAAAAATGGTGGGTAAAGTTGGGCTCCAACAGCCATATATGCGCCAACAGGAGAGCACTCTCCCCCTGGCATAACACATCTTCACCAGATGCACTACAGCAGTGCAGCTGCATCATAGCGCTCTAGTATAGACTTGCCCTTACTGTATGTGGAATCGTGTGCGTGATGATGGATTAGGGCATCATAGCCAAGACAAAGCTCATCTGAGGCACAAAGGTCATTATAACCCCAGTAGTGTGTCATCCCTATTTCAATATGCAATATTATACATTTGACTGTTTTCTGAAATTTGATCACATCCACCCTATTTTGACTAATATCCCTATACATTTCTATTAACGAGCTTTTCCTAGGCATTGGCTGAAGTTTGAGATCTCTCTTGAGAAAACAACTAATAGACACTAATTTGAGATCATTTTAGCTGATGAATTATCTCCTTTCTGGGGTGAGGTATTTTTCCAGCAGCACTTAAGAGGTCCCAACAACAATCGGATCCCCTGCACAAACAGAAGTAGACAGAGTCCCCGCCCCAAAGTGTTTACAATCTATATTTTTAAGGTCTTAATTACTCCTTCAAATCTAGAGAATTTTTTTTAGCTTTGCAACAGATGATGTATTTCAGTTTCAAGTCAAAAAACCCTTCCCTTGGATCGTAGATAACAGTTCAAATATCAGTCACATGCTTAAGTATATAGAAGTTACTGCCTCTTCATAAAAAGGAAAAGAAAAACAAGCAATAGTCCTTTCATCTCCATCAGAGCTCATCACACCAGGCAGGTTGTACACATTGTAGTATGTGCTGCATAAATTCTTTACTGAGAATGCTATTAACTCATATAAAAAGCAACAAAGAGTCCCATGGCACCTTATAGACTAACAGATGTAGTCTGTTAGTCTATAAGGTGCCACCAGGACTCTCTGCTGCTTTTTTACAGATCCAGACTAACACGGCTACCCCTCTGATACTTGACATTAATTCATATGGTACCACTAATATTTGCTCCTCTCTACTGTGCTGATTACTGTTCTATGCTGGATCCATCTTCTCCCCTATCCCCCTGCCCCTGTAATCAGGATATTAATCCAAGGAAACCTTCAAAAATTTAGTTAAGGAGAAAAAGGACAGGGGACTATTCTGAGACAGAAGTGATTTAATGCAGTCTAGATCAAATCAGGTACTACCTATTAGCTCAGAACATACCAAAAATCCCTTTTGCCTGCATGGAGAGAAATTAATATAAAACGCATCCCACTTGGGATAGTAAGAGTATACTTATTCTCTTCTGCAAGTAGCAATGAATTCTAGCAAAGCCTGTTCTGTGCAGTTAATTGGACAATACCCGAGACATTTGATCTACTGGGTGGAGGTAATACATCTGCCAGTAACAATGATTTAAAAGCTTTTAAAACAGGGAGTCTCCACAGAAAATCAGCCAAATCTCCACTCAGATTTCCAAAACAATTTTAGAGAAAGCTATTCCAATGACCACCTCCAATAAGCAAGTACTGAAGTAGCCGCATTAGACTGTTCAACCTTTTAAGGATTGCTCCTGTTAGGAAACATTTCTTTTTCTGGTTCTTTTTTTGCTGTTAAGACTAAAGGAATCCTACATTTTTTCTGTGATTTCTTTCGCCAGATTTCTTTATTTCCCTGTGGAAAATTCCCATGTGTATTTCCAGCACACATTTCTTACTGCCAGTAAAGATCAGCATGAAAAAAAAAAAACAGAGGATCACATAATTCTTGTCACATTCTTTCTACTGAATTCCTTATAGTCAAACTAAAACCAAAAACCTTAACTCTGGCCTCACCTAGATGAATGTATTCCCTATACAAAATGTGCTGCGTAGTGAAAGTGTTATTTGAAGAGAAGAAAGTCCAAGGTAAGAGTTAAGGTTTTTTGGCTATATGCATTGTGTGTGATTGTTTGTAAAAACAAAGTGAACTTTTGTTGTGGAGCTGCAAAAATGTTTGCTGTTCTGTCCAACATGTTGAATCTAATTGCTGTGGATGCTACTGTTGCCTTACCAGGTGATTTCCCTGGTTTGTACTGATTGTATTGATATGTGCACTTGAGCTTTCTTATTTAGCCACACAGCAACTCTTGTCCAAGCTCTCAGCACCTCATGTCTGGACTCCTGCAACACCCATCTCTCTGGACTTGACGCATGCAATCTTGCCGCACTCATATCCATTCAGAATGCTTCTGCAAAGATTATTTTTCTAGCCCACTGTTTTGACCATGTCAACACTCTCTTTACAAATCTCCACTGGGTGCCTTTTCTTTATCGCATCAAAACATAGGCTACCTGTGTTCACTTTCAAGACTCTTCACAGTCTATCACCATGTTATTTATCATCATTTGCTATCAAGCTACTGATGCTCACCTCCTATCGGCTCATGTTGCCAGCTTCCCATGCAGCCCCTCACACAAGGGAGGAGCTCCCCATAACCATCTGCAAAGCTACTTCCATATCCACCTTCAAATTCATCACAACTCTTTTGCCATGATGCCTATAAAAAACTTGACAACGGCTAGGTAGTGTGTGCAGAGACCACAGCCTATCATGCTGACGTATCATCTGCTTCCTTGTAATCCATCTGTCTGTATCTACCCATTGTCTCTTGTTTTATATTTAGATTATAATCTCTTGGGACAGAGACCATCTTTTTGTTCAGCACCTAGCACAACAGAGTCCTGGTAACTGCTTAGGCGCTACAGTGATACTAATAAATAAGAACAGCCATACTGGGTCAGCCCCATGGCCCAGTAGCCTGTCTTCCAACAGTGGCCGGTGCCCCAGAGGGAATGAACAGAACAGGTAATCATCAAATGATCCATCCTCCATCGCCCATTCCCAGCTTCTGGCAAACAGGGGGAATGTCAGCAAGCATAAACGGAGGAGACAAGAAAAGTAGCAGAGCAGCATGGAGGCTGCTGGGAATCAAGGCAGCACAGTAATGCAAAGCTGTGGACGTGGCAGCAACATGGAAGGATGGTACAGGAACAGACATGTCTGCATAGATGTGAGCGAATGGGTCTGAGGGGTTTGATTATGAGTAAACTAGTGTTATTGTGGTTTGTTCTTGCTTGTTCTCAATAAAGTTTATTAATACTCAGCAGTTTCTTCTTTCATTCCTCCATCTCTCTTCTTTAGGTACCTACAGGCAAGTCTTATCTTAGGCAGGGGTTCTGTTCCGCGGTTATCGCATAAAGCGAAAACCGCATATAGTCAAAATTATATCCCCAAGCCCTTTAAACCCCGCCTGCAGCTCCACTGGGCTCCCCACGGCCCTTTAAATGCCCCCCTCCCCAGCCTAGCCGCCGGAGCTGCGGGCCGGATTTAAAGGGCTCCACCAGGCTTCGCGCCTTGGTGAGGAGCCCAGAGGAGCCCTTTAAATCCCGCCCGCAGCTTTGGCAGCCGGGCTGGGGCTGGCATTTAAAGGGCCTGGAGCTCCACGGTGGCTGGAGCCTCGGGCCCTTTAGTTTGCCACAGGGGCTACCAGCCACCTCTGCAGCTGGGAGCCCCCTGGGTGATTTAAAGGCCCTGGGACTCCCAGCCACAGCTGGTGCCCCAGGACCTTTAAATCTTGAGGCCACACACCCCCACCCCTGCCGTACGCATAAAGTTAAAATTGCGCATGTTAAATGTGTGTAAGTTGCGAGAGACCTGTATTTTATCCATACATGAAGACAACAAGGCTTTGGAGCGGAGCCAAGAACTGGATCACAAGAGAAGAAAAAAAGTGATTTTATGCCCCTCCTAATTCTAACTCCACTAAACATCATCTTCCAATTCCGCAAAGATTTACATACATGTCTAACTTTAAAAACACGAATAGCCCCATTGAACTCAATGGATTCAAGTACCTAAGTATTCGCAGGATCAGGGCCCCAGGTGCCAATTCTGCAATGAGCTTCGTACAGGACGACACTCCAGTTCACACAAGTCACTGCAGAATCAGGGCTCACTACAACTAGTGTATGAGAACACTGAGCTCTTCCCATGGTAATTTATTGACACATTCTTTACCGGAACATCCAAGAGAACTAATTTTGTACTGTGTTGCAATCTTAAGTTTTCACCAAGACCAAGTCAAAATGCAGAAAGAACATTCAAAAGGTTATACAACTACCATTTTTGTAGGCATGCGCTAAAGCACTCCTGTAATATTAGCATTCCCAAATATAATTCTTAATCATTTCTGGATCCATCTGAGAATCCAGTAGCAAACTGCCTTAGTTCAAAACCAGAAAGCCTACATCTTAACATAATGAGATTCCTCAGGGAGGAAAAACTGATCTAACAAGTTAAACTTTCATGAAGAATGATTTGAGATTCAGGAAAGAACTACAGCAGAAGTCTTGTTTAATGCAAACTAAATGTTCAAATATGTTTTAAGAATTTGGAGGAAAAAAACCCCACCTCTGAGATTAAATGTAAAATGGTTTAAATATCTCTAATCCATTCAAGTTTATTCCACTGCAGTACGTGAAATAAAATCAAACACATACAAATACTTTTGATCTTTATGCACTAAGTTGTGTACCGAATAGATAATTACAGGTTTGCTCTGTTTCTTGGCTTTAGTTGTATTACATAGCTTAGCCAAGGCAAAATTGTTGAGACATCAGAAACATACATGCACTTTTTTGATCAACTAAAACATTAACAGATTTTATAGAACCACTACTCAAACACTCTTGGATTGTGAATTCATTTCATGAAGAAATCGGGAATGAACAAGGACGTTCTTAATTAAACAGGATATTACAACTCCAAATGTAGAACTCTGAGCTTCATCTTTTAAAATAACTTTAATCTGTCTATTTTACTTTTGCTCTTCACACACAAATATTACATCTATATAGCTTTCTGCTGACAGCCATGCTTCTAAGAAGTCTGGAAGACAGATCTTTGAACTACCATATGGCATGTGACACGGAAAAAGCACTGACTGTCAAACTCCATCCACCACTTGCCAGTTTAAAGAACACATGGGCAATATTAGTAAGATGGAAGAAAAAACATGTTATAGCTGCCAAATGTTTGTAACTAAGTTCACAATCTAATTCAGAACACTGAAGCACTGCCCTGCACTACATGCCAAAAAAAAAATAGTGAAAATTCCAGTTATGCAATGAAAGCTTTACCAGTAAGCTTTTTCATAGTCTGAATAAAGTTACATAAATTATATAAAAATATTTACACGCTTAATTTGAAAACATCTAATTTTTCTTAAAATTTATTTTCATCCACTACTAGATACAGTCTATTTACAGTGCCTTTCTTTCTGCTACAGGGACATTCTCAGTAGTTACAGCACTGTTGCCTGGATACTCAAGATTTCTTTGATGTATCTGCTGATCGAAGTGCAAGTGCAATACAATTCCAATTTACCAGCCATATATGCAAAAGATTAAATTCCCCTCTAACAAAATTAGTAAATACAACCCCTTAACACAGATCGTGAGACTACAGTAAACAAGATCAGAGTGGACCTATATTAAACATAGCTATTATAGGAAAAATGCCAAATTATTCTAGTCGGTTAGAAAATGTACTGCTACTGCTCATGACAATTGTAAAAAACTAAGGTATAAATTTTGCCATCGGCACACGTACTGATCTAACACTAAGTAAATGGGAATCACATATGCAAACCTGAAGACAGAATCTGACCATAAGAGAAGATAACAGCTCTCTCACGTACAGTCTTCATTCTGTATGCTGAAAAAAGTTTAAGCGTTTACTTCCTAACTGGTGGATGGAGAAAAGAGAGTATTTGCCATATCTGTGCAGTCCAGTATCACGCTTTTGGCAGTGGCCATTAGCTAATGCTTCAAAGACATCACCCTGCACCCCTTCACCATACCATGCACCTATCAAGTTGTGAATATTTGAGATGGAGAAGTTAAAAGGAAAAATTAATTTAACTCCTTCCAAAATTCATGTACAGTACCTATTATTTTACACTGAGTTCTTAACTGTATTTAGAGTAATCCAAATGTTTTTGTTTCGTTGAGAGACTACTTCTCACTAATTCACCACCTGAGATAATGGCAACCACTTGTTCCAAAACTGCTTCCTGTAAAGGTGACCTATAAAAGGAAAAAAATTGGTTTGGTGTTTTGCTTCTTTATATTGAAGATGTATTACATGAGCACCTGGAGGCCCTAACCTCAATCAAGTCCCTACGGTGCCAAGCACAATACAAATATGTAGTAAGGAACAGTCACTGTCCTGAAGCGTTTATAGTTCATAGATTCTAAGGGAGCACTGACCACCTAGATTGATATTCTACAATCTACATAACACAGGCCACAGAACTTCCCCAAAATAATTCCTGTTTGAACTAGAGCATCTCTTTTAGAAAAACATAGAATTTTTGTTAAGAAATTGCGAGTGATGGCAAATCCTCCACAACTTTTAATAACTTGTTCTAATAAATATTTACCCTCATTGTTAAAAATATACACTGATTTCCAGTCTGAATTTAACTAGCTTCAACTTCCAGTCTTTAGATCTTTTTATATCGTTGTCTGCTAGACTGAAGAGCCTATTATCTAATTTGTTCTCCATTTAGGTATTTACAGACTGATCAAGTCACTCTAACCAGACAATACAGGAAAAAGGGTTGAGGAAAAGGAAATAAAATCACAGAAATGAAGGGTTGGAAAGGATGTTAAAAGGTCATCTCATCCACTCTCTTGACAACTAGACTATCCCTGACAAGATGTTGTCTAACCTTTTCTTAAAAATCTCCAATTATGGGGATTCCACAAATGTGACTTACTAGTACATCTATCTCTTGCTTCTGTTATATTTCTCTATTCTGTGCCCGGGGCGGGGGGGGAAAGAGAGGAGGAGGCGACACATGACAGGAGGAGGCAACCTCTGGACATTCTCTCCTCATGCTCATTTGCCTGTTTGCTCCAACCCCCTCCCAAACACTACTTCAGTGTCTTTATCTTAGCCTTATTTTACCTCTCCTACATGCTCCAGACTCCCTCTTTTCCCTACCCCATCTTCACTCTTTCAGCTTTCCGAGGGTTTTGTTAATCCCTTCCAACAAAAGAAAAAAAAATTAAGAGAGTATAGGTCTGATCAGTTGCTTTAACTCACCAAATCATATTCCAATAGTTTAATGTTTAAGAAACTAATGCATACCAGCTCAACTTTACTAGTGATATTTAAAATGACCAGAGTATAGATCATTTCTGAAGATGAGGGGTTTAAGTAAAGAAGGAATTAAGGGGAAATGGATTCTATTGTGCGCGCACGCTTTCACACACTTGTCTATTAAGAATTCTCTAAAAAACTATTAAAGGCTAATCAAGCTAAGAATATAAGATTTAATCTCATCTGAAAAAACAATGAGGAATCCTTGTGGCACCTTAGAGACTAACAAATTTATTTGGGTCTCTAAGGTGCCACAAGACACCTCGTTGTTTTTGCTGATAGACTAACACGGCTACCACTCTGGAATCACATCTGAGTATTTTTCCACAGGAATTAAACACACCACAGAAGAGCTGCATGAAGAAAGCCAAGTATGCTGAGTAAAACATTTAAAAATCAAGATTTAGTCTGTTAAAGCACTTTACTATTGTTAAAGAAAATTCCCTTCCATGCAAGAGATTCCAAACACATTTCCTACCCAGCAGATACTGACTATTACTTCATATAAAATATGATCCTCCTTTCTCCATAATTAAATTCCCACATCCCATGTACCTAAAGAAGCTGATGGACATTTTGGATCATCAAGCTGTGCACAATTTACCGAGTTATATTATTTCCTTCTGAAATCAGTGGCTGTTAGCAAGCATCTTGAATTTCCAAGGGAAAAGCTTATTGTAAAGAAGGGAGAAATCACACGTCCCCAAATGTATGCTAATTAGTTCTTTGAATGTTAAATTCTCTTTACTGGATACCCAAACTTCTATTTCTACTCTGGGAATTTTTCAGCAATTGTGAACAGGACTAAGTAAATTTGTAAGACAATAATGACAAGGAGTGTCTAGATTCCCAAACTGCTCTTTCCATGATCAAAATTTCATCTATGCATCCAGCTCTGTTATCATCCCTGGCCTCATCATATAAGAATAATGATTTTTTTTCCTCTCTCTCCATGTTTTGATGCTGGACCTCTATTTAACACACCATAAGCAAATCAGCAAATATAGGGATTGGTTTAATATTACAAAGAGTAGAAAACGTACGTCTCAGCTTTTCCATCATTTCTGCTTCTCCTATCCCATCGTATATACAATATACAATGATGTTTACTAGCATGAAGGAGCGTCTAGAAGGGGCTAAATGTGTTCTCATTTTTTTTGTCCAGAGTGTTTGCAGTCTGGAAGTTCTATTGGATCAATCACTGCTCCTGGATTCTCAGTTGCCCATAGTGCCTCCTATGGGCTACAGCTGGGTGACAGCCACTTTGTTACCTCCAAACTAGTCTACTGCAATGCATTATACTTGGGGCTACTCTTTAAGACCACACAAGACTTCAGCCATGCAAAATGCAACTGTGTATTTCAATGTGGTGGGGAGGAGAGATTATGGCACTATAAATGCATATCACCTGTGCAGCACTAGATAGATGCCAAGTTTTCTGCAGGTACTCAAGGCTCTCCACTTTAAACTTTGCATGGTCTGGTACTTAGTTCGCCAAAAGACTGCTTCACACTCTTTCGCTCACTACAGTCGTGTAGATCAGCAGGATGCTCACGGTGCTGGCTGTATTCAACTAAACTTCTTAGCATTCAAATACATTTATATAAGAAAGTTTAGATCCCATAGTGAGATACACTAATACAGTGATCAAACTTTAAAGATGCCTCAGTTTTGAAAGATTCTACCAGTTAAAGAGACAATATTCCCTTTGTTTAAATTAGGAAATGCCAACAGAACCAATATCTCAAAGCAATAGAAACAAAGTGTGTCCACTCTATATATAATTTTTAACATAATGAAGCCTTTGGATGAAAGGCACTGCGTCAGTGTCTGTCAGTTACTGTGGAAATAGATGCAGAATATGGTTTTTTAGCACAAAAGTATCATATTCATCTTTAAATCTGGCATTAGACAATAAAATAGAAAAATTCTAATTTAAAACTATTGCAAAAACATAACTGATGTTAAGGTAAAACTCAATCTCTGCTCCTTATAAATACATTAAGCTCATCTCTACAACCAAAACATCTCCAAAGAGGCTTACTTTATCCGTATTTTATTTGCTATTAAAAACAGAGTAGCTTAATTCTGACAGTGAGAAGTTTAGATTTTATAAATGAATTATTTTAAGAATGATATTTAAAAAGGAGAGAAGCAACTGTTAAAATTAACAGGTTACAAGACTGAAAAACTACTTAGCAAAATTAGTAAGAGTACATATAAAATACAAGTATGAATTGAGCACTCTAGCTCTTATTTGCCCTTTCCAATAATATGCACACCTGACACTCAACACTGAATGGAAACCAGGTTAAAACAAGGATGAGAGAATATTTTAATACTATGTATAATTGTGACAGGCATAACCAGGCAGGTACAGTACCCACGTCCAACCATTTTCTTAGTATTTCACTGAAGAGGATCTTGGTGGCCTGTGTCAAAAGCTCAGAAGTAGCTGATTGTCATGGTTATGAAAGGCGATTGTGCAGGAAATAGTTTAAGAAATCTGTAAAATGCTAACTATTAGATTGCAAAACTGTTAAAGTGAGACTTGTCACCTGAGGTGAGGCAGGGTCTATGGGGAAATTCAACTGATGTTGAGAACAAAGGACATCTGTGGAGACAAGCACCTTGTTCACTGCCTGGACCAGGTGGAAACTTACAAAGACAAACAAACCCCTGGAGAGCTCTCTGAAGAGGGGGCCCCCTGAGCTAAAAGACAGTAGCCTGTAACTGTACCAGAGCCAAAGAAATGGCCCAGGCGGTTATCCATTAGAGGAAAAATGGCAGCAGGGGTGTCTCATGAAAGGTGGATCCCAGCTTTCTGAATTGGACAAGGGCTGCAAGGACTCACCACTGTGTGAGAAATACCTTATTAGAAAAATAACTTACCCTTATATTTGCTTTCATTTGAATCTCTATCTCAAACTGTTAAATAAACTTCAGTTTGATTTTACTATAGTACAAGGGACTTAGATGTGTCTACAAAGAGCACTGAACTGGTGTGAAAGGAGTAAACTAGGTTGCACTGTTTGCACGGAGGCAATGGATCAATATACATTGCAGGTGCCCAGAAGATAAGGGACTGGGCATTCAAGTGTAACAAAGTGGAGCATGTAAATGGGTAGCCTACAACAGGAAAGAGCGAGGCTTGTGAAGCTCAGAGCAGGGCCCCTATGTTGTCGGCATCAGTAACTCCTGGTGTGCACAGATAGCTCCCTACCACTGTAAGCAGGGAGTAGTGATTCATCCCGGATACATTGGATAACCCCAAAAAGTGTCTCTGAGGATTAGTTTATGAATTCCGTTGCTGCAGGATATTCCTGAGAAAAATAATAAAAGGATACAAAAAGACTACACATTTCAGAAAGCAAAAACATCTGCATTTATACAAAGAAAAAATTTACAAAGTTATCAATTTTCATCAGTTTAAACAAACTGATCAAACTGAAGTCAGAAGCTTCTCTTCCATGGAACAGTATCAAAAAGATGATAGTGCAGGTACACCTTTCCTTGAATTACTCTGTTATTTTTAGTGAGGTGCAATACTGGATTAGATGGGAAGGAATTTTCTCCCGGTGAGATTGGCAGAGACCCTGGGGTTTCATTTTGCCCCCTCTGGGTCACTTGCTGGCTTCAACTAGAGCAAATGGTAGATTCTCTGTAAAATGAAGTCTTTAAATCAAATTTAGAGAACTTCAGTAACTCAACCAGAATTTATGGCCTATTACAGGAGTGGATGGGTGAGGTTCTGTGGCCAGCTAGGTACAGGAGGTCAGGCTCTCATTCAAAACAATACCAGCACCTTAAGCAAAACTGATAGTAAACTAAAGGCTCCTTAAATACAGATATGATCTATGCACCTATGTAAAATTGGCTCCTCTTTCCACTTCAGTCTTATAGTGGCCAGGTTATACAAAGATCCTCAAGACCTTTCCTTTCCAAAGGATCTCCCCCTGCACCCCTTTCAGCCAGTACCCCCCACTGCGCCGCACCAGCACCCCGACACTTGCCGTGTGCGTGCTGCTGGGCGAAGCAGGCTTCAAGAAGAACGAACCTAGATTCGGCTGAACACGGCAAAAGCCACTTCGCCCGCTGCCGTTTTCAAAGGGCAAAGAGCAGATGCTCGGGGCTGAAAGCGCAGCCCCACATCTCCCAGGGAAGCTGCAATCAACGCCCCGACCTCTCGCTGCGGGGACCCGCGGTAGAGAGCGAGTCCCCCAGCCGGCGCCGACCCGCCGCCGCAACCCGACCCCTGCGTTTCCTCTCGGTTCCGGTCCCTTCTCCGGGGGAGCGCAGCGCGGTGCTGCCCCCTCCCGCCCGTGCGGAACCCTGCCGGGCCAGCGGGCGGCTTATGAAACCGGCGTGAGGAAGGATACTGCTCCCGTAGAAGTGTGCTACGTACGGCTCCCTCCGACCACAGCCGCGTCCCCCTGCCCGCCCAGCGTGAGCCGAGGAAGGGCGGCCCCCTCCCGCCGCCACCGGGGGGCCGAGGAACACACCGGGCCCGCACCGACCCCCCCCGTCCCCTGCCAGCCGAGCCCCCCCAGACCGCGGGGCCGCAACCCCCGTCCCCTGCCAGCCGAGCCCCCAGACCGCGGGCCCGCAACCCCGTCCCCTGCCAGCCGAGCCCCCAGAACCGCGGGCCCGCAACCCCCGTCCCCTGCCAGCCGAGCCCCCAGAACCGCGGGCCTGCAACCCCGTCCCCTGCCAGCCGAGCCCCCAGAACCGCGGGCCCGCAACCCCGTCCCCTGCCAGCCGAGCCCCCAGAACCGCGGTGCCTGCAACCACCCCTGCCAGCCGAGCCCCCCCAGACCGCGGGGCCGCAGCGATCATCCCCAACCCCGTCCCCTGCCAGCCGAGCCCCAACCGCGGGCCCGCAACCCCGCCCCTGCCAGCCGAGCCCCCAGAACCGCGGACCCGCAACCCCGTCCCCTGCCAGCCGAGCCCCAGACCGCGGGCCCGCAACCCCGTCCCCTGCCAACCGAGCCCCCAGAACCGCGGGCCTGCAACCCCGTCCCCTGCCAACCGAGCCCCAGAACCGCGGGCCCGCAACCCCCGTCCCCTGCCAGCCGAGCCCCCAGAACCGCGGGGCCTGCAACCCCGTCCCCTGCCAGCCGAGCCCCCAGAACCGCGGGGCCGCAACCCCCGTCCCCTGCCAGCCGAGCCCCCAGACCGCGAGCCCGCAACCCGCCCCCGTCCCCTGCCAGCCGAGCCCCCCCAGACCGCGGGGCCGCAGCGATCATCCCCAACCCCGGCACCTACCAGCCGAGCCCCACCCCCAAACGCAGGCCCACAACTCCCCGTCCTCCGTCCCCTGCCAGCCGAGCCCCCCCAGACCGCGGGGCCGCAGCGATCATCCCCAACCCCGGCACCTCCCAGCCGAGCCCCCACCCCCAAACGCAGGCCCACAACTCCCCCGTCCTCCCGTCCCCTGCCAGCCGAACCCCCCAGACCGCGGGGCCGCAACCCCATCCCTTGCCAGCCGAGCCCCCAGAACCGCGGGCCCGCAACCCCCCTGTCCCCTGCCCGCGGAGCCCCCCAGAACCGCGGGCCCGCAATCCCCGCGCCCCCCCGTCCTCTGCCAGCCGAGCCCCCCCAGAACCGCGGGGCTGCAGCGATCATCCCCCCACACCGGCACCTGCCAGCCGAGCCCCACCCCAAACGCAGGCCCACAACTCCCCGTCCTCCCGTCCCCTGCCAGCCGAACCCCCCAGACCGCGGGGCCGCAACAGCCTCCCCCCCGGCACCTGCCAGCCGAGCTCCCCCCCTCCGTACCTCGGACACCTCCTCCTCCTCCTCCTCATCCTCCTCCTCGCTGCCGCCGTCGCTGCTCTCGCTGCCGCCGCTGTCGCTGCTGCTGGCCGGGCGGCAGGTCCGGCTGCGCTTGGGCTTCTGCGGCTTCTTGTGCAGCAGCAGGTCGCAGACCCGCACCAGCCCCCGCGGCGCCGCCGCGCCCGAGGAGGAGGAGGAGGACGGCGAGGACTTGCTGCCGCTCAGCCCCGCGGGGGGACCCGGCCCGGCCGCGGGGCTCCCGGCATCGCCGCCGCCGTCTCCCGCTTCCGCCTTGTCCATGGCTGGCGGCCGCGCTCAGTCCCGCTCGGGAGGCACCCGGGGCTGCTGTGGCCGCTGCCTCGGTCACCTCTAGCGCCGGCGCCGCGCCACTTCTCGCGATACTTGGCGCCGCCGTCACTAGGGCCGGGTGTCGCTGCCGCTACTGCTCCTCCCTCTCTCCGGCCTCCAAGCGCCCTCCTTCCGCTTCCTCGCTCCCTGCCGGGTCCTTCCGCCCTGCCTCTGCTGCGCATGCACCGCGCGGCGCCAGCCGGAAACGCTGCTAACACGTCATTACGCGCGACGCCGGACGCCGGGCCTCCGACGCTTTTTTCCGGCTCGCGCCGGCCGGCCGCTCGCTCTCTAGTTGTAGCGGCTGCGGCTCCGCCCCGGACTCCCGGGTGTCTTGTCCCTCGGCGGGGCGATGCCATTGCAAGAGCCCGGCAGCCCCGTAAACCTGCTGAAAACAATGCCGGGGGGGGCGTGGAACCACCCCCCCAGGTTCCCCTTCTCCTCGTTCGTGGGCCTAGGCAGGGCTCCTGCCCCACGATCCCTCCCTCGCCCCCTTTTCCCAGGTAGCAGAGAGCTCGGCGCTGTCATCTCTGCACATGCAGAACCTACAGCGCCTAGCTCTCATCTGGCCCTTTTCATCTATAGCGCTCAAAGCCCTTTGCAAAGCTTTAGCCCTATTTGACAGGGAAACTGAGGTACAGAGGTGACGTGACTTGCCCAGGGTCATACACAAGGTCAGTGGCTCTGCGAAAAGCCTGCTGCCCACTAGAAAGGTGGTATCTTTGACAGTAACATACTTGAGCTCATCAGTGTAGCAAGTACATGCTACCCACCGACACAATTTTTCCTACTAATTTTGTTTTCATATTAATAAACTGGTATATTCTGTGTGTGTCAATTGTATGTATTGAACCAAATATTCATCTGGAAACTGACATGCTGCATGTCTCACCCTCCATTCTCATAGCCTCCCTGTGCTTCCTTGCAGCCTGTCCCCAGGTTGTATGTCCTGGTGAAGGACAGGAAGAGCAGCCTTCAAAAAAATCACAAGTTGGGCCCCAAAAAATCACAATTGGACTAAGAATGAAAATGTAAACAAATGTGGGTCTTTTTAAATTGTTTTATGGTTTCTGTGCCTTTAAATTATACTCGCTTCATGTTTTCATACTTTGCAGCCATGAGGGCTACAAATTTATCTCCCCCACCCCCATGTAAGCTGAGATTCTCATGCAGCTGGGAACTTAAAAACACCAAATATTGTGAGACTCGTAATAATACTGCAAGAGTATGAGAATCTGGGCATGGACTGTTAGACATATACTGTATGACTGAACATACAATTAATACAGTATAATAAAACCTTGGCTTTATTGAGGCCCCTAGGTGCTACCGCAACATAATAATGTACATTGCTGTCCTTGGGTAGGAACATGGTTCAGTCACCCCTGCAGGACTGATGGGGTAGCTAGTTAAACATGCTCAGGAGTATGAACAGAGCAGCTTTTTCTGTTTTCCAGCCCTGTAATAAGCTGGCAAGATTCTGGTCTTGCCCCAAACCAGTTAGCAGGTGTTAGAAAAGGTGGGAATAGCCCTCTGAGAGGGAGTTAGGGTCCAGCAAAGGCATGTTTTAGGATAAACCAAGCTTGAGGAGACAGCTTAGGCTGGAATTTATGTTTTTTATCTTGAGTCACTTTAGTAATTAACTAAAGCCCAAGAAGAGGGTAAGGTTTCACCCTACATAACATATGTGGTTTTTATCTGAAGCAGTGTGGACACTGCCAGCCTAGGTATGGAAGTGAAAATGCTCTGCACAATTTGAAAGGCCTACAAAACCTTTTGTAGTCAAACCTCTGTCAGAATTTAACATTGCTGTTGGAATCCTAACTTGGCTACACTCCATAATCATCAAATGTGTATTTTATATTAAGAGTAATGTCCTTGTTAACTATCATTTATTCAATATCAGATACACTGTATATGTAATGAATATTGGTAAAATGGCAAAGCCAAGCACTATTAAAAGTTAGGAAATGTCAGTCTACAGGTTGCCCGTGCTGCGGTAGTTCAGCATATGTTTTCTGATCAATTCTTAAATTATATTATGTGCTATTTTTCCCCACAAAAAATTAACCTTTGTGCTGAGATCAAACTTGAAAAAAAATCAGTCCAAATTGTCATTCCCCGTTCCCACTCCATTCCCTGATAAGTGCCTGATCACTGGCATATATTGAATGAGCCTCCTCAACTGTAACATTAATATAATAATGCTATAATAATAATCCAAAAACTGGTGGGAGGGGAAGGAAAAATTATGATTTAGCTTTATTTTTTGTTCTGAGATTTATAAGTGAGCCAGACTTTTGGATCTAATTTTCAGATGTGAGATTTGAAACCTGAATAATAATCTAAATTCATAAGCACCCCCGAGAGTGACACAGGCTGTGTGAACCAAAGGGAGTAAATTGAATATTATAGCCTCATAACTACCAGTTCATTGATTGACTGACTTCTAATGACAAAAATAGCATAATCGACTCTCTAGGATAGCGGAGCATGGATCTAAGTGGATAATGATACCTACCCTTCTTAAGTGCGTTGAGATGTACAAAATAATAGTGCCACTTATATGAGTTAAGTATTTATTTTTATGACTACCAGCAGAGAACATGAATCAGAAGTAAATATAAGTAATTTCTGTTTCATACTGAAGTTACAGCTCCCTTACTGAATATATGAAAAGCATGCAGTCTTATTGTTAAAATAATTAACAGTCTGGAGACAAGCTCAGGGAGAATTGGTTAGGATGGGGTTTCATCCCTAGAGCTCCTGGTAGGGAGGTGCACTTCTTCATTACCCTCTCCACTGTGGTGTGGGTTAATGACACAATTGATTCTCCAGGATCAACACAGAAAAGGAAGCATACGAACTAAACTTTCACTGAAATTCAGAATGGGGTGGGGTCAATAGTTTCCAATCATCTAGTCTGACCTTCTGTGTAACACAAGCCATAGACTTCCCCAAATTAATTCCTATTTGAACTGGAGGATCTCTTTTAGAAAAACATCCAGTTCTGATGTAAAAATTGCTAGTGATGGAGAATCCACAACAACCAGGGCCGGCTCTAGGCACCAGCAAACCAAGCATGTGCTTGAGGTGGCATTCCGGGAGTCTTGGGGCAGCACAATTCCAGGGGTGGCATTCTGGGAGGGTTGCGTTTTTTTTGTTTTGGTTTGGTTTGGTTTGGTTTTTTCTGCTTCGGCAGTTGCGCTTTCGGAGGTTTGGGGTTGTTTTTTTTGTTTTTTTGCTTGGGGCGGCAGAAAACCTAGAGCCAGCCCTGACCACAAGCTTTGGTAACTTGTTCCAATAATTAATTACCCTCTGTTAAAATGTACACCTTTTTAATATGTTTTCAGCCAAATTCTGATATTTGACAAATCATCTTTCAAATGTCCAGTTTAACTGGATAGTTAGAAAGCAACACCTCACTGCAGTAGTGGTGGCATAGCCAAATTGGCCACTTATATCTTCCTTCCAACCAGTTCTGCTATTCTGATGGTGGTGACCCCCAATCACATTCAGAAAGCTTTTATGAAGAGGCTCTGCTGCCTTCTAATCCTTCACTGTGGAACTGGTTACTGCTACTCCCCTTCTAGTTGCAGGCAGTTTATATCACATTCTCCCACTGATAGTTCCCTGCCATCCTCCCTGGGATCAAACCCTGGGATCAAGCCACAATATAGGAACTAGGGCTGTCAAGCCATTAAAAAAATTAATCATGTGATTAAAAAGATTAATCACGATTAATCGCACTGTTAAAGAATAATAGAATACAATTTATTTAAATATTTTGGATGTTTTCTACATTTTAAAATATATTGATTTCAATTACCACACAGAATACAAAGTGTATAGTGCTGACTTTATATTATTATTTTTATTACAAATATTTTAAATATTTGTAAAAAACAATAGTATTTTTCAATTCACCTCATACAAATAACATTGCGCAATCTCTTTATCATGAAAGTTTAACTTACAAATGTAGAATTATGTAAAATAACTGCACTCAAAAACAAAATGTAAAACTTTAGAGCCTACAGGTCCACTCAGTCCTACTTTGTGTTCAGCCAATTGCTCAAACAAGTTTGTTTACAGCTGCAAGAGATAATGCTGCCTGCTTCTTGTTTACAGTGTCACCTGAAAGTGACAACAGGTATTTGTATGGCACTGTTGTAGCCAGTGTTGCAAGATATTTTACGTGCCAGATGCACTAAAGATTCATATGTTCCTTCATGCTTCAACCACCATTCCAAAGGACTGCATCCATGCCAATGACTGGTTCTGCTCAATAACGATCCAAAGCAGCGCAGACTAATGCAAATTCACTTTCATCATCTGAGTCAGATGCCACCAGCAGAAGTTTGATTTTCTTTTTTGGTGGTTTGGGCTCTGTAGTTTCCGTATCAGAGTGTTGCTCTTTTAAGACTTCTGAAAGCATGCGCCACACCTTGTCCCTCTCCCATTTTGGACAGCACTTCAGATTCTTAATCCTTGGGTCCAGTGCTGTAGCTATCTTCAGGGCCGCCCAGAGGATTCAGGGGGCCTGGGGTCTTCGGCGGCGGGGGGCCCTGCTTTGGTGGTAATTTGGTGGTGGGGGGTCCTTCCGCTCCGGGACCCACCGTCGAAGTGCCCCAAAGACCTGCAGTGGGGGCCCACTGCCACCGAATTACCGCCAAAGCGGGACCCGCCGCTGAAGTGCCGGGTCTTCGGCGGTAATACGGCGGCGGGGAAGCTCTGGGCACCCGGGCCCCGCGAGAGTTTTTTGGGGCCCCCGGAGTGAGTGAAGGACCCCGCTCCAGGGGCCCCAAAAAACTCTGGTGGGGGCCCCTGGCTATCTTTAGAAATCTCACAGTGGTACCTTTGCGTTTTGTCAAATCTGCTGTGAAAGTGTTTTTTAATTGAACAACATGTGCTGGGTCATCATCTGAGACTGCTATAACATGAAATATATGGCAGAATGCGGGTAAAACACAGCAGGAGACATATAATTCTCCCCACCCCACCCCAAGGGGTTCAGTCACAAATCTAATTAACACATTTTTTTTTAACGAGAGTCATCAGCATGGAACCATGTCCTCTGGAATGGTGGCCGAAGCAGGAAGCGACATACGAATGTTTAGCATATCTGGCATGTAAATACCTTGCAATGCCGGCTACAAAAGTGCCATAAAAACACTTGTTCTCACTTTCTGGTAACATTGTAAATAAGAAGCCGGGAGCATTATATCCCATAAATATAAACAAACTTGTCTTAGCGATTGGCTGAACAAGAAGTAGGACTGAATGGACTTGTAGGCTCTAAAGTTTTACATTGTTTTGGTTTTTTGAGTGAAGTTATGTAACAAAAAAAATCTACATTTGTAAGTTGCACTTTCATGATAAAGAGATTTCACTACAGTACTTGTATGAAGTGAATTGAAAAATACTATTTCTTTTGTTTATCATTTTTACAATGCAAATATTTGTAATAAAAATAATAATATAAAGTGAACATTGTACACTTTGTATTTTGTTTTGTAATTGAAATAAATGTATTTGAAAATGTAGAAAAACATCCCAAAATATTTAATAAATTTCAACTGGTAATCTATTGTTTAACAGTGCGATTAACTGTGATTAATTTTTTTAATTGTGATTATTTTTTTGAGTTAATCATGTGAGTTAACTGCAATTAATTGACAGCCCTAATAGGAACATATAGTCTATAGGGAGATTTCTTGTCAGATTCCTCATTCTAGCAAACTATCTTTTTGCTACAACCAACAAACTATTTAAAGAGATATGAATTTCACTGTGGGTCAATAGTACGAACAAGAGAGCCTTAGCAGAGCATATTAATTTGCTTTATTTTTAGAAGCCAAAAATAAATTTTCCCAAAGAAAATGTAATTCTTGTCAGAACAGATTTAATTTCAAATGTTTATATAGAAAGAGTGGATAACAGCCTTTAACTAAAATTAAGAGTTTGGTACTGAAATTCACATACAACTGTATAATCAAAAGTACTTTTTCTATTTCCAGGGCTTTTTAATAGTGGGTTATGCGAAAATAGTAAGTTCACAAAATATTATGGGAAAAGTAATAGCTAACCAATATATTCCATTTTGTCAGGGTATGAGGTTGACTAACTATATGTACTTGTTTTTTTTACTAACATCCTGCTGCAGCAAATGTTTAGATAACACATAGGATGTTTATTTCTCTGTTATGTGGTTTTTGTTTCAGCTTTTGTTGTTTTTCAGTTTATTTGGTGTTCAGCCAAATGCCATGATTATATATTTAGCACACACAAGTATTAATACGACCTTAACCCGATATTTGTGCTCAGCTAATGCTTTAAAGGAAATGTCCGTATTTTCTGGTGTGCACACTAATTCCCCAACCCTGCAAAGATTTACACAGATGCTTTGACTTTAAACACATGAGTAACCCCTTACTTCAATGTGACTACTTGTGTGCTTAAAGTTAATCATGTGCATTACTCTGTGCAGAATCAGGCCCTAAAACACCATAGATCAAATTCTGGCCTCAGTCCCATGAACACACCATGAGTATTATCTTCACTGCTGCAATTGAAAGCACACTTTAGCCCATGGTATTTGGGTGCATCAGACACTTTCTTGAAGAAGTTAAGTAGGTGCACCTCTAAGGTGTATCTAATTTTAATATTTATGGGAGCACAAGGGATAGTTTAAATACATTTTCAAACCTTTGAGGGAATATAGCAGGTTTACATTTTGCATGGGTGTGACCAGGAGCAGACTTTGACCCGATGTGTGTAGATACAAGCAGAGAAGTCAATCAACCGGTCAGTTAGCAGTTAAATGCAATGATTAGTTAGTTAATGAAGATCTGCCATAATTTCCCCCCAAAAATTCAAAGATAATTTTAAAAAATACAGAGGGACAGCTAGCTCCTTAGCTGGTGTATACTGATGTAGATCCATTGATTTCAACCACACTGATTTGTACCAGCCAAGGATCTGCCCTAGAGCATGTGAGAAAAGTGTCAGATTAGAACCAATCCCATTTTTTCCTTTTAATTAAAATAATATTTTAAAAAATCATGCATCTCTTTCCTACCAGCCTATTGTGGGAGACGCATACATGCCTCCTATACCTCCTCCTTCATGCCAACTAACTTTTCATCACTTTATATAGTAAAATTAGTTGATGCATTGTAAAGCACAGATACCGCAGTAGGCACTGAGAAGTATGGATATACCCACAATTCCTCATGAAATTATTTTATAAGCCAAGACATTCAAGTCTCAGTAGCCATGTATTAAGACAGGCTCCTGTGCTATAAATCAGCTACATGATCCTGTGCTATAAATGAGCCAAAGTGCTTGATGGCTTGATGGATTAGGGATGAGAGGATCTGATTGTTACAGCTACTGAGATGTACTTGCTGCCAATCATTCCTAATACAGTGAAGCACTAAGCTGTTCCTTCAGTTGGATAAATGGATCAAAAGGTGTGGTTATCTGAACCTGCTTGGTGCACAGATTTCTCCATGTCATAGATAAAAGTGTTTGCAGAAAATTGACATGAAATGGGCTAAAGTTAATTAAAACTGGACTACCATCAAGCATGTCAGAGATAGCAAGAAAGGGGCTGTTTAGCCATTCTAGTGACAAATGTTAGTCATCATGTGGCCGTAGTTCATAGAAATAAGAGACGGAAAAGATCTATTATATTTCCCCATCATCTCCATGAAGGATTGTTCCCTGCAGGATATTTACAAGTGCTTTGTGCAATCTTCATTTAAATGTCCCAAATGACATATTTGAAGAGTGCTCAAAAAGATCACTTTGATGCACCACTCTCTAGGACCCTCAGTGAGCTTTTGATTCCTAGGTGGGATGAAACAGGCATGCAAAGAATGTTGTGTCCCTAAAATATTGCAGTAAAGATATGCATCTATGTTTAATTTTCAGCTAGAGAACGCAGAGAAGCTAGATGATATTGAATCTCTGATGTGCACCTGAGGGGTGGCCTCAAGATTGCAGTATTCCCCAAGATCTCTCATTCGCCCATTCATTAACAGAGGGGATGTTGAAACTTACAATATCAGTCCTTGCTTAATAGTACTTGTCATACTGATTGACAGACTATTGGAGACACCATGTAGCCTCACTGCACCTATGCCAAGACAGATCACTGGAGAAAATAATGTTGGTAAAGAAACTCATTTACATATCCATGAACTCAAGGAGGCAATGGAAAAGCAAATGGTACTGAAAAACCTCCAGTTTATCCACAATGAAAAAATCCACAATGCATCCACACAAGTAATGAAATATTCTTAAAATATCTATCTGTGTGTCAAGGGCTGTCAGTTTAGGCTACTACAGGATCTGTAGATGATACCCAGATGTATATCTCCATTACAGAAAATTTCACTTGAGCATTGCTACAGATGATCCTGAATCTACAGGAAATTGAGACTTGGACAAGAGCTAATTGGCAGAAACTCAATTAGCACAAAACAGAGACAATGTTGATTGTGGCTTATTGAAAATTGTGTTGAAATAACAAGCTCACTTTAAGTTATAAGGGGTTTCCTGGTCCTGCTTGCAGGGGGAGGGGAGCCCTCTGGAAGGAAGTGTGGGATTGGGGTCTTGTGCAGCCAGTCTGCAAGAAGCAGCCTAGAGAGAGGTGGATTGAGTTGTGCCTCTGTCTTAGGGAACAGCCTGCTTTGTCTCTTTCTGGTGCTCATGTTTTAAGGTTCTGGATTCTAAGAAATAAAGTAGTGTTACATTGCAGCCTTCCAGAAAGAGAATTTCATGTTGTTATCTAACTTCTGTCTGTGCGTGCTATGAACATTAATAGACTTGAATAACTGGCTAGAATTATATCAGCACCACTGACTGAAAGACAACAGCCATCATTTGTGTATTAAGCTTAGCAATGTAAGTGTGACTAATTGCTTTTGCCTTTTTGATATCCTTATCCAGGCCTTTATGAATTTAAGATTTGATTACATAATACATTCTATGTGGCACCATTCAGAAACTGAAGCTAGTCAAGAATCTTATTTAACATTTTTATTAATGACGTTGGCATAAAAGGTGGTGAGTGAACTAATAAAATTTGTGGATGACACAAAATTGGGAGGTATTGCCAATATGGAGGAGGACCGGAATATCATACAACAGGGGTAGGCAACCTATGGCACGCGTGCCGAAGGTGGCACACAAACTGATTTTCAGTGGCACTCACACTACCTGGATCCTGGCCACTGGTCCGGGGGACTCTGCATTTTAATTTAATTTTAAATGAAGCGTCTTAAACATTTTAAAAACCTTATTTACTTTACATATAACAATAGTTTATGTTATATCCTTGGGGGCAGCCGGTTTAGGAAGAAATCACTTGAGGCCAGACAGCAGACAGCTAACAAAACTACCATTTTATTTACAGACACAGAGCTCACCCAACCGGCCGAAACCGGCTGGGCTAGCCCCATATAATCTAACTCAGTTGCCATAGGAACAAAAACCATGACAACCAAATACACAACAGTTTAGTTATATATTATAGACTTATAGAAAGAGACCTTCTAAAAACGTTAAAATTTATTACTGGCACGCAAAACCTTATATTAGAGTGAATAAATGAAGATTCCGCACACCACTTCTGAAAGGTTGCCGACCCCTGTCATACAAGATCTGGATGACCTAGAAAGTGACTGAGGAGGAGAAAGGTCTGGGTGATTAGGTTGATCACAGGATGAGTATGAGCTACCAATATGATACAGCTGTGAAAAAGGCTAATCAGGTGAGGTATTTCCAGTAAAGACAGGGTAGTGTTAGTACCGTTATACAAGGCACCGGTGAGACCTCATCTGGAATACTGTGTGCAGTTCTGGTCTCCCCTGTTTAAGAAAGATTAATTCAAACTGGAACAGGTGCAGATAAGGGCTATTAGGATGATCAGAGGAATGGAAAACTTACCCGATGAGATGAGACTCAAACGGTTTGGTTTGTTTAGCCTAACCAAAAGAAGGCTGAAGGGAGATATGACTGCTCTCTCTAAATACAAGAGAGGAATAAATACCAGAGAGGGACAGGAGTTACTTAAGTTAAGAGACAATGTGGACACAAGAACAAATGGATATAAACTGGCCATCAGCAAATTTAGGCTTGGAATTAGATGAAGGCGTCTAGCCATCAGATGAGTGAAGTTCCAGAAGCCTTCCAAGGGGAGAAGTGCGGGCAAAAAAACCCTTAACTGACTTCAAGACTAAACTTGATAAGTTTATGGAGGGTTGATATGATGAGACTGCCTACAATGGCAGGTAGCTGATCTGCAACTGCTAGCAGCAACATCTCCAAAGGCCAGTGATGGGACACTAGAAGGGGAGGGCTCTGAGTTAGTACACAATTCTTTCCCAGGTCTGGCTGGTGGCCTTGCCCACATGCTCAGGGTCTAACTGATCACCATATTTGGGGTCAGGCAGGAATTTTCCCCCAGGTGAGATTGGCAGAGATCCCAGTGTTTTTTCGCCTCTGCAGCATGGAGCACGGGTCACTTGCAGGTTTAAATTAGTGTAAATGGTGGATTCTCTGTAACTTGCAGTTTTTAAATCATGATTTGAGGACTTCAGTAACTCAGCCAGAGTTACGGTCTATTACAGGAGTGAGTGGGTGAGGTTCTGTGGCCTGAAATATGCAGAAGTTCAGGCTAGATGATCATGATGGTCCTTTCTTATCTTAAAGTCTATGAGAACGCAGCAGCCCGGTTGTTAAGTGATTTACAATGGAAGCACATAACCCTGTGCTCCATAAAAAGCTCTAGTTACCTGTGGGCTTCTGAGCAGAATTCAAGGTGTTGGTATTGACTGACCTTTAAGGCCTTCAGTGAGTAAGGTCCAGGTTACCAAACACTACCTTTCTCCTTGTGTCCTACTGGCATAGTTTTGGTCAACATAGGAAATCTCTTGGGAGGTCTGTAAACAGACAAGAGAAGGCATTTGCTGTAAGGGTCTCTTGACTTTTGAAAGTGATGTACAGGTTTTCTTTTGTTACCTCCCACCCCACATTCTACTCCGTACAGGGTATAATCAAACAATCACAACCAATACTTGGTAGGGGCCACATCCTGAAAGAAATCTTTCCAGAACCCACTTTTCTGTCCCTCAATCACCCAGCCTTGCCAAGCTCATCATCAGAAGCAAGCTCCCCACAGACCAGGGCATGCCAATTCAAAGCAGCACCTGCTACACAGGACTGAGACTCTTGGTAATGTATAGGAAATAGCGGAAGGATTTGCAGCAGTGGGGTTCCTGAACTGTGCTGGAATGATAGTCACCAAGCATATTCCTATTTTGGCACCAGCCTCCTGCCACAGTGTACACCACCAGCAAGGGCTACTTTTCTATGGTTATGCAAGTGGATCACCGGTATCAGTGTGCTGGTCAGGGAAGATGCATGATGTTTACATCTTTAGGGCTTTTCAAAAACCTGTGAGTAGGGACATTCTTTCTCAATCAACTGATTACCATTAGCAATGTTGAAATGCCAATAGTGATTCAGCGTGGGGGCGGGGTGTAGCCTACCCCTTGCTTCCCAGGTTCATGAAGCCACTTTGACAGCACCAAGGAAGGAATCAACTACCACTCTGTTGAATGTGCTTTTTATAAATTGAAGGGACCCTGGCAGTGTTTAATCACTGGATTGGATCTCAGAGAAAAACATCCCAATGGTTATAGTAGCATGTTGTATACTGCATAATATCAATGAGGCGAAGGGGGAAAAGCTTCACCAAGATGGAGGGACGTGGTTGACCAGCTGTCTGCTGAATTAAAACAGCCAGATGCAAGGGCTATTAGAAGAGCCAATTGTGGAGCTGTGCAGCTGAGGGAACCTTTAAAAGAGCATTTTACTAGTCCTTCAGAGTTCTCTGTTGCTTTCATGGAAAAGTATCAGTCTTGGATACGTTAGAAGATATATTCGTAGGGTCTTTGCCTGCCGCGATGAATTCAGTAATGTTTGGTGTACATTACTCCTGGGGGAATTCTGCGCCACTACGCAATGCAGAATTTTACATTGTGCGCACAGAATTTCCTTTCCCCCCAACAGAAATGGGCTGCAGTGCTGCTAGCTGCCACTAGGGGCCACTGGACTCAGCAGAGCCCAGCTTGCACATAGAAGACACTGCTGGCAGGATGGAGAGGGAGCTAGAGGGTTCCTGGCAGCTGCAGTTCCCAGCATGCCCTTAGGGAAGGAGAGGGTGATGTGCAGGAAATTCCAAGCAAACCTGGGACTGAGCATTAGGCTGTTTCTCCCTCTGGATCCCTGGGCTCTGGGTGGGGAGAGGTTGTGGGTGTCTGGGCCCCTGCCTGGCCTCTGGGGGAGAGAGGGAAGGGGGCCAGAGAAGCAAGAACTGGGTTGTCATAGGAGTTTCTTTAACTCTCTACTCCTGAGGGAATTTGTGTGTGTGTGTTTTGTTACAGACATACTTGCTGACAGATATTTTAAAATAAATTACCAAAATAATTGAAACTGGCATGATTATGTAGCATTATTTTGACAAATAACATTTGCAGAATTTTAAAATATTGAGCACAGAATTTAGTTTTTTGGTGCAGAATGCCCCCAGGAGTTGTACATGATTAAAGGTCATTGATTAAAGTTCTAGAAAACATTACCTGTGAGGGAAGATTGAAAAAAATTGGGGTTGTTTAGTCTGGAAAAGAGAGGACTGAGAGGGAACATGATAACGGTTTTCGAGTACATAAAAGGTTGTTACAAGGAGGAGGGAGAAAAATTGTTCATCTTAATCTTTGAGGATAGGACAAGAAGCAATGGGCTTAAATTGCAGCAAGGGTGGTTTAGGTCGGACATTAGGAAAAACTTCCTAACTGTCAGAGTGGTTAAACACTGGAATAAATTGCCTAGGGAGGTTGTGGGATCTCCATCCCTGGGGATTTTTAAAAGCAGGTTGGACAAACATCTGTCAGGGATGGTCTAGATAATACTTAGTTCTGCCTTGAGTACAGGGGACTGGACTAGATGACCTCTCGAGGTCCATTCCAGTTCTATGATTCTACATTTATTAATATAGTTGGGTCTTTGCCTTGCTCTATGTATTCTGCAATGCTTAGGGTATATTAGTTTGAACTAATAAAAGATACTATGACTTTCTAGCAAAAATCAAGAATCCACGGTGATAACCCCTTAAAATTGTATCTTATAATGCAATTCAAGAAATTTGAATATAAACAGGGGCCTAATTCTTTGTCATTTTACATCATTCTAGCTGTGTAAAAGGTCTTAAAATGGGCATAAATTAAATATTTTAAGACCCTTTATACTACCAGAGGGCTATGTAAATGAGATTCAGGCCCAACATTTTAAGAGCCTGATCCTGCACTCCTTGTGCACCCAAAATTCACATGGATGTGAATGGGTGTTTTCACCTGAACAAGAACTGCGCTCAAAATGCTAAGTTCATATTACCAGCAAACTTCCAAATCGTAGAATTCTCTTAGCAACACCAAGTTCTAACTGGACATATTTTATAATACAGATTCTATGCTAATTTTTGGAAATTCCTGATTTTTGTGTGTTTGGCATCTCACCTTTAACACTGCATTAAAGTTCACTTTCACATTTAATTTCTCTGTGGTTTTTTTTAAAAAGGAAACAGAAAATGAAAGATAAAATTGTTTTATTGCTGCTAAATATTCTTAGAACCACCTCTGTGCTGTTAAATCACCCCAGTATCTGAAGCATCTATATATATATATAGATGGAGATATACCTATTTCATAGAACTGAAAGGTCATTGAGTCCAGCCCCCTGCCTTCACTAGCAAGACCAAGTACTGATTTTGCCCCAGATCCCTAAGTGGTCCCCTCAAGGATTAAACTCACAACCCTGGGTTTAGCAGGCCAATGCTCAAACCACTGAGCTATCCCTCCCCCCTTTAGCTGAAGTACTGTTAATTTAGGTGCTTTTAAGTCAGGCATTCTTAGTTCTGCTCCATAGCTAATGCTTTACTTTGTGCCTATACATTGGCTGTTCAATGTTTATTTTTATCCTATTTGTTCACGATCCAGTCTGTCCATTTTGGGCCTGGATGTGCTCAACTTACGTCAGAGTAAGTCTTAATTTACTCTGGATTTACACTATGGTAATTACAAATAGAATTTGGCCAAAAATAAGGCATAGATCCACAGGACGCTTCATTATAGAACACTGCTTCTTTTACAAAATAACTTCAATATTTTTTGTCATTCCTATTTGGTACAGTAGATGGCGCTACAAGGTGATAATCTATCCTCAACTAAAACAAATCAGTTGGACAGCTTTGAAAAACTGTTCTTACCAGTCCATTTGAGGATGAAAACCTAGTTCTTGATTCTGTGACATATACATGCCTATCACGTATATTCATTTTTATCGCTCCTTTTTATTACATTATAAGGCATCTGTTAGCAGTGGAGTATTTAAAAAGCATCTTATGTTTGTTTTCAAGAGCTAAACCTAGGTTAGGGTCCTGCTCAGTAATGGAGAAATCTGAAGTTTGTCAATATAAAAAATGACCCATGTCTAACAAAAATAGTATAAAAACTATATCTACAAATGAAGCTAAATACATTTAAAATAACCCCAAATTAACAAAGAAAAGCAACACTCAAAGAAATTATCCTTTCCTTTCTCTTTCTCCTCTGAATCTTACCTCCATCTCACCAGACTTCCATTTCTGATTTTTGAGTGTTCATACAGCATCTCTCATTTACTTTCTCTGGTCCTGCCTCACAGTATTAATTGCTCCCAAAGACATATTAATCGGCACCCTTGTTAGCAGTCTTAGTGGTAAGGATAGAGAATAAATGGCCATCTAGTCTCTTCCTCTCAACATTAGGAGTTTTACTGTTGGCTTTGTCTATAGACTTGTCTACACAAAATGTGTACTGTTAAAACTATACTAGTATAGTTAAATAGTACCATGTAGTTATACCAACATAAGTGTGCTTATACCAGGGGTCGGTAACCTTTCAAAAGTGGTGTGCCGAGTCTTCATTTATTCACTCTAATTTAAGGTTTTGCGTGCTGGTAATACATTTTAACATTTTTAGAAGGTCTCTTTCTAGAAGTCTATATTATATAACTAAACTATTGTTGTATGTAAAGTAAATAAGGTTTTTAAAATGTGAGGAGGCTTCATTTAAAATTAAATTAAAATGCAGAGCTCCCTGGACCGGTGGCTAGGACCTGGGCAGTGTGAGTGCCACTGAAAATCAGCTCACGTGCCGCCTTCAGCATGCGTGCCATAGGTTGCCTACCCCTGCCTTATACCTACATAGCTTATTCCTGTATGGGAAGGCGAATAAGCTAAACCACTATAAGCACTTTTATATTGGTATAACTGCATCCACAACAGGGATTGTAATCGTATATTAGTAAAAAAAAAAAAAACAACACTCCTAACTGACATAGTACAAAAACTGGGTGTAAACTATGCCTAAACTAAGGCCCTGTCTACACTAGAAAGGGTTTGCTATACCTGTATAACTATACTGACAATCCCTCCTAGTGTAGATGCTGGTTATAGAAGCAAAAGAGTGCTTTTGCCGGAATAGCTTATACTGGCTCCCTGTGCGAAATAAGCTGTAACTGGCAAAAGGCTTGTTTTGTGGGTACCACTGCATCTGCAGTTTTGGCTGGTATTAAAATATGGTTTAAAAAAAAGAAAGAAATCACACTCCTAGCTGACATTACTATATCAACAAAAATTTTAAGTGTAGACCAAGTCTTAGGTTTACATTTCAAATATAGGTCAACATAGTGACGCACTAAGGGGTGTGAAAAATCTATACCCTGAAGCACTGCAGCTATGCCAACCTAACGTCTGGTGTAGATGTAGTTAGGTTGATGGAAGAGTGCTTCTGTCAATCTAGCTACCATCACTTGGGGAGGTGGTATTCATACAGGGACAGAAAACCCCCTATGTCGCTGTCAGCTGTGTCTATGCCACAGGGTTATGCCACACTCCTGACCGATGTAGCTACGCCAATAGAATTTTCAAGTGTAGATCAAGCACTAGCTTACATGGGGAAGTTATACTGGTATAAGCTCAAATGTGAATTTGAAGTGCTATAGTTATGTTGGTATAAACTTGCTGTGTGGATACTCTTAATCTGGCATAACATGGCCTTTTCCCACTTTAGTTTATAATCTCTTTGGAAGCTGTTTAAACTCTGTCTTTGTTTTCAGAGTTAGAAATGCTTTACCAGACTCTTCCCCCTCCTGAATTACTTCGGTATAACGATGTTGCTCAGGGGTAATCCACACCCCTGAATGATGTAGTTATACCAGTCTAAGCGCTGGTGCAGACAGACAGTGCTGTGTCGCTGGAAGAGCTTCTCCTGCTAACATAGCTATCGCTTCTTGCGGAGCTATGCCAACTAAGCCAACAGGAGACGCTCTCTCCCGTCGGCTTAGAGCATCTTCTTTAAAGTGTTACAGTGGCAGAGCTGCATTGGTGCAGTTGTGCCCATGCAGCATTTTAAGTGTAGACCTGCCCTAAACTGAAGAAAGCCATTCTTATTCTGGAACAAAAGTGTCCACACAGGGACTTAGCCAGTTATAACATTAATATTTTGAGCTCCATCAGTAGAATTATACTGATATAACTTAGAAAATTCTCCTGTGTAGACAAGCCCTTAGTCTAAATAAAGGCAGTGATTAAAATGGGAGTAGGGGTAGGTCAACACTGAATGCTTTGGAAAATATCATCTGTACACTTCACTGTTTTACCTTTGGAAGTGAATTGAAAGTGGTGGTTGGGTCACAGATGGCTTCTGAAAGGGCAGTGAGTCTCTGTGGGGGAGGAGGCAGCATAAGGAGGCCAGATACTTCAGGAAACTGCTTTAAAAACAGAAACATTGGTTGGAAAAAAATTAATCGATAAATATATTTCACATAGCAGAGAGAAGGGGTGCAGTCTAGCAAGCCTCCCATAGACTTCAAACAAGGCGAGGATTTTACCCAAGGCATTTGAATAGTTTCCTCAACTCTTCTCCTTCTGCTAGGAACTATTTTTCACAAGTGGAAGGAATACTTTGAGCGAATGCACCCAACATATTTTTATTGGCATTTAAAAAAATTAAAATAGAAATTAATTCTCTAATAGTACTAAGCCATGCTATGGTATGCATTAAGGAAGAAGGATGGTCCATTGTTTAGGGCACTAGCTGGGGACTTGGGAGACTGAGTTTCAAGTCATTGCTCCACTACAGGTTTCCTTTGTGACCTTGGGCAAGTCACTTAGTCTTAGTTCTCCATCTGTAAAATGGGGATATTAGCACCTCCCTGTCTCACCAGGGTGTTACAAGGATAACTACATTAAGTACAGATGCTATAGTCAGAGGGGCCATATAAGTAACTAAGACAAATAGATTTGGTGCACTCCCTGGGTTGCTGAAAGCAGTCAGGCTTGTATTTCACAATGCACCTGAGGCATCCACCAAGGTCCAAATACTGCAGACTGCTTAAGAATGTGCTTAACTTTAAGCACAATAATAGCTCCATTTACTTCAAAGGGATTAAACATACACTTAAGGTCTTCAGTGAAAGCAATACACTCCTGAATTGGGGCTATATGCGTCTAGCATTGCACATGCCGTGAGGGGGAAATGTGACCCACACGGCTATAACTAAACAGCATACAATGGTTTCATTTGTGTCATCTGCCAACTTTTATGGTACAATTTACAAGAGGGGAAATGTATTTATAGATGACTAAGTGCTGTTAGAAAGTAATAATTTGAAAAGAACACAGTGAATCAATAGTCACATTGACTTGTGGAGGTTTTGATGAGTAAACTGTTGCAAGGCAAAATTGTATAATTTATTTTAAATCTTTACTTTTGTGATATCCAAGCTCAGCATTAAATACCTTGTTGCTTCTTTATTTACTTAGTTGGGTACTTTGCAATCACACGTAAGAAACTATTTTTGACTTTTTCTAACAAATTTTAAAATAGTATGCCAGAAACCAAGCATGCATTTAGATACCAGTTCAGCAAAGTACTAAAGCATGTGCTTAACTTCAGGCTTGTGCTGAAGTCCATCTCTATTCAGCGAAGTACATAAGCATCCGTTTAACGTATATGGAATTTAAGCACATGTGGAAGTGCTTTGCTGAATAGAAATGTATTTAGTATGTGCTTTAATGCTACAGTGCTTTGCTGGACCTTAGTTCCAAATCCTGCATACAGTCCAAGTCATGAGGCTAGGAACTGGGGAAGACGCTCTAGGACGTTTGAACATGGGGTTTTGTGTTTGTTAACATCTTACTGCACTTTACAAATATTGGAGGCTAAATATTATTCTAAATAACACAAATTATTACATTACACTGAAAATACACTAAAAATATTTGAAGTGTTAAAACATTTTTTTAAGTGCAATAGCAAAGCCAAACAAATCCTACACTGGTAACACACAAATTTATACAGTTAAGTCAGACTTGCTTTTTGCTGTTAGTTTAAGCTCCAGTGCTCTCTGCTGTCTCCCTAAAGCCGTCTATGTTTATTAGTGTTTCTTTTAAAAGATTCTCAAGTGTATATCAGTGGCAACTTATAAGGGAAGCACATAGGAGAGAAAGGGTGCTCTGAATTTGAGGAGTCTGTGAAACACATTCTGCTCATTTAACTTCAGTATCTGGAATTTGCTGGCCAGAAAGTTAAGAATGTTACTGCTCTGTGCAGACCTATGTACAGTTAGAGTTTCGATTTTTTCCAGACTCTGGACAACTGAGCATCCCCATCTACAAGGAAAGACTGAGTATTGCCAAGAATTCTCTTGGTGGCACTCAATGATCAATGTAGTAGTTTTGTATTACTTGTGGCAGAGTTGCTGCTTGGTCCATTGCCAGGCAAGGGAAGATTTACGCACGGGGCTGTTTGAACCACCTTTCAGTCTCTAGCAATGGCTGAGAAGAAACAGATGAGTGAGGGGAAGCTGCAGGTGGCTCGAGGATCTATAATTTTGAAATGTCTCATTTTCAGGAACAGTGATGGAGAGTGTTTTGTTTTGGGGATTTTGGCTGTTTACTGTTCCGAGACTAACTCTTGGGCATGGTTTTGAGTTTTTATTCTAATAAACATGATTATAGAGAAACTGACAGAAACTAGTGCTATAAATTAGTTGCAATTTAACCCCATTCAGTACAGGCTTTTACATTTCCTCTTTTACAATTCCCACAACCTGTCTGCGCTGAGAAATCTCTCAATTTGACCGAGTGCTGCTCTGTGACCCTGTTAGGACCATGCTCAGTCCCTACCCAACACTGACCACATGGCAAGGGTACCCTGTATTAAATTATACTCTGCACTGAGAACATTGACAGAGTGCCTACTAAAACTGAAAGCCAGTTCTTGATCTGACTCATAATACAGGGTTGATACTGGTATTTGTCTGTTAATAGCATAACCTTTGTTAATGACAGAGAAAGACATTATGTAGCTTTTTCTTCGTGTTGCTAGGGAACTGAAGCTCTGACCTAATTTGCCAGGGAGTATTTTATTCATAGATTATAAGGCCAGAAGAGACCATTGTGGTAATCTAGTCTGATTTCCTGTATAACAGGCCAGAGAGTGTCCCTAAAATAATTCCTGTTTGGACTAGAGCACATCTTTAAGAACAACAATCCAATCTATATTTAAAAGTTTCCAGTGATGGAGAATCCATGACAGCCTTTCATTAATTATGCTCATTGTTGAGAATCTGTGCCTTATTTTTAAGTCTGAATTTGTCTAGCTTCAAGTTCCAGTCACTGGATCTCGTTATACCTTTGGATTAGAAAACCCTCTATTATCAGTTTTTGGTTCTCTGTGTAGGTACTTATACACTATAACCAAGTCATCCCTTGTTAGTGTGGTAATGAAATGCCAAAATCTCAGATCAGGTGAGTGCAGAGGCATAATCAAGCTGACACTTTCATTTACTAATAATTGTGGCCACTAGATGGCAGCATTGGCAATGAAATGCTATGACATTACTAGCAACGCATTCCCAGAAAGCCTAGTATCATACACCTGGTCTACACTGGGGGGGTCGATGGAAGATATGCAATTTCAGCTATGAGAATAGTGTAGCTGAAGTCGACGTATCTTAGATCGAACTAAAATTACTTCGCGTCCTCGCGGCGCTGGATCAACGGCCTTGGCTCCCCCGTCAACTTTGCTTCCACTTCTCGCACTGCTGGAGTTCAGCAGTCAACGGGAGAGCGATCGAGGATCAATTTATCGTGTCTACACTACATGCGATAAATCGATCCCCGATAGATTGATCGCTACCCGCCGATCCAGCGGCTAGTGTAGACGTACCCATAGAGGAGTATGAACCACAACTCCGGGTCTGAAAATGCCACATCTTGAAGGGAGGAAGTATTAGGAACACAAGTCTAGACCTGGATCCCAATTTTACAGCTGAATCCTCCGTTTCTGTCTTTCCTAATAAGCCAAACCAAAACTTCAGATCCAAAACACCCCCCACAATCTCTAGAAGGAGGGGTCATTCAGCCAAAAATCCTGACTCCAAATATCCCCAGGAGAGAGGGGGTGATCTCCAATTTGCACACTAAGAGAAGGTCTCACTGGCCCAACTGCCTAATTGTGAGTGTCATTAGACATCTGAAATCTCAAAAGCCCAAATTCAAAAATATGGCTGGGGGAAGGCAAAGTTTTATACACTTAAAATTAGCAAAAGTTTAGTGGCAAGAAGCTACAGATGTATTTCTTATACACACTGCTCAGAAATGTATGAAAATGGTAACCCCTGAAATCACTTTACCGCATGCGTAGTGGAAGATTTAGGAAGGTTTAAATGGGGCTATAAGTGGCTATAACAACAAACTTACAGGAAGCTCAATAAAAGTCCCTCTCTACAGTAGGAAATTTAACGCCTCTTGACACTGGGAGTCAAATATGGCTCCCACTTTTCAAGCAGTGTTGAAACCAGCTGGAGTTACTTGAGTTCAATATAGTGAAACATGTCAGATGCCTTGTTATATTCATTACAGAAATACTGAAATCAGTGCCTCCCAGAAGCTCAGTTAGGTCAGAGCCTGACATCCTTACTTACACTGAGTAGTACCTTATTCCACAAACAGTCCCAGCTGGCTCACTTGTGGAAGGGGAGTCTCCTTAACAGGAGTAAGGGGATCACAATCTGGCCTTCAATCGATAAACACGAGTTACAGATGTAGTTAGTCAAAATGCCTGATGCTCACGAGAGCATGGGACAAGGCAGCCCAGGGGAGGTGCACTAACATATGGTGCATTGTAACCTTTTTGCCACTTTTATGCATCCCAGAGAAAGCCCAAACCTGTGTGAAAAAGAACATGAAAGTTGCATGGTCAAGCACTGAAAAAGTTAGGAAATACCAGAATTATGGTCATTGTACAACTTTCATTCAACCCTTCTGTGTACACGCACCATGAAACAAACAGTCTTTAATGACATAAATGCTTAGGCTCCTAAACTCATATTGAAGGCACCTACAGTCCCAGTTCTGCAGAGCACTTTAGCAGATGCTTAACTTGGAGCATATGAGTAATCCCATAGACTGGGCCATCCCTAGGGGGGTGTGGGGCCTGGTATTAGTGGTGTGGGGGGTGCTGCAGAACCCCCAGGGCCCAGCTGCCAGCCTCGTGCCCGGGGTCTCGGCTGCTGGCCCGCACGCCCAGGGCTCTGCTACCTCCCCGGGGTCCTGGCTACCGCGCCCGGGGTCTCAGGTGCCAGCCAATCGCACTGGCCCCCAGCGCCCTGAGCGGTGACACCAAAGGAATGGCTCTGCCTATAGACACCTCTTTTTAAAATGTCCACTGTTAAATGAGTTCAGATATTAATTTTTTGCTTTGGTTATTGTACATGATGGGTTAATCAGTTAACTGGACACAGTATGCACTCAAGTATGAATCTGTGACAGTATAGAAATAGGTGCTTGTAATGAGATAAGACATGTTTTCATAGCTGTGGGCACAAATCAAGGTGTGTGCATTTAAAAAAATAAAATATTGAGTTTTTCTCGTCTGTTTGCTCATTTACAACTGGTTCTTCACTGACTCTTGACCTGAGTTATAGGTTACTATAGGATTTTCCTTCATCAGTAGCAAACAAAAAGGGAGTTCTTCAGAGCTGCAGAGTTTTCTGAGTGTAGTGATCACTGGATCATGGAATCAGAGGTATAAAAAGACCTAAATCCCAATCTAGCTTTCAGAAAGTTACTGAGCAATTGTGCATCTAAGCTGCAACTACCTTGACTGAGTGTGTCATCAGATATTCGCATGCACAGTCATTTGTCTGAGTGGCAATTTGCATGTGTAAATACCTAATCTGTATATGTATGTATGGTAATTACAGGTCTGCCTTTTTGAAAATCAGGCCTTTTCTAGGAAATAATCTAATCCATTATCCCTTCCCTAGCCAATGCAGAATTGGTCCCAACAGTGCTTTGCAGATTCCAATTTTAAATAGTTTATGCATGAAATTACCTGGCTTACACTTCTGCAAAAGAAGGTGCTACTGGTGCTTAATGAAAAAATAGACCAACTAAGGAAAATGTCACCCTGACCTGGGGTGTATTTACGGCTGGCTGATTGTAAAGTACTTTGTGTCTGTGGGGATTCTCCCAATCCAGGTACATAATGAGGTAAATATATTTTATCTTGAGGAGACCATTAGTCATAAATACCTTTAATCATATTAGAGGGGCTTATGTAGTTTTCTGACAGGGGAAAAATAATATTGATCTCAGAAAATCCAGTGTGTAACTTCATTTTAAGACCTAAACACTGCATTAAATGATCCATTCAAGGCTGCATGTTTAAAGACTCCCACTTGTCCAGGTTAATGAATTTTAATGGTAAATTTCATCATACATCACTGTACATTTCTCATTTAAATTATCTACTTTATCTTTTCATGAATATCAAGTATATATTTTTAAATTAAGAGAGACCAGGAGGATAGGAACTTTATATATGCAAAAATCAATAGATTCTGTGTTTTTAAATAAACATATTCCATTCAGTAGTAAGAATGAATATGTATTTTAATAAAATACATCGGGAGCTACTTATCAAGCTGAAACTGACTAAAGCAGTCAGCCCGAAAACACTTTGGCCCATTGAAGACCACTCAGATTTTCTGTGATCATCCTCAGAAACTTTAGTGTTCCCCTTAAAAGAAAAAAAGGGAGAGATGGGAGGTGGGGGGAAACAACCCCCCCAAAAAACCCAAAATTTAAATTCTATTCTAATTAGATTTTTTTTAAATAAATTTCCTTGACAAATGGAAGATTTCAAAGAATATGAAAAATTTCCACAAATTTGAGTAGGCATCGTCTCTATCAGAACACAAAACACCACTCCCCCTTTGATGAAAATTTGACTAGCCTTATTCATAGATTCCAAGGCCAGAAGGGACCATTGCAATCATCCAGTCAGACTTCCTGTACAGTACAGGCCATAGAACCTCCCCAAAATGATTCCTAGAGCACGTGTCAGCCAATCAGGATGAGGGCGGTCTAGCCTCATGGCCTGAGTGGGCAGCAGGTCTAGTGGCCAGATTCAGAGCTGTAGTCCAGGGGTCCAAAACAGAGGTCAGAAACTGGAAATCAGAGCCAGAGGGTGAAGCTGGAGTCCATAGCCAGGAGCCAGAGACAAGCCTGGGTGCAACGCAGGATCAGCAGGAACAGGGCAACACAGGACCACATTGCAGTAAGCATTCATGTTGAAAAGCCAGTAAGCTGCTGCTGGCTTAAGAGCCGGCCCTGTAGTCAATCAGGTTGTGTGGCTCTCACACAGCTGTACTGATGAGGCTGCCTGAAGACTAGCTCTGGAGTAGGCTCTGATTCCTGACAGCAGATCTTTTAGAAAAACATCCAATCTTGATTTAAAAATTGCCAGTGATGGAGAATCCACTATGACCTCTTGGTAAATTGTGCCAATAGTTAGTTCCCCTCACTGTTAAAAAATTACCCTTTATTTCCAGTCTGAATCTGTCTCCCTTCAATTTCCAGCCACTGATCATGCTATACCTTTCTCTGCTAGATTGAAGGGCTCATTTTAAAAAAGTTGTTCTCCATGTAGGTAATTTATAAAACGGTGATCAAGTCACCCCTGAACCTTCTCTTTATCAAGTTAAATTCAAGGAGCTCAATCTGTTTAACCTGCTTTACAGTGATTTCTGATCCTTTAATCATTCTTGGGGCTTTTCTCTGACTCATCTCTAGTTTATCAACATCCTTCTTGAACTGTGGGCACACACCATTCCAGCAGCAGTCGCCCCAGTACCAATCACAGAGATTAAAATAACCTCTCTACTCCTACTCAAGATTCCCCTGTTTATATATCCAAGGATCACATTGGCCCAATAAAAAGCAATGAAGAGTCCTGTGGCACCTTATAGACCAGGGGTCGGCAACCTTTCAGAAGTGGTGTGCCGGGTCTTCATTTATTCACTCTAATTTAAGGTTTCGCGCGCCAGTAATTCATTTTAACGTTTTTAAAAGGTCTCTTTCTATAAGTCTATAAACTATTGTTGTCTGTAAAGTAAACAAGTTTTTTAAAATGTTTAAGAAGCTTCATATAAAATTAAATTAAAATGCAGATCTTATCAGTTTAGTGCAGTGGTTCTTAACCTGGGGTGCACGCACCCCCTGGGGCAGGGCCGGTGCAAGGATATTTTGCGCCTTAGGCAAAACTTCCACCTTGCCCCCCCTTGCACATCAGTTCATTGAGGGGCAAATCCCAACGAGCCTTTATAGACCCCAGGGGCCAGTCGTGCCCAGGGGCTGCTCTCCAGACCAGATTCCCTCTCCCTGCCCCATGAACTCCCCTGGAGGGTGCACAGCCCCGCCACGAGCTCTCCCCACCCCACCCCAGTGGCCCCCACCCCGAGTCCACTCACTGGCTTTGCCGGGCTTGGGCTGCTGCAGAAACTTGGCAGGGAGGAGCTGCCTTCCGGAGGCACCAGAGAGCCAGAGTGTCCTGCTTGCGGCAGCAGCGAGCCCCAGCCATGGAGGAGCCGGCACAGTGCAGCAGCCCTGCAAAGATGGCGGTGCCGCTAGCAGGGACCAGCCGTGACCCCCCCGCCCCTCCTGCTGAGGCTGCGGCCCGGTGCCCCCCAGGGGGCTCCTGCAGGCTGCAGTGGATGTATGCGGGCACCAGCCCCCATATGCCCCCCTTATTATTGTTATTAGTAGCAGGACAGTAGCACCCAGAGGCTCCAACTAAAAATCAGACCCTCACTGTAAAACAGAGAGAGGTGAAGTGACTTGCCCAAGGTTACACAACTCATCAGTGGGAGAGCCGGGAATTGAGCCCAGTTCATCTGACTCCCAGCCCAGTGACCTAACCACTTCCCTATTTTGTCCCAGCACTTCCTCCTTTGCCTATATGGTTTGACAGACAGATTATAGACACTGTTTCACTAGCTTCTGCCTTCCTTCTCCCAGTGAGTGTTGAAGGGAGATGGTGGCTTCTCCCATCCCTCCCTGGTCGGAATTTGGAGAAGGAAAATTCTATATTGTTGCAGAGTTAGGGCCTGACAGCTCCAGTGTTGTTGAATTTTTTAGTCATGGGATCCATGGCTGAAAATACTACCAGGGGCACTATTGTGTTATAAAGCCCTGCCCCAATGTAATGAAATATATAGAAGAGGCCCAAGAGTTGTTTGTGCCAGAACAGCCAACTACTGAGTGGGACCAGCCTGTGGGAATGCGAGCTCTGTCCAGAAGTAAAAACCCTTCCTTGCCCTCAGCAGCTCTGACTGTATGTTTCCCTGTATCAAACCGCAAAAACAAAACATTTCTGCCTTATGTTAGAATAACTCTTCTGCACAGAGACATTTTATGCTAACAGGAAATGGCACCCTTGTCCTGGCTGAGTCTCGTGCTGAGAGTCCCAAGGAGGCATGCTCAGAACCCATGCCAGCACCCAGTACCGGATGCTGTAAGCTGCTTTCTGCAGGAAATGTTGCCAGTTCCCCTGTGAGGGTTCTGGTACCTACAAGCACGTGTAGGGATTGGTGCTTTGATGCTGGTCTTAAAATAATCTCATATAGCCTGGAAAGGGACCGTCAGGATTAGAGCTGGGTGACCTATTCACAGCCAACTGTGGATTTGATGAATTTAGCCTCCTGTTCTCTTTGCAATTTTACCTGCAAACAGACAAATTCACATGAATTTGTTTCTTATTTGCAAACCACTGGTTTCCGAACATCACTCGATGTAGGGAACACTTGCAGACCGCTTGCTTTCAGTATTTGCTAGACATACGTTTGTCCAGTCTGACTGATCACAGAAGCCAAATGGCCCCATTTCTGCTTCCTGAACGAATGCCTGCCAAACCGCAAAGAGCTTCCCGAGTGACTTTGTGAACGCTTCTGGCACAAATCCATTCTAATCTTCACTACACTTCCCCTTTCCCCAAACATTTTAGAGAACCAAAATGTATTCAGTTGAATATTTACAGTAAGGTCCTGATCGTGCAGTCCTTACTCCCCCGGATTTTAGTGGGAATATGTGTGTAAGTAAATGTTCCCCAATGAGAGGGGCGGCTGCACACTGGGCTCAGAATGAACAACAGGGGTGTTTAATGCCATCAGACTGAATCTGCTTTGGATTTCTACTTGTGCCCACCTTTAAGAATGACTATAGGTCAGTTGTGCTCCAGTGTGGAGAACAGCAAGCGAAGTGGTGTGAGGGCTGAACTGAAGGGCTAGGCAGTTTTCCCCCATGCTGCCCCAAGCTGAGAGCAGGACATTTGCAGGAACACCACAGTTTGGGGCTCTCTTGAAATGTGGGGTAGTAAGAATTCTAACTGCAGCTTATCCCTGACAGAGACACCAGACATGCTTCCTGCTGAACACAGTTCGGAATTGGCTCAGTTTAGAGAGAAGTGAAGCAATACCATGTAATTTATGTGACCTGCCTAATGTGAAAACTGCAACTGTAGCCATCCTCACACAGAAAAAGTTTGCACAAAGGTTAGGGTATTTCTCATGCTGTCACTTGGACAGCGTAGAGGCCACCAAACACATCATGATGTTCTGTCCTGAGCCAAGTTTGGTGCGTTACGAGATAGTATGCCTGTGAAGGTCATCTGCCTGATGCTATCCAGCCACTGTGTTTTAGGTCTTCCGGGAGGTCTTTTCCAACCTGCTTCCACTGGGTCAAAATTGAAGAGGATTCTTACAGAGAAGTTAAATTTTTGCACAAAAAACCCTACTTCAATAGCATTATTTTGCAAGTTCAAATAATTTCCCAAGATTACTGCAAATTTGCTGAAGTTCTGTAAATTTAAAGTCACTTAGTGGGTAAATTTTTCAAAAACACCTAAGTGACTTAGGATCCTCTCTAATTGAAAATCAATATGACTTAGGAACCTAAGTCGCCTACATAAGTTTGAAAATTCTACCCTTTGTGAATACAGTCCTTCCCCAAATCCCTCTCCTTTTTCATGAAGAATATTTTGCCCAGCAGATTACCCATAACCAAGACGAAATTCTTCAGACATCCAAACTAACAAGACCGCAAACACCTATTCGCGTGCTTAAATTTATCAATGGGACTACCCACATGCATATAGTTAAAGGTGCGTCTGTCAGTGTTTGCATGATCAGGGACTATCCTCCAATTGAACCATTGCACTGACATGGCTCCTCATGCGTAAGGACTCATCTGTGTAGATCCAATTGCAGAATCAGGGTTTACATGTAGAATTGACCTGGACGATTCTGTAATCTAGAGTGTCATATTCCTTATATAAAAGGCCTGATTTTCATCCAGCCTCCTCCCTGTCTCCCTTTTTGACCCAACAAGTTTGTAAGTAATCTGCAGATGCAACTGACCTAAAGCAGCTGTGGGATTTTCCAAAATCGCTCAGCTTTAGCCGAACTGCTTCCACTGAAGTCAGTGGAAGTTTTACCACTGACTCCAGCGGGAACAGAGTGAGGCTGGCACTGATCCCACCCTAGGTATTTTACTACTTGCTTTTGCCCACATGTAGGTAGATGAAATGATATAATTTGTGCCTACAGTTGTTTGTGCCTGCAAATGGTGGATTGCAGGGGAGGGAAGAAGAGAAGAGGGGGAAGGTTTTAAAAGTCTACCCCGTTATGAATCTCCAACTTCTCTCCCCTTGAGTCGGTCATTGTCCTTAATGATTTGCAGTCAGGGTTCTATGAATATATGGAAGGAGTTGGCACTCTGATCCTTTCCCTTGTCAAGGGGAAAGAAATAGATAGGCTATTAACATCATTTTGCAGAAAGCATGAGCCCAATAAAAATCTTTTTGAGAAAGCAGCAAAAATATAAAAATAACCCAACAGAAAGTCTAGTCAGTGAATGCATTAGAACTCTGAAAGTTGCCCCAGTAAGTTTTTTTTTTAAGCAAATGCTGAATCTTCTGTGCTGTTGAGTCTAATGACCAACTTGCTAGTTATTTTCCATTTGTGGGTGGCAGGATACTTTTCAACAGCCTAAGTCCATGTCAGTGGGGTTTGTGTTTGTCACCAGGAGGTACAATAACTAAGTTTTCAAAACAAAAATGTCAGTTCAAAGTTTCATGGGAAACACCATGGAAACTGATAAAAATATGTCTCATCACCAAAGTAGCAAAGGTTACCAGTCAAGAGGTTCCACATTTATTGTTCTAAGGTATGGCAACTACGGATCCCCTTTCAGTGGGTTATTTGTGTGTTGTGGTCTTAGTTGAAGGAAACAACAGCTCTGAATCGCCATAAAAGTACTGCTTTATGTCAGAAATGGGCAGTGTGGCAGATTAGGGGAACAAACAAAATATTCGTTGTACATATGACCCTTAAAGCCTCATTTTTAAAAGGAACCTATGTCGGCAGACAGTTTGCAAAGGATCACATGCCCATAAAAACGATTGACGCTGCGGGCCTGATTCACTACTGCATTATTCTAGTTTCATGCTGGTGAAACTCATTAGATCATTGCTTGAGTAACTGCAAGGTAAAAACTGACATGTAGGGCAGGGAGTGGTGAGGACACTGATCCTGGGTTAATGAGAATACTGCTGCATGCTCCGATGGTAACTCGTGGCTAGTAGCAAAAGTAAGGCCTCAGCAGGAAGTATATATTACAACTAAGCATCTCCTTTCCATGCAGAGGATCACAGCTGAGACCCTGCCTCCTCAGACCACTGACTATGCCCACCCCTATAGCTTTTTTACCCCAACTTCTAAGAGCAAGGATGCAAAGAGCACGAGACTCAATTCTGGTCTATGCGAGAGACCTACCCCTTTCTGGTGCCCTTGTGCAGACCCCACTCACACTGGGACTGGAACACAACAGCTTTGAGTTCCTGCCAGAGCACTAGGCAGGCCCTGCAGCATCAAGGCCTAGCAATCCTTTCAGCTACAGCTGAGGCAAGGGTTGGAATGTTGTTGCACGTTCTTTGCCCCTGCATATCTAGCTGTACATGTCCAAACCAACAAGAGCTGTGAGGCCCCAAAAAACCCAACCCCCCCACAAAACAAAAACAAAACCCCACACCACCACACCCCTCTGCAGCTGTGAGTCTCAGAGCCCAGGTCAACTGACTTGGGCTTGTGCTTCGGGGTTAAATGTAGCAGTGTAGACATTCCCACTCAGAATGGAGCCAGAGCTATGAGAGCTCATTTACTGGAGAAAGCCACATCCAGGGCTAAATCCCCACTGGACAGGTACAGAACTAGGGCTGTCCGGATTTAAACCGGACCAATGGCCTCCCTGCTTGCACATGCATACATAACTCATGGACGCCAATAGGGCTCGTGCATGCACCTGAGGCCTCTATTTGTCCACTGTTTTCATACTCCGAATACTAAGGAGCAGCGCAGTCCTGTGCAGGCAAAAGGAAAATTAACCACACTAAAAGACCGAGTCTTTCCAAAAGCAATTAGCCAAGTCTCTGACTCTGAGGTGCTTACAAATCCTGTTACTGTACAAGAACAGGACACCCGCACTGATCCTGAGCAATGGGGGCTTATTTGGAGGCAGGAGGGAGATGTAGCACATGTGGCTGGCAGCTGCTTGGACTAGTCGTGTGAAAATGGACAGGAGTCTGTCCCTGCTTGCTGCAGAGGCAGGAAGAGATGCCAGTGTTGCCAACCCTTCTGATGTTATCACCAGTCTGGCAATAAATGGCTTTTTTCCTAAAGCCCCCTACTTCTGGAGACATGTGATTGTGTGAGAATCTCAGCTGCTTTTTTTAAAGTTTGTCGCCCTAAGATCCTAGAGAAGAGCTTGAAAAAGTGACACACATGCATCCTAAAGGCTTAGAAATAAAAAAAAAATTCAAAAAATAATCTCATGATATTTAAGCTAATCATTATTTTTTGAGGCCTGACTCTCAGGTTCTGAATGCTTGGGGTTGGCAATGCTGAAACACTCACAAATAATGCCTGCTTTGTTGTTCTCTTGATATAAAGTAAAGGTTATTCTGACGAGAGATAAGTGTGTGTGCCATTTGTACATGGAAAAATACAGTGGCAAAGGCAGCTGGAAAGTGAAAAGCCTTACTCTCTCTCTGCATTAGTGTGCAGTGCCAGTCGGGTATTTGGGCACCTCAAAAGGCAGATAGATACCTAGAGGGATTTACAAAAGCACATAAATGAGTTAGGCACCTAACTCCCATTGCAATTTAACTCCTGATGGGAGGTGGTGTGTTAATCCCTTAGGCACAATGGAAGGATCCAGCCATAGCACATACTGTAGCTTTCTCGGAGAGAACTTTTTTAATTACAGGAACTTTTAACAAGCATTAAGGACAAATGGCTGATAATACTGCCTGACAGCTCTCCTGAGGTGTGAGCAAATGGCCCTGTTGTTACTTAATACGTATCAATATGTCCTAGCCACTATAGCAATCAAAGGAACTACCCTAGTCACATTTTCGTTTTCAATTCAAATGAACATATTCTGCTCATTCTAGCACATTCTGTATCTAAGTCTCCATCTCGTCTCAAATAAAACATGCATATCTACTGTTTGTCAATGTCTGACCTTTTTTCTTTTTACATATAAGCCAAACGTTAGAAAACCAAACTGATAAGCACAGCAAACAATCTGCCAGAAAAAAATAAATAAAAGACAGGTCACTGGTCATAGTTTTAAAAACCTAATCACTTACTTGGCGATTTATTGAGGGTTAGAGCCAAAATTAAGAGACTTTCTGGATTCAAAGCAAAATACACATTCAAAAGTGCATTTATCATTCTGTGCACAATTAATACCCTTGTACTGACAGTGGTTTGTGCACTTTTACATGTCCATTTTTGGCAGAGGGTTGGCGCTCTAACCTTTCAAAACTTGGCTCTTAATGTAGATTTGAATTTGCTCCTCAACATTGAAGAATTAATCTTCATAGATTTTCTAAAACGCATATGGTGCCCTTTCTTTTTTGGTGTAGCGATTGGCTGAGCGAATCAGCGCTCTATGTTCAACTCGATGGCGTCTCTCGGTTTGTCAATTCGTCTGTCTGGCTGTAATGAGAGCGCTTTAGAATACCATATCGGGTCAACTGCAGTTTCAGGGAGTGTTCTAGGTATCAATGAGCAGAACCCTGCTGATTTTGGCGAAAGTCAGAAAACTGAGGGAGGAAATGGGGCAAACATGGTGCCCCTATCATCTGATTAGCAGATGAACCAGCTTCAGCCACCTCTGTAATTGTCTTTAGATCAATTCTTGCATAATATGCCCCATCACAGCTCTGCCTGTCATCCCAAGAGTTGAAAAATGTTGACACGCTAATGACACGCTTTTCTTCCCAGAAAGAAATAAGAATGGTATGGGGAAGTGGGAGGAAGAAGGAACACATGGAGTCGGGTGACCAGATGTCCCATTTTTATAGGGACAGTCCCATTTTGGGGGGACTTTTCCTTATATAGGCGCCTATTACCCCCCCACCCCGTCCTGTTTTTTCACAGTTGCTATCTGGTCACCCTACACATGGAGCCCTTTTCCATGGAGGAGAATATAAAGGATATAGAGACACACTAAAGTCAAACTTGAAAGCATGTCAGGTTGATCCCAGCAACTGGGAAGGAACAGCCTATGGCAAAATGAGGAGATGGTAGATTTGTCATGTTGTCCCTAATTGCTTTAACACATTGTATGAAAAAACAGGAACCGCACAAAGCAAGGATATCATTAGCTCATAGTGGGATGAATTAATGTGTGTTATGTGCTTTGAAATCTGTGGATAAAAGGCGCTAGACGCTAGCAAAGTGTTGTTTTCATAGTAACTTATTCTTTAAATCCATAAATAACTGATACTCAAGTTGCAAGAACAAATAATGTTAGGTTTGCAAATATTACAGGACCAGTTTCTGCATGCATAGTTAATGCTGGTCAGTGCTCATTAACAATCATATTCCCCCAAATTGTAACCTTATTTGTGTCTCTTCTGTGGTGTTTGACGTCTTCCCCTTGCCTCCTTCATTCAAATACAATATGGTCCATACAACTCTAAACACAGCAGTAATCAAAGTTTGGGGCCACGACTTTCTAAAGTGACTATTCATTTTGGCTGTCCTTTGAAGACCTTAAAGGGAGCCTGATTTCCAGAGACTGTCAAGCACCTGCCCTCAGAAAAAAATAATCAGATTTCTTCAAAGTGTTCCAAGTTGAGCACCTGAAAATCATATGGATTTTTTTTTCATGCAGAAATGTTAAGTACATTAAAATATGGGCAATCCCCCGCCCCTCCACATCCCAAATCCCTTTCCACTCCCCATATTAAAGGCTAGATTATGTCCAAGTGTGGGGCAAGTGTACGAGAAGCTTTCCTGTGCAGAGGTCAGCCATAATCAGGCTCGGGGTCAAAGCCATGACCTTTCTTCTCTCTGATTGGTTGCAGCTAGCCTTGTAGGCCGGGCGCAGTCAGGAATGCATGTTGCATTCTGTTAAGGGTGGTGGAATGGAATCCGGGCTGAGTCAGCAGGGAAAGAGCTGCGGTTCTCAAACTTTATTGCACTGTGTCCCTGTCTGACAAAAATAACTACACGACCCCGGGAGGGGGAACCAAAGCCTGAGCCCCAGCCCCCCGGGTGTGGGGGTGGGGTGGGCAAAGCCAAAGCCCAAGGGTTTCAGACCCAGGCAGAGGGTCTGTAACCCGAGCCCCACCACCCAAGGCTGAAGCCCAAGTCCTGCTGCCCAGGGCTGAAGCCCTCAGGCTTCGGCTTTGACCAGAGGCAGATTTACAATGAAACACACAGTGCCCTGGCACGCCCCCCCCTCCCAACTACAGGGGGCCCCAGGGCCGGGCAGCCCAGCACCATCCAGCCCCCCCCGCAGGGGTACCGCTGCAGGGGCAGAAGCTGTGGGGGAGAGCAGGGAGGGAGCCGTTTTAGAGCCGTGCTAGAGGCGCGGCGTGCGGTGAGCTCTCCCAGCCGGCGAGCCAGGCTCCTGCTCACTCCTGGGACTCTTGCTGCAGGCTGGCGCTGGTGGCCCCGTGTGTCAGAGCAGGCAGCCAGGTGAGGGGCTGGCTGGGGGCATGCTGGAGAGGAGGCGGGTGTGCTCCCCTGGTGGGACGTACATCAGGGCCGGTGCAAGGATGTTTCGCGCCCTAGGCGAAACTTCCACCTTGCGCCTTCCCCCGTCCCCGAGCCCCACCCTGAGGCGCCCCCCCTGCGGCAGCTCCCCCCCCGCCCTGAGGCGCCTCCCCCTGCCCCAGCTCACCCCTGCCCTGCCTCCTCCCCAAGCACACTTCACTTCTCCCGCCTCCCAGGGAGAAGTGAAGCGGCGACGGCGTGCTCGGGGAGGAGGTGGGGCAGGGGTTAGCTGGGGTGGGGAGTTCCCCTGCATGCTGCCCCCCCCCTTACTTGCTGCAGGCGGCCCTCCCTATGCTCCCCTGCCCCAGCTCCCTCCGCCTATATGCCGGTGGTGACCGGGGCGGCCGAAGATCTAGCCGCTGCGGTTGCTGCCGAAGAAAATGCTGCCTCCCAAATCCTAGCACCCTTGGCGACCGCCTAGGTCACCTAAATGGTTGCACTGGCCCTGGCGTCCATCCACGCCCGTCCTGCTGCCCTGCTCCTCTGGATGCCGGGAAGCGTAGGTGCAGTCCCTGGCATGCACTGCTGCTAGCAGCCCCTGGAAAAAAGCTAGGGGAAGGGAGAAGCAGGCCAGGTGGGGAGTGTCTCAGCTCTCACGTGCTGTTGCCGCCACAGTTCCCTTTGGCAGTGAACAGGAGCAGTGGTGGGGCAGCCAGCCAGGTAAGGTAGCCCAGTGGCACGACTGGGACTGCCCCAGCCCTGAGCTCCCTATATACCCCCCCAGCCTCCTGGGGGCCCCTGACACACCCAGCCCACCCCACCCCCGCCCTCACTCTTGCACCCCCCACACAACTCCAAACCTGACTCCTGCACCCCCTCACACCCCTCCAGCCCCCTGACCAGCCTAACTCTGCACCCCAACCCTCTGCCCAGCCCTGAGCCTCCTCCCACACCTGAACTCCTGGCCAGACCCCGCACCCCAATGTTTTTCTTTGTTTTTTTTTTAATAAAGCGCTCTTATCCAAAGCACTTTAAAACAATCAAGAGGAGGATGAAAAAAAAGAAAAACAGGGATGGGAGAGATGAGAGAATGTTCTTTTTTTGGCTGAGTCCTACATAGGCAAAACTTTATATCTACAGCAACACAAAAGTAGTTACAGTTACACAGACCAGCTCACCGAATACTCAGAATATTTTGATATATATTTATATCTTACTGACGGAGGGAAGCCAACACAAGTTTATCCTTCTCAAGATCCACTCAACCCAAGTCCATAAGATGATCACCTGCAAACTCAGTCATGTGATGCATGGATAGCATGTGGAGCAGAAAGCGGCATGTGCACTAAAATACACAATTGTACGTATGTACAGATCAGAAGAAGAAAACACACTAACACTTAAGAAAAGGAAGAAAAACAGGAGCAAAGGCACTATACAAGTGAGCATGCTGGACCATAAACAAAAGATGGTGGCCTTCCAGCTATTACCAGCCAAGGGGGACGCTATACATGACGTCACTCCTAGGATGAGTCCCATACGAATATGAGCTTGGCAGGATTGCTTTACGACACTGCCATCTCCGTCCTCACACTTTTTCCGATTTTATCAGCAGAGAGATTATTTATTTCAATAAGTTATGAAGGCACGGTCAGAATTTTACCGGTAGCAGCTGGCCAACAAAATGCTGCCTTAGGAGACTGATAGCAGACTTACTCATAGAAATTTGAATTTTACAAGAGCAATTGTTTTTCTCTCAGCCCTGGCCTCCTGCCTGTCAATAATGAACAGTTAGTGAAGGGTAAGGGTATTTGTGTAGCCAGATGTGTATATTTGTCATATTTAAACGAAAATGTCTATATTTAGTGCAAATCTTCTTTTTCCCCATATCTCCTTTATTTAGCAACTGACTTTGATAAAATTTGAAATGGCGTCAGTTTTTTTATTTTTTTAGAATTCCCTCATGTTGTGAGGCCCCAAGTTGTAGCTTGCTTAGTTTATGCCTCAATCCAGCCCTGGGCCTGATCCTGAAGCATGCCCATTGACTGAAAGCCTTCAGAACCAGGCCCTTAATCTGCTGGAGATAAAGAATAAAACATGAACAAGCATGTTAAAATGAGTTCTAATCAAATTAGAGATGCAAAGGTGACTAATCACCTCCAGGAGATGCTGAGGACTGAGGTGTCTACAGAAGCAGGCAGAGTATTCCCAAATGCTTCCAGTCACTCACATCTAAGTGTGCTCCAGTTTAGAAGCACATGTGCAATTGTCATTGTCATGCACACAAACTTTGTTGGAAACTTACCTCCGGGTGTTTAGAACCACATGGAAATGTAGGGAACTAGTGGGCTTGGGACAACATTTAATATCTTTAAAGCAAATATGAACACTGGAACCCAAATCACTTTTTCAGCAGTTACAAGAAATGTTGGCGCGAAGTACAGGACAGACAACAGATGATATCTGGAAGTAAACATGGACCCTGCAGGTAGAAAAGTACATAGTTGCTCAAGGAGAAAACTGGCATTCTTGCTAACGCTGCACAATACAGGAAGGGAAAATTCCAAACCAATTTCATGATGCAGCATCTAGCAGGTTTGGTTTTTTTCCTGAATTTTTTTTTTTTTTGGGGTACTAAGTTTCAACATAGCAAACAGATGTTAGTCGCCTATGGTTTTGAAGACCTGCTTAAAATTCTACAGCCATGTACATCCCTCAAAGTGCTATCTTAGGGTCTGATTCTTCACTACTTTGCACCTTTTGCAACCACTTTCACTTGTGAACTTTTCCAATAATGCAGCATTTTACCCTCACTTTGCATTCATGTGCAGCCACAGTTTAATCCATGGGGCTAAACTGACACTTATACAATGACACAAAGTGCAAGGCACAGGAGAACTAGGCCCCTCATTTTTAAACTAATAATGCTTTGCATTTCAGTGGTGCTTTCCATCAGGGACTCAAAAATTATTGAGACAGATTCTTCATCACCCGGTGTAGTAATTTACACAGTGCAGAATAGGAGTATAGCTCTACCAAATCAGAATAGGGTACTAGGCAATCAGGATCATCATCTGTTTTACCTCTGAGGAAACAGGCCCAGAGCAGAACAAGTGTTGAATTCCTCCTGAGCGGGGTTATGCCTCCTCCATTCCCATTGGCTTTAGTGGGAGGGACAGCGTATGGCCCATCTCTGGAACCCCTCATAGGGTCACCAGATGTCCCAAGTTTATAGGGACTGTCCTGATTTTGGGGTCTTTTTCTTATATAAGCTCCTATTACCCCCCACCCCACCCTGATTTTTCATATTTGCTGTCTGGTCACCCTAAGCCCTCAGCACTTTGCAGGACTGAACCTTACGGAACATGTCCAAGGATAAAACCCATTGATCACCAAGATCTATGCTTTAACCACAAACCCCATCTCCTCAAAAGTCTTCAGTGCTGTGTCGCTTTTGCATAAAAGCCTGCCTGTTTTCCTGCTCGATTTGAAATACTGCTGCTGTGCCAGCTCACATCCCTCACTCTCCATAACAAGCAGCAGATGTCAATTATTTTTTCCAAATGAGTCTTTAGGAGCTCTCATCAGGTTGAGAGTGGACACAGTCTATGAATATATATTGTATTTACCTTGGGAAGACAGAGCCTTCCAATACTCTCACTCAATAGCTGCCTTTAAATGGGGATTGAGGTCATTCAGGACCTGACAGGAAGCGGTCATCACCTTGCAAGGCTGGGCACGTAGAGAAAGTTCCCTTCCATGCCAAACACTTGCAATAGCAGAAGACATTTGTTTGGCAGTTTTAAAGTAGCTTGACTGATAAGAGGAAATAGAACCATAATTCTAGTGGGAATGTGACAGGACCAGTCACAAGAGGTGGAAGCACTTCTGCTTTGCCTTAACTCTTCTCCCTGTGGGAAACTCAATGGGATTACTATTGATTTCAATGGGAACAGAGTGAGGCCAACACGGAGAGCTTTTGAAAATCCCACCCAATGAGTTGCCTTTTCCAGTGTTCATTCACCATCTCTTTTCTTCTTCTTAGTTGTTAAGTGTTATTTAATCTTTATACCTTTGGAGCTGAAGTTGATAATCCTGTCCACATTAGCTGACCTGTTGTATTCTTCCCCCCGGCAGTAAGATATGCATTGCACTTATATATTCTGTATGTATCTGTCATTGATCAACAGTTTTCCATTTCCATTGAAGTAGGACAGCAGTAGTGCGCTTACTGTGTAGCATGGGAGATTTTGGTGAAATATTAGGAAAAACTTTCCAAGTCTTAAGGATAGTTAAGCACTGGAATAGGCTTCCAAGGGTAGTCATGGAATCCTCATCATTGGAGATTTTTAAGAACAGATTAGACAAATGCCTGTCAGGAACTCAGGGATGGTCTAAGTTTACCTGGTCCTGCCTCAGAGTAAGGTGCGGCACTAAATGTTCTCTAAGGCCTGGTCTACACTAATGGGGGGGTATCGAACTAGGGTACGCAAGTTCAGCTACGCGAATAGCGTAGCTGAACTCGAAGTACCCTAGTTCAACTGACTTACCTGTCCAGACGTGGCGGGGTCGAACTCCGTGGCTCCAAGGTTGACTCCGCCACCGCCGTTCGCGGTGGTGGAGTTCCGGAGTCGACCGGAGCGCGCGGGGAGTTCGAACTATCGCGTCTTGATTAGACGCGATAGTTCAAACTCCGAGAAGTCGAACTCACCGCGTCGACCCGGACGGTGAGTATAGACCTACCCTTAGTGTCTTCCAGCCCTACATTTCTATGATTGTTTTAGCACCTAGGTCCCTAATGTAGTCAATGGCAGAACTGCCAATGAATTCAGTAAGCCAGGATTTCACCCTTCGAGTCTAAGACAGGTACTATAGAGTTAAAATGAATTAATATCTATTTCCTTAATATTTGGGCATTCCAAAGCTAACATGTTAGCAAAAATAGTCTCTGTTGGTGCAATGGATTGTTCTTGACAAAAAGGAACTGTCAGGCAGATCTGATAACAGGATGAGGGCTCTGATCTAGCAATCAAAACTTCACTTTTCCTCACTGAGAGTTTTGCTTAAGTAAAGGACTGAGCTGAAAAGGTCAGATTCTTTGCCCTTGATCAGCACAGAGTGGCTGGAATCTTGTTGAGAACTGTTCCCATTTCTAACATGGTGGAGTGCTTGCATAATTCTGAGAGTCTTTTCTTCCACTGCCCTTTAAAAGGCTTGTCTACCTAGGAACACTCATGAAAATTAATCTGAATTAAATAAACGCATGAATTTAAAGTGGATTACTCAAATGGCATTGAATCCCTGTGTGGACACCTTTTGGAAATGGGCTAAGCTAAACCAAATGAATGCCACTTTAATTCTAAATAAGAGTATCCACACAAGGATTTAAGGGTTTAATTTAAAAGTTAATTTGGATTAATTGTCCTCATGTAGACAAGCCCTGAGATGTGTTTGGCTCCAGTTCAATTCCCGAAGTAGAGCACACTTTAAAATGTCCTGATTCCATATGTCCCCACCAAGAAAGGTCTTGGCTGCAAAGCTGTTGGGGCAATTTTGGTTTGTCACAGGACAAACTGCCCCACACTCCTCCCCGCCCCCCAAAAGCAAGATAATGGTTGGGAAGGGGAAGCTTTCAATAAGAGACATTAAGGGCAGCTTCCAGATGTGATAGACTTAGTACAAATCCTAGCATCTCCCTCTAGGTTACCAAAAGTTACTGATTACAAACACTTAGGGTATGCCTATGCTGCAGTGAAATACCCACAGCGGGCTCATGTAGGCGCGTGGGGCTCAGGCTATGGGACGGTTTAACTGTGCTGTAGATGTTCAGGCTAGGGCTAGAGCCCGGGTGTCACAGCTGGGCTGTGGGCAGCCAGACCTAGTAGTCAGAGCCAGAGTCCACAGTCACAAGACAGGAAGAGTCAGGAATCAGCTGGGTCAGGATACCAGAAGGTCAGAAGCAGGAGAGAAACTGGAGATCAGAACCACGAATCAGATGCCAGGGGTCATGCCGGGTCAAAGTGCTAGGAAATCAAGCCAGGGAAGCACAAGGCACACAATCCAAAACAGGGTAGCCCAATTGTTCTGACAGCTCCCTGTTCCTGCTGCTATCTTAAGTAGGCCCACCAGGACAATCAACTGCTCTGGGACTCTGCCAATAGGAATGCAGGGGCAGAGTCTGAAACTGGGGCTGGGCCTCATGGATCCCAGGGAAGCAAGCATCAGCAGGCTGCCAGACGGACAGTCGGAGCGGGGCTCCACCTATACATCCTGCAGACCGTGGTTTGAGACCGATGGGTCATGACACTGGGCTCTAGGATGCTCCAGCCCAAGCCAGAACTCCTGCACTGCAGTTAAACAGCCCCTTAGCCCAATCCAGTTGACCTGGGCCAGCCATGGGTGTTAATTGCAATGTAGACATATGCTGAGAGACCTGGTTAGAGTTTAAGCTCTGGTCATGTGTTCAGGCTGTATGCATTTGATTCAAATCCAGCCACTAGAGGGAAGAAGTCTGCCATCCCTGCTCAAATGTCTGGCTGCCTGTTGTCAGACAACATTTACACAGAAGGATTCATGGCAAGAGCCGATGGCAGCAATAGAAAGTGAAGACAATCTTTGCCCAAGACTTTGGAAGCAAGGTGAATCTGGAAATCTGTTTCTTTTGGAGTCTTTCTGGAAGGGAATATTAGCCATACCAACTCTGCAATTTTTTAACTAGCATCTTCCTTTTCAAAGACTTATAAAAATCCTTAACCTTTTACTCTGAATTACATGGGTTTCTCGTGTTTTTTTATTTTTATAATGTTTTACAATCAGCTACTGACATATCCTCTGAACTTTAACTTTGACTTAGTTTTTTATTTTTTGTCTGCGTTAGGCTTATCGACCTCTATTCTGTAAAACATTTAAACACATGCTTAACTTTGAGCACCGAGTAGCATGGACATCATAGTGTTGTTTCACTGAAGCATGAATATCAACTTTAACTAAGTAAGAAGTCCCACTGATTTCAAGTGGGCCACTCAAGGTTTAACGTTAAGCATGTGCTTAAGTGATTTGCTGGGCTGAGGCCCTATTTATAGGGTTGCCAGGTATTCAGTTTTTGACTGAATGCCTGGTCGAAAAGGGACCCTGGTGGCTCCAGTCTGCTGACCAGGCCATTAAAAGTCTGGTGGGCAGTGCAGCAGGGCTAACGCAGGCTTCCTGCCTGCTGTGGCTTAGCATGGCTCCTGGAAGTAGTGGCATGTCCCGCCTCCGGCTCCTACATGTAGGGGCAGCCAGAGGGCTCTGCATGCTGCCCCCAACCCAAGCATCAGTTCTGCAGCACCCATTGGCCAGGAACTGTGGCCAATGGGAGCAGCACCTGCGGACAGGGCAATGTGCAGAGCTGCCTGGTCATGCTTTGGCATAGGAGCCGGAGGGGAGACATACCTCAAGCAGTTCCTGGAAGCAGGGTAAGCACCACCCGGAGCCTGCACCTCTGACCCCCTCCAATACCCCATCACCCTCCTTCCCTCCAAATGCCTTGGTCTCAGCTCAGAGCCCCCTCATCCACCCCAAAGCCCTCATCCCCAGCCCCACTCCAGAGCCTACACCCTCTCAGCCCAGAGCCCTCACCCCCCTCCTACATCCCAAATCCCTCAACCCTGGCACCACCCCAGAGCTCTCACCCCCTCTCACACTCCAACCCCCTGAGCCAGCCCAGTGAAAATGAGCGAGTGAGGGTGAGGCGAGTGAGCAACAGATGGAAGGGGGGATGGAGTGAGCAGGTACGGGGCCTCAGAGAAGGGGAGGAGCAGGGGCAAGGCTGTTTGGTTTTGCGCGAATAGAAAGTTAGCAATCCTACCTATTCAGGAAATTCTTGTCAATATGTAAAGAACACATTTATAACCTCATGAACTTGAGGATGACATGGGAAACATGAGCCACTAATTTATATCAGCAAAAGAGGTAAGTATATATTTTTATGGTCTGGTTCTTAAAAGGGCCAGGTAATAGTCTGTGGAGCCTGTTTCCTAGGTCATTGGTTCATATATAACCCTAATCACTGTTGTTGTCATTGTTATTGTCTTTGGCGGAGGGAGGGCACCAACTACAAAATAAAATAGGCAGAAACATACCAGTGTGATAGCTGCCTTCTTGGGAGACACACCACAGACTGCGCCAGAGACCATCAGAGGTAAAACTGTAAGCTGCTGTGGTTTGAACTAAAGAGCCAAAGCTCTAGAGGTGGGGACTGCAATAACATGCATCCTCTGTAGAGTGGCACAGAGCAGGAAATGTAACACGTGCCACTCAGAGGGTCACACCAGCTCAAATTCAAACTATCCAGACAGCTATAGTACCTGGGGCGCGAGTGGGAACTGAAAGTAGGGTAAGAATCAAGTGTGTTTTGAGGAGGAATTGGAAGGCAAAGAGAGATTGCTTGGTGCATGGTGCTTGGAACCATCTGCACAAGGGGCATGGTGAAGGCATGGAAATCACAGTGGGAGACAGATACAAAGGGAGGGGTGCTAGGGCTGAATATTGTGAGTGAATGAGTGTTTGAAGATGGATGGATATGGTCAGAGTGACAAGAGAAGAAGAGGCTTTTGGCGTGATGGATGGATTGGAGGGAAGTGCAGAGGAAAGGCAGGTCAGAGAACAGAACAATGCACCTAGTTCAAGTAACGCCCCAGCAACGACTGTTGTAATATTCATGGTAAATGACTTCACAACACAGTTGAAATTAGTTTAAAATTTTTAAGCTTACAGGCAGGAATATTCTCCAAACCAGAAATTTTAAAGCAAATATTGATGAAAACATGAGAATAGAGGAATATAGGAATTACCATATCAGAGCAGACCCTGGGTATATATTGTCTAGTGCCCTGTCTTGGACAATGGCCAGAACCATGTGTGTCAGAGAAAGTGGCAAGAGACTTAATTGTGGACAATTATGGTATTACCAGCCCATATGGGAAGTTTCTTCCTAACCATGTCTGAGAGAACAAATTTCAGTGGAGTAAGGCAGGGGTTGGTAACAACTGCACAAGATCCCAGAAAGAATTAGAGGAATGCAAGTCAAATCAGAGGGAGCAGACCTCATTCTCAAGGAAGCTCAAGGCAAAGGGAAGGAGAGGAGTACGGACAGTAGTTGAGGAGACAAGGGTTTTTAATAGTCTAAGGGAGATCATATTATGTTTGAAGGCTAAGAGAAATTACCCCAGTGTGTCAGGGAGTGCTCCACTCACAACTATGTTGGCACCTCCTCTGGGACACTCTGGGGATTAGCTCTTGAGGTTGTCATCCCCATCCACAGTTTGCATGCTGTCACTCCAGCTCTGGTCTGCAGCTTCTCTAGCCCCAGGATCCACAGTATCCTCTTTGTGACTTAGACCTCTAGATAGATCACTCAGTGTTCCCCCTTCTGGGGTTCAGTCCTAGGCAGTCTGCCATTCACTCCCTCAGTGGCAGGTAGGGGAACCCAGACCTGCCCTCCACTCCCAGGTAATGTTCCCCATCCATGTGGGTGTGTCAGGGTGGTGATGCCTCCAGCAGGGGGCAGAAAAGCTTTGATACATCCCATCATAGGAAGTAATTGGATAATGGGGGTAGGTTAAGGGGTTAAAAGCACCCAACAGGAGTGATGTGTCAGAGTCCAATATTGGGATGAGAGAGGAAAGCATACAGAGTGGGATTGAGGCTGGAGAAGATGTAGTGATCAGCTGATCATATTCATTAGAATCACACAGAGCTTGTAGCTTGGCTGTTTTAGCTCCTAACTTTTCTGTACAAATATGGAACATTTGACAAATGGGCATCTACCATAGTCAGCATGTTAATTCTGAAGAGAAAGCACTACATTTATCCATAACTAGGGTTGTCAGAATAATTTTTAATATGATTTCAATGTTTATTTTCAAGCATTTTTTATTTTTATTGATTTAAATGTTCACCGTTGCAGGCGACTATGGGGGGAGGTGTCATACAATAGGGGGTATCAGTCAATAATTCTTTAATGACAGTAGTCTCAAAAAGTAGATTAAAAAAGTTAAAGCTTCATAATTGCTAAAAGACAAATTGTCAAAATATACAATGTAAACAGCCTCAAACTCTAATAAGTTTTCAAGGAGTATTTTTCTTCCTTTGCCTATCTGAAAGTTTAAATGATTATTGAGGGATATATTTTGTCAGTCATGTGTGTACAGTGAAGTTGACGTTTATCAACATTTACTGATCAGAATCTAATTCTTCCAAGCCTATCCTTGATGTGTGCTACTCTCCTACTTTTTCTACTCTGCATATGCTCAAGGCTGTTTCCACCAGTCACTTATTTCATTCCCCACAGCCAAAATCAAAGGGTTGCCCACTGTAGGTCAGACTACCACTTCACTGGAAGAAAGTTAAAGGGTGATTAACAAAGAGGTTGAGGGGTCCAGTAGAAAGCGAGTTATGTAACTGGGCTATGAATGGTCGATTTATTCATTGTGGATAATATTTGTTATGAGGTCAGCCCCTTTCTCCATTCATAAACTGATCCCTATTTTGAAATAAATATGGGCCAAATCCTCGGCTGGTGCAAATCACTGCATTCCCCATGGCGGAGTTATGCTAATTTACAACATCTGACCAGGGGTGGCTCTAGGTATTTTGCTGCCCCAAGCACGGCAGACAGGCTGCCTTTGGCGGCTTGCCTGTGGGAGGTCCCCGGTCCCGCGGATTCGGCAGCACGCCTGCGAGAGGTCCACCGAAGCCGTGGGACCAGCGGACCCTCCGCAGGCATGCGCCGAAGGCAACCTGCCTGCCGCCCTCGTGGCGACTGGCAGAGCACCCCCCCGTGGCTTGCCACCCCAGGCATGCACTTGGCGTGCTGGTGCAAGGAGCCGCCCCTGCATCTGACAGTCTAGCCCTCTGTTATTCAAAAGTACTCACTGAAGAGTTTGGACAAATATTTTTCTGGTTGTGAGTCAGTCGGTCATAAAACTCTTTGCAAACTGATCACTGTTCATCGTTCCTACTGCATGGTTGAGCCCCAAAGCTCTATGACTAGTGGAATGAAATTTTTTAAAACAGGAGAATTGTGAATAAGAAATAAAGCACTCCTGGGATGAATCATTTTTTGGTGCGTGTTAAAACTAGTGAAAATGTCAGGGCTTGCAAACATTTTCACAACTCTGCCAGTTGTCCAGATCATCAGGAATAACTCAAACCCATGACATATAGAACTCAAACTCACATCAAAACTGCACAACTCACATCTTTTACTATTTCACCAGCTTTCCTCCTGGATGTTACCTCAAGTCATCTCCCAGAAGTTGTGGGCTGATATTTGGTCCTACACAAGGGGAAAGGGTCAATCCCATCTTCCAGACAACAGAGATACATTGTCTGAAATAGGGCTCTTTCTCCCTTGGGCTATGTACATTCTAAGGTCCAGTTTCATCTTTGTTTCCGTGAGTGTCCCTGGAATATGAACACAGCACAGGATATGTCATTCCACATCTTTACTTTTTGTTTTTCTGAGAATTCTGGGGCCAATTAAATGTAGAAACTCAATCCTCCTTTACCTTCGGTCTCACTAATGTATCACATCAACCTGTGATATTTTTCTTTAGTTAAATAGAAAATCAGATTCACCAGCAGCTCTGACTTCTTTCTGCTACTCTACTCATGCAAAGCAACCATAAATTCATCTTAAGTGTCCAGTGTATGTCTGTCATTGGAGCAGCGCAAAGCATTTGGGTGCTTCCTGATGAGTCCGGTACCTCATCTTTTATAAAAAAAATTAATTTTAAAATAGTTTATTAGATAGCTGCAGTTATGGATTAATTTCTGAACTTAATATTCCTAGCGAGCCAAACCATTACCTGCACACTGTTAGTCCAGATCACTTTTGTATAAATATTAGCTAAGAATATGCATGGTTATGGGATTAGGCTAAATTATACATTAATAAAATCCCTTTAATCCCTTTTATGTCATTTGAGAAGGTAATTTACACAAATCTTTTTCTGTCTGGGTGTTGGAAAGTTAATGAATTTACCAGGTCTTCAAAACAAAAAGTTCCAGGTCACAAACTTCATAAGCAAATAATTTTATCAATTTCATTTTTGGCAAGGATATTTCCCATTTTGTAATCTTCAGGCCAAATGGAAAGTGTCTAGTGTGCAGTTAATCTTTTACAGACACCGACTGAGAAGAGTATATTAATCAATGCTCTTTCCATCAGTCTTTCCACCATTCCTGAATAATTCATCCCCACAAAATAAGCTGCAACCATGAAGTGGCTAGCATTTATTTCGATTATTTTCCTCTTCAGTTTTGCTATATCCAGTGATCTGAAAAGATCTGCTAGAGACGCAGGTAAGAAAGATCTATATTAGCTACTTGCTTTCATGCTGTCTTTGCAAACTTTGTATTTTTATAATTGTTTTGGTGACTGGTTGAAGTTAATTTTGCAGTCTCATAACTGAACTTTAAGGGCATGATCCAAAGTCAATGGAAATTAATGAAACAATTACCACTTACTTCAGTAGGCTTAGAATCACACCCCAAAAAGGAATGCAGAAATCACGTAATCTCAGGTAGGCTTGAAACAGTATCCTTCCAGATAACGACTCCAGTAATTTATCTAGTGAGTCTCTCCTTTACTTTCAGTTAGCATAATTGTTCTTCACTATTTCAAAAAAATCACTGAGTAGTGTTATTAGGACAGAATGGCTGCCAAGTTTCACCCCAGAGATGGATATAGTGCAGTGGTAGATGAATGATTGCTTTATGCATACACCTTGCAAAGAGCCTTGGGATGAGCAATGCTGTATAATCATAAGCTATATTCACTACAGATAGGCCAAACTGAAATCTTTTATATGACACCTCCACTCACTGAGGACAATGGTGATTTGCATACAGTGGAACAAGAATCCAGCTCAACCTAGCTTTAATTTTGAGTTTGCAAAATAAAAACCCTTCCAACAGATCCCCAAACCAAAATGTATCATCCTCAGCTCATCTCTAGTTTGAATTGTACAGTGGTTGTCATTGAAAGTCCACACTTATCAATAGTTATAGGCCTGATCTACAGTAGAAAATTAGGTGGCATAACTATGTCATTCAGGGGTGTGAAAAATCCACATCCCTGAGTGGCATAGTTATTCCAACCTAAGTCGCTGTGTAGACAGCACTAGGTCCATGGAAAAATTCTTCTGTTGACCGAGCTATCACTTTTTGGGGAGGTGGATTACATATGCAAATGGGAGAACCCATCCTGTCGGCATAGGTAGTGTCTACACTGAAGTGTAGACATACCCATACAAGTTATTTCCTATACTTGAAATAGGAACACACTTATGCAGTTAAACACTAAATCAGAAAAATGCTAATGGTGGGAATATTTTACTTAGGATTGATTAGCAATGTACGAGGCCAGGGTAGCCAATGGCAAGTGGAATAGATTGGCCAGATGAGATGAGGTTAGAGAGAGGGAGAATACAGGGTTAGCAGAAATGCAGGTTAGCAAGTGGTGGGATTTCTAAAGTGCTCAGAATTGGCCTCTGATCCCACTGAAATCAGTGGGAAAATTGCCATTGCGTTGAACAGTTAGGTTAATGCTGAACACTTTTGAAAATCCCACCCCAAATGCCCAGAATATATTCCCTATAGGGGCACGATTCTATACATAGCTAATGTAAAAAATGATCCTCATTGTTCTCTTTTCTTTTTCCACTCAGAACACAAGAGTGAGATTGTCCACCGTTTCAACGATTTAAAGGAAGAGCAATTTAAAGGAGCGTAAGTGAACATTCAAGTTATGTTCTGTAGTGATAATGATCCTCATCATTTTACATTTTTAGTTGGCCAAAAAAACCCCATCAAGATGAATCAATAGAATGCACATAAGACATATAAACAAAGAATGTGACAGAAATGTTAGCCTTCTAGATGTCTAGTTAGATAATATATGGATAAAACTTGCTTGCTGAAGCAGTCATAATCCTACATTTGATTGATGCTCAGGGGTGAGCCACAGTATCATTGTCTGGCCTTGTGGCAACACAATATATTGCCCTTTGCAAGATTTAGTCAGAGTCCCTCAGTGACCTGCTAGGGCCTATGACTAGTGTGGATGTGATTCCCTCTGGATGACTGAAGGAGGCACATTTATCGATCAAAAGGATGTTTATGTGAGACAAGTCAGCTTGACCTAGGTAGTTTTTAGGCATGGTGGAGATAGTGGAAGATCTCAGAGAAGATCTCATTATTTAACAATGACAATAATAAGTACTTTATAGCACCTACAGGCGTGCTGGGTACGAGTTCCAGGAAACACACAGAAGAAAAGTTCGTGATCTGAGGCATTTATAGTCTATGTCATGGTCTTGCTAGAGAAGTGTTAAGATTTTAAACCATACACCAGGAAGAGGAAAGGACAATGAAGGATACCAATTGTGGAAATCTGATTATGTGGTTTCTCAGTTTAAGCATCTGTTTGACATTTGAATGCACGATTTTTACTCACAGCCATTTGCACAATTGTGCATACAAATTTGTGTACACCGGTACTGAGGCCCTGGGAACATTTGGCCCTCACTAATTTTGTTGAGTCTACAGCAAACTTCTCGCCTGCCTCTTTCACTCAGGGGTTCTCTGCCTGGTTACCATAGATACCAGCAATGTCTCTGAATCCAGAAGAAGACTAGCAATTCAGGGAAGTTTTTTTTCCCCCCTTATCTACATCTTTAAAAATATGCTTTGTGTTTCAGTGCCCTGATCACATTTGCTCAGTTTCTCTACAAATGCCCTTATGAAGAGATAGCTAAACAGGTGAAGGCTGTCGTGGATCTTGCACACAAGTGTGTGGCCAATGAGCAGGACCCAGAGTGTTTGAAACCAGTGGTAGGTTATTGTGATTCTTGTCTGTTTACACTGCAAATACAGCATTATAATAAAGCACTCAGTAGCAGTCTTTAATAGCAAACCAAAATCACTTATTGGTTTTTCATCAGAAAACTTTAAGACTCTCAGGTTTTGATACTGCTAGCGAGCTACTCTCCATTGTATATGTATTCTGAAACATGGTGCTTGATTCTCTTACATTTTGAGAGTGGGATTTCTAAATCTAAATAACTTATGAGCCTATTTTCAATGGGATGCAGGGTCTTAAGTCTTTGCTCAGATTTTCAGGTGTCTAAAATGCATATAGGTATTTAACTTAGGCATTTTAGAAAATCCCAGTAGTAGGCACCTAAGCAAGTTAGGTGCCTCTATGCATCTTCAGGTACCTAAATAACTTTGAAAATCTGGCCCTTAGGCACTTTTGAAAATGTTTAGCCTGAGTGCATTAAATTTCCACAGATGCTTGCCCAGTCAAATCAATCCCAATTTGAAAACCCCTGAATTCTGAAAGCGTTGAAATTTGGAACCAGACCTGAATTTTGCAATTTGGGCTCAGCCATATTAATATATGCTCATAGGCAGCACTATAGTTAATGTGCCAGTTTGGAACTGTATTCTAGCTGATTCTAACTGGTAATTCAATTACCAGGAATCCTATGGCTTCATCTCAAAGGCTGCCCAAATTGATATTTAACTTAAGGAATAATAATTGCTTCCCAAATTCACCCACATATGCTCATTGACTTCAGTGAGGCTACCTGCATAAGGTGAGCAGGATTTGTTCTACAGCCTACTAAGTCAAACCTCCAGTGAATCTATCCCAATAATAAAGCATTAAAATGGTCAAAGTAATATAAATATAGGACCAGATTTTCAGGTGATCTCAACTGGCATAACTCTAATTAAGTCAATGGAGCTATGTCAGTTTATACCAGGTGAGATTCTGGCCCATGAATTCTAATTGTTTTCAGATTAGATGTAATTCATAAAAATCTAGATGACTGAAAATTTACATCAGACATTCCATGAGCAACCTTAACTCTGACCCTAGTCAATGTATTTTCCCCTACAGCCTACTATTGTCCTGGATCAGATCTGCAAAATAGACATGCTTGGTGAAGCATACGGTGAAATGGCCGACTGCTGTAGAAAAGCCGACCCTGAAAGAAATCAGTGTTTCCTGTCATTCAAACATTCTGTTCCAGGGTTCCTTCCTCCATATCACACACCCGAGCCTGAAGTAATGTGCAAGACATTCCAAGAAAACAAAGAGTCGTTTATGTCCCAGTAAGAACATTGATTTTATATTAGATATTTTTAGTCATGGAGAAAAGCACCATGCTGCCTGTGCTATACTGCCACACAGGAGCACATTTTAGAAAAACTGCCTCTGTGCATGTGGAAACAGCTGCACACACACATTGTGAACACTAGACTATGTCACTTGTGCAACTTTTAGAATACTGAGCTGGTCAAAATTTGAAATTTTAATGAAAATTTTCACTGAATATAGTTGCTAGACTAGATTAAATTTTTCATTTGAGAATTTTCTTTGAAATCTTGCTTTTTGGCAAACCTTTTCCCCCTTCATTTCTGGTTTTTAGATTTCTCCTCCCCCCCTCCACTTGTTCCTTTTCCCATTTTGTTACTGAAGAGAGACAGGGCAATGATAAAAAGAGAGAGCAAAAAGTTGCAGTCTGCTCCTCCCAAAAACCTCTTTAAAAGGGATTTTTTGTTTATTTCCCTTAAAAAAAAATCTGGGAATTTTGAAAGTTTTGCCCCCCCCACAATAAATAAATGAATAAAGAATGTTAACAAAAATCTGAGCAGCTGAAAATGTAAGGAGTTCACACAAAAATCTGCAATACAGCTGAGTGTTTCCTTCGTGATCAGAACTCCATCCTGGCCTGGGCATGTATCATTGGTAGTTACAAGAGCTAGAACTGGTTTGTTTTAGTATAGAATTGTTTCATAAATGCTTTGTATAGACTAGAGGCTATTTGTTGTTGGTTGTAACACAAGTTATTTTGTATTTTCTTTTCAGTCACATCTATGAGGTCGCAAGACGGCACCCGTTTCTTTATGCCCCCACAATCCTTGCTCTGGTTGTTGACGTTGAACATGCAATTGAACACTGCTGCAAAGAGGCCAACGCTGGTGTTTGCTTGGCTAAAGAGGTATTCATATTTTCAGTGTGAAAAACCAAATATTGCTATTAAAATTTTTCCTTCTGATCTTAACTGCACTTCTGTTTATAGAATAATTGTAACCTTAAGAGGATATAATCAAATCTTGTTTAATAACATTTTTCAAATAATTTTGTTCTGTCAATTATCCCAGAATCTCTAGCAATCTTGAAATTAAAATCTGTCTCTCTTTCTCTTCCCCCCATCCCTGGTATCTGTATACACTAATCTGGGGGGGGGGTTAAGCAATGCACACAGATTACTGGCACTGAATTTAGTGGCGTGTGAAAACGAAAGGGAAATAGTTGTAGTTATGCTCCGGGTCATCTAATTGCCTGGAAAGTTTGCTTTTTGTGAAATTTTCATTAAGAGGTGGCTTCACGCTGCAAAACGTGTCGGGGAAGGGGGAGGAAATCAAGTTTTTGCATGTTTGTATGTGAAAGCTAATCTTTGTCTGAATAAATACTACCTGACCTCTCAGAAAACTGTCTGCTCATGAATGAGTCAGTATGTTACAGAGGGTTGAAAAATGTCCTATTTTGAAATGTCATGATAAAAGTATATATTTTTACCATCAAAAATTTTGCAACAATTTTATCCCTTTTCCAACTCATTCTGTCAATCCGTGATTGTTATTGCCCAGCTGTACTAAATATGGGCTATATACATTCCTTAGGGAAAAAATCACATGCTTATTGCCTAGGTTTAGACTGTGATGGGGCAGCATGCAGTACAGAAGTGCAAGGGGGAGTAAGACACACCTTAGGTCCAGGCATGCAAGGGTGAGCAGTCACTGTACTTCCTGCCCTGAGCAGATAGGATGTGAAACAGTAACAGCTTTGGTTCTGCTTTCTTTTCAACTGCATGCGCTCTCATGATTTGGCACCGGTACGAACCAGTAGCAGAGTATCTCCCTTGACATACAGTTTATGGGGAAGTTACAATCTAGCCATTAACCTACTTTTAGAATATTATGGACCAAATTCTGCCTTTACTGATACTCAGACTCAATGACCATTCACTCCCAGTTATTTCAATGTGGTGGGTCAGGTGACACAGAGAGCAGCACAGTCCTATAAGCATAGGCAGGGCCGGTGCAACCATTTAGGCGACCTAGGCAGTCGCCTAGGGTGCTAGGATTTGGGGGGCGGCATTTTCTTCAGCAGCGACTGGTGGCCAGATTTTCGGCCGCCCCAGTTGCTGCCGGCATTTAGGCGGAGGAAGCTGGGGCAGGGTGGTTGGGGGCGGCATACAGGGGAACTCCCCGCTCCAGCTCACCTCTGCCCCGCCTCCTCCCTGAGCACGCCATGCAGGGCCGGCTCCAGACCCCAGTGCGCTGAGCGCGCGCTTGGGGCAGCATTTTGCCGGGAGGGTGGCAGCCGGCTCCAGTGGAGCTCCCGCAGGCATGACTGCGAAGGGTCCGCTGGTCCCGCGGCTCCGGTGGGCCCCACAGGCACGTCTGCAAGAGGCCCCCGGAGCCGCGGGACCGGCGACCGCCAGCGTGCCCCCCGCGGCATGCTGCCGTGCTTGGGGCAGCCAAATTCCTAGAGCCGCCCCTGACGCCATGGCTGCTTCACTTCTCCTGCCTCCCAGGCTTGCGGCATCAATCAGTTCCCCTGTGTACCACCCCCCACCCTTACTTGGAGGCAGAGCAGGGGTGAGCTGGGGCGGGGGGGTGCCTCAGGGTGGAGGGGGGAGCTGCCACGGGGGGCGGGCGGCTCAGGGCGGGGGCTTGGGGATGGCGCAAGGTGGAAGTTTCGCCTAGGGTGCGAAACATCCTTGCACTGGCCCTGAGCATAGGGCTGTGTAGTCCCATTCAAATCGACGGAGCTAAGGTGCTTCTTATGGAGGAGGTGAGTAGCAGAATTTGGTGGTATAATACACCCCCCCACATAGTAAAGGGCTGGGTCTAAGGATGCATAATGAACTCTAGGTTTGCCTGGACTTTTAGTTAATCAGGAAAGAGCCCTGTGTGTTTCTAAACTTTTTTTCTTTTCTAATCCATCAAATGGGATCATTTTGTTTGACAATGTGCTTGTGATTACTCTAGCTCCCTTTGATAAAGGAAAGAGCCTTACTTCTGAGTAAGGTAAACACCGACATCTGTGGAATCCTGAAGAAGTTCGGAGAAAGAACTTTCCATGGCGAGTAAGTCTCTGACCCCTATTTTATAATAAAAATCAAGTGATTGTCATAAGACCTGAAGCTACATCAGAGAAAAGCATCAGAAACAAATCAGTAACTTGTTTGCATGCGCTGAGTTTGATGCTCCTCCTCATAATAAATGTGGAGGTGATTTTTGCAGAAGGAATAGCTAGCACTGACAGCCATTCTGAAATTCATTGTAAAGATTAGGCCAGGCAAGTGTTTTCCCAATTATGGGCCAGTTCCTACCGTGCTTCTCTGCTAAGCTCCCATTGCTTTCAGTGTATAATAGAGCTGTGGGTTAGTTTTAGTATATTGACACATAATAAGGAAGAATTATATATTTTACATTGACGGTGAATGTTAGTGAAAGTCTAGCCCCATGGGCTAAAGACCCATCTCGCCAAACTGTTTGCTCAGATAGAGTTTGAAGAAAGGTGATTATGCAACTCCATTTCTCTCTATATATAGTGCCTGGAGATTTTGATGATGGGAACTTTTGTAAGTGACAAAAATAAATCAATCCAGACAGGGGCAGCATAAGCCTCTTGCTGGGGGCAGGAAGAGGGGTGGCTGAAGTGGGCTAGACAGAAAGTTGGAGGAGCTGCACCTCCCCTTGAGGCCCTGGCCTTCTCAGTCATCCCATCCCCTGGTCCCTCTTAGGTGAGTGTTAGCTCCACCTCCCTCCACCACATGCCCCACCCACGTTGGAGGCCAGAAGCTGGAGCTAGGCAGTGCTGGAGAGGTTAGGACAAATTTTGGAGTGCCTATAGTTCCCACAACCCCCCCTTCTAATGCTGACGCCTGAATCCAGAGCCTGTTCCAGAAGGCAAAAGGGAGCTCCATCCGCAGCAGAATTGTAGTTCAGTTGCAGATTTATAGATTTTAAGGTCAGTAGGGGTTCTAGTCTAACTTCCTGCATAACAGAAGAGACAGATTACACCCAGTCATTCCTGCAAGTTGCCCAATAACTTGAAGTTGAACTAGTGCATTTATTTTAGATGAGCCACATGCAGCCAATTTAAAGACTCCCAGTGATGAAATATTTATCTCAATTATTTACTTTCCTGCATAATTTAAAGCAGGGTGGATACAATTCAATGATTAAAAAATAAGTTGTGTTTAATTTAAATTAAAACACAAGTTTTTAAAAATAATCCTATTTGAAATTATGGCATTTTAGGATAAAACCTAAGTGTATTATAATCTATTAAAACATTTATATTAAATAAAATATATATTAATCAGTACATGGCGGCTGCCAAGATTTTGAGAAAGTCAAGCCACTCACTTGGTAGGAGTTATGAGGTAAGAACTTGGAACCAGTTTGTTGAAAAATGTAACCAAGAGATTACAGCAGAATCCTCTTCTGTGGGGTGCAGAGAGAATATTCTTTTCAGTTTAGTTCACTGACTAGTCATTTAAAGTTAAGATGCCAATGAGAGTTAAAAAACCCCAAACAGCAGAAAAGCTTGTTTTCCTCTTCCAGTCTATGAGCAGAAATGAGGTATGAGAGAATGAGATAAATAAAACTAATGATTTTAGAACTAGTATAACTAAAAAACAAGGTAAAATGCTGTTTTTGTGCATTTAACTGAATATGAATTTCCACCCAGATAGAGCTTGACACAAATCACAAGTACAAAATTAATCAGCTTCTTGTAAATAAGAAATGCACCATTCACCATTTTTAACAACCGAAAATGTGAACATTAAGATTCTGAATAAATGTAAATTTAGCTATTGCTTAAATAAATGTGTATAGATAAAGTTTATCCTCCAGGTTAGTCAGATGATGACCAAGTTTAATGTAAATGTTGATTTGTAACCAAATATAGCATGTTTTAATGGTTACCAGCCAATGAGACTTTCATTAGGGGTTGGGTGGAAACCCTAAAAAAAAGTACAAATACAAAATATGAAAATCACTGATTTAATTCAAGCTCTTCTGTTTTCTGATTTAAGTCACAATTAAAATAAATGATTTAAAATTGCTTTATTTAAACCAATCCATCATGTTTTAGAGTAACCTAAATCATAGTGACTTGCAAGTTTCATTTTTAATACAGAGCTTTAAATCAGACATTTTTCTGATTTTTTTCCCCTTTATAGTGTTCTTAGTGTAATTAGCCAAAAATTTCCTAAGGCTTCATATCCAGAGATTCAGAAAATTGTAAAGGATATCACACATGTCCATGTGGAGTGTTGTGCTGGTGACATGATAGAATGTACAGATGACAGGGTAAGTTACATTGCTTTTGCTTAGCATTGACATATTTGAAAAAACAAAAACAAAAACAGAACACTGCTTGTTCTGTTCACTTACAAATGATACACCTACACACTCTTGGATGGTTGGCTCCTCAGCCCTTAAAAAGTCAGAGCTGGATCTTCAGCTAGTGTAAATTGGGCTAGCTCCACTGACATTTAATTTATACCAGCTCGGGATCTAACCGTTACATTAAAAGAAAATTAAGGTTGCAAAGTCAAGTATTAAAAAAACTTAAGAAATGCCAGGAATAAATTTGCTTGTGCCACCTTAATTTGGCCTGCTTGCGCATATTGTATTATAATACAGTCTAATTACATGACACTTACATACTACTTTGTCCATGTTAAATATTAACATGGTTTGTCATATTGGATTGGAACCTTTAAATTCACCACACAGACCTCATCCATTTGAGTTTATGGAGTAACTGATAGTAGTAGTAGGTCATTAATCTCTATGTGGAGGATGGGACACTTTGCCAGTGGGTTTCATTGATATTTGCTGACAGTGGAGGAATGCAGAGACTCAGATCTTGGGTTCTATTCTGGGCACTGGAGAGGCATGTGCTCTAGTGGGCACAAACTCTTCTGACTGTTCTCCCCCGCTCCCCCAAGCTTGATACCTTTTACTTTTACCCTGCGCCTGCCCCAGCCCTCTGTTTAATAATAAACTGTACTACCAGCCCCTGTAGAACGCAGGCCATAGCAATGTCTTGTTATCCTGCAGTATTCTGTGGGGTTCTAGCAATTCCTTAACAGAAAGCTCTCGTCTTCACTATGCATACACAGTTCTGTAATTCAAATTAAGGTCGGAAGAGAGGTAGGGAGGATACTAACAAGTCAGCTGTTCCTTGTGTATGAGGTATTTATGCATCATTTATTAGTCCAAATTCTTAAAGTAGGCTCCAAGGATCAATCTAACAATCCTTACTCAAGTAGTGCCATTAAACTCAATGGGGTAACTCACATGGGTAAGGATTGCAGAACGGGTCCCTAAATGTGTGTGAACTAACTATTTTACAATGCCCATCCATTTCAGAGTGATGGGCAGTTTTCAGACCTGTAGGCAAGCTGTGCCACAGGGCTGACTTTCTTCTTCTGGGGGTTTTTACATGTCTTGTATGAACAGAAAGATCAGGTGGTTGAAAGGGTAAAGTAGCAGCCTCTTGTGTCAAGGTTCTTGATGATTTCTGCTACCTTTAGCAGACTGTTCACCCCCTCTAGCTTTCTAGAGACAAAGGAAGGGACATCACCCCCCAGGCTGGACCATGGAGCGTGGCAGGGGTGCCATGGCTCCAAGCAGGTTTCAGCAGACATCAGTGCCTACAGCTGGAACTCCATTAGCTCTGCCTGCTCTTCACTAGGTAGAAAGCAGCCTAGTGGAGTTTTGGTTGTAGCCTCCTGAAAAACTGTTTCCCCTCTCTAGTGAGTCTTCCATTTCCTTAGCAAATTGGCAAGACCGGCTCTGACTTTGGCCTCAAAACTGTAAAAAGAAAAGCAACTGTAGTTGCTTATAAAGGCCTTTTAACGGACACAGTATCATTCCTTTTGCAGGCAGAGGTTGTGAACTATATCTGCTCTAAACAAGACATCTTCTCCAGTAAAATAAAAGATTGTTGTGAGAAGCCAGTGGTGGAACGAAGTGAGTGTGTTGTTAGGGCGGAGTTTGATGACACACCTGAAGGCTTGCCCTTGCTAGCTGAGAAGTACGTAAAGGACAAGAATCTGTGCGAACACTTTACTGAAGCGCAGGATGTCTTCCTGGCAGAGTACGTATAGCAAATGTCATGTGTTCTTGCTGAACGATGTCATTTTACACCACCTGAGGATCTGTTCTGCAGAGTACTATAATCAAGTATGTAATGGAGAGATTCCTTTGTCTGGTCCTTTGAGTGGCTGACCTATCACTTATGGCATCTTGAAATTCTATCCATTCTCCTCTATTGTAATTCCCATATTTTGAGACACATTGTATTTACCACCATCCTTCTGAAGATGAATTGCAGATCATCAGTGCCCCTCTTCAGTTTGTCAGTGGCATGAGATTTCTTTACATTCAGGAGTTCCATGTGCTTTATCTGCAATATCTGATTTTAAAAGTTATTTTTGGCCCTGGGCTGCAGCTCCTCCATCAGCAGCCATATTGACAGACTGTTCTTATAGCACCAAAAACTGTACTCTATTAGTCAGGCTGCTGCTCCACCACCCATGCACAAGAGAACTGTAGCCAAACTGGAAAAAACTGTACCCATGACAAGCATGAAACCATGTTACTTGTTAGAGGCTCCTATATTCTTAAAACTCTAATGCTGGCAGTTTTCATGTTACAGATTTCTTTATGAATATTCGAGAAGGCATCCTGAGTTCTCTACTCAGATGCTTTTGCGGATCACCAAGGGATACGAATCCCTCCTGGAAGTATGCTGCAAAACAGAGAATCCTTCTGAATGTTACAGTCACGCAGTAAGTTCTACTGTTCAATCACATGTAACAGGAAAACATTAAAATGTTTTGATGATGAACTCTCATGAGCTGATAGTGACCAAAGAGATTTGGATGGGATTCTGATGGTTAGGGATTTACTGGGAATTAATAAAGGGAATTAGTTGGGATTTACATAGATGATGTAGCATTTCTGTGTTTGTCAAATGAGAAGTATCTATGATTTTTGAACAATTAGAGTAACTCCATAAGGCACCCCGAGTCCATGTAAAATGACTGAGATCATTGAGTTAAGTTCTAATGGACACATATGCACACCAAAAAAGCAACCACATAGAGACATCTTATATGTTAACTTCTGCAGAGGGGCTAAAGATTCAGCGAACATGGAGAATGGATAGTTCTGTCATTCCAGAAACGGTCCTTCAAATTGAGGGCAAGTTAGTGGAACAGCATATGTTGCCACTAATTTTGTTGTTCTCTTTTTATCCATTGAACAATCTCCAAAAAGTTAAAAGCCCTGTAACTTTTATTAGCACTAAATTGGTTTAATAAAGAGAAAAAAAACACTCCGGACATCTTGTATGTAGCAAGTCAAAGCATTTCCCGTCCCCCCTCCATCAATGGATGGATTTGAATCTACTTTCAAAATCCTATGCTAACATAATAGAACTAATGTCAGCAATGGCAGCGGCCCCAGTGAGGATCAGGGCCACGCTGTACTAGGCCTTGTGCAAATGTATATAAACAGTCTCTCTCCCAAAGAGCTTACCATTCAGTCAGACAGTCTAACTAGACAGAATGCAAGTGGATTTGTTAGAAGGTGACAACTTGCATAAGCTCATTTTATAGTGCTACTAGAGTCAATTGCTGGAAGATGAAACTATACAAATTTAAACTGAAAAGAAGTTGCAATTTTTGTAGTGAGAATAATCAGCTATTGGAAGAATTTACATTCTTGGGTAATAGATTGCTAATTACTTGATGCCTTTTAAACAAGATTGGATGTCTAAGATATGCTCTAGTTCAACCACAAGTTGTTATACTCAGTGCAGGAATTACTGGGTAAAACTCTATACTTGTGATAGGCAGGACATCAAAATAAATGGTTACAATATTCTCTTTGATCCTTGAAAATCGATGGCACTATGATTTTACAAACCCAGACAAAACTGCATTAAAAATAAAGCGGTGCACAAACACTTTTTCCATTTAAAACCCACCAATTTGCTTCTATAGCATTTATGAACCTTCTGTTCACTTTTCACATGTCTGTGTGAGCAAAAATATTTTCACAAGAATGTTTGTTGACAGAGGACGTATGATGTATACTGTCTAAATGAACATTCACACTAGGAGTTATGGGCATCATGAAATAATTCTGAATAATGAACAAATTCCTACAAGTCGAAGGTCATTCTCAAGAGAAAGGACGATAGAGTGGTTAGGGCAGTAGTCTGAGACTCAGGATATCGGATTCAGTTCCCTAGTCTGCCACACAGGGCCGCCCAGAGGGGGGGGCAAGAGGGGCACTTGCCCCAGCCCCCGCACGCAGGGCCCCCCACCCCTTTCTTGGGGCCCTGGCCCCTGGGGTTCGCCGCAGGGGCCAGGGGGAGAGCAGGACGAGACGGACGCCGCCACAGGCATGACTGCGCGGCGGGCGCGCGGGCCAGCTGCTGCCACAGACTTGGTGCATGCCCTTGGGCAAGTCAATTAGGCTCCCTGTGACTCAGTTTCCCATCTGTATATTGAGAATATTTTCCTATTGCACAGTGTGTTGTGAGGACAACTATCTTAATGATTGCAAGGGTCTCAGATGATGGTGATGAAGGCCATAGGTGTACCTCAGAAATGATAGAATAAATTTATGAATAGAAAGGGCATAAACAGGATAGATAGGAGTTTCTTTGTGAGTTGGGTGTATGCTCTAATGAGAACCTTAGATAGATAACCTGCCTCTAATAATGATTATATTTACTTGCAGGAAGAGAAACTCAGGAGTTACATCCAAGAGACTCAGGAAATAGTAAAAACTAACTGTGATCTCCATGCCAGCTTGGGAGAAAATGACTTCCTTAAAGCGTATGTTTCTTTGTTTTGGAGTGGTTCCATGTTTATATAGTGAATGTTCAGGATTTTGTAAAGGTGAAATTCTCCAGACCCAAATGAATAAGACAAGGGTACAATTTAACCATTAGTGTTTGTTCAGCTAGTAGTGCAGACAATGCCATTATTCCAATTAAGAAAAGTATTTAGAAGTTATGGTATGAACAGGAATGTAGGCTTCCATACTGCACATAATGGTAGACTCATTGCTGCTTCTGTTACTACAGCTAAGAATGCAAAAAGTTAGTTCAGCTTTGGACAGAGCTATTTGTACTTCATTGAACGTGCTTTATTTAAAGATTTTCTTCAGAGTTGAACAATCTAGAATATTTTTTATTTCAGTATCCTTATCCGCTACACCAGGAAAATGCCTCAGGTGTCACCTCAAACACTGATTGAAATCGCAAAGAAAATGGCAGCTGTTGGTAGCAAGTGCTGCCAGGAAACAGAATCTAGACGCATACCTTGTTCAGAAAGACGTGTGAGTACATTTTTCTTTAATGTAGCTTTCTTTTTGATGCTTTTTCTGTGCACTGCACCTTTACAACTCTAGGTATTCTGCCCAAATGCAGAGAGAGTAGCAATTTTGTTCTCAAAGGTTCAACATCCTGTTAAGGAGGAACTACACAGTATGCTCTCTAATGGAGACATTGGTATATTATATAAGCCTAACTTTCGGCTTCTAAATGCATAAGTGTAAATCTGTCCCATTTGCAATGAAGATGAGCTCCTCAAATGCTGGCTACCATAAAACCTAATTCAAAATGTCTTCATTTGAAGGCAGTTTAAAGATTTAGGCATTTCTGAACAAGGATCTAGATCTGGCAGTGGGCTCACCTTGCTGGGAAGGGATGCTATTTGTGAAACAAAGAGTACCCAATGGGAGAGACCATGAACACATTTCCAATCAGCTTTATTACTTGTTTAACAGTCTGCAGAAGAAGACTCCACTGATATTTTAGAGCATAAGAAATTACAATCACTTTTCTGGAAGATGGCTGCCTTCACAGCTAGGTTCAGAAATGCCCATTATAAATCCTTTCCTGGTTATTGATTGTATGAAATGTTGAAGGCCTGAATAAAATTCTTTAGAAGGGGCAACTTTTGGCTGGGACAATCACTTGCCTAAGTCTGAGAAGTTCCAGAATGATTGAATGTTTTCATGGGAGCTCTGCTTAACAAGAAGTGAAAGCGGCCAGCATCCCTGCCTAGACTATTGTGACATAGGAACATGCTTTGCTTTTATTAGCATTAAAGCTAAGAGTGCTATGAATCTTGTTTTACCGCTCTCCCTCTTTGTTCAGCTGAGCATGGTGATTCAGCATATGTGCCTGAGACAGGAGGCTACACCTATCAATGAAAAAGTCACACACTGCTGTGATGACTCATATGCTGACAGGATACCATGTTTCACCAAGCTGGGAGTTGATGAAAGCTACAAGCCCCCCCAATTCACCCCTGAACTGTTCACCTTCCATGAAGATTTGTGCACGGCTTCTGCTGAAACACAGCAAATAACACAGCTAACGTAAGATATCCATTTGCTAATTCACAGCAGATTTTAGGATTAAGCTCTAATTTTCCATATTCAGTGTAGTTATAGCCATGTTGGTCCCAGGATATTAGAGAGACAGTGGGTGAGGTACTATCTTTTATAGGACCAACTTCTATTAGTGAGAGAAACCAGCTTTTGGGCCACACAGAGGTGTGGGAAAGGTACTCCCAGAGTCACAGCAAAACATAAGGTGGGTGAAACCAGACAATCACTACACTCTCAAAACGAACTGCACAAGAAAATGATAAACACACCTTATCACCTGTGGGTGAACACTTTTCACAAAGCAATCACTCCATATATGACCTCTCAGTCCCCAGCCTCAAAGGAAACCTGCACAAACACCTTCAAAAGACGAGCATGGGAGCTTCAATTCATTACTCTGCTAGACACGAAAAATGATGGACTGACCAGAGACACTGGATTTATGGCTGATTACAACAATCTGTAACCTGCGAACCCCCTCTTTTTGTCCTATGATTGCTAAGTGTTGATGGGCCACTCTACCTTGAATGGTCCCTTGCACATATTGTAACTGCTCATTTCTAAACAATCTGTTCCAACATGCATGTTGTATGATGCTGGGAGTACCTTTTCCGTCCTAAAGAAGAGCTCTGTGTGGTTCCAAAGCTTGTCTCACCAACAGAAGTTGGTCCAGTAAAAGATATTACCTCGCCCACACCTTGTCTCTAAAATTTTCCATATACAGTGAGGAATCATTTGCTACAATAGCACTATGGCAGCCTTACCAGTGAGTCGTCAACACATCATTTACTAATGTGATGAATTTTCTACCTAGCCAGACCTTTGCAGCTACTATTTTCACAATTGTAGACATTCAGTTCTACACCAAATCCTCAGTTGGTGTAAGTCAACTGACTAAAATCCACCTGAGGATCTGACCCATTGCACTGAAACTTTGAGCAATAATTTCCAATAGTACAGTTAATTCACTTCACTGTCAACTCATGTAGCTTAATTTTTTTGTTTTTGTTTAAAAGAGGAAGAATTTTCTGTTTTAGGATCCAGCTGCATATGAGAGCGACTTTAGGCCAGTGATAACATCAATAAGATGACATGATTATTCAGCATGAGCCAATACATAGCTGTGCTATGCTAAGTAAGGTGTTATTTTCTCTGAATACTAAAAACATCTAAGTTGGCCAGTTTCACATAGGCATCCTAGCAGAGTTGGGTCTTAAAGAGAGGGACTTTGATGGTGCCTTTTGCCAATCCATGCAAAAAGTCTGTTCCAGACATAGGGGCAATGTTGCAAAAGGTGTGAAGGTGGTTGTGGGAGCAGTGGACAAACAGTGTCGTGAGGTTGGAGTTGTAGGTGAAGTGGCGGAAGCATGGGTGGTGGTTATTTAAAGTTTCCTCTGTATTATATTCCTCTGTATTATATTCAGCACTTAGGCTTGATCCAAAGTCCATTGGAATCAATGGAAAAACCTCCCACAAACATCACTGGACATCAGATCAGGCCCAATGTAGCATGTTGTAAAGCCACAAACAAGCCCTGGATCTGCACAGGAATCAGGGAAATGTGATATTACAAATTGGTAACTCAAGCCACAATAACTAGTATTAATTTTACTTTGCTGCATTTTGTGTTCATTTCAGATTGCTTGTCAACCTCATTAAACTAAAGATCACTGTAACAGATGAACAGCTACGGAAAATCTTTACAGATTTTACTGGCGTGGTACAAAAGTGCTGCGAAGCCGAACAACATGAGGCATGCTTTGCGGTAGAGGTATCTCACTGTTTTCATGTATCGAGAGTATATTCTTGATTAAAGGCATGCATGGAGAATGTCAATACACACACACACACACACACACACACACACACACCTTAATCAAATGTTCAGCAACCTAGAATGGCTCTGTGTATGAAGAAGCCATAATTTTGCCTAGATGATGCACTCTACAGCAATATATATAGATACAAGGGGGTGTGTGTGCATAGATAATTTATTTAATTTAAAAGGTATGTTTAAATCTGCTTGAGCTTTCCTCCAATATTTGTCATTTGTGCTAAAGACTCTAGGACATCCAAAATAGGAGCTTTAAGGATTACAAATTAAAATTGCATCTGTATAATCGCAGAGAGGTCTGAACAACAACATGGAAAGAGGAAGAGCCAGGCAAATTATGTTCTGTGGACATTCATTCCAACTTTTAAACAAGTTTACTTTGACTAAGTCCTCCAACTCCTTTTGATTTTTGCTTTTGCTGAATATTCAGGCAGATCATAATAAAGACTGTTAATTTTAAGCAAATATTGGAGAACAGTGTCAGAAAGCAATTTATGCTTATCCATTCAGGAGACAGAAGTGTGCAATGTGACTTGTGTCCAGTCAAAACAGTTCAGATTTCAAAATTCAAAAATCAAATATTTGGAAAAAGCTACTTGGAGCGACCTTCTAAGAATTATTCATAGAAATTGGAAAAATAATTTAAGACTCAGACAACTCAGAGAAAGTATTAAAATTTGTCAAATATTCTTATTTTGAATTACTCAATTGGCTCTCATGACACATACCCTCCTTTTAAAATGCTCCCCCATCCAATTTTAATAATGATTTATCATCTAATGCTACTTCTATTATCCATAAATTTAATATGTTCACTTGAGTATATAACTAATATAGAATTGGGGTATTTTAGACTAATTATGCATTTTATTTTTTATTCATTACTCAGATACCACATAAGTGTGTACATTAAAAACACATGGACATATTACAGGCAGACAAGATATTAATTTTTTGGAAATAAATTTCTATATAAACATGTTTTATCACTTTGAGGTTGCAGAATAAAGTATGAACTCCTGTAGCTAGCCTCTCCCAGGCATAGCTGCTTAATAATTAGGGCCAGTTGGCCACAGGTCTTCCAGTCCTTCAGGACAAGCCACCCAGTAACAAGACCATTATAATCATCTCCTCAAACCTCCTGTGTAACAGACCATAGAATTTAGCTTATAGAAGCTTCCTGCTCAAATATTATGCAATTTCCTTTCTTTGATTCTCTCTTGTAAATATTTGTAATCTTTTTCCAGGATCCAAAACTGATAGCTGAAATTAAAGTCATTTTAGGAATTGTCGGAGTCTAAAGCATTTCAGGTAACAGCAAAATTTATATATTGGGAGCTCTGTGCATTTAACTGCTCAGAACAAATATGCTCATAATTTAATGTTAGATTTCTTCCTTATTATTTGTGTTACCATGGTACCTAGGAGCCCCACTAATGGACCAGTATCCCATTGTTCTAGGGTCCTCCACAGAACAAAAAGGTGGTCCTGGCCCCTTATGTATGTGGTTTTTGCTCTTAGAGCATGTGCCAAATTTTTCTTCCCAAATTCAGAAGCGGTTTCCTAATTACTCCTTTATCATCAGCAGCACTGAATATGTCACTAACTGTGGCTAGCCCAATCCGAAGAATAATCAACATTCTGCTAAAATTCTAGGGTTCTTTTCCTAAATGACATACACTGACAAAGAATCCCTCATAGTAATTTTCATACATTTCACCCTTTAGAGCAGGGCAAAGATCAAGGCTGGGATTTTCAAAGGAACTCAAGGAGATGGGTGCCTAACTTCCTTAGGCTCTTTTGAAAAACCCAAACTATGAACTGTAAATCTCAATCATGATTCTGGCTTGTATTTCGACCTCTAAATCATCCCAGATAGGTTAGTTGTGATAGCCATACAACCATCATCAAGACTGAATATTGGTCAAGGCAAGAGAGAATGGATGGTCCTGGGGGTTAAGGCACTGAACTGGGATTTAAGAATTGGAAATCCAGTTTTTATTCCCAAACTGAGGGCAGGTCACAGTCTCTCCTTACCTTAGTTCTTCACCTGCAAAAGAGGAGAAGATCTTACGGTACCTCACTGGGATGTTAGAAGGATAAATTAATATTTGTAAGGTGTTCAGATATTATGGTAACATGATCCATAGAGTTATTAGAAACATGATAGACCTGTCCAACTGCATATATAGTTACAGTATGATTCTTTACTGATCCCTTTACAACATAGCTAAATGTGGATTGTATCTTAACCCTGTTCCATGACTGGAGATAGAGCCTTGATCATGTCCACACAAGTTTTATTTGTGTTCTAACTGAGGTGGGGAGCTCTGTGCTTTAACTTGGTCTTCTGGCACAGATATAGCTGTATTCAGGACATCCCTATGCTGAGCTGACAATGGAAGTCTGACTTACAACACAGAGAAGCATTATGGTCCCAATCCTACAAGGAGTTACTCACATGCTTAACTTTGTGATGTGAGCAATCCCAAATAATTTCATAGGGCAAGCTTATGCTCACATTCAAGTTAATGGAAAACTCTGATTGTGCTTGATTCTGTGCCATTCAAGTCATAGTGTGTGAAGTTAAGCATGTGAATAATTCTGAGTACAGAGGCTCTGATCCTGCAGTCTTAAACTGTATCCTTAAAAAACCCCAGCAGATGATGTGAACAGAACTTTTAACTACCACACATATACTTTCACAAATGGATGGTGTCATCTTTGGTTATCAGACAGAATTCTTGTGTGCAGTGTTGTAGCTGTGTTGGTCCAGGATATTAGAGAGACAAGGTGGGTGAGGTAATATCTTTTATTGGACTGACTTCTTTGGTGAGAGAGGTAAGCTTTTGAGCTTACTTAGCTCTTCAGATTTGGGAAAAGAAGAGCTCTAAGCTCAAAACCTTGTCTCTCACACCAACAGAAGTTGGTCCAATAAAATATTACCTCACCCACCTAGTCTGTCATATACATTTATTGGTAGGTTAAATGTACATTTTAGTTTTACCAAGTCATCCTTTGTGTTTCTCCTTCTACCCAGGTCACCAAAGGAGAGAAGTGAAATTCATCTGTGCAACTTCTTCTGTACTTTGCTTCCTGTCCCGTCCTCGTCCCCCCCACTCCCTGACACTGACACATGGTTTAGAATGCTGTTTAAAAAACAAACAAACACTCAATGTTTTATGAACCACAGATTCTTCAGAAACTTCTCAACTGTTAATAAATACAAGTTTTGAAAAAAAGTCCTCATTGGCCTAGTCTTAATTAATTTGGTGATACAAAAAGTTTGCAACACTCTATAGTCAAAATGGTTTCATATTGTAACACTTACATACTAGATGGATCCCCTTGTTCCTTCTTTACCATCTCTTGTAACATTTTAGTGTAACAATAATGAATTATTGCAATGTTACTTTGGGCCAGAGATTGAGACCCTTACCCCGGTCAGTAACACTAACTGAACTGTTCTATTAACTAATGAGGCTAGATGTAGAATATCAGGAGTTTCAAGTCTGGAGGGACCACCAGATGATTCTAGTCCAACCATTCTAGTCTAGTTAACTTTATTCATGTTATCAGAATCTGGCCTTTTACAAAACAAACATTTTACATCAGTAAAGATGGCTCCTAGTATTCCTAAGCTTGGGGAAAATTTGGATAAAGATCTGGATTTGCAGCTCACATATTTCTATTTAACACAGCCACAGACAGCAAATGTGGTTTTAAGTTCAGAGATGCCTCATTCAAAACATACACCATAATCAGTACGCTTGCACTGCACTGAGTTCACAAAACTCTGTTCGAGTGGAAACCATTGAAGCTTTACATTGTTCTTGTAAATAGCTGTGGGCTAGTACATTTACTAGAACCCCTCTAGTCCAAGTTAATAATGTCACGTTTTCCCATATGATTCAGGCGGATGTCTCTTTTGGAGACCCTCAACACTGACATGCAATATGGGCAATACTACTTGCCTCTAAAACTGACCCTGACTAAGGTTCAAAAGCCCTGGTTCTTCACCTGATTAGGCTGCAAATGACATGCCCAGGTGAGCAGTGAGATGTTCAGTCAGATGATATTCAGAACTGGTTGAAAATGTAAAAAGCAGATTCATAATGAAAGCCTTGAGCCCAGGTCATGGCTTCATGTGATTCTGTATTTAAGACTATGTATACAATCACAAGGTAGTCACGAAAAAGCGTTGCTGAATCCTGAAAGTTCCATGAGTTTGAGCACAAATCCTTATTCATCCAAAGGTTTGTACCAGAAGTAAATTATTCACTCTTTGCTGGTCACTGTTTGTTGTTTCCCAGTTTAAGAAATTTCAGCAGATGAATTCATACCACAAACAGTTAATGGTCAAAGTGAAGAGTTCGCTGGCCACCCATAGGTTAATGATTGTTGCTTTAGACTACTATTCGGTGCATGCCAAATATGTTCACCAAAAAAAGTCAGGATCCATTCATGAATGAGCTACAAACCGAAAAGAAAAGCTACATTCACAATGGATATTATTTTTAGAGGTAACCCTGCCAGCTCCACACAGGGGAATTATTCAGGTTTGGATGATCTTCAGTGTGGAACTATAAGGGCTACTATGTTTAGTTCAGGGGGCAGGGGAGTGAGGTCAAGTAGCAGTATCACAAACACAGGCAGAGAGGACAGAAGGATGGAAGATTCTCATTTCTACACGTACGTGCCAATACATTTCCCTGTGCGGTGGCCGAGAATGCCCAAAGAGGGCTTTACATACCAGCAAATGAGACTGGCTTGAAGACAGGCAGCACTTGCATTAACTATTACTAGTGTGTATGCATTTAGGTGTATTACCAATTCCTGAGCCCCATTGATTTTAATTTGTGTGGAGCATTTCCCCAAAACCTCTCTAAGGTAGGGTCCCCATGATGAACAGTCTGCTTGTTCTTAAAGTTTTCTCAGTACTCACCAGCTGGGGATCATTCTGTCCCTTGCACCCTTTGCGGGGGTCCCACAGTTACCATGTATTTATCCAATTGCCTAGACTGTGACTTTTCTTCTGTGTGGCCCCCTCTCGGGTGAGAAAACAGGAGGCCATACCGAATCTGGTTGAGCTGTGCTTGGCACAGAACCAAACAAGGGCCAAGGTGGTTTTATGTGGTCCCTGAGTGGAGGCAGAATAGATCCAACTCCCAGCTTCTGTAAACTACATTGCATTGAAGTTCCTGTTCCAAAAGCTCTAGTCATTTCCTCCAAATGTCAGCATGGCCAACACTTGTGAGGTTATCCCACATCCGGTGGGGTTTGAGCACCAGCTCTGGCAGACAAATGGTTTCATGAAAACCTCAGCTTTTCATTTAAAAAAAGGGAAAGCTTCTAGCCCTCATGATTGCAGATGAGAGCACCCTGAATGTTCAAAACCCAGTATGCAATTAAACCCCACCCCTCACACCAAATATTAAGCCAGTTTCATGATTTTTGAGGGCCAGACCTATGATTTTTGAACGCTTGGGTTAGCAGCAATGCACACAGCAGAGCTAGTGCAAGGTAATGGAGGTTTCAGTCCATTTTGCTGCTGCATAACAATTCATTTCAGCACTCTTGGCGGTACATAAATCTGCCTGAAAGCCACCATCCTTTTGTCAAGACAGAGAAAAGTGTGTCCCCAAAATTAGGCTAAAGAAATAAGAACTCCTTGATCTAAGTGTCTCAAGCTTGTGGTCTGGTGAATTAAAGTCCTTCAACTGAGAGAAAACAGGCTGCTTAGGATAGTATTTCAAACTAGGAACCATCAGCAAGAACCTCCCAGCTACTCTTCTCTGCATGGCAATGGAGGGCAAGAAGCAAGCTCTCAGGTTACTTATAGCCTTAAAGGAAATCACCAATAACCTGGATTGCACCTGGAAGTGAACAGCAAGCCGGTACAGAGAAGAGCACAGGTGTTACCTGTTTGCTGCAGCTCACTTCACTCAGAAGCATGCAGCTACATTCAGTAACAGAATGGGGGAGATCCTCAGCTGGCTTAGCGCCATTAACTTCAGTGTGTGCTCAACAAGCCACAGCACATGGTTGGTACTGCCTAGACCAGAGGATGGGGAGCATGCAGCAGCAAATCAAATCAGCATTCACACAGCAGTTAAAGCAGCACCTGGTTATGGAGCAAGAGTCCGGCAGGGGGTACATAGTTGGTACGGTCATAAAAAGAAGCAAGCACCCCCCCATGAAGACAGAGAACTCACTCAGAAGAAACATGAGATTTCTGCATGTTTTAAACACTGACCACGATTCCCATTTACTCTAAGGCAGCTTTGCACACTGGCAGTCGAAATGGTCTAGCCATGAGTGTAGAAGTAATTTACACCCATTTTAAGGCTCCTTTTTTGCTACCAGAATGTATAAAGGGGATCTCAGTGTAAATAGGAACCAGGAGCATTATTTTCATTATGGATAATGAGCACAGAGGAGTCAGCTTTGGCAGGAAAACTGGTCCAGCTCCTGCACTATTATAAACAGCATGAGAAACCAGTTCAGTCCCCAAATGCTCAGGCCTCTAGAGACATCTAAGACACACTGGGCATTCAATAAGGTACTGACCTCAGCTAAACCAAAAAAAGCCTCACTTAAACTGAAGTAAGAGCATCCTCACGGGGGCTGATTGGTGTGACTGTCTCATGGAGATGAGGCCAAAGCCTCAGTGGAGTGTATTTGCTGTTTGTCTCTTTCAGCAGCCACCACGTTGCTGACAGAACGCAGAGCTTCCATACACCATGAAGAGTTTGCAATCTGTGTATGGGTGACAAGATTTTGCACAGCACTTAGTGAGGAATTACAATGAGATTGCACTGGTATTACTGAGGATGTAGTTTAGCCTGCAGGATCTTTACTAATGTTTCGTTCACCGCATATACACAGAGTTAGAAACAAAACAAATTCTCTTTGTGAAAGGTTGCAATGAAATGCTACTTTGTTTGTAAGAGTTCAGAACCCTAACACACAGAACAACCAAGTACAGACAGAGGCATAGCAGGCTACTATCTGGTTTATACTTAAAGTGGTGCAGCTCTGAAGGCACTGCTACACCAACAGGAGAGTTTCTCCTGTTGGCCTAGTTAATCCTCCTCTGCAAGAGTCAGTAGCTATGTTAACAGGAGAAGCTATCCCATCAACATAGTGCTGTCTACACCAGGGGTTAGGGCAGTATAACTGCATCACTCAGTTTCTAGTGTAGACCTGGCCTCTGGCAAAGAGACACACCTCAACTCACCTTGCTCCAGGCTGGCTCTTTTGCAGAAGACACAAATTGCACACTTCCCTAAGGGAAGTCCCCTAGCCTGCACGCAGGACAAGGGTAACCCCTTAAAGCTTGAAATGATCGTTTGTAATATTAACACAGTTTTCAAACACCCCATAATTAACAGCAACGGTAAGAGACTCACCATCCTGGAGAGCCCCCTCAAGGCACAGTGTGGCATTGCAGCCACTCTGCCTCAGCTTCCCCACCATGTTGTTAGGTCTACTCCCCCTGTAGAGAGGGCTTAGGGTTGCCAACTTTCCAATTTTTCAAAACTGGACACTACAGGCACCCCTGTTACTCCCTCCTCCCCCCCACACACGTTGGTCACTCTCTCCACACCCCAGGACACACCTGCCACCTGCAGAGCCAGGCTAGGAGGAGTTGACACGGAGCCTGCCTAACTGGAACATGGCGGGGTGGAAGTGGGGCCATCCCTGGAGCCAGGGGCCATCAGGACCCCAGGAGGCGGGACAGGCAGTCATGGGTGGCAAGCCTGGCCTATGGCTCCCTGCCTCAAATGCCACATGCTGCCAGGATCCCTCTCCCCTGCAGCACTGGTACCTACCTCTTCGTCGGAGCTGGGAGCCAGTTCTTCAGATTAAGCTTCTGCCCATCCGCTGAGCTCCTCCTGTAGCAGCTGCTCTTCCTGCCCTCCTGGCAATGGAGGCCGATCGGGGTTACCCTGGTAACCAGACTGTTGGTGTCCAGGAACAATAGTGACCAGACACTGCACAGGTCCCCTTTCAACTGGGCTTTCCAGTCAAAAAACAAACACCTGGCAACCCTAGGCTTGACCCTCCAACCAAGTTACTTTGAAGCCTTCAGTCCCTTCCAGGGTAACAGAGTCCCTTAGTCCAATTCCAAACACAATATCAAAACAAGAGAGTCTTCAGCCCCACCAGGCTCAGGCTTCAGCCTCCCTACAGGCAGGGTCCCAGCAGCAATGGCCTGGCCCACGGCCTGACTGCCAGCTCTTGGGTTCCAATCAACCCAGCCATCTAGGCCAGGTCCAGCTTCCTACCAAGGGCCTCTGGCAGGCTGTAGCCCTCAGCCAGTTCCTAGCCCGAGCCCAGCTTCCTGTCCCACATAGAGCAGCCTGTCCGCTCTCCTTGTCAGCCAGCCCGAACGCTGGGCTTTCCTCCTCCTAGGCCAGCTCCCCCTACAGTGATAATCACTAAGGCTTTCTTGCCTCAGGGATAGTCACAAGACTTTTCCACCCTCACCCAGGAGATTCTGGCCACCTTCCACCACAACTCCCCCCCACCCCCTTCCTCTTCCTCCTTTTGAGTCACACACCTGCCCAGCTGTAGTAGGGTAAAGCTGAATGAACAGGGCTGACTGGCCCAGGGCCTCTAAGCAGCAGGCCACCCTGTTACAATGCAGGTTCATGAGAGGGTCAGAGCCCAGCTTGAGTTTGCAGGGCTCACAGCTAGAGAAAAAACACAACTAATATATTTTAGTTGGGAACCTGAGCAAATCTGTTCTGGAGACATAGATGATAAACCTTGACCCCTGTGAGGTCATTCCATAACCCCCCTTTGGAGTAGATACACCCCCTTCCTTTTTTCCCTCTTCCCCTTTGTACCAGCACTGCAGGGAGGTGAAGACAAAATCCCTGTGTTTCTGTGGCAGAGCTGCTGCCCCAACACTCCCCTCTTGGCTGGTTGCAGCACTGCAGCACCCTTGCCTCAGTTTCCTACCACAATCACTTGGCCAGCTCCAGCCACAAGAGCATCCTGGGCCTCTGTCCAGATCACTGCAGAGTCCTGCCCCTTTTAGGGCCACAGTGTCTTTTACCAGAGTCCAAAAGAAACACATACAACACCAAACCTTCAGCCTGGCTAGGCTCAGCAGGCAGCCACCTCATCACAGGTGTGCCTCTACCACTCTAGACTGTTCTCACAAGGCTTTTGTACCTCACTCAGCAAACCCCTCCCCTCACTCAGGGTCTCCATTCAGGGTTCCAGCTAACCCCCAGAGAAGCCTGTCTACTTGTCTGTCCATCTTAGCTTTCTTTCAGGCTGCTTCCCAGAGAGCAAAACCTTTCCATCTTCTGTTCTCTGGGTCTCCCTCACCAGTTCTTTATGGGGGCAGGGGAAAGGGGAGCTTCTGTACAGGTGGGGTTTATTTCTAATTAGGCCTCGCCCATCCTCTAGGTGCACCCTAGCTGATTTAACTGGCCTCTGGGCCCATATTCACCATTGCACAGCGTGTGTTGGATATGCAACCCAGCACAGCTTATCTCCCTGCTTTTCACCCCTTCTCCTGTAAACAACCGCATGATTTACACGGGAGCCATTTCACATTGCTAATGCAATAACAGAGCATTTGGCTATGTGAAGTATTCACAACACTGTGCAGGACAGCAGCTTGCACTCTCCGCCAGTGCCAGGAAGAGAGGGAGGAGGGCACACTGCTAGCTAAATGTTGACTCTGAGTCCCAATTCAGCCACTGATTGGCTGAAATTTCCTCGTAAGACATAGGGAGATGCCTGTAACCTCTAGCCCAGGCCTGCACAACATACGGCCCACGGGCCACATGTGGCCCGCCGAGCCTCACTGTGCGGCCCGCGGGGGGATTCTGAATCCCCCACACACAGCGATCTGCGGGCAGCCCAGAGCCCTTTGAATCCCAGCCGCGGGCCGGGAATCAAAGGGCTCTGCGCTGCTGCAGCCGCGGGGAGCCCAGAGCCCTTTAAATCCCAGCCGTGGCGGGGAATCAAAGGGCTCTGCGCTGCCCGCAGCGGCGGGGAGCCCAGAGCCCTTTAAATCCCAGCCGCGGCCGGGAGTCAGAGGGCTCTGGGCTCCCCGCAGCAGAGGGCAGCCCAGAACCCTTTGAATCCCGGCCCGCGGCCGCTGATTGCCCCTTCCACAGACCCCTGCCCTAACTGCCCCCCCCCAGGACCCCACCCCCTATCTAAATGCCACTGCTCCTTGTGCCCCGATTGCCCCCTCCCGAGACCCCTGCCCCTAACTGCCCCTTGGGACCCCAGCCCCTATCTAAGCCTCTCTTCTCCTTGTCCCCAACTGCCCCCTCCTGAGATTCCCCCAACTTCCCCTCAGGACCTCACCCCCACCTGTCCCCTGATGAACCCCTGAGACTCCCATGCCTATCCAACTGCTGCCTGTCCCCTGACTGCCCCCCCGAGCCTCCGCCCCATCCAACCCCCCCTGCTCCCTGTCCCTTGACTGCTCCCTGGAACCCCCTACCCCTTCTCCAACCCCCAGCCCCCTTACCGTGCCACTCAGACCAGTGTGTCTGGCTCCATGCAGCTCCAGACACTTTGCTGCCATGCTCCCCTGTGGAGCCCACAGCCGCCCCCCCCCAGCACCTGCCTTCCAGATTTGAACACCCCAAAATTCAGGAGTGCTCAAGCTCAGTTTGGGCAACTGTTACTTCATTTCTCCCAAAGCAAATATACTGATCCACTGTAATTTGCTGTAGAAAAAGTAGGATAAAATTGAGCAAGAAATGCTTATTAGGACTGGAATTGCTATTTTCAATAGCCATTGCCTTTTTGTTTGTTTAAAAGGAAGACAGTGATATTGCATTGGCAAATTCCCCATAGAAAGAAAGAGTGGAACAACAGAATAATAAAGGCACCTCAACTTTTCCTCATTTATGGAGGACAGTCTTATAATATGCTTCCAGATAGCCTCCAATCACACAAGCTGAAAATTGTTCCACTTTACTGCAGCTCTGTAACCATATGGGAACCAATCCTGTCTGTGTTTTGTGCACATCCAAAATTCCTGCTGAATGACCCATCCTGGGAGCTAGTTACCAGTGACCCAGGGCTGGGGGGGCAGGGGTGTGTGGGTGGGGGGAGAGCCCAGGACTGGGGCAGCAGCGGGGTGGGGGAGGGCACTGGTGCGGAGGAAAGGGGGAAGCCCAGCGCTGAGGCGGCAGGGGTGTACAGAGGGGAGCCCAGGGCTGGGACGGGGGGCAGCCAATTTTTTTTTTGCTTGGGGGCAGCAAAAAACCTAGAGCCGGCCCTGCTGGGTTCCCCCAGCCACCGGAGCCCCGGGCCCTTTAATTTGCCCCTGAGGGCTCCCAGCCACCTCTTCAGCTGGGAGCCCCTGGTTGATTTAAAATCAAAACCTCCCCACCCCCAACCTTCCTTTTTGGCCCACAGCTGTTTTGGTGGGGTGGGGCTGGGGAAGGAGGGTTTGGTTCCGCAGGGCTGGGCGGCCCTGGGGCGGGGTGTTTCTGCGGAGCCGGGAGGTTTCGGCCCTCAGCTGTTTTCTTTGGAGGAATGTGGCCCTCGCCGCTTTACGAGTTGTGCAGGCCTGCTCCAGCCCTTCGTCCACATGTGTGCACAGGCCAAAATGCATAGGCTCTGCATTGTCATTTTAATGTTTAGTTGCGTGAATGAAGGCTGATATTTGGGACATGAGGAAAATGCATGTCAGGTTTACCACCCTTTAAGGGGTGCCATCGACTTGAAATCTAGGCAGTTTTTAAAAAGTGTAACCCTGTCTTGGATCCCTGTCACCAATTTTGGTGTTTTATCGTAACATTTTCCTGTTTGCTTTTTAAAACATTCTCTCTCAGTTGCTGTGTGAAAGACCCACACAAACAGGGGAAAGTGCCTAGTGCAGGGGTGGTCAAACTTTTTGGCCCGAGGGCCACGTTGGGGTTGCAAAATGGTATGGAGGGCCGGGTAGGAAAGGCTGTGCCTCCTCAAACAGCCTGGCCCCTGCCCCCATCCGCCCCCTCCCACTTTCCGCCCCCTGACTGCCCTCCTCAGAACTCCTGACCCATCCAACCCCCCCCTGCTCCTTGTCCCCTAACAGCCCCCTCCCGGGACCCCCCGTCCCTAACCGCCCCGGGACCCCACCTCCTATGCAACCCCTGCTCCTAGTCCCCTGAGTGCTCTGACCCCTATCCACACCCTCGCCCCTTGACAGCCGCCCTGGGACCCCACACCTATCCAACCCCCCGTTCCCCCTCCCCTGAACCCTGTCCCCACCCCGACAGGCCCTCTCCGGACTCCCACACTTATCCAACCCCTCCATCCCCGACCGCCCCGAACCTCCACCCCATCCAATTGCCCCCAGCTCCTGTCTGCCCCTGCCCCTTATCCAATCCCCCAGCCCCCTTACCATGCTGCTCAGAAAAAAACCCAAAGCATTTTCATAAGGTGACAATGTTCCATTTTGAAATTTTTGGCATGGAATATTTTAATTCTTTTGTTTCAAAGTGCCTGTTTAGGAATTTATATTATGCACTTTAACGGTAAAAATGGAAATAAAATGTTTCAATTTTATTAAAACCAAAGGTTTAGATTGACCTCCCACAATTTAATTTATTTTTTTAATTTTGTTTTGTGGGAAATTTCAATGTCTTTGTTTTCACTGAGGTTTGGAATGGAATCTCCCCCCCCCCCCCCAATCTTGGAATTTCCAGTGAAGTAGAAATTTTGTTTTCTGACAAAGCCTATCAACAGGGTTAACGTTATTCCCTCCTCTGTCTGAGGCCTGGTCTACACTTAAAATTTAGGTTGATATAGCTATGGGCTGCTAAAAAAATCCTCGCTCCCTTGACCACTGTAGCTATGCCAATCTAATTGCCAGTGGATACGCAGACAGGCAGATGAAACACTATTGCTGTTGACCTATCTACTGTTGCTCCGAGAGGGGGAGTTCCTACAGAGCCCCTTCTGTCTCTGCAGTCTGTGTCACTGTTACAGGGTTACGTATGATAGTGCTGCTATAGCGCTGTAGGGTAGTCTTGCCTTAGGCTCCAATTCAATAAAGCACTTATGTATGTGCTTAAGTCCCTACCTATTCTGCAAAGCACTTGAGTACATGTTTAACTTTAAGAACATGTTTAAGTACCACTGACTTTAAGAGGATTTAAGTGCATGCCTAAATTTAAGCATGCATGTTTTGTTGAACTGAGGCCTAAAAATTAACAGATTCATTATTTTTCTCTGCTTTATGTAGGAGTAGTTTAATTTCATTCATTTTCTTAGGAGAGGTATCTCTCAAATAGCACAGACAAAACATTCACATGAAAAAGTTTTGTTGAAATAGGCTCGGTTCTGGGGTTGTAAAACAGAAGAGACTTTTACTAAAATTCAGATTTGTTTGATGAATGTGTGTGTGTTTTTTTTCATTAAGATGCCTCAAAACATTATATGGCAGATTTTCACATTGCTTTTTTCAAAGCTTGAGCTGGGTTGGTTGAGGCTGATTGATCACCTAAGTCACGTGGTATTTATTATGTGCATGCACGTCTCTGTGTATAGAATGTGTTATAACTGTGCATGTGACAGTCCAGCTATTGCTTTAAAGATGGAAGCGTGTCTTCATGTGAAGTTTAAAATGTGCTACATAGAGCTAGAAATGGATTTAACAGGCCAAGCTGCAAAAGGCTTGCAGGCTCCTTGAAGTTTTGGGGAAAGTGAAATAATGAGGACTAATCCCCGCACCCCAAATTAACTACATAAAATGAAGTAGTGAAAGAAATGTAAGCAGTTTCATGAAAATTGTATAATCAGTTTCACTGAAACCTATATTTCCTTTCCAAGCTGTCTCACCCCGCCGCAAGCCTAACATTGTGAGCACTGATGCTGTTCAAGAGCTGTTGATTTCCCCAGGAAGTTCACTCCCTGTCTTACCCTTCTCTTGCAATGAGTTATTTCTGAAACAATCCAGAATTTGTAATTCTCTTTGCAGCCAAACAATTAAAAATCAGGAATAATTTTTGCAGTAATGTCGTGTTGTTTAAGGGCCATTTCACATGGTCTCAGGACATTGCAGTTAACACATTTGACAAAGTAAGCATTTAAAGGCCAAATCCTCATGTGGCATGAGCTGGTATACTTTCACTGAAGTCAACAGTGCTATGCTGACTTACACCAACTGAAGATCTGGCCCCAGCTATATATATATAAATAAAGTGTATATATATATATACATACACACACACACATTTATATATATATAAAGTGTAAGTTAAATTCCACAGCTATATTAACCTGTCTGCTGTGCTTCCAAGCTCATTGAGTGACATGACGTATTCCTTTATTCCAAACAGTACAGATAAGAACTGTAGGTGTGTTTCCCTCCCACCACTGAAGGAGACCATTGACTGTGGATAGGCAGATTCCCATTCAGATAGTATGCAGCAGCTTAAAAATGTCTGAGGCATACAGGACTTCTCCTTACTGCTGACTAGGAGGAAAAGGAGAGCAGAGGAGTTTAATTGAAGTCTTTTGAAGCAGGCAGCAAATCAGGTGGTTTAGCAACATTCATTTCTCAAATACTTATGACAACATCTAACACAAATCGAATTCAGTGACTCCCCGAGAGTCTGAGTTAGGGTCTTAGACTTTCTACAGCAGGTTCTCATCTCATTTACTCATTAGATGCTACAGGATCCTGCAGTTTTGCTCCAGCAAAATAATAATTGGCCCTTTACTTTCATGGATTATTGTAATAGTAATAACAATACTTAGTTTATATATAGTTTTTCCATCCTCAAATTACTTTACAAGGAAGAATAAGTATTACCTCTATTTTACAGATGGGAACCTGATAGAGAGGTCAAAGTCACACAGCAGATTAACAGATTTTAAAATTTTATGAAGATGATGTTCAAAAAAAAAGTGAATGGTACAGAGTTTAAGCATAGAAGTTTCTGGTTATCAGGGAATAACATACCGGTTATCGAAGGTGAGGACCTTAGCCAATGGCACCATCAGCCTATGCCCATGGAACATGACAGTTTAATTGCTGAGATTCGTTTGTTTCATTAATTCTCCTGCTCATGGAGAACAGAGCGCACTCTTTGGAATCATCTGTTTCCAGAGAGCCTGGTCTCCTGCCAGTGTTGCAGCCTGCTCTTTTTAAGGCTGAGGCATGAGAGGTCAGAGGCTATGACGTCCCTCCAGCATGTGCGAGGCAGTCCACAAGGTTTTCTCCATTCAGCTTTTGTTAGACAAATGCACAAAGGTAATGGGCCGATATGGACTCCAGCATACAGAGCAGATGGCCAAGGCACCTGATCCAACATGAAGTCACTTGGGAAGACACTGGAGGCTGGTTGGTCCAATGCCTGACATCCTCAATCATTACATGATGACACCACCATATGCCTTCAATACATCATTGCTATTTCATTTCAAAAGCATCCAGCAGTGCATCTGTGCCTCTGTGGAGCCACACCACTCAGAAGCCATTGCTGCTTGATAGATACATGTCATAGTCCGAGTTGACCTGTGGCATTAATATGACAGAGGCTTCCGAAGAATGTGCATAACACACACAACAGTGTTGATTCAATGTTTCATAGAATTGTAGGGACCTCGAGAAGTGTTCTAGTCCAGTCCCCTGCACTCAAAGCATGACTAAGTATTAGCTAGACCCATGGTTCTCAAACTTTTGTACGGGTGACCCCTTTCACACAGAAAGTGCTGTGTGTGACCTCCCCTTATAAATTAAAACCACTTTTTAATATATTTAACACCATTATAAATGCTGGAGGCAAAGCGGGGTATGGGGTGGAGGCTGACATCTCACAACCCCCCCATGTAATAACCTTGTGATCCCCGAGGGGTCCCAACCCCCAGTTTGAGAACCACTGAGCTAGACCATCCCTGATGGGTGCTTGTTTAGATAATACTTAGTATCACCTTACTTCATGTCAGCAAGGCAACCTTCCTGCTTGTTGACATTGGAGCCAAGATACTCAAATGAGCTGACAAATTCAACTTCTTGCCCATTGACTGTGATGGGTAGTGGTGGAGGTCCATCAACCACAAAACTAGCTGTGACGGGATATATAAACAGAGCTTATTTTACGTTATCTAGATGGGGCTTCTTCTGTGTTACTGTCATTGCGACCAACGAGCTTCTGTCTTACAGGGATGGACTCTACAAGCAACTGAGCACTCCTTAGAAGAGTGAGGCACTTCCTACTCTGACTTCAGCCCTGATTCAGGAAAGTACTTCAGTGATGCTTAAAGCCATGTACTTAAGTCCCATGCAAGTCAATGGGATTTAAGCACACGCTTAACTTAAAAAGTACGAAAAGGCTGAATTGCCTAGAGATGCTTTTCTGAATCAGGGCCTTCGGTGGGGGCTGAGGAGTGCTCAGCATCTTGCAGAATGTAGTCTGTATTGCTATAGGAAATTCCACAGTGCTAAAAAGACATTGGAAGTGGGGGTGAGTTAACAGTGGCTTGATGTATAACACAGGAGAACTAATTCCCCCTCCTGCCTGCCCCTCGGTTTTAATTTAGTGATTTGTTAGAAAATTGTGATGTCGGGTAACAGCGGTAGAGGGCAGAACCAAGATCAATTATGTTGCTTAGACGAAGGATGAGAAATAAGAAATCATCATAAGCAGCTCTTTACACATGGCAAAGGGGGTTTAAGCTTATAGCCCTTGCATACAAATATTCACCATTTTAATTATGTAAGTGTGACACCTTTGAACACCTTTTATCCACAGACCTGTGTGTGTGTACTATGTGGGATATTGCTCCCTGAGTTACTCAAACTGCTTTCCCAAAGATTTCAGATGTCCTTGAAACCATGAGGCTGAATTGACTTATTGAAACATTTCAGTTAAACTTGTTTGTTCTGTGTGCAAGGTTCATGTCACCCATCTGTGAAATACAATAACCTTTGTGCCTTGAAAAGCAGCAGTCTTTAAACAGTACAGAGCAATGCTGCACTAGAGTGTAAGAAAGTGAAATATACCTTCTCCTAACTACAGAAAGAGTAACCAATTACTCAAACCCAGGCTGTCAAAATTAACCCCCTTTACACTTGCAAAGAGGGCCATGGGACTTTTGTAGCACACGGAATTCTGTTTTCTGTTCAGTGCACTTTTAAATACCAGAAGGTATGTGTGCTGGCCTCCTAAGATGTAAGGGATGTAAGGGATCCAAAAGGACTACAGAGTCAGCAACATACCCTACTCTTTCTGATGGAGATTTATATTTGTTCTTTCTTTGTAGTTTCCTGTAACCATAAATACAAGACATCTACACCGAGAGCGTGTGCTGTGCTTTGTATATTATACTCAGGACCTCAGTTATACATCTCAGGCCTGATTCCATTGCCTTGCACCTGTGTAGTCATCTGTGCCTGTGCAAAGCAGGTGTAAACACTGCCATGGCAGAAGGGAGGGGAGAATTCTGCACAGGTATAAATGACGACACAGTCTGCAGGGCAGTGGGGAACTGGGTCTCTCACCTGAAGGAGATCACCGTCAAAGCAAAGTTCCCTTGAACGTCATGCTGCACCACTGGTTCAGTAGTGATGCAGAGGAAAGAGTGCTACTCACTGCATCACAACAGTCACCCAAGTAATACGCATTCCTCTAGGGATTTTCCAGTGGAGCATAAGGCTCCTTATTTGTTTGTACAGCAATGGAGCCAATACTGGGAGTAGAGAGGGGTGTAATCCCCAGACAGACTCATTTTATTAGTCAGAGGCAAGATATGACTTAAAATCTGTCTTCTCCTTTATTTGAAAGGTATCCTCTGGTTGGATCTGCCCTTAGGAGTGTTCTTCAGCACAGGCACTTTTATGGTTGACAAGTTTAACAAGCACCTATAGCACAAACTGTTCAGTACAACTTCATTAGTCCTCATCTAAATAATTTAACACCTCACCTGAAAAGCACTTAAAAAGGAGTGTCTCTTGCCCCACTCCCTACACGGGGCCCAACTGAGAGCCCCGGAGCCAAATTCTGTCAGGAGCATAAGCAGCATTAAAGTGCATGTGACAGGCTGACTGACAGCCTTCCTCAGCCCTTCCATGCATCCTTGCCCGATAAGAATAGGAATAATCTACACAGTGTACATCTCCCCTGCTCACTGTCTGGCGCCTGTCCAGCTACCCTTCATCTCTGGTGTTCTTCTGGCTGCCTCAGATCTGGGCTGGGGGAAACTCATGCTGTGTGCAGGAGTCCCCAGGATGGACTGGCTTGGTTCATAGTCTGTTTCTGGATCCTAGGGAGCAAACACAAGAGAGGAAGAAAACATCAGTGTGATGAGGACATGACAAGGAAAGCTACAAAACAGGCCCAGGGGTGGCTGGGATTGAAGGGGACCCGGGTAGGCTAGTCTGCCATCTCATCACAAGAAGCAGTTTGAAGGGGTAGTTCATAGGACTGGATGCACAGATCGTCAGCCAAGGTAGAACCAAATGGAAACAACCACTTGACTAATGCACTGAAACTAGCATTCTAGTGCCTTTTGGGGGCTGGGTGTAACATGAGTGAAATCACACTGTATCCCAACAGCTGGGAATTCAGAGAAGGAAAGACATGGTCTGCCGTCCGTGACTATTTCTTCTGGATCAGAAAACTGTTCTCTGACCTGCTGCTCAGCATCTGACAAAAGACTGAATTTGAACAAATGTAGAATAGTCAGTGGCTTCCAGACCAGTGTGTCCCTTTTCCCCCCTCACACTGAGCTATCTATTCTTTTCAAGGCCCACTGGGTAATGCTATGCTTCTCTGAGTTGGATCTTCCTAGTCTCGCATGATTCCACCTGGTGTTACAGTTCCTCTGCGTTAACTAACAGAGATGTCCCCCGTGTTCTTTCTTCCTTATGTTTCCTGTGCATGCTTCCACTGGTTGGGTAATCCTCACCTGGCTTGTGTGTGTGCAGAGGGCTCAGTGCCCTTAAGATGTATATTTTAAACCGTTTCCCTTTTTGCCATGGAATTTTTCTATTTGCTACTTCTTGCACTATGCTTCCACTGTTTCTTACTGGGTGACTTCCATTTTGAGTAGCTGAGGCTCATGCATCAGTTCGTACCCCCTCTTGTAGAGTTACATCAGCAATTAATGTAACATTTCTGGAAGTTCTTTGTTTAAAATCCCCACTGCCATGTGGTCTCCTACGTATTCTTCTTTACAGATGCCAAAAGCCACAGTGCTCTGGTTGGTCATATAGGGGCCCGTACAATGGCTTCCAGGTTTTCTGTGGATCTCTTTTGGGAAAAAGTACACCCATTTGTTCATTTCAAAAATGAGTGTGCATTAAAAAATGCTCAATTATTTTAAGTTAGCCTCCTTCCTGAGTAAAGAACAATGGTTTATAACTACTTTCAGCTTAAGTAAATGAGCTGTTACTTCACCTCTGTGCGTGAAGATTCATTGCGCTTCAGCATCTGTTGAAGTTCCCCATCCTCTTTAGCCATTCTGTGGGCTTCTCAGATGGAAAGGTTTGGGGAGGGCTGGATTTTGGTATTCTCCCCCCCCCCCGCCTTTTTTTTTTTTTTAAATATTGGTTCAGTATCCGTCAGCTTCTGGCTTCTGATACCATGTTTGATTTCTCCTAGCATGGAACGAGAAATTTCATTAGAAGAATTGAAAACAATCCTGAAAGCTACGCTATCTCTGCCTCTTCCAGCTTTGCTTTTTAAAGCTTAATGCATAGCTCCTACTCCAGCCCTTTCCTACCTTGTTTCTTGTTACAATTTTAAAACTACATTATGTGTCTCCTAATATTTTATTTATTAATGGTGATCACTGTAGCATGAATAAATGAAACAGGAGTCACTAAAATTAAAGGATTTTTTTTTTTTTGCATTTCCCCTCCATTCTGCAGCCTTCAGATCAGGTTTGTTTCAAGTTCTTGGAGAAGGTTAGAGACTTTTTTCAAGTTTTTGGATATGTTCTAGTGGATAATTTTGCAGATCGAGTATCTTACATGGTACCTTATTCCAATTTTTCCACCACTGTGGCACTGTAGCTGGGGAAGTGCTGGCTCAGCAATCTAGAAAGCAAGAGTCACAAGTCTACTTCTGAACTCGGGGTCTTTCACTTGACAGGGCACCATCTATGCACTGCTAGCAGAACAGTTCACCTTTGAACATATGCTGGTGGGGTCTGTATTATCGGCTATAGGATAAAGAGCACAGTAATGAAAAACAGTTTGTTTAAACATCTTGTTTGTAGAGTGATAAGGTAATTTACAAAAGGCTATTTGTCTAAATTCTGAAAGACTAATGAATCTACAAGGCCTTTTTGTGACAAGATGCCCAGTTAAACATAATGAGCAAATAATTTTATCTATTTAATTATTAGCAGGAATATTCCAAAAGTTTTAACATCAGATATGACAGCAAAAGGGTTTTTTCATTAACCAGACATTACTTGAGAAGAGTATAAAAGAAACACCTTTCTCCTCTGTCTTTCTACCTTTCACATAAATTCCAGGCCCCCCCAAATCTGACACCATGAAGTGGGGAACATTCATTTCTTTTATTTTCTTGGTAAGCTTTACCGAATCAAAAACCCTGCCCAGAAGATATCGGGATGTAGGTAAGAATATTTCTTGTACATTAACTATAAGCTTTCATATAATGTCCACACACAACTTGTTGTGGTCATTTGGGGATCTCATATGATCATTGCCCATTCTAAAACAAAAAAGTAAGATAAAAAGTTAACAGTTATTATTGATACATCTGACTAGTACATCACAGTTATATAATGGCTCTGACTTCACAGGAACAAGATCAAAAACACACAGTGGGTCTGACTTCTCAAAATAGGCTACTACATTTCAAATACAATAACCATGATTACCTACTGGATTTGTGAGCATGGTTTAGAAAACATTTAAGGTTCTGAGTCAGACTCTGCAAGTACACGGTCTCTTTTCAAGCCAAATCTGCTCACCTTTTTCATGCAAGTCATTGGGAGCTAGGGGAGATTTGCATGAGTAAGGTAAACAGGATTTGGACTTTATATGTAATGCTCAGTTTGATACACCTGTCAGTAAGAGTCTTAGTATTATTAGCGCTATCTAGTGTTTCTTAAAATATGTTTTGAAGAACAAACTGGGTGAATATTTAGGGCTCAATTCCGCCACCCTTACTTATATTGATTAGTACCTTATTCTGTAAGCAGTGCAATTAGTTTTAGTGAGTAATGGTAGCAGAATCTAGCCCTTAATATTTAAAATCTAGAAGATGTTTTCTGTCACCTTTTTCCAATTTTATGTGATTATTCTCCAGTTTGTGGCTTATTAATGCTTTGAGTATCCATGTAATATATGGGACAAATGTACCAGTGTACAATATGCAGGATGGTTTTAAATACACAGAGCTTCATCAGTCATGTTGATTGTACTTTCATCTTGGGAGCTACTTTATAGAATGCAGAGGCAGGTCCTAAAAAAAAAAAAAAAAAAAAAAAAGTGCCTACTAAGAATCTTAGATTCCTAGAAAAATGAGGCATTCTTGAGATTCCTGGTTGAAAGTCTGGTTTCCACAAATGCCCGGGGACAAATAGTTAGATTTTCAGCACAGACTTCTTTCTGGCTACATTCTCAGATAATCACTTCTTTCACTCCTGTGCGGTTGAAGCATTGTCTTCAGTATGTCCAAGATTGGGCCCCATTAGGAAAGGGGAAAAAAATTGCATGCAATCTTTAGCCACTAAGACCCATTTTGTTTCATTGGGCCAAATTCACCGTGGGTGTATGAGGGTGAACTCCACTAACTTCAAAGGAGTTTTAGCCACTCATGCAGTGCTGATTTTAGCTCATTAACTTTAAAGACATAATCCCCCATTTTAACTCAAACTGGCCAATGATCAAAGATCCCTTTAAATAACGAAGCAAGGTTTTAAGATACTGAGGTACTAAGTACTTGAACCACCATTACCAAAGTATCAGAGCATTTAATTGTTAGCATATTTATTCTCATCATAACAACCATGTCAGGTGGGGCAGCGCTATTGTCCCCATAACCCAGACAGGGAACAGAAGCAGAGGGAAACTAACAGACCTGTCCAAGGTCACATGGGAAATCAGTGGCAGAGCAGAGATGTGACTGGGTAGCACCCTAACTATTCAACTATCCTTCTTTACAGATCAAGAAAATGCTTCATAAAATACCTATGTATTAAACATTTGGTGATTCAAAGACCAAATTATCTTCTTTTTCAGACGAATCACACACCCTTGGCCATTGTTTTACTGAGCTACACGAGGAGAATTTTAAAGGCGTGTAAGTGTGACTGATAAAAATCCAGCTGAAAGTGTGCAGCCAATGATCCTTACGGTGTATTTTTATCCAATTCAGAAATGAAAGACTACTAATGAGTCAGATACTGAAAAAAAATACATTAAAAATATTGGCAGAATAAAAGGCGATCTTCAGAGCAACAAAATGAGTCAGAGCAAACATCACATAAAGTGAGACAAATTAGATGACTTGGCCTTTGCCCCCACCTATGAGGAAGCGGGGCAATAAGAACAGGCCCTTGCAGCTCTATGCAGACTGCTCTGACCTCGCCTGTGGATATGCAGGTGCCAATGGGCCCTGGGCACCTGTTAGTCCTCAGCTAGGGCCAGAACGAAGGGAGTGGGGATGGGGAGAAGCAGAGAATGGGCAGAACCTTAGTTGCATCCTTCCCCCAAATGAAGTGCTGGCGTGCTTCAGTGAGGGGCACAGGGAGAGGCTATCCACCAATAGCAGATTGCTGTCCCTCTGGAGAAGGAGCAGCATGGGAGAAATTATGACTCAGAGGGCTGTTGATGAATTACAGTGCCTCCCGGGATGGTGCAGCTCATACACCACCCCTGGCTCAGGGCTGAGCTTAACAACACTATCTAGTCCCAAGTATTAGCTACCCGTTATCCCCACCAGTTCATAAACTCAACTCCAGGAGATACTTCAAATGGCAATGGTCAAAGGAACTAGAGTTTTAAAAGAAAAGACTATTTCTGGCTAGTAGGAACCACGGCAGCCAGAGACAAGCCAAGATCAAAACTACAGGGAAGTTAGATTTTGTCACATTTAACAAGAATAAGGTGTTGGGAAGGCACATTAAATTGTTTCCAAAGATGGCCTGGACATCCATGCCAATTGTGCAGAATCCTGCCAATATTTCTTCCCTGCCCTTACTGTAGTCCATTGACTTTTTCAGCCTTTCTGCAATAATACCGGGAGGAAAGAGAACTGCCAGTTGGAAACCACTCTCTGCAATGCAGATCTCTGCTGTTTACACAGCATAGGGATGGGAGAAGTTCAAGCTCTGATAAGCTCTTGTTTCTTCCAAGCAGTGCAGATATTATTTATAGCTACAGATTCCTTATGAAATGCAGCTGACGCTTTACGGGGACACACACACACACACACACACACACACACACACACACACACACACACACACACACACACACACACACACACACACCCCTTTGAAAATTCTTCTCTTTTCTTCTCTTTGAAAGCTTGATGGACAGTTAAACATTTTCACCTTCTCTGTGTTTCTCAATTTTTATAACTTGAGGGCATTTTCATAATAGCAGGATCCATGTTTGAGAGTTCATCAGCTTTCATCATAGTTAAGTGGGGTTAAGATGCTTAATTACGATGGTTCTTACTCAGAGTTAAGTGGACAGCCAAATCTGGGGTCAAGAAAGCATACCCATCCCTCCATGATGGTTTTTTTTGCCTTGCCTGGGAACAATGAGTGTGGATCATTGGTAAGGCTGATGTGAGGGTCTTTCACACTATCAGTTTTCTGTAACTGCAAGAGTCTTGGTGGAATTTGATTGCTTCCTAACTTCTAATTTTATATTCTTGCATCAGAGGATTTTCATTTCAGAATGGGGGCGGGAGAGAATGGGAACCAGACAAAAAAGTAGGAACAAGGTATCATACAAATAACCCTAATGGTCAGAGGGAGAAATACTAATTATGATATCCAACTAAGATGAACGTAAGAGACTGATTTGCCATGATAATGGACACATGGGGGCATGGAAATCTCTATTGCAATGCATTAGCTCTACCATGGCTACAGAAAGACAAATTAGTTTAAACTGTCTTCGATTCAGCATTGAGCAAATGGTTCAGCATTGTGGTTCTTCAGCCATTCTCCTGTAGGTTTGAGATGGATCTTCATCATATTTTATCACTACACAATGAAAAAACATGACTATAAGTCTGATTCCACACTGACTTTACCACCATGGTTCAGTAGGTCAAGAAAAATTGTCTTTAGTTGCATCTCAGGTTCTATGTTAGACCTGTCCTCCAGCCCTCCAGCTCCTATGAGGAAGTCTTTGACCTCTGGATCAGACATAGCACCCACACAGCTTGAAGAAATCAATTTTGCTTTTTGGTAGCTAGCTATGTATGTAACAATATTATGTTGTTGCAGTGCCATGGCCATATTTGCTCAGAATGTGCAGCAAATCACTTATGAAGAAGCAGCTAAATTGGTAAAAGATGTCACAGACCTTGCACAAAAATGTGTCGCCAGCAAGGCAGACCCAGAATGTCTGAAGCCACTGGTAAGCCAAGATAATATTATTATTGTGGCCAAGAAAATGTGATTGTATTTCTGTCATGACCAAGATTTCCAAAACTGACTAGTGATTTCAGGGGCTTCAATTTTGGATGTCCAACTTGAGGTCCCTCAAAGGAGCTTGATTTTCAGAGGATAAGTGCTCAGCACTTTCTGAAAATAAGGCTCACTTTAGGGCATCTCAAGTAAGGCAATGAAAAACTGAAGCCCTCCAAAATCTTTAGTCACTTTTGCAAAATCCTGGTCTGTATCTTTTAAAAAAAAAGTCTGCTTAGACAGAAATTTGGCATCTAAGGTCAATGTAACTAAATTCAGTAGCAGCCAGTGCCACTCATTACCAGCAAGGAAGGAGTCTTAATTTGTTTTTAGCAATTAACTCATAGCAGTCTGACTTTCTGTCAGAGATGGGGTCTGAACAAAAATGTTGCATCCAAATATCCTTGAAATTTTGTTTCAGTATCCAAATCTGGATTAGATTTGTGCACATGCCACCTATTTGTTATAATGGGCTGAACCAAAACCCTGGATCCAAGCATCCCAGCTCTGTGGGGAGCTTGAGATCTGGATCTGAATTTTGCTGCTTGAACTTATTTTGTAAGTAGGGAGGAGGATGCTTTTCATCACACAGTTTCAATTCTTGTCATACTTGATGTTATAATATAGAGGTGGACAAACCATCTTGGTTTGGGTAAAGATTTGAAGATTATCTGAACCTCAGTGGGAGCCGCTGGGTGCTCATTATGTTTGAAAATCATCCCACTTGTTTAGCTGCCTAAACATGGATTTAGGAGCCTAAAGTGAGGCACCAATTTTGATAAATCCTGGCCTATAAGTTTAGGGCCCAATCCAATTCCCACTGCAGTCAAAGTAGAAAGGAATAAAAAAAAAGGGGGGTGGAGGAAATCAGTTTGTGTGAGTCAGGGCTCTGTCAACAGTTTATGGTCTTCAATGTTCTTTCCACAAGAGGAAAGACAGTGCAACTACAGACAACCAAATGTTTCTTCTTTCCACAGACTGCCATTTTCCTGGATGAAATCTGCCATGAGCAAGGCCTTCCTGAGAAATACGGGTTAGCTGCCTGTTGTGCTAAAGCTGACCCTGAAAGAAATGAATGTTTTCTATCCCATAAAAATTCTACACCAGGATTCATTTCTCCTTTTAAAAAACCAGACCCTGAAGAGGGATGCAAACAGTACCAAGAGAATCGAGAAGCACTTCTGGGCTTGTAAGTAAACTAATTTTCTATTAGAATCGAATGAGTTACACGCCGTGGTTCTCAGCTCTGTAAACTTACTGTGTGGGTGGGCATGCCACAGCTCCTCTCTCTCTGGGACTGCCTGCACGGCCACAATTTCTCTGCCGGTAACTTGGCCCTCTGGCTGAGTCACCATCTTAAGTCCAACCTTTCTGGAGTCGCATTTGTCCAAACTAGAAGTTAGGGTTACCAACTGTCTAATTGCACAAACCCAAACACCCTTGCCCCGCCCAATCCCGAAGCCCCACCCCCTGCTCACTCCACCCCCACTCCCTCCATTGCTTGCTCTCCCCCACCCTCACTCACTTTCACCAGGCTGGGGCAAGGGGTTGGGGTGCAGGCGCCAGCCGGGCAGTGCTTACCTCGGGTGGCTCCCGAAAGTGACTGGTACATCGCTCTGATAGCCGCTCCTGCAGCCCGCACGCACTGCCCCTACAGCTGCCACAGGCCATAGTTCCCAGCCAATAAGAACTGTGGAGTTGGCGCTCGGGGCGAGGGCAGTGTGCAGAGATCCCCTGCCTCAAATCTCCCGATTTGGCTTCAGTAGCCTCCGGGAGATAGAGCCCGATTCTGGGAGACTCCCAGCAAAGCCAGGAGGGTTGGCAACCCTACTAGAAGTCCCAGAAACATCTTAACAGGGGAAAAAAAATCTTTCTGCCTTATCTGAGGCTAGTTCTTAGCATGTCTTTATGGCTCAGCCTGCAGCCTCCCCACTCAATAATCCTTGCCAGGGGCTTGTATGCTCCCTTTCCTGGGGCCAGTAGGGGAACCTAATCCCACCATCTATTCTGGGTTCTGGTCCAGGGACCCTGTACTGAACAGACAGTCTGCTCCTTCACTTGCACTGCAACTTCTCTGGGTCCCTTCCTACCCACTCTCTCCAATTCCCCTTACTTCTCTCCCCTGCTTAGTCGGGGGTCTTCCCCCAGCCAACCTGCCTAAAGAGCTTTCCTCACACTCTTCCTGCTTGGATCTTCCAAGCAGGTTCCTTTGCACCCCTGAGTTTCCTTCTCTTATAAGAGCCTCCATTCAGCTCTTTCTCCAGGTGGCTTTATCACTACTTAAGCCTGGCACTCACCTTTATCCCCTCAGGTGCTGGCAGGTAACTAACTGGCATCTCAGCTCCCCCCCCCCCGCCCCTATGATCCCATTCAAGATGTTTGTACCTTTCAACTCCCCAGAATGGGGTCTTCTGCCCCCCCTTTGCTCCAAAAGGGCCATTATACCCCAGAATAAACATCAATTACTGTTCTATTATGAACCCTGTTCTAGGACCTGCTAAGTGTGGTTATCTTTCATGGCACTCAGTCCTGCAAGGTGCCAACCACACTGGTTTGATCAAGCAACACATTTGGGCTTAACTTTAAGCATATGAGAAGTTCCCTTGAAGTCATAGGTACTTAAAAGTTAAGCATGTGCTTAAATGTGTTGCTGGATCTGGCCTAGAGCACTCAGCACCTTGCAGGATCGAGCCCTTAAATTCTAGTAAAATCTTAGCACCCCTTTGCAACAGAATTCCTTCCTGTTAAATCCCATTGCATTATACGGTTCCCAGTTATAATGGCAGGAAAATAGCACTGACTAGGGTGGCTGTTATAACAGGCTTTGCTGTATATTAATTATAGAGCAGCATAAGTGCGTGACACTTTACAACCCATCCAAACCATCTGGACTCTGCCCTGGGAGCTTGCGCTCAAAGTTAATTCAAGGCACCTTTCCATTTTAGATACATCTATGAACTTGCCAGGAGGCATCCTTTCCTGTATTCCCCAACAATTCTTGGCGGTGCTGGTCATTATGAGGAGATGATGAAAGTCTGTTGCAAAGCTGATGACAAGGCTGCATGCTTCAATGAAAAGGTATTCTGTTTTAATATGTACATTTACTTCAGGTTTTGATTAGTGGTCTCCTATAGCTAGAGAAATGCTTGAAGCAGAGCTGAAGGTCAGCTTTTTTCATTTTAGTCACCTAAACCCTTATTTAGGCCTCGATTCCAGCAATCACCGCCATTCAGGACAGGACTTAAGCATGTGCTTTCCTGAATTGGGGCCTTTGACTCTTAAGAAAAATGGTCTGATTTTCAGAGGTGCTGAGCACTGGCAGCTCCCACTGCCTTCAAGGTAACAACAAAAACTTTATTTTCAAAGAGAGGACACCGTTTTAGGATTGATGGCTGAGACTTTCAAAGCAGTGTACGGGATTTAGACAACTTCCCCTAACATTAATGGAACATCTGTATCTACGTCACCCAGAGTGTTTGAAAATCTCAGTCAACATTCTGTTATTAAAATTCCTCATTCCTGTTATTCTAAATGAACAAAGTATCTTATCTTCTCTCTTTATCTCTGCCTGTTTGTGTAGTACCGATGTAACCCTTCTCACTATTGAATCTCAGATAGATGTACTTATTTTATGAGATATTGGTGCAATAGGATGGGAGAATGCTAATTGTATTATTAGAATAGCTGCATTAGACTGGCTTGGGGCCTGATACCGTGTGGTGCTGAGAACCTTCACCTTCCGCTAACATCTTTGGCAGCAGTATAGTGTAGTTGAGTACTTTAAGAGGTGCACAGCACTTTGCAAAATGAAGTTCTTAAGAAGGAGGCATATGTACTGTAGCTCATCAGAGCAGATTGTCCGTAACTGCCCAGTTTAAAAACACAGAGTAGTGTTTAATAAAGGGTTTCTAATGAGCAGGATTTCACAAAACTCCGTAACTAAATAAGGGGCTGCTGATCCAGCCACATGAATTAAAACGATGTGATCCGGCTTCCTTTTGCTTTGGTGGACACTTTATAGCTAAGCAGGAAAAAACCTTTTTGTGTTTCTGCTAAAATTCTCTGTTTCTGATTCTGCTTTCTTCATTCATTTGACCAGTACGTTGTTTTTTGTTTTTGTTTTTTAATGGTTGACCTCATCTTTATAACAGGCACCATCTGTGATCAAGTCAGTGAAAGAAAGTGGCTTGGTACAGGAACAAACATGTGAGATCCTGAAGAAGTTTGGAGAAAGAGCCTTAAAAGCTCTGTAAGTCTGTAGCTTGTTTATTCAATGTACAACTTTTTGGTTACTTAGAAAAAAGGCCCCGCCCGTGCCACAACTGTACACTTGCCAGAAGCCTACTGCTTGTCTTTAGAAGACAAAGTGAACTGAAGGGACTGTGAAAGAGGTGTGCAAAGAACACAAGGCAGGGCCCTGAGATGTTTAAAAAAAAGATACCAGGCCTCCAGACTGTAGCTCTTCTCCTTGGCAATCACTCTCAAGCTGTCTCTGGAGGAGACAGAGATAAGGATGGTTAAGCACCAGGGTATTTTTTGGATGGCTAGAGCTGGTGGAAGGCGGTTCAATTTGCATTTGCCTGTGCTAGTGAGGATGGATGTGCTTCAGGGAGGATTCTCCTGCAAGACCCCATGTAGTGTTGTGCAACCTGGTGATGGAGGCAGAACCAAGAAGCCCTCACAGGATGTCCATTTACAATAGCATCAGAGCTTGAATGAACATAACCCAGGAGAGGCTCTCTCCCCCAACACACTACGGCTGGGAAGTGGAGGACACACAGCTCTATAATTCTAAACTTACCTTCTATGACCGGGGCCTCTCATGAGCGCCTCCTGTCAGCAGGTGCGGCCCTGCACTCTCTCTCTTTTCACGGTGCCCTTGTCGTCCGTTGCCCAAGTCACGCAGTTAATATGCATTTGAACTCACAAACCCCTCCCGAGGTAACGAAGGCCAACAAATGGCTGGCCCTGTCCAAGGTCTTCAGCTCCATCTCTGGGCAATCGGTAATGGCTTTATCCTGGTCTCTGGGCTCAGTCCTCTGCCCCTTCTGGGCTAACTTTAAGGGCACGTCTGCCCCAGGCTTCCTCTCTGGAGACTCAGTCCTGCCCTTCACCTGGGCCGCTAAACAAGCCGTATCCCCTTCTTGGCACTTAGGCCACCCTGCCAGTGGGGTGGGGGGGGACCCAGCCCCCCACACTACTCTGGGTCCCAACCCAGGGAGCCTATAAATAGCAGCCATGTGCTGCTTCCTGTAATAGTTGCTGCTGCTATTCCCTGGGCCACTTCCCACATAGCCCCTTCACCCTTTACCTCAGGGCTGAGATTCTTCCTCAGGGAATGCCATCACCACCAAACCCATCTTCTGATTCTTCCTTGAGCTCTAGCAACAAGCACCATCCTCGCTTCTCTGGCCCCACCAGGGAAATGAATGGCTCCCCCCCCTCGCAGCTCCTTTTTTCTCCACCTGCTGAGCGCTGATTGGCTGCTTCCCTGCAGACTTTCTAGGCAGGCCTGGAAGACCCACCTTTATTGCTCCTTTTCTGGGGCAGGCCATGAGGCCTCCAGCAGGGGACCCGGTACACCCGGTCAAACCACAGATGCCGGTGGAATGAAGCTCTAAAGCTGTAGGCTGCATAGGGGATGTAATAAACAGGTGCATCCTGCTAATATAATACTAATCTTCCCCTCTCCCCAGCCAGTGCTGATGTGACTGTGTTGGCTGGCTCAAGCCCCATCAGTGGAGTCACCTTGCCTCACCAAACCTACCCTCCTTGTGGACTTTCCTGTCACTGTGTATGAGGATGGTTGAAGGGATGAACCTAAGCTCTAAGTGTTTCTTTGCAGAATTTTTTAAAGCCCCTAAATCCAATCTGCAAGCAGGGGAAAACATTATCCTCTCACATAGTACTATATCGTGCTGGCCACTTTTCTTACCACCAGCAGCCATGGGCAACTTTAGGGATTACCAAAGAGAACGGAAGGGGATTGCCATAAAATGAAAGTCCACAAAGCTTTAGTGGTTGCAGGCCCACTTAAATTACTTAGATCACAGTAAATCATTTTTGTGCACATTCATTTGATGGAGGCTGATATGTGTAAAGAGCAGGGACTCAATGTTACTGCTTTGCCTTCTGAGCAATAAGTATACGCTAATTTGAGTCCATTTTATAACAGAACTTACATGTCAGATTTGCAGAAAACTTTATGTGCAGCTAAATGTCTGCACAAAAATGTGCACACCTGAACACACAGTTACCATGATTGTGCATGCAACCACTCCAACTTTTACATGCAGATTGCCTGCAGGATGTGTAATCGGGAATACAAATTAGGCATGCAAATGTACATGTAACTGTAGCATAATTTTCTTAAAACCTTAACTTTTAGGGGGAAGCCAGCTTTAAAATAATGGCCAAATTCTGCTCTCATTTACACCAGCCCAGACCTTTGTGTGTGACTTAAAACTGCAGCCCAACTAGTTCTAAATAGCCACTGTGGTGTTCCCGTGGTGGTTGTGTACCAGTTATAGGCCTGATTCACCAATGTGTAACTTCAGCTTTGTACTCATGAATAATACCATTGTCTTAGATTTTCAAAGAGGCCTAAGGGAATTAAGTGACCAGCTCTTATTGAAGTTCAGTGGGAGTTGGGGACCAAATTTCCTTACCACTGAATTTAGTTGCAGTGTTTATCATTAACTTCAGCGGCAGCAGAGGCAGGCCACTGCTAGAGATCATATTATTGCGTTCTAAGTTTTAAACAATACTTGTATTTATTCTTTCTAGGAAACTTGTTCAAATCAGCCAAAAATTTCCAAAGATTGATTTTGTTACTGCAACCAAACTTGCAACAGATATTACTCACATGCACACGGAGTGCTGTCATAGTGACATGCTGGATTGTATACACGAGAGGGTAAAAGAATAACTTATTTACCACTTCTATGTTAAAAAAATAGGTTTCATAGTGGGGTTTCTTCCTTCTAGTTTTGTTCCTTTTTGCTGATCTTTTATGCATCTGTTAATTGTTTTCCAAATTAGGCATTTAAAGCCTCAAAGATTGATACATAGATGAGAATTGTTCAACCTGCTAAATTATCCCATGTGACTCTGTTTGAGTGAAATAGGCAGAAAGCATAAGGCACAAGAATGAGTTTGTGACTAAGCACTAGACTGGGATTCAGGAAAACTGCGTTCAGTTCCTGGCTCTGCCACAGACTTCTTGTGTAACATTGGGCAAATCACTTAATCTCTCTGTCCCACATCTTCAAAGGTAGTTAGGTGTCTAAATCCCATGCAAGTTAGGCACCTAAATACCTTCAAGGCATCTTCTACTTGCATATTGCAATTCTTTCTCCCACTTTTTGTCTGTCTTGCCTATTTAGATTTAAGAGTTTCAGGGTTGAGACTGTCTCTTACTATGGATATGTACAGTGCTTAGTACAATGGAGGCAGTGTTGCCTAGTGGATAAAGCAGTGGCCTCAGACTAGGGTTCTAGTCCCACTTCTGCTGCTGACTCACTGTCTGCCCTTGGGCAATTCACTTCACCTCTCTGTTTTTCAGTTTCCCCATCCGTAAAATGAAGATACTGATATTGACCTTTGTAAAACAACTCCCACGCCCTCCAACCCTCCTCCCCCCCACCCCCGAGCGGTGCAGATGAAAAACACTGTGTAACAGCTAGGAGGTAGATATTAATGAGGCCCTTATCTCAGCTGGGGACTTCTCTAAGCTCTACTGTATTAAAAATCATAACTGAAAGAGGGGTTTTCCACTGCAAAACAATGAGAAAAACTAGATATAAGTACCAGTCTTTTTTAATTTCTTTACAGGTAGAGCTGTCAAATTATGTCTGTTCCCACAAAGATACCATATCAACTAAACTCAGCGACTGCTGTGAAAAGCAAGAGGTGGAACGAAGCGAATGCATAGTTCAGTTGGAAAATGATGACAAACCTGCAGACTTGTCTCCCACAGTCAGAGAGTTCATAGAAGACAAAGATGTGTGTGAGCACTTTGCCAAGGAAAAAGATGCCTTCCTGGCCAAGTAATGCAGCTCTCAATCTACTCTGGGGTATCTCTGTCATTTAAGTGTTGCAGGCCCAGCATTCCAATTGTTTAGGCCCAGCATTCAACAAGGACAAGTGCAGAGTCCTGCACTTAGGACAGAAGAATCCCATGCACTGTTACAGACTAGGGACCAAATGGCTAGGAAGCAGTTCTGCAGAAAAGGATCGAGGGGTTACAGTGGACGAGAAGCTGGATATGAGTTGACAGTGTGCCCTTGTTGCCAAGAAGGCTAATGGCATTTTGGGATGTAAAAGTAGGGGCATTGCCAGCAGATTGAGGGACGTGATCATTCCCCTCTATTCAACATTGGTGAGGCCTCATCTGGAGTACTGTGTCCAGTTTTGGGCCCCACACTACAAGAAGGATGTGGAAAAATTGGAAAGAGTCCAGCAGAGGGCAACAAAAATGATTAGGGGGCTGGAGCACATGACTCATGAGGAGAGGCTGAGGGAACTGGGATTGTTTAGTCTGCAGAAGAGAAGAATGAGGGGGCATTTGATAGCTGCTTTCAGCTACCTGAAAGGGGGGTTCCAAAGAGGATGGATCTAGACTGTTCTCAGTGGTAGAAGATGACAGAACAAGGAGTAATGGTCTCAAGTTGCAGTGGGGGAGGTTTAGCTTGGCTATTGGGAAAAACTTTTTCACTAGGAGGGTGGTGAAGCACTGGAATGGGTTACCTAGGGAGGTGGTGGAATCTCCTTCCTTAGAGGTTTTTAAGGTCAGGCTTGACAAAGCCCTGGCTGGGATGATTTAATTGGGGATTGGCCCTGCTTTGAGTAGGGGGTTGGACTAGATACCTCCTGAGGTCCCTTCCAACCCTGATATTCTATGATTCTATTATTCCAATTTAGAAGCCAAAGCTTTGCTTGCAAAACTCCAGCATGTGAACTAAGCCTGTACGTGGGAATGCGGTCAGTATAGAAGCCTATGTCTTGACCCATTAAGTCTGGTTTAGGCACTGAGTAGGTTTATTGCAAACAAACAAACAAAAAAATAGTATGCCTAATTTTCAAAGGGGTTTTTATTTCAAATATTGGCCTTTATTTGTATTTGCCTTTACATTTATCATGGGTTTTTATTAACGCATCTGTAAGCCTTTTACGTGACTAAAACAATGAAAGTTCTGCTCGCCTCATAGTTCTGTAATTCCATCATCCAGTAACTGAACTACTGTGTTATTTTTGGCTTTGAAGGGGGCTTAATGGAATATTTAAAAACATTAGCACAAATATAAACACAGAGCTATTTGGTTTTACTGAGGTTTACCTGAATACTGCTAGTTCCATCATTTTTTTAGAGAAAGGGAAAAAAACAGAATCTTCAATGCTTCTGAATTTCACAATGGGATGGGAGCAAATGTGGAACTTCTGATTTCATAAGTTTTCCGCTATTTGGGTTGGTTGATCATAACCAAGAACAGGGTGAAAATCTTAAATTTCCAGTGCTGTCCATTCCAATCCCAGATTCCAATGCTAGCCCTGATTCAGCCATAAACTTGCCTAAACCAAACCCAGATCTTTATCTAAACATGTCTGTTTTAGTCTGATTCTGGCTCTGATTCTACTCCCATTGCAATCAATAGCAAACATTTCCATTGGCTTTAATGGAAGCATGATCACATCCCAGATATACACCCAGAAGCTGTTTAGGTCAAATGAAATACGATGCTTTCGTTTATGAATGTGAAAACCAACATCTTCTGGGCCAGATTTTGGGTTAGAAAAAGCCGATTACCTCACTTGAATGACACCGTATCTGAGGACTTGGTTCATTTTTGTTAAGAATTTCGCTAGCATTTAGATGTGAGGTAAAGGGAGAAAGCTAAGCTGTGCATTTATAGTTAGAGCGGGAAGAATTTTTTTTGACAAAAAGATTTTCGATTAAAAAAATACCTTTTTGCATTTTCCTCAACATTTTTCAGTTTTTCATACTCTCCCCCCCCTCAAAAAACAAAACACCACCACCCTGAAAAGCCATTGTTGGGGATTTCAAAATTCAAGACGTTTTTGTTATTTTAATTTCTGATGAAAATTTAAACAATTCATCAAAAAAAAAAATTAGCCAATGTTGAAAAATCTTCATTTTCTAAATGTTTCATTGGAAATAGAATCCATTTCCCAACCAGTTCTAGTAACAGCCAGATTAACTTCGTGACCAGGAGGTGCTCAGCACTAGCAGGCTCAGGACCAATAACTCTGCACACCAAAATAAATAACTGAATAGCTAATCTTTACCATAAACCCTGCAAATAAATGAAATCTGCATGTATCGTCAGTAGCCACACACAAATTGTACATTAATCTTGTGCTAAAATAGGGCCAAATTTTTCATTAATGGCCTGTAACTTCAAATAAACTAAATAATAATAATAATCTTCAGCTCTTTAGGTTAAAAGGTCCCTGAGAAGAAAAACATCTTATCATCCTTATGCTTTAAACAAGTCGAGCTGACTCTAATAAGCGTGTCAGATGAGCCAAACAGCAAGAGTTGTTCAGACAGATGTACTCTATACAGTTCAGTTACAAGTTGCTGGGCTAGCCTCACCAGGTGGAATGCTATGGCCTGTTTTCTGCAGGGGTCGGGCTAGATTATAGTAATGGGCCCATCTCGCCTTAAAAGTTATGAATCTTTGAAGGGCCCTAATTTCTAATGCTGACATCGTTCATGTGTTGCAGATTTGTCTATGAATACTCAAGACGACATCCTGAGTTCTCCCATCTTATGCTTTTAAGAGTTGGTAAAGGCTACGAGGAATTACTGGAAAATTGCTGCAAAGAGAGTAACCCTCCCGAGTGCTACGGCAAAGGGGTGGGTGCCACTGAACTTCATGTAATAACTGGGAGGCCTGAGCAGAATTCACAAACGGTCATTGTCTGATGCCGATTGAGGCATGAGGTGGAAGCATTTCCACTCTCCTGGTCTGGAACTGCATCCCAGGGTTTCCTAGAAGGAAAGAGCAGTAGTAATAAGGCTCTATGGTCTCCAGTCTGCAGGAAGGCAACTGGAGTCTTCTCCCTCTTCCATTATTTGAACCATGTTGGGTTTGCTGGGAATGAACATCCCTGTGCGGGAGATGTGGGTGACAGCATCTGCTTATTCAGTGGCAGCTGGAAGTTCTCCTCTGCTCTCCCCGGGCACTGATCCTAGAGCTAGCTAGCTGTTCAAACAGGAGCGGGTAGCTGGGAGGGACTCCTGCCCATTCGGGACAAGTAAGCCCCTCTCTTGGAAAACAGGAAGTAGGAGAGGATGGCAGCAGAGCCCTCTCTCCACACGCAAACACTTGTTTTTAAGGGGTGCACTCTAAATCCCACATCACTGATCCCTCTGCCCCTTCCTTGCACCTCCAGGCAGATGGCTCCTAGGGAGCTAGTACTGCTGTGCTGCCCTATCTGTGATCTTCACATGGCTAGAGAGAGGTGCCAAGAAAGGGAGATCTTAGGTCTGTGAAATCCCTGAGCCCTTTGGGGTCTTTGTGGGCTCCAACCAATGAGCTTCTCAGCATCCCTAATGCACCCCCTATGCACCTGCTTGATTGTCCTCAACATTGGTCAGCACTGCCTGGAGCTCCCCTTTGTGGCAGTTAGGATCCCCCACGACCCATAGGGATGTGGCCCTGAATAATTATCCACTCCGTTATTTAAGAGATGTAGGGGCTAATGGTCTATACACTAGTTATGTTCAAATAGTTGAGGCATCAGACAGTTGAGGGAAATTTTAATGCAATCAGCAGAGATATGATGATATGTCAGATAACAGGAAGTTGTGGATAATCAAAGCTGCATTGTGAGGCAGTAGTATTCTGCATTGCACACTAACCGCTTTACTAATATAAGCAGCGGAGAGTCCTGTGGCACCTTATAGACTAACAGAAGTTTTGGAGCATGAGCTTTCGTGGCTGAATACCCACTTCGTCGGATGTATGTCTTCACCCACGAAAGCTCATGCTCCAATACCTCTGTTAGTCTATAAGGTGCCACAGGACTCTTTGCTGCTTTTACAGATCCAGACTAACACGGCTACCCCTCTGATACTTTATTAATATAGTTACATTCTTTTTCAGGAAGAACTACTCAAAAAACAAGTCCAGGAAAGCCAGGAATTGCTAAAGACAAACTGCGACTTCTACAAGGCACAGGGAGAGTACCTCCTCCAAAACTTGTATGTTTGGGGTTTTGTTTTTTTGGTTTGTTTCCTAATGAGCATCCAACCCTTGTTTACCAGTTTTAAATAACAGGGGGCCATATCCTCTGCTGGTGCAAATCAGTAGAGCTATGCTGATTTACACCAGCCTACGGTCTGGTGTAAACACCTTTAGGTTTTGTCAGGGTAACATTCTAGCTCATGAATTAGGTCCATATTTCAATTCATGAAGTGTGAAGATAATAAATACTTTGTTAAACTGCCTGGTATCCTGTGTATAATACAGGTCAGGTTTGCTGATCACTGAGATGCGCAATTTCCCTCTGGCTGAATTCTGAACCCTGAGCTCTGACTTAAAAGCCATAGTATGGCTCAAAGTGAGTTGCTTTGCCCTTTCTCATAGGCTCCTGTTCTCTCTGTGTGCTGCAATATGCCCCACTTGTGTGTATTAACAAAAAAATCTAACTGTGCAGGAGAGGGACCAAAACTTGAATAGACTGAACAACCACCTCATCCCAAGTGACAGTCCCACCATGTCAGGGTTGACGAACATTAGGACACAGGGAGCATGGACAAGCTCACAAGGCTGCTGGCTTTGGCCCTAATTCAGCAAGGTTCTTAAGCACAGGACTAACTCTGAATGAAGTCACTCGTACTACGCGTGTGCTTAGCGCTAGGCATCTTCTTAAGTGCCTTGCTGAGTTGGTCCCTTCTTCTCTGGAGAGATGTGCAGGATATGCTGCCCTCTCAGTCTTGTCCTTCTCAAATCAATACATTTGCTTTTAAAAATGCCTTTGGAACAGGAGAAATGTCCCAGCAAACCTGGCTTGACCATCAGTCTATTCACCTTTCACTCCACAGTCAGTGTTTTTCTTGCCATACTTGCTAATGATCATGTTGTCTTTGAAGAAGAGTGGGTTCTTTTCCAGCCCATCTCCTGCCCTCCTGCAGCCTCCCATGAAGTCACAGAGGGCTCAGTCTTGCAAACAGATGAGGTCCCTTGACTCCTATTGAAGGCAATGGTAGAGTGGTGGTAGTTGTAGGTAAACACAAAGGACTTGATTCTTATTGCTTACACCTGTGTAAATGGAAAGCCACTGGCTAGACCCTCAGCTAGCATGAATGGTTGGAGTTCAATTGGAGGTATGCTGATTTACACCTGCTGAGGATTTGGCTCATCAATTACTAACCTGCTGGACCCCCTGTAATTGAGAGGTTGTTGTTGCAGGCTCCTGGTCCGCTACACCAAGAGGATGCCTCAGCTGCCATCCAAAGAGCTGCTCCACTTCACAAAGAAACTGGCAGAAGTTGGCGCCAAGTGCTGCCATCTAAGTGAGGACAAAATATTTCCTTGTGCTGAGACAAATGTGAGTATGTTTCTTTCCTTATCTCAGTACCATTTGTTCCTGGAGACCTTGCTGTCTCCCCACTATTCCCAATCTCCAACTGCCCAGAGGGTCTAGAGAGAAGCTCTAACTCAGAACTCCCCTGAGGTAGCAAAATGTACAACTTGTCACTGACTTGGCCTTGAGGTGTAGGGACAGACCATGAGCTGGTGTAAACAAGCATCTTACCATTGAAGTCAATTGATTTATATTAATTGACACCAGCTGAGGATCCAGCATATAGTTTTGCAAACAGAACAGTCAGGCTACAGTGAAGCATGTCCTTTGCTGAGTCAGGGCATTAGTTACACATGCTGGAACTCTGATCCCATTCCCATTGCAGTCAGTAGCATGTGTCTCCTGCATATCTTGGGAGCAGAACCAGACTGTGAGCAAATATGGCCTGGCTAGGACATTGCTCCCTTGGGATGATTAACTTTAGATCATTCTTCCATCACTGATACATCTACTTCATGGGCCAAATTATTAAAAGGGCCACAAACTGGCCTGCACATGTACTTTAGCATATGCAGTTTTTTGTGCAGTGTCACATGTACATATACCTGTAAATCCCTGCTGGTGCAAACAAATCAAGTGCATGTGTAAATTCCATAATTTGTGTGCACAGATGACAGCACATTAAATTGCTTATGCCTGGAGGCCACTGTTTGAAAATCTGGCCCCATTTTGTGTTGATGGCACTCAGCTTTCAATAGGAATGTGGGCTGGTGCTTCCGTTTAAGGAATTTGCTTTAAATGATAAAGGTTTTTATTTATAAAGGTTGAAATCCTCATGAAATTACCAAGGACAGTACGTGTCTGGTTTTTTTAAAATGCCAATGTAAAAAACAATTCTCTCTCTCTCTCTCTCTCTCCGTACAGGTTGACCTTATTCTTGGCCAAATATGTCGAAGACACTATGCCAGTACTATAAACCCTAATGTCTGTAAGTGCTGTAGTAACTCCTATGCTCTCAGAAGGCCATGCATTAGCGGCTTGGGAATCGATGAGAAGTATGTGCCTATACCGTTGACTCCTGATCTGTTCACCTTCCATGAAGACTTGTGTGCAACTCAAGAGACAGAGCTACAGAAAAAGAAGCAGGAGTAAGATATGCCTGTTTATTCTGTTTTCCTCAGCTTCTGTTTCACCCTCTTCTTGTCTACCCAGCATTCTCTCTAGCATCTACTGTTTCCTCTTCCTCCTTCAAATCCCGTGTTTAAAAAATCGCTCTTCCAGAAATATTTACTTATGTCTTCTCCTCACCAATTCTCCAGATTTCCACCCCTGCTTCCTGAAGTTTTATACAGTTTTTTGTTTGGTCTTCGGTTTCCTTCCATTGTAAGCAACTAATTTTCAAATGTAGGTGGCTACATTGCGATTTAAGCACCATGGGTAAAATCAGTGGGATTCAGGCTCCTAAATCACATAGGTGCTACTGAAAATTTTATCCCTGAGGAATAAAATTTTAAAGCTGATCATAATTTTATTTTTGGGTGCCTAACATGAGAGGCCAGAAGGAGGTCTGATTTTTTTTTCAGAAGAAGAGGGTTCAGTATGTTCTGAAAATCAAGTCCCTTTAAGATGTCTCATAATAGCTAAGTTTTGTAACATTAGGGCTCTAAATGCTCATATCTGGACCCCTGAATCAGCAATACGTTCCTAAAATGGGCATTTAGCTATCAAAATATGGCTTTAAGACATTAACATTAAGACAAGCAACTTTATAAATAGGGCTGTTTATGGTGCTTACATGGCCCTGTAACTGTAGTATCTTAATACCTCAGAATCGTTTGAGGTCTTTAGCCCAAGACCCCTGTGAGATGGAGCCATCTTATTCCCATTTTACAGATCGGGGACTGAGGCACAGAGGGTATGTCTACACAGCATTTTGGAACAAGCCTCCCAGCCAGGTTTACACTATTGCTCTAGCTGTATAAACAACGCTTGGAAGCTGTGGCTCGGCCTTGAGTTCGGGCTCTGAAGCCCACCTCCTCCCTAGTCTTCAGAGCCCAAGCTGCAACTTCAGAGCACTCTCTATACAGCTATTTATAGAGCACTAACGTGAGCACTGCTAACCCTAGTCTGTTGACCTTGGCTAGGAGGCTTGCTCCCACTCACCATCTGGCGTTGTCTACACACGGCATTTTGGTGCCTAAGTGACTTGCCCAAGGTCACACAGGAAATCAGCAGCAGAACAGGTAACTAAACCTGGCTCTCCCAACTTCCAGTGAGCACCACTGGGCCATCTTCTAGTCCCCAACAGTGGTAGAACCCAAATATTTCTCTCTTCTCAGTGGCTCTGTGGCACACCTTAGAACTAATGAGACCTGGGGTCTTAGTGTGCTCTCTCTTCTTCCCACAGAGAGCAACTGAGGAGCTGCATCTCCTCCTGGTGCTGGAAACGGACACCTTGGCAACTAGAGCTGTGTTTGTGTAGGGACAGTGCACACATATGAACCATGCCACCCAGGGGCGGCTCTAATGGCCGCTGCCCCAAGCGCGCCGCGCGCTGCCTTCGCCCTCCCGGTCGGTCCCCTCTTCCCCCGGCTCTGGTTGTTGAGCTGCCTCCTGCCCGTGCGGGCCGTCCACGACGGAACGGGCGCCGGAGCCTGCGCGAGCATGCCTGAGCAGCAACCGCGGCGGGGCGGGACCCGGGGACCCCGCCCGACCGGCGCGTCAGCGGCGCCGCGCCGTTCGGGCGGTCCTGGGCATGCTGCCCCTGCGAGCGGAGCAAGCCAAATGCCCCCAAAGCCCGCCGCCCCCCGCCTGCCGCGCCGCGATGCCACCCATATGGGAGCCAGCTGGCGCCTGTAGCTAGTTGGTCTAGCATGTCAGTCAGGCTGCTGATCTGCCCTCCCACCAAACTATTCTTGTCATACACCAAAACAGGCGGAGCTCTGAGGTCCTGGTGCAGGGAGGGGCCCTTCACTTCCTTGGAGTCGCCAAAGTTACAGGTGGCTACAAAAACATTTGCACAATTGCATACAAGGGCCATTCAACCTTACAAGCAAAGGTCACTACTCTGTACTGAGGAATGGTGCAGAGATTTCCACCTATCTGCCAGTTTGTCCATGAGGCAGTGACCAGGTCCAATGAAACTACACAAAGGAAAGGAGGTGATAATGTGACTTTGAAATAAGGATTTGTAGATTTGCGGGCATAGACGCTCTTTGGTAATTCATGTGGTATATATCTTTAAGCTAAGTAGGCATTGCTGTGGTTTGTTCTCCTTTCAGACTGCTCATCAGGCTAGTCAAATATAAGCCCACCATTACAGATGAACAATTGAAGACCATCATTACAACTTTCCTTGGCATGAGAGAAAAGTGCTGCAAAGCAGAAGACCGTGAGGCATGCTTTGGAGAAGAGGTAGCTCCCTTTTTTTCCCATGTATATTTAATCAAAAAGGAAGGCAGGCCTGGGAGGTGTACCTATCTGCATTTTAAAAAACTACTAGAAGTAACCAGAATGGTTCCATTTAGGTTTTTAAAGAAGGAACCATATTGCCTGCATCTAAATATATAAACTCCAAAATGCCAAAGAATGTCTAAGATGCATCTAGTATTAACCTTTTGCTCATGTTCAGAAGTTTACACCTACAGAACACACCCTGTATTAATAGCGTCAAGGGCCTAAAGGCCTGGAGGACACTCCACTGATGTAGGCCTGTGGGCAGGTTCTCAAATCTAATCTAACAGTATCTCCTGAGGGGTAATTTCTAATTTAAATTTCTCTCCTCAAGACCAGCTCTTAGGAAGGGAGGAGTGCTATATTCTCAAACTTAGGTGAAAGCAGTTGTTTCCTAGATTTTTAGTGATTGAATTTCTCAATTTCTTTCACCTAGCTCCATTTCTCTCCCTGTCTCCCCATTCTTTTCCATATTGGTTTAGATTCATTTCACTGTTAAATCACACAATTGCCTCCTTTTGCTTCTCTCTCCTGCCCACCCTAGTTCTGTTCGTCTTTTTCTTAGCACTCTCCCCGTTTTTTTGGCTATTCCTTAGTTGGAATTTAGTTACCAATGCCCTTTCCCCTGCTTGAGCCAGAATGGAATCCAGCTCTCTCCCCCAAAGCTGTAGCTGCTCTGCAAGGCTCTAAGGGGTAAAATGCAGTAAACATTCATTTCTGTCAATAAAAGGAAGAATTTGAGACTCTGAATCCACACAACAAGCAGCTCTATAGAGGTAGACGGGGCCACTGTTTACAGTCCCGTTTCAGAGCGGAACTGTACTTTAAATACTTTTCTAACAACTGCAGCATCTTTCAATAAAAATCTCAGTCCAAGAGTAGCAGCCTTAACTGTGTTAAATACAGTGAGATTTTCTTTCCCTTTTGGGTTCAACCGGAATATTTCAGAGTTGATCCAAGTGAATATAGGAATTGGGTGAAATTTCTTGAAGAGCTAACTTTGCAACTTTATGTATATACAGCATGTACAACTGTATGTTTCTAAATGACAGGAAATGCTCCTAAAGCTAGGATGCTTATATTGTCTGTCTGAATATACATTCTCTTCCAGGATTCTCACATCTATAAACCTTTGTCTTTTTTTCTCCTAGGGTCCAAAACTGATAGCAGAAAGTCAGGTTCAACTGGCACTATAAACCATTGCAGGTAACCTCAGGGGAAATGTGTTCTGAATTACATAAAGGAGTAATGGCATTTTAATAGTGAGACTGTCTAATCCAAATTTCCATGAAGTGTGCTTTGGAACTTATGAATTGCCATGGTGGAAAAGACTAAGGAGCAGATTCTCAGCTGCTGTACACCGCCCTAGCTCTATTGAAGTCAGTGGAGCTGTGACAACTCACACCAAGTGAGGCTCTCCCCCTAATAATCAATCCACTATCTAGTCTCCTACAGTGACCTATGGTAGATGCCTCAAAGAAAGGTATAAACTCCCCATAATGCACCTGGCCAGCTGTGGAACATGAAGCCCAGTCTAGCATCAGTCGAACTAAAGGCCGTGTGGACACTCTTTAAATGGATAGACACCTGGCTTACATCAATTTAGCTCAAAATTATTAGGGACAGGGAAAACAAGCTGAAGTAAGCTACTCAGACCCAAATTAAGAGTTTCCACACAGTGTTTTGCACCAATTTAACTAAATTGAGTAGAAAAATGATTAAGTTAAACTGCTGCAACTACAAGTCCCCTGTATCATGGAGGTGGGTCTTCTTGTTCCAGCTTTATTCTGTGCAGCATAAGAATTGAAAGCTTTTATAATTTTTAGCTTAGCTAGTGTAACTGTAGATTCCATTGATTCTGTGTATAAGGGCCAGCCCCTTAGCCCCCTTTAAACCGCCTTTGTGTCACTGCATAATCAATCATCATCGATTAACTTAGCATTTTAATAGCACTTTGTTGAAAGTACAGTACAGACATTCACTGCTTTAACTTGCTAATGCACACGATGCTACAACAGCACAAGGGGAACTAGAAAGCTGCCTTAAGGCACCTGAAGAGTGTCTTGCTGGGCATCCTGAACAGATGTAGAGCAAAAGGCTGGCATAAAGGCAGATAAAGGATATATTGGACGCAGAGTTGGAATGTGCTGCACTCTGGCAAACCCGTGTAGCAGCATGGCTCCCCGGAAACCTGCCTGAGGTTGCTGTAACTTGCAACAGGGGCCGTTTTGGCATTCCTGTTTATCCATATAAATGAACTGAGGGTATGTGATGCCATCAAATACCAAAAGACAAATATCTCTAAAAGAAAACCCTTTCTCCCAAAGGTTTGCAAACAGATATACCTAGATGTTCAGATTTAATGTGGCTCATTTAAAGTGATTTATCACTACCAAAAATAGAAAGCCACTTTCTTGTTTACCACTGTAAATAACTCATTTTTCTCATTTTTCCTAGCTCATCTGTGAAGATGGAGATAAAGTTCATCTCTGCCCTCTTTACTGCATTTGCTTGCTTTCTTATTAGTTGTCACTGTCATAGTCCTGTGATTCAAAGAAACAAAGGCAATTCTGCTCTTACTTTCATCTCTCATTGCTGCCTTTCATTCAATAACGAATAAAGCTTTGAATAAACTCTTCCCTTGTCCTGGCCAGTTGATTCATCACATTGGACAATCGCGCTCAAACAATTTTCTACAAAATCATTGCCATGTTTGCAAATGGCTGGTACCATTACAAACTGGTAATTTTGTTTCTTTAACAGTTCAGGTGGTGGAGACACTGCAGAAAAATCCATCCAGGCCCATGCCAGGTTTCAGTTATTTTTATAATGCCCCAAAGTGTTAGACACTCTGCAAACCTGGGAAGGCAGCTCTTTGCCCTGAATAACTTACAACCTACATATACAACATATGATAAAGGAAAGGGAACGGAATTCAATAGATGACACCACACTCGAAGGATGTACTTGACTTTCAAGCTCAACAAAGTCAGTGGCACTTACATTTAAAATTAAAGCCTGCGTTTCATTTCTTTGCTGAATCACAGCCATTTTTTTTCTTTTCTGGTTTCTTATATTTTTAAAGTCTTCTCCATCTGTCTTAGTCTTGGTTTTTTACAACACTTACTTCTTTTACTTTTCATTTGTATTTCACGCATTGATGAGTTTGACAGAGTAGAAATAAAACATAAAAGTAACATCAAGAAACTGCTGAATTGGAATTAATTTGCAAACTAGATACCATTAACTTGGGTTTGAATAGAGACTGGGAGTGGCTGGGTCATTACACAAATTGAATCTATTTCCCCAGGTTAAGTATCCTCACACCTTCTTGCCAACTGTCCGAAATGGGCCATCTTGATTATCACTACAAAAGTTTTTTTTCCCTGATGATGATAATAGCTCATCTTAATTAATTAGCCTCTTAGAGCTGGTAGGGCAACTTCCACCTTTTCATGTTCTGTGTGCAGATCTATCTTCTTACTATATGTTCCATTCTATGCATCCGATGAAGTGGGCTGTAGCCCACGAAAGCTTATGCTCAAATAAATGTGTTAGTCTCTAAGGTGGCACAAGTACTCCTATTTTTTTAAAGGCTCATTACCAAGCAGGAACAGCACATTAAAGCTAAGTACTGTGATTTCTGAAAACGATACATATGCCCCAACATACATGAGTGTAACTTGATAGGGTCATTTTGACAAAAACAAAAGCCTGGGCTACCAGGTTGTATCTGCTCATGATCTTGCAGTACCAAATGGAAGATAAATTTGACACTTGGAACAATATGCACAATGAGAGGGTGACCAAGATCCATGTAGACAGACTAGTTTTCCCCTTAATTGAGACATTACTTTAAATGTAATAAGGATAATTGGATATGAATCTGTTTTCCTCCGTGATAACCTTTGTAAGGACGAACTTTTACTCTCATAATTTATCCACTGGAATGGGATTATTTTATTTGAAAATAGACCTATTAGATTTAAAGTACCTTAAATCTATCCATTTACACTCTCAGTGGGACCAATTTTGCAGCTTTTATGTAAATGTAAAACTCCCCTCTACTTAGGCCTGATTTGGTTAAACAATTAAAGCCAATGGATTTAAGCACTTACTTAAAGTTAAGCCAATGCTTAAGTGCTTTGCTAAATTAAGAACTGTGTGCGTGTAGGTGTTACTGGACCCGAACTTTATTTTTCCCAGCCATTTTCCATATGGCCTGTAGATTGATGAGCTTTTACATCTCAGCCAAGTCACCGAGTTATTAATATGTCAACATTTTCATACTCTGTATTCATAAATAATGACTCACCAGTTACTAGGCTGAATTCCATAGGCCATTCTACATAACACTCATCAGAATTTTTTCAAACATATAATGCACTGGATACATTGCAAACCATTGAGAGAGACCAGAGTTACAAAAAATACCTTTTTGTATTAAGATTAAAACAATCAAATTATATAATTTCTAATCAGCCAGAAGGCTTGTACTCCAGTTACATTAATATAACAATACCTAAGTATGTTGTAGTGCCATCTAACCAGCGCCAAAGGTTACACTCCATCGTCAAGTGAACTGAAAACTCAAGGTGAAACTCAGCTAAAACTTTAACTTGTGCTTGGTTTTGGGTGGAAACCACATAATCATTTAATTTACTTGGTTTTGACCCAAAACCATAAACAGGTCAAGAGTTTATTGAAATGTGGCCTGCCCTTTACAAGCCTAAACCTTTTGGCTCATATTTCCTGTTTTTTAAGGCTTGGCAATGAAACTTTTCAAATACTGCAGCTGCGTTTATTGGCGTAAGGAATGGACAGCTCTAGCTTTGAGATATTTAATACTAAATATTCTTGACTGCGGAATGGTTTTAGCTAAAAAATAAGCACCTTAATAAAAAGTGCACAGGCAGGGTTATAAGAAGCTGTACATTAAAATAAACTAGTTGCCGATAACAAATAATAATTCCCATTAACACCGGTGCTTTTCATTTTTGATGCACCATCCAAGTTACAATGTCTCAGGCAAGAGGAAAGTGGTTATTTATGTTTGTGTCATTTATTCCACTATGTTCTACGGCAGCCTATTGTGCATTATGGTACAGCAACCCCTCAATGTTTGTCCTGTATAATTTGCATAAGTACATGACAGCTCAACATGGGACATAGAAACCACAAGACAAAAGGCAAACACAGCCTGATAACAGGGGGCAGTGAGTTATTCCTATGAATTAGATGGGCTTTATTCACAACTTGGCAAGTTTGGCCTTAGCAAAATGCTTGGGATGGGTGATCCAAGTGACTGATATTAAGGAAGAGACTGATACAGACTCTGCGCTGTGGCCACACAATGCCTGCTACATGGGTGAATTATGCTAGTCTGCCCCAGTGGTACTCACTGGGATCGTACTGCCTATGCATATTTTTGTCTGCTGAACAGAGTCCATCTCAGCCTCTAAACAAGAAGGAACAAGGAAATAGGAAAGTAATCCCTTTCTTATCCAAAAGAAAATACCTCTGAGGGGTCTTGAAGAAACTGATCAATTGTAATCATGTTTAGAGAGAGCTCAATATACAGTGACTTAAAAAGGAGTTTCAGGTGAAAAATTAACCTCTTATTTTTAATCAATTCATTAAATACAAAGCATGAGGGGAAGGGTCTTTTTCAGATCTTCTTATTCAAACTAAAACACTAAAGGTCTGATTTACAAAGGGAAGGGACTTAGGTGCCTAACTTCCATCGACTTTCAATGGGATTTAGCTACCTCACCTGCTTATGTGCCTAAATACCTTCGTAAATTTGGCCCTAGATCCATTAACGAGCACCCCCAGACTCAGACTAAACGATTTCTCTAAACCAAAGACAGCCTATGACTTTATTTTCAGTTTTCAGTACGATTCTTACTCCATCTGGGTGATTACGATATTTCTCTCTGGCTCTGGCTAGTGGGGTGCAAGTGGACAGGTTTCAACGCTGTGCCCTTTTAATTGGCTTTTCTCCTTTCTGAAGTTTCAAGTTACAAGAGTGTTCACAATGTGCAGTACCCATGCTAGAGAACAATACAATTTTTATCAGCTCTTCTTAATTCCCATTCAGATTGCAGTGGAGTCTCTTTTCAATCCCAGATGCACAGTCACCAGCAACACCCCCCACCCCACTTGACAGGCCCATGTGCTATAGATGTCACAGTTATGGCACATTCTCAATATTTCCAAGGATATAAGGGATAGAAAATTAAGTCTCCTTTGACTTGGAGGAAGTGTTTTATCAGTTGCAGGCTGTGACATTATACAGTAGTCTCCGTTTTTATTACTGTTTTACTGTCAAGATGCTGACGGATGATATCCTTCTCCCTACCGTATCTGAGAGAGAGAGAGAGAGAGAGAGAGCGCAATAATTTCAAAACACACTGAACTATGCAGAAATTCAGCTCAAATGTTCAATAAAATATTTGAATGGGTCAGAAATTTTTCATCAGAAAAAAAAATTTCTGATGGAAAATGGCAACTTTGTTGTTAGAAAACTTCTGAAATTTTCTGGATTCCCTGTCCTGTTTGTTTTGGCCACATCATTAGCTGGTTTAAATTGACATACCTCTGTTGACTTCAGTGACAAGTCCTCTACATGCTTAGGCTGTGTCTACACTACACAGCTTTTAGTGACATGACTGTGTCGTTACAGCTGTGCTGCTAAAAGTTGTGCAGTGTGGCCGCTGTTTGTTGGCTCTCCTGCCGACAAACCCACCCCAGATGAGCGGCGTTTGGGTTGTCAGCAGGAGAGCGCTCGTGCCAACAAAACACTGTTGTTGGCAAAACTTTTGTCTTTCAGGAGGGGAGGAGGGGGAGTTAACGCCTCTGAAAGACAAAAGTTTTGTCATTCAATTGCCAGTGTAGACCTAGCCTTAGCTATTGAGCTGTGTTTTTAAAGTGCCTGTGACTGTGGTACATCCTTGGCTGGCGTCAGGAACGTGCGTGTCAGCTAGCTGAAGAGCAGTTTTAAGGGGTGTTGAGTTATACATCTCTCCAGATTACATCTCTCCACAATCTTTAATACAGTGATGTTCAGATCTCAGTGGTTCAGGAGCCAAATTACCCAAAAGAGCCACCGTAGTGTGAATTCGTTGTTTCATTTACTATAGTACTATTCATATTTAAACTGTATAACAGGGGACATATTTAGTTCTGTATATACATATATTATTCTCATAGCAAAATGACTGACCAAGTATTATTATTTTATCAACTACAATCAGTTAATAACAAAGTAAAAGCATCCTGACTAGTTAATAATTAAAACACAGTGTTTTAATATCATGTCCTGCAAAGAGCCAGAGGAGACACATTTAAAAGCCACTTGTGGCTCCCGAGCCTCAGTCTGAGTATCTCTGCTTTAATACATTTATCCTCATAAGGGCAGCACTACGAGCCTCCTTTTACAACTAGAGAACTCGGGTGTAGGGAACTGAACCTGGGTCTCCCGAGTGCCAGGTTAGCACCCTCACCACTGACCCTTCTATTAGCAAATCATTGCTAAGTGCTATGCAAACACTACCAGATTTGTTCTGGCATTTACAGCCACAGCCCATGGGTGTGTGTGTGTGGGGGGGAAGGGGTGGGATGAGAGTTTGGGTGTGGGTGTGATGCAGGTGTGCTCTGGCCCAGCGGCAGTCTCTGGAGGCATTCTGACTGACTGAGCAAGAATATCTCTGGGAGCACTGAGGCTGTGGAAGCTGCAACAGCATTCAAAGGGTGCAGTGTGCACGCCCTGCTGGCCAGTGTGCCCAATACAGCTGTTCCTGGAAGACATCCACAGGTCTTGCACACTGGGATGGTAATCCGTGAGGCTGTGGTTGCTACTTGGCAGGTGTGCCCGAGGGATGAGAAAGGCTACCTGCGCCCTCTCTCTATTTTTGTGCACCTGTGCAGAGCTAGCCACAATATAGCACCATACTGTATATAGGTGCTACTTTGTAGAACCTACCAACGACTTTGAATGAAGTGTATTTTCTCAGACTAAACAAATAAATCAAACCTACCTAGTTTGCTCCTACTTACTTTGCAATTGTCTGTTGAATCTCCCGTTCTTCTTCTTCATCTAGTTTGTGCAGAAAGGATTCCAGAAGAGGAACGTGAAATTTAAGGTACTGAGCAACCTATTGTGGGGACCACAAGAAATGCACATCAGTGAGGTGTGTTAAATAGAAAGAGTATTGGGAAATACGCAGAATGAGGAGGATGTACATACATCACTGGTAACTTCTTCTGCATTCTTGTCCATGAGAAAAAATTGGGCAATCTTTTCTGAGGGACCCTGTAAAAGTCTCTCCAGCAGTGGAGTGTCTGTGTTCTTGAGCCTTTTCTTTTCTGGGAATGAAAACAAATGAATTGATGTGCATGTTCATATTGTGGCACAACATACAGCAGCAACTAATACCTAACCCAAATAATATGGCCAATTCTTTGCTTAGACATACTACTTTCATACTTTGGACACACGCTGCTCTTACTTAACACACGCAACTGTCCTTAACATAAATGGGAGTGCCACATGCAGATCAATGGGAGCATATGGTCCTACAGATCTAAGGCCAAAATTTCCAAACCAGGGACCTAAATTAGGGCCCTAAACTTCTATTTAGGCATCAAAATAGAAACTGGGAGAGAAAGAACCAGGAGTTTCTATTTAGGTGATGAAAAATGGATTTAGGAGCCTAAATTAAGGTCCACTGGCTTGGAAATTTTAGCCTTAGTTTCTCTTTAATAAAATCCCAGTGGCTAATTCTGCAAACCATTCTTTATCTTTCACATTTTGACATGAATGACCAATACATTCCCCTCTGTCCATGTACTATTTTCTAATGAAATAAAGGAAGCAGGGTATTTTTGCTAAACTAAATGATAAACTCTCTGCTGAAGGCACAGTAATATAAACTGGACAACTGAGAGTTAAGATTAGCTTCCTTATTCTGAAAGCCAATGTAAAATATGACAGGAATAAAAATTGCAGACCTCATATACAGACAGCCACCATTTGAAAGGGATTTTGGCTGTTGCTGCCTCATGTAAGTATTTTATTACCCCTTGAGAGCAATATACTATGGGTTTCAAATAGAACCTCCTCTAACAAACTTAACTGGTATCCTGTACTCCCCAAAGTGCTCAGTGGGATTTCACAGCATTTTATCTAAAGTTAGGTCCTTAAGCATATTTTTGCTAATCCTAAAATAACAAAGTTAACTTGACACACATTATATATACAAAGCATATGATGAATAAATTAAGTTCTGTTTTCCACTGAGAGAGACTATACCAGGTCTTCATGAATGGTTTTAGACCAACCTAATCCCCAGTTGGTGGAGCACAGGTAAGGGTACGTCTACACTACGGGACTATTCCGAATTTGCATAAACCGGTTTTGTAAAACAGATTTTATAAAATCGAGTGCGCGCGGCCACACTAAACACATTAAATCGGTGGTGGATTTCTGGAGCGTTGCACTGTGGGTAGCTATTGCTATCCCATAGTTGGAACTTCCGGGTTGAGATCCCAGTGCCTGATGGGGCAAAAATCATTGTCGCGGTGGTTCTGGGTAAATGTCGTCAGTCACTCCTTCGTCTGGGAAAGCAACGGCAGACAAGCATTTTTTCCTGGATTGCCCTGGCAGATGCCATAGCATGGCAACCATGGAGCTTGTTTTGCCGTTTGTGACTCTCACCGTATGTGTACTAGATGCAGAGGCGATTCAGCAGCGCTACACAGAAGCATGCTTTTGCTTTTGCATGACAGCAGAGATGGTTACTAGCCATATTGCACCATCCAAACCCTTCCATAAATTGGAACTGAGGATGATCATGGCTACCAGTCCTTTTGTACCATTTGCTGCTAGTGCCCCTGGTCAATCAGCCAGGGGTGCAAAAGCCAAGAGTGGTTGCTAGCCATATTGCACCTTCCATCGTTTTGTACCATTGGCTGCTGTCATAAGTGCCCTGGCCGATCAGCCAGGGAATGACTCCTGAGTCAATCCCTCCTTTTGGTATCTAAAAATAGAATCTGTGCTGCCTAATATAGGCAAGTGTGCTAGAGAACCACCTGCTCTGTGTCAGAGCAGAAATTATCTGTATGCTATTCACAGGGGTGCTCCTGTAACAACCCCACCTGTTGATTCCGTTCTTCCCCAGCCTTTCTTGGCTACCGTAGCATTGTCCCCACTTGTGTGATGAATTAATAAAGAATGCAGGAATAAGACACACTGACTTGTTAGTGAGAAATGAGTGGAAGGCAGCCTCCAGCTGCTATGATAGTCCAGACAGGACATTAAGCAGTGTGTAGGAGAGAAGCCCAGCATCCCACTGCTAGTCCAGGGGCAACTGAATCTTTTCTTTACACATGAAGGGTGGGGGCTGATGGAGCTCAGCCCCCTGTTGCTATGATGAGGATGGTTACCATATTGCACCATCCATCCACCAGAAAAATTAGGGCCAATAGGCTGATGACAGTCCTTTTGTCCCATCAGCTGAAGCTGATCATGAGGATGGATTTCCATCATTTTGCACGATCAGCTTATGCTGATGATGAGGATGGATTTCCATCTTTTGTACCATCAGGAAGCAAGGATGTTGGTGTTGACTGCTGCACTATCGCGTCTCTGCAGCATTCAGTAAAGATAGGGTGACATGTAAAAGAGTCAGAGGATTGTTTTACCTTTCGCTTCTGGGGTGGGGTGGGTGAGTAGATTGCCAAGCTATGCCATGACCCGCGGACACTGTGTTTGACCCTAGAAGCATTTGGAGCTCAGCCAAGAATGCAAATAATTTTCAGAGGCTGCAGGAACTGTGGGATAGCTTCAGTCCTCCAGTCCATGAGCGTCCATTTGATTCTTTGGCTTTCCGTTACACTTGTCACGCTGCAGTGCGCTGAGTCCCTGCTATGGCGTCTGTCTGGAGATTTTTAAAAAAGGATTCTGAATTTCATCTTCTGTAACGGAGCGCTGATAGAACGGATTTGCCTGCCCTTACAGCGATCACATCCGCATGGTCCATGCGGAGCTCTTTTTAGTTTGATTTGATCGGAGCTCCACGCTGGGCAAACAGGAAATATTCAAAAGTTCGCGGGCTTTTCCTGTTTACCTGACCACTGCATCCGAGTTCAGATTGCGGTCCAGAGCGGTCAGTGGTGCACTGTCACTAACCCTAATCCGATATGTTAATTTTAAAGAGCCATTAAAATCGATATAAGGTGCCTCCTAGTGTGGACGGTTTTGGCGTTAAATCGGTTTTAAGCTCCTAAAACCGATTTAAACGCCTAGTGTAGACCAGGCCTAAGACTCCAATGCCTGTCCCTTTTGTTAAAGATATGAGCAGACTCCAAAGCCCACTGGAAGTATAATCAGAAGTGGAGCAATAGAGAAACAAACTGTTTGGCTTATTTACCTCCTGATGCATGGATGATATAAAGTGCAAATTCTTGTGGACTGTTTTCAATCTGACAAAGAAAAACCAAAATTGACTCAATGCACCGAGTGACAGATTTCACATAGGCTAAATTTCCCCATCATTAAACTGTCAGCGGATAACAGAGATGCACCTGAAATTTGTGGCCTTAAATCACAATGGGCTTTCAGTACTGATAGTAGATAGAAAAATTAGTAGGTGTGACACCCTTAATGATTCTGGATTTTGAACAGGGTCTCACACTAAGGTACCATTTTCCTTCCCTTTGCCCCCAACTACCATGTCATTAATAAAACTAACATTGTACTTTCCAAAAGAGTAATGGATCACCACAGTGGATCATCTCACAAAAAAGTAATGGATCACTACTGCCTTGTTTCCCTGGAAACACTAACATTCCATACAAATCTTTTTGCGACAATCAGATTTGCCAGCTGTAGAGACACCGCAGTAGAGAATTTGGATTTACTACCACCCATTTGCCTAAATAACACTACAAAATGAGTTATGGGTATTATTCATAAAAGTCCACATTCTCCTTTTAGCATTTTATTTCACAACATGTTCCACTGCATTTCACTGACTTCACACTTAAGGGTTCTGTACAGCAGCAAGGTCAGATTAGAACGATCTAAAGCACTATATAAAAGCTAGGCACTATTATTGTTATTATTATTATTAATTATCTCCAGTATGAAGTGATTCTGAAATGGCAAGAACTGCAGATAGGGGATTATATTCAATCATTTAGAACTGTTCTTTTGGCATTTTTTTATGTAACACTCAAATATAAGAGAAGCTATGGGCATCGAGCTAGTGGCACCTTAGTTATGAGAACGTATGAGAGTTTTGACTGAAGACAGTCGGCCAAAGGAAGGGTTATTCTAGTCATCCCAGAATAAAAGATCATTGCAGCCTATTTTTAATTGCCTTTCTGCTCCTGTAACATTCCTTGGCTGCATACATCCAGATGCCATGTTTTATCAGCGAGGTTTGAACATTGGAGCTTCCTCACTAAAACACAGGTCTTGCCACTTGAGCTGAAGGAAAGCTTCTTTTGCTGTAAGCAGTGGAAGTTAGTGACTTTTTTTTTTTTTTTGCAGGTGAGGCACAAATCACAAAATATTTATTTCCACCCTGCCCAATGTAATAGCTATTAAAGCTTACCTTGTTTATATGGAAGCAGCAGCAAGCAGACCAGGCAGCTGGAGTTGCTACATTGGCTCCTCATGCACGGGGCCTACCCCATGGGGCTGAGGCTGGGAAAGCACAGGGTGCAGGCCCCATCCCTGCCCTCCGCAAACCCCCTGCAGTCTGGGCTTAACTGCTACAACCCTGCTATGACTGCACCAAGCAGTGGTTACCACAGCAACACCCTTATAAAGTGACTCCTGGGTGGTAAATTGCCATGGTAACAAGGCAGATTCAGGAGGCACTATTAGCTATACCAAGATTTGAGCCTCTTTCGCTACTGGAGAGAGTGAGCTGTGACATTTAAATCAAATCACAGTTTGTCCTTGACTGACAAACATATACAGATTTAAGTAAAACAGAGTTTTCAATATGTATTTTGTAGCCTGACTGGCGTGGGCTGATGAACTGCCACTAGTTATAAGCAAATCATATTTGCGAGGACCTGTCACTAGAGGGAGACATGGTCACACGCACTAAGCAATACATTAGCCTCCCAGTCTGGGAAAAACAGAAGATATAGTACAGCTTTCCTTACTGTCAATATAATTATAACAAAGTCATTCTCTAGTTCCTCCTGCTCTGGAAACTAAAGTAATGACAGCATCAAACACTTGTCACTAGTCTCAGAACACCTGTGACGCCTTAGGAAAAATAAAACCTACCTTCATCCTTAAAAGTGGCAATAGCACACTTCATTGGTATACTTTCTGTTTGTGGCAAGTCTCCATAATATTTCTTTCCTTAGATACAGTCGGCAACAGAAGGCATTTCTATATTCTGGTTATCTTTTCCAGAATTGTGTGTGTGTGTGTGTGTGTGTGTGCGCGTGTGCGTGTGTGCGCACAAAGAGGATTACCTTAAATTTCTGAAGCAGTTGCTCTATTACCTCTCCTGTTTTCATGTTACTGTTTATTCTTATTTTAGTTTCTGATCCAAAGGCTGGAGTGAAAACTGACGTCTAAAAAACAAGAGCAAGAAAATGTGACATTAACACCAATTTGGTGAAAATACACTGGTGTAAAATCATTCTGGGACAATACGATATATCATGCAACATGTATATTATTCCTTCTTTGCTTGAAATGGTCTGCTCCTTGAAATCTACTTATGCATATTTTAAAAGCATGGTACATATTCCCAATTTTTTCAGTGTGACATATTTCTGTGAACAGATTTATTCAATGTGTGGTTCTTGTGTTTTTTGTTTTTTCTAGTTTCTTAAAAAGGAAGGAAAGAAAGAATATAAAGATAATTAATTAGAATATTATGAAGCTATTCCAAGCTACTATAGTTATACCTATGACAGCATTTCTACCGCAAAATCCTAGATTACAGTTTTTATTTCTTAGCACTAAAATCAATAGACCAAAATTCTGATCTCAGTTATCAGTAACTCTGGGGGTAATTCCACTGATTTTCATGGAGCTAGTCTGCATTTTCCCAGCAGATATGAGTGCTGAATTTGGCTCAATCATTCTATTTGGAAAGTAGTTTAGTTCTGTAGGGCCAAAGATTAGGGTTAAAACTTTTTTGTATGTAAAGATTGTCACAGTCTGCCTGGTCCCTGGGAATGAAATAGGTCCAGAGCCCTTGTACCAGAGCAGGGGCTCCCAATATGCCCAATTAAAAGGACAGAGCAACACCTGGGACTGTAGCGGATCAGGGCAGCTGACCCTAGACAAAAGAGACCAGGATGGGAACAAGACCTGGTGAGTTGGAGACACCCAGCGAGAGAGACAGATGGTGAATCAGAGCTGTCTGAGTGAGGTCAGGAAAAGGGAAAGCTGACAGTTGCCAGAGCCAGGAGGTGTTTCCTGGGGGAAGATGCCTGAAGGCAGAGAAAGCAGCAAGGGGGGTTTGCCGGCTGACCTCCCCAAGCCAGAGAGGACTGTGAAGGCAAGGGGAGCACCACAGAGGATTACTCACTGATGTCTCCGTGTTGGAGAGCTGGACCCAGGGGAAGAGTGAGAGGACCCGGGGGAGTGAGGGACACTCCCCTGGTAAAGTTGATCTCCCAGCAGAGGGGCTGTGGGGGTTCCTGCTGGGAAGAACGGGCTTGCGCTCCAGCTGGAAGGGCTGGGCTAGCCATCTTGGCAGAAGAGGACCGATGAGAAGCCTAGGTGTGGTGGAAGAGGAAGACACCGGACTGGGCTATGGAAGGACTTTCAGCAGAGAGACTGGTGGGACACTTGCTGGGGAGAGCGGGGTTGAAAGGACCAGGTATGGGGGATATGGGAAATGGACTGCGCTTGGGATTTTTGTTGGGGGAATCAGTGAACTGTGTTTTGGTAATAAACTGGCCCCAAGCAGGGGTATTATTTAATCAAGTGAGCCTGAAGTGGATTTACTGGGGATTCTGAACGGGGAAATTGAAGCAAATGTGCCTGTCATGTCACAGCCTATGATAATAATAGACCTTAAATTAATGTCTGGCAAAAAAATGAATGAGGTAAAATACAAACAAGAGTAAAACATTACAAACCCCAAACATTTGAAGGTAGTGTACAACAATTAAAATTAGTGAGATGATGCTGAAGTACTGAATGTTGAAATAAGACCTTGTAAAACTGGGAGATGCATCTCAGGGGGCTATTCCAGTCAGCAAACACATCTGGGAAAGATTTTGGTCAGCCCATGTGGATGTGCATAAGGGAGCCAGGGCCCCCTAAGAGGGCAGGGTGGTACCTGTACAAGGAGTGACCTTGTACAGGTACTGTCCAGAATCTCAGTAAAGATGCATAGTCCCCTGCTCTCTGCGCTGGCTTCCCAGAGACGACTGCGTCAGGTTCAAAGTCTTGGCCCTTTGCTTCAAGGCGCTCCATGGTTTGGGCTATCTATCCATCTAAAAGATCGATTAAAGCTCTAGGGTGAAGGTGACTCTCTTCTCCTCAGGCACAATGGAACCATTTGCCATAAGGCTAATGCTTGCCTCTGCAGGAGACAGAGCTTGGCGGGTCCAAGGCAGCTGAACAAAATCCCACAGGAATGAAGGACCATCCTAAACCTCTCTCCCAAGTGCAAGGCACACTTCTGAGGCCTGCCTTCTCTGACATAACCACAGACCAGTGTGTACAGCATCCCCAGCAGTATTAGGTGCTGGGAAAAGGGCAAGGAGGGATGGGGTGAGGGCAGAGCCACGACTCCATGTCCCTTCTTTACCAGCCAGTCAAGCTAGCCAGACACAGAGTGGGGAGGCTGGAGACTGCTCGCTCCTCAAGCACGGTGCAGCAGACACGGCAGTGACACTGTGCAGGAGCTCTCTGGAGGCTTGGGCCACTGAGCGCTCATGCCACACCTCACCTGATGATGGTTAGGGCAGAATCAAGCCATAAACAAATTGTTGCATTTCACCCCATCAGTTCTCTGCCGCATTCACAGTAACTTAACACAGGAGAGCGTCCACACCTCATAGTTGTAGAAATGCCCATTAATGGAGAACCTGTGCGTGTCCACATCTTTTCTTGCTATTGTGGGGGAATTTTCCCTTTTCCTCACTTGTGCAGCATCACTCAAGGTTCTGCTTCTGTGTGGGGTCAGGGAGTTGAGCTCCTGCACACTCCTTGGCTTCAGGGTGCTGCTCTCATAAGAGAAGCAACCTGGACAAAATAAAACATCATCAGTCCACCTCCCTTTTAGTACAGCCCAGTGCTGCTTGCAGCATCATTTCTATAGCTGTTTGCCAGTAGGTGGTGCTGGTACAAAGGCATCATGGTTTGTAGTGTTGATAAAGCAGTCAGAGCGTTATCGGCTGTTTGAACTGGCTGCAAGTACCAGTAATCTCCTTAGAGATAGTATAGTTCAGTATTATGGGCTGATTGCTATATAGATAATGAGCAGATAGATGTATTGCCATCACTACTATTTATTATAATGTATTCAAGTTTAAAAACTGGAATCAGGGAAAGGGGTCTCTTAATACTCCTCCCCACAGACAGGGCTAAATTTTGTCATCAATTGTACTGGCACAGCCACATAAAAGGACTTTCTGATGATTATATAAAGAACACTGACCTGCCTCATGGTTTGGGGGTTCTTCTGAAGAATTTGGTGTCTCTTCGCTAATGTGATGGAGATTATGAACTTCGCCCCAGCGCATCATCCCCCTGAAACAGGGATCAAGCATGTATTTACAGGTTGATATTCTTTTTTAATTGGGGTGAATTCAGTTTAGGTTCCAGCCAAGCATCACATAACAGATGGCTGTTCCTGTTCAGAACTGTAAACATCATGTTAGAGTCTTTCATTTGATGGTATAAAGTAGGTAACTCTAGCACATCACAATATCATGTTTTACTAAACATGTGGGACCAAGGGCCCCACAGGTTGCTCATAAACCTAAGCAGAACAGGTCAACTATGGAAAAAATGTGTCAAATTATTCACACTTTATTATTAGTTTTATAGTTACATGTAGGGGTCCCAACTGAGATGAAAGTCCCAACGATCTAGACACTGTGCAGAGACATAGTACGAGACAGTTCCTGCTTTGAAGAGCTTATACTCTATATAGATAAAACTGGCCAACGAGGTCTCATTATCTCCATTTTACAGATGGGGAACTGATGACCACAGAGATCTGTACTCCTAGCACAATGGGGTGCTCATCCAGGACTAGGGCTCCTAGACACTGTGATAATATAAATAAAACAATAACAAGAGACTTGTCCGAGGTCATACAGGAAATCTGTGGCCCAACTGGGACCAGCTGTGGTCCAGTGGGAACCAAGCGTTCCTAAATGCCATAAAGTACCTTAACCACAGACCCAACTTTCACTCTATAAATAATTCCCTTATTCATTACATTTTTTGACAAATAGTCTTTGACCAACTACAGCACTGATCAAGTACTGCAGTAAACAATCTGCATGAAAATATATTCAACAAATAATGGCAAAAGTGTCAGAAACTATATTTGAAGAATACTCCGATCATATCCTCAAGTGGATGGCTGATACTTAAGGCTACGTTTTAGTCATGGGTATTTTTAGTAAGGGAGTCATAGACAGGTCACAGTCAGTGAAATAAAAGTTCATGGCCCGTGCGCGGTCCATGACTTTTACTATATACCCCTAACTAAAACTTCAGCTGGGGGTGCTCTGGGGGAGCGGTCCAGGGGTACTGGAGGGTGGGCCGGGGTCCCTGCTGGTGCTGGGGGTGGCAGGCAGCAGTGCATGGCCTGGGACCTGCGCTGGTCCTGGGGTGGGGCGGAGGGGAGGGTTGGCGGGGCTCGCAGGCTCCCCACCTGGCTCCGCGTGTCCCTGCAGCTCCTAGGGGAGGGGCGGCCAGGGACACGCGGAGTGCTGGGCGTGCTGGGGCCTGGAGCTGCCCCTGGTGGTAAGTGCTGCCCCACACACCACCCCCCTGTCCCAGCCCCGAACCCCCTCCCAGAACCAAATGGCTGTGGCTGGCCCAGGGCAGCCACTGAGGCAGCACTGGCCGCTGCAGAAGTCACGGAAAGCCACGGAATCTGTGACTTCTGTGATCTCTCTGATAGACCCACAGCCTTACCCTTTTAAAGTACTACATGGAGCAAAGTATGAGTATCTGGTGTTTTATCTAAAAATCGAACAAAAAATCCTGTTCTAGATATAGGTCATAGATTTTATGGCCAGAAGGGCCCATCGTGATCATCTAGTCTGACCTCCTGCACATTGCAAGCCACAGAACCTCACCCACCCACTCCTGTAATAGACCCCTAGCCTCTGGCAGAGTTACTGAAGTCCTCAAATTGTGATTTAAAGACTTCAAGTTACAGAGAATCCACTATTTGCACTAGGTTAAACCTGCAAGTGACCCATGCCCATGCTACAGAGGAAGGCAAAAAACCCCAGGGTCTCCGCCAATCTGACCTGGGGAAAAATTCCTTCCTGACCCCAAAAATGGCAGTCAGTTGAACCCTGAGCACGTGGGCAAGACCCACCAGCCAGATACCCGGGAAAGAATTCCCTGTTGTAACTCAGAACCCTCCCCATTTAGTGCCCCATCTCCGGCTGTTGGGGATATCTGCTGCTAGAAGTCACAGATGAGCCATATGGCATTGGAGGAAAATTACCAAAATCAGGTTGCGCAGCTTCTATTTGAGAATTATGTCCTGGAGGCAGGGACAGATGATCTCTGTGATTTCATCACCCTGAAGCCTGTGGGACATTAGTGGGTCAAATTAATGCTGATTCAGTCTGCTTCCTCCTGGGGATGGAGGAGGATTCCCTAGCAGCAGAGCTCCTGCTTAGGGTTCAGGAGGAAGCACACAGCTTTCAGTTGTTGCGAGAGGAGAGAAGCAAATGTGCCATTCCCCGACCATAACTGCAGAACGCAGGGGGAACACAGTTCACACGTGCAGAGTTCCCCGCCTCAGGTATGCAAGTAGCCCATATAGGAGATTGGGCCTTTTTTTGTCATTGATTTTTGTAACTACTTTTAAAACCCACTTTAAAGCCTGGATTCATTACAAAAAAGTGTCTGATTTCTGCATTGCAGAAGCTGTCACAAGGCCAAACAAACAACAAATGATACCTTACACAGGCTTCCACCATGCAAAAGCCAGGTAGAGCCTTTATAGAATCTGGTGTGCAAATGTCATCTTTGTTTTATCTTCACAATTGGCCTGTGGAAACATCAGCCTGCGTGAGGCTTACAGAAGTTAATATATTACCTTTTACTAGGGAACAAACCCACACGCTCTGGCGACTTCAGAGTCACAAAAGGGGGAATTTGCTTCTCATCTTGGATTTTTAACCAGATGGGACAACGTACTCCCCAAAAAATAGCCAGGATTCCTTCAATAACTGGTTTGCTGCCTTCTGGCTGAAAAAAATCAGAGTGCAGTGTTATGATGGGCCTAGGGAATCAGGTTCCATGTAAAGCTGCAGGAAACAGTTGAGACTAAGAGCCAAGTCTTGCTTGTCGGATGGTTAGTCCTGGTGAAGCAAACAGGACAAGTGCATTTTATTGAAGGTATCAGCAAGGGGTAGCCTCTGGCTAGTACAAGCCCGGTACAGACCATGGGTATGTACTTGACTCACTAGCCAGCTCTGAAATGCCTACTGCACTGTCTTCACTGCTACTGTTACCCACCCCAGCTGGATTCAAGCTAGCTCGGGTAGGAGAGCCCAGGCACAGCTTTGCTGTGTTGATATAGACAACCCTGGCACTCTAGCTCACAGACTGAGGAACCAAGTCTGTGCTGGAGTGTCACCAAAAAGGGTCTGCTGAAGTCCTGGCCTGGATTTTGCAATCATGGAGTGGATTGCTGACTACATTGCACGGCTATGTAGTAAATTAAGGGGAAAGGGCCCACTCCAATACCCACTGATGTCAGTGGAGGTTAATGGGCCTTGAATCAGGCCAAAATCCTGTTGTCCTTGCGTAGTGCCCTTATTGTGGCAAAACTCTTAATGACTTAGTGGAGTTTTGACTGAGTACAGATTGAGAAGCCCATGCTCCCCTTTTGCAGATTATTTTCCCAGGGTTATTTCCTTGAGGGCCCTATGTGTTCCCGTGAAGGCAGAAGAGCGGAAGCTCTCCACTGTGGAAGAGGATGAATGAGTCAGACCTTGAAACCAGGGGATCTTGGGAGACACACCAGAAACAAGACCCATTCACTCCAAGGTTCCTTGCCTCCACACCAGCCCCGGCCCCATGACCCATGCCAGGCTTGTGCTACCAAGATCTACCCTGATTGCTGTTGTCCCCAGAGGTGCCTATTGGGGGTTTCCCTGTGTTGAGGAGGATGCTGAAAAAGTTACAGCAAACTTGAGCACCAATGACAATGAGATTTCCTTCCTTGGGTTGGGGGAGGTACAGAGTGTCCTGGCACAAGGCTACCTCCCTCAGCTGATGATTCTATATCCTTGTGGAGCTCTCCGAGTAGGACTCCCTGTGATGTAAGGAGTGAGGTGGCAGGGAGATCATGCTGCTGAGTCAATAGCTCCTCCCCTTTTCATGACTCACCTAACCTAGATCTGTGAGTTTCCGCTCTCCACCATTCTTGAAGAATGGGACTGTAGAATTTGGCTGTCATGCTTGCTTTTTTATATTGTAAAGCAGGGGTCGGCAACCTTTCGGAAGTGCTGTGCCGAGTCTTCATTTATTCACTCTCATTTAAGGTTTTGCGTGCCAGGAATACATTTTAACGTTTTTAGGTCTCTTTCTATAAGTCTGTAATATATAACTAAACTATTATTAAAGCAGCAAAGAGTTCTGTGGCACCTTATAGACTAACAGACGTATTGGAGCATGAGCTTTCGTGGGTGAATACCCACTTTGTCGGATGCATGTAGTGGAAATATCCAGGGGCAGGTATATATATGCAAGCAAGAAGCAGGCTAGAGAAGCAACTATTGTTGTATGTAAGTAAATAAGGTTTTAAAAGTGTTTAAGAAGCTTAATTTAAAATTAAATAAAAATGCAGAGCCCCCCAGACTAGTGGCCAGGACCCGGGCATTGTGAGTGCCACTGAAAATCAGCTCGAGTGCCTACCCCTGTTGTAAAGACTCATGTTATAACTGAAGAAGCACACTCCACCTTATACTTTAATGTGCCACTAATGCACTCCTTAGTGAAACCCCATGTTCCACAGCTCACCTGCAGTTTGTAACAACAGCTCATCGGCGCCCCCTCCTGCAGTTATACTGCTGTGCTTTTCAAATAGTTCTGGTTGCCTACATTTCTTACCTGATTATAGGAGAGCTGCAGATTTTCTTGGTCAGCATAAAAATAGTTATACGTCTTCAGTAAAGTGTTAAGCTGATCTCTAGAAGAAGTGATCACAATGAGACTATTAAAAATCTCTCTAGTACCATAAAATCCAGATGTCAAGGTCAACATTTTCAAATATTGTTAGACTTCTAAATCCCTGTTTAGTTTTCAGGAGTACTCGGCTCCTACAATCGCACTGGCACGAGTGGTAATTATGGGGCAATTAGCACCTCTGAAAAATCAGGTCACGTATTCTGGTGCCTAATTATTAGTTTAGGCAGCCAATTTTAAAGCACCCAAGTTTGAAATGTTGGCCCAAATACAGTAATTTAATGCAAATGGACACTTTACAATAATATAAAATAAGTATACTATACAATAAGAAAACGTCGTCTTCAGCATAGTAACGGGACTGGGAACAACTGATTCCAAAACTTTTCTTCAGAACTCTGGGCTTGCTGCAATTAGAAGTGCTTGCTTGGTAATTGGAACATTAAAATTGGGGAATTGGCTAGCTCAAGAAAAAATAAGACATTTTGAAGACTGTCTAGTCTAGAGCCTGGAATAGGTCCTAGTTAAAATATTGCTTATAAATCAATATAAATAGTTTCTCAAACCATTTGAAGGGGAGATGGAAGGCGGGTGTTTAAGGATACATCTATATTTGAGCTGTGAGTTGTGATTCCCAGCTTGCAGAGAGACACCCCCGCTAGCTCTGCTCGAGCTAGTGCCTAAAATAGCAGCGCATCTGTGGCAGCGCTGGAGGCCGGTCGGACCAGCTGCCCCAAGTACAATTCTGCCTGGCTCCCAGAGTACGTATTTGGCCAGCCAGAGTGAGTCACCATCCATGCCACCGCTGACACACGGCTGGTTTTAGGCACTAGCTCAAGCAGAGATAGTGCAGGTACATCTATGCAAGCTGGGAATCACACCTGCCAGCTCAAAATGTAGATGTACCCTACATGTTCTTTGTGCCTTTGAAAATCTTCCCCATAAGCATTTTATGTGCTGGTGCTGCAGTAGTGACACTCTAATTACAGCTGAGAGGACACTTCCATTCTAAAGCTACAGTATTGTAATGTTAAGCTTGAAAGTTGAATCATGCAAGAGTCTGGAAATTCATGGCTCGTGTTCCTCAAGCGACTAGAATCTGCCCTCTTTGCACATATATCTTTCAGCAGGGTCCTTTATTAGATGATCACAAAGTACTGGACAATGTCATGTGCCAAATAATACAAAGGAATAACATTATCTGCACAATCCTACGTGCACAAAATTATGATTGCAGACATGTTTTGGGATTATGCAAGGAAGACCCTATTGCAATGCACACATGCAAGGAGACAGATTTAAGGTTCCTAAGGGACTCTTTACTCTGTTATTTTAATCATAAGAAATAAAGCAATTCAATGTTACAATAACAATTGGTCTCATTTTTTATGTAGCTAGGTTGATGTGAAACATGACAAATACAGTTCAGAATAGTTAAAGCTGGAGGATAGAGCTCAGCTTCATATACAGAAAGAAATCACCTTTATGAGATAGCAATTCAATGCTTCTCTGTTTTTGCTTTTTATGCTCTGAGATTTTAAAGCTACCATAAAACACTTTGAACCACATTTGGAAAGTCTTACACATGTTGGATAATTTGTAATCTCACTGAAATCAGTGGTGCTATTCACAGAGCAAAGTACTTCTTAGTGTGAGAGGGGCTGTCAGAATCAGGCCCTTGTCTCATCTGGTTGAAGAACAAAACAATGAGTTTCATTTCTCATGGCTTGGACTCATGAGTTCCAGTCGGAAGTTCTCTAATCTATTTATTTGGCAAAGGGGTTGGAGCTTTAAAGACCCAGCAACTCAAATTTGATACTTAGGAAGCTTGTTAAGTAGAGCTTCAATTCGTGTCCACCATTCCAGGTAACACTCAGAATTCACAGCCCCGACCCTTTTCTAAGACCACGATCCACAGAATAGCATTTGTTTCAAAATGTAAGGCAGATCGATACTACTGAACAGGTATACCAGAAAATGAGTGAGGCATGGCCAGAAAAGGAAGAATGTTGGAAATAAAGCTTATATAGTCCATCCAGTCTAGCAAATGTAAAAACTTTGCACTGCTTCTAGATATCAATTTGAACAACACCTCTAACTTTCCAAATGGAAAGGAGTAAAGCCAGGAGGCCTGTGAAACTCTGGGTGACAATATTCAGGGTAAAGAAGACCAGTATAAAATGTTAAGTTTCTCCTTATTTGGGATGATGCTATAGAACAGACAGGAAAGAAAACCTTTACTGTAGATCCACAGAGAATGCATCTCTCTGTGAAATTGAAGGACAGAATTCTGTAAATCTGGATCTCCAGTTGAATTATTTTGGGGCAAATATAGGGGGCAAAATATTATTCCCAGGGGCGGCCCTAGCTTTTTTGCCGCCCCAAGCACTGCAGTCAGGCAGCCGCCAGTCCCACGGCTTCGGCGTACCCGCCACTGAATCTGCGGGACCGGCGGACCTCCCGCAGGCAAGCTGCCAAAGGCTACCTGACTGCCACCCTTGCAGGGACTGGCAGGGTGCCCCCCACCCTGCGGCTTGCCGCCCCAGACACGTGCTTGGAGCGCTGGTGCCTGGAGCCACCACTGATTATTCCACTGTAGTTTTGCCATTGACTTCAATGGGGGCGGGATCTCATTCATAATATTCAAAAACAAAAAGGTTGAGAATGCAGTAGCTTGTGCTTTTACCATATGCAAAAGGACTTGAACTCATGACTCTAAGTTAAAAGTTAAAAACACATGTAGGGGGCAGCCATCTCTGCTAGCTCCAATAGTGAAGGAGCAGATATGCAGAGTTTAACATATACTAGCAGAGAACACGGCTGCTAAACACACAAGCCACTGTATGATATGAGAGGATGAGAGAAGGGGATCAGTTACACATTACAGCTTTGTGGCAGTTTGTTAGTGATTACCACACATCCTGTTGGAGGCATATTTACCTCTGGAATATTGGCCTGCATTTTTCTATCTATTTCTTTTAAAGGATCGTGTAACAGGGTGGTGGCCAGGAGGTCCTGAGGCAGCCCTCTGTTAGCCCAGCTCCAATTAAGAAGTATTAATTGGGGCTGGCTGAGTATGCCATGCCTAATTGATAGAAGGGAAGCCCCTGTGGGCCTCATTAGCCGGGGGCTATATAGGGCTGACAGGAAGGCAGTGAAGGGAGGGGGAAGAAAGGAGAGGGAGGAGCCAAGGGCTGTGCATCCCTGCTGGCTGGAGAAGCTAGCAGTCCCCCACCCCCAAGGTTGGAGCGGACTGTAAATAGCTGACGCTGTAAATAAAAGGCACTGGTGATTGCACCCAGAAGAGGTCTCAGGCTGATTTGTGGGTGCAGGGGCAACCGAAGGCCCCGTGACAGATAGTTTGATAGTCAAGGTTGTTTTAGTCTGACTCAGCACCAGCAATAATAGCGCTAGAGAGTAATTTGCACTTTGTACTCAGATTATACTAACGAGTAGCAAAGCAAGCAGGAAAATTGTGCCTTAAATAAATACTATGGTTCATTTAATTTACTTTGAAGAAATTCTCTTTGGCAAGAGGAATATTAATGGGGGTTTGGTAACTGTATGTTTATCCTGCCTTCATTTGATGGAGCTATTAAATAACTACACGACCTATCTCACTTTTCTTTTGCTTGCAGAGTTACAGAAAGATTTATCAACTCCACATTCAGGGGAGTGGGCAAGAGAATGAGAAGGAAGACAGCTGCCCTTCCAATATTTCCTGGACAAAGACAATAAACCTCAGACCTAAAATAGAATGATGAGCACAGAATTCCCTGCAATGAAATCTAGTAATGAAAATATGAGGGAAAGCAGACTCAACGCCCCTGGTCCTGCCACTTGATGTTATTTATAGGTAGCTGGCATTGAAAAATGGGAGGAGGAGGAAATAAGTGTTTAAATGCCATTGTGTCAGGGTTTAAACACACTCACAACCTAGAGAAAAGGAAAATACTCCAGGGCAGAATGGGGAAGGTTCCAATAACACGTGCAGACCCTTTCTGGTGAACGTTCCTTTCTTCTTGAGTGCACATCTTACAAATTGTGTCTCATCACAAGTATCACAGGCACGCACGCCCGTTTGACATACCAGGCCCTTGAGATGGAGGGTGGGTGAAATGATGGTGGTTTTTACACAAGTTTACCATAATTTGTTTAAAACTAGAGCTGTGCAATAGGTTTGCTGGGAAAACTTAAATCCAGGGAAACTCACTAGGTTTCAGGCTATACTATAAACTTGAAATTCAAACCATCCATTGAATGATTCACTAAACATTGCTAGGAAATTTGAGGATGATTTTCAGCAAACGGCAGAATTTATGAAATCGGGAGAAAACTGGTAGCTTCAGCTGATGATTGCTTTTAGATTCTGGGTTTGATCAAACCTGAAAGTGAAAGCAAAACCAGAGGTACAAACCCATGCAGATCACTGCCAGAGGGCCTAATCCGTTAAGCACAATAAATATTAATAAAAACCTGCCTGTGTGCAAAGCAAACACACCCAAGTAAACAAATGGTATGTGCACATTTGTTGAAAACCCACTGTACACATCTACTCTTAGAGTTATTTAATTAATCCCTTTGCCAATAATGATTTACAGAGGGAGTGGAAAGTTACAAGAATATATTTATAGTAGTATCAGGAAAAAAGTGACATTTAAATCAAGCACAAGATCATACAGAGCAATAGATCATTGTGTAAATATTAGAACAACTGGCCCATAGTTGACCAGGAACCTAAAGAAGAATCATGTACAATATTTATATATAGTTAGGGCCTTGCAGTGTACAATCCTTCATGAGCAAGTAGTATGCTTAGTGTTGGCAATGGGAGTTAACTGTATTGATCGAGAACACCATATGGTCCTGAGTAAGTGACCATAAGTAAATAAGTGAATAAGGAAGCCTGATGTGAAAGACTAAGGGCCTGATTTTGAACAGTGTCTCAAACCAGCTTCCCATTTTCCTCCAGCAACTATTACTTGGATGTCCCTCCAATGTGATTTGTGCCTGCAAGTACCCAGAAAGCACATACAAATGATCAAGGTATTGATGGGTAGTAGAACCGATCAGAGGATCACAAGTTTGTTTTGGGGCAACTTTTGAGGTTTTGACATTTGTTTTTTGTTCTGCAGTGACATGAAAATAAAGCTTTTCCAAAATTTTCATGAAAACAGGATTCTGTCGAAATCTCGGTTTTCAGATAGAAACCTGAGCTTTTCAGTTTAGGAAGGCCGGGGGGAGGGGAGGTTGTGTGTGTCCAAAACCTGAGCCTTTCAATTCAGGGGGTAGGGGCAGAGAAAGAGAAAAACTCTTCCCAACCCCCTTTTAGGACACTTGCCTGGGATGTGGGAGACCCAGATCGAAGCCCCTCCTCTGCCTCATTCACAGCAGATTTTCTCATCCCAGATCATTCTGAATCAGGCATACCAGGGACTTGAACCTGGGCCTGCCATGTCCCAGTCCAGAACCAAAACAGTATATTTTAACTTAATTTCATTTACTCAAAAATATTCCAATGGCTCTAATGGACAGCCTACTGTGACATCACAAGGGGCTTTGTCGTCTCTGGAAAGGGGGACCCTCCCAGGAACAGGATCAAAGCACTAGTCCATCAGCACATTAGGCACTGCTGCCTCATTCGTGGAAGCATAGATTTTGGCGGGAAGCAAGAGATAGATATGATGATTATTTTTCTCCCAGTCATTCAGCTCAGATTGTGGACGCCTTGTGCTGGGCTCTGTACAGACATGAAGTAAAAAGACAGTCCTCGCCCCAAATTGCTTACAGCTGAAGACGAGAGGCAACAAAAGTCGATATAACTGAAAGCAAAGACGGTGGACAAAGAGGATGAGGGTGAGAGTGATAGCAACATATGGCGGTGTAGACTAGCTATGTACAAGATTTGCAGCCTTTTACTTTAAAGGGTATTAAAGAATAGATGGTGGGGTTCTGAAAGACAAGAGTACTTTCCCTTCTGTCTGTTCCTTCACATTGTCTTGCTACAACTAAAGTAAGAGGCTTCTTTGAGGTTTCTGCCATATGTAACAATATTCCTGTCTCTATAGCCTACGCCGCTCTTCCGTCTGTTTTCAAACCCCATTTTAAATGGACTTTTCTTTCTTTCCCTGTCTCAGTTTCTTCCTCTGTTAGCATTTAATTGTATTACTCATCTCTGCACATGCAAAGCATTAGGTAATACAGTTTCTCTGAAAGATACTAAGCAGAATAGCATCGTATTGTACTTCCCCAAGAAGGAGAGGACTGAAATGACTCCTGAAGCGAATCTCTTCTTTGGTGGGGCACCCTTTATTCAGTAGCAGATTGAAGTATTAGGGCCCGCTAAAGTCGATTGGAATCTTTCCATTGACTTCAGTGGGCTCTGGATTAGGACCTTATTGTATGGATCAACACCCCCGTTGATCAAAGTGATCCCCCCCAAAATAATTTTTCCAGCAGCTCCACCAACTGGAAAGCAGTTTTGGGGCTCTAGAGTTTCGGCTAATCCAAGCAACTGTTAGCTGCCATTCGGCCTTGCCTTTAATCACAGTAAGAAGATTGGTGAAAACACTTTCCTGTATTTGAAGTGGATTTGCTTGTCATTCATCCTTTGTGTCCAATCAGCCAGGAAAGAATAGTGCAGGAGTATCCACTCACAAGATGTTTGAGTCACCCCAGAACAAAACAAATAGAAATCTTAAAATACAAAGAGGCATGAAACAAACCATGACAGATAGGGCATTTTCCTGCAATATCCCTGGGAGACCTTATCGAATTAAGTTTAAGTATAGTGAGGGTCCATTGTATGAAATGAATGGTTTAGGTATCATTGTGGGCCAGGATTGTATGTAACCTCTCTCTAACGGGGAAGATGGGATGTGAACCCTGGAAAGTGTTATGAATTTCAAGGGGCTACACTGACCAACAGGCCACACAAGAATGGACTTTGGGACAAAACAGTGTCAAGTGGTTTGCCTGAGGAATTTCTAGGGGGAGGGCAATACAGACCCCCAGTTTTTTGAAGCTATGCCCTGAGGAAGAGACCATTGTCTGCTGTTTAACTGTTCCCAGAGTCTCATAATCAAAGGCCCAAACTGAATAAAGGAAAGACTTGTCGATTCCTTGGGGTGGAGGGAGGAGATACCAGTTCTGCGCTAGACTGTTGTGAAATTGCTACAACAGAAAAAACCTTTTCTCGGGTTTGAAGGACTGACTACTACTAGAGCCCTTGCTGGAATTGGGGGTGATCTCTGGTGAGTTTTTAGCATGTGTGCAAGTGCTTTTATTGTTTTTAAAGTCTTCTCTGCAATGCTTTCACCTTAATAATAACCGTGCTTGCTTAGAAAGGGGTAACTTTTGGCTGCTGTCAATTACAGCTGCTCATAGCCTTCGGCGAGTTAGCAAAGCACAGACTTTGGCCTGTTTGCATGGTCTGGCTTGCAGGAGACACACACAGGTCTGAAAACCTCCAATCAGGAGGGAGACACACACAGGTCTCTACCCAAATGAGGTGAGGGCTGAGGAATTGGGAGCCTACAGTGCCTTCGAGAGCCACCGAGGGGGAATATAGGCAATGTTGCCCTGAACCATGACACAAACAAGCAAGCAAAAAATTCCCTGTCATATGACTGAAGACAACTAGGGTCAAGAATGTCTTTGATCATGCAGGTGCAGGGCCTCACAAATCCTGGAGGGTAACATTCAGCACTTTTTTCAGAAATATGGTATGTAGCATTTGAGCTCCTGCTGATCCTGAATGCAAGAATCTCCAGAAAGTCATGAATGAAAAAAATCTTTTCATGCTTTGAAAGCTTTTAATTATGGCATTTTAATCAGTGCATAATGCATCCGCCTGGCAGCGGTGACTCAACAGCTGGGAGGTTGGTCGACTGGTTCCTTTCTGTGAAGGTTGCCAGTTCCTTGCTGGAGAAGGGATGAAGAAAGAGTTTAACAGCTCTGGTCTGATGCTGAGGGCCATATGTGGCCCTTGATCCATGCATGCTGTAAGTCCTATAGGCAGCAAAGAAAACTTTAGCCATGGACTGAGAGCACTGCATGACCCCGTGGGGGTTACTTTTGAGATTGGCTCTATATCAGGTTAAAATAGAGACTAATCCTGGAAAATCTTTACTCAAGTTTTAGTCAGCGCTTGCTCAGGCAAAATGCCTGCTGACAGCTGTCTGTGGGAGTTGGCATAACCAAAAACGACACCCTCAATATCTGCCCTGCATCAGTGCAATAAACAGTCTGACTAAAATTGTGCAAACCATTTGGAACTAAAATCCCATAGGGGAACTTTGGTAGCAGATCAGATTTACTTGTTCGCTGTGCTTTCTAGCAGACTGTGGGACCGTGGAAATAGTTCAGAAGACCAAAATGGACCTGATTTAAGTGATGTTAGTTTTCTTTCCTTATTAAAATACATACAACTCACTAGGTACTTGTATACACAGAGTGGTTAAGATTTTTCAAGTTGACTATAGGCACCAAATGAGTTAGTCCTAGCCAGGGACATAAAAGACAATAGCAAAGGCTCTATAAATAGACTAGGAGCAAGAAAAAGATGAAGGAAAGCAGAGATCCTTTCCTTGGAGGGGAAGGAGAGCTAATAATGGATGGCATCAACGAGTGATGCCTATTTTTCTTCAGTCTTCACTAAAAAGGTAAATTGTGACCAGATACTTAACACAATATTAACAACAAGGGGGAAGGAACTCAAGCCAAAATAGGGAAAGAACAGATTAAAGACTATTTAGATAAGTTGGACATATTCAAATCAGTAGGACCTGATACTTAAGGAACTAGCTGCAACAATCTCAGAATAGTTAGCCCTATCTTTGAGAACTCATGGAGGATGCGTGAGGGCCCACAGGACTGGAGAAGGGCAAACATAGTACCTATCTTTAAAAAGAGGAACAAAGAGGACCAAGGGAACTATAGGCCAGTCAGCCTTTCATACCTGGAAAGATACAGGAACGAATGATCAAATAATCAATTTGTAAGCACCTAGAGGATTATAAGATTACAAGCAATAGCCAACTTGGATTTGTCAAGAACAAGTTATGCCAAGCCAATTTAATTCACTTCTTTGACAAGGTTACTGGCCTAGTGGATAGGAAGGAAGCAATAGATTTTTACACAGTCCCGTATAATATTCTCACAAGCAACTAGGGAAATGTGGTCTAAATTAAATTACTGTAAGGTGGGTGTTGAAAGATCTCACTCAAAGAGTAGTTATCAATGGCTGGCCGTCAAACTGATATGGCTGGGGAGAGGGTGAGGTTATCTAGTGGGGTCCCATAGGTCTCTCTCCTGGGTCGGCTACTATTCAGTGGAGTGGAGATTATGCTTATCAAATTTGCAAAATGAGACCACTTGGAAGGGGTAAGCGGACAGGATTAGAATTCAAAACAACCTTGGACAAATTGGAGAACTGGTCTGAAATCCAATAAAAACAAGTGTAAAGTATGACACTTGGAAAGGAAAAATCAAATGTACAACTATAAAATGGAGGAATGACAGGATAGAGGTAGTATTACTGAAAAGGATCCATTGATTATAGCCAATCACAATTTAAATCTGAACCAATAATGTGACGCACTTGCAAACAAGGCTAATATTAAGGCGTGTATTAACTGGAGCGTTGTATGTAAAATGCAGGATGTAATTGTCCCACGTTACTCGGCATCAGTGAGTGGAGTGCTGTCTCCAGTTCTGGGCACCAGACTTTAGGAAAGATGTGGACAAATTGGAGATATTCCAGAGGAGAGCAACAAAACTTACAAACTGTTTAGAAAACTTGACCTATGAGGAAAGGTTAAAAAAAACTGAGCATATTTAGTCTTGAGAAAAAAAGACTTGAGAGGAGACCTGATAATCTTCAAATATATTAAGGGCTGTTACAAAGAGGACGGTGGTCAATTGTTTTCCATGTCCACTGAAGATAGGACAAGAATGGGTTTACTGGGCAGCAAGGGAGATTTAGGTTAGATATTAGGAGAAATTTTCTAACTTTAAGGATAGTTATGCACTGGAATAATCCCTGTCAAATCCCTACCACTGGAGGTTTTTAATAGCAGGTTAGACAAACAGCTCTCGGGGTGGACTAGGTTTACTTGATCCTGCCTCAGTGCAGGGGGTTGGGCTAGATGACCTCTCAAGGTCCCTTCCAGCATGATTCTGTTATGCCTGTGTTTTCTGTGGGCACCTTTAATGGGGTGTTTATCAAGAGACGAGAACGTGCTGTGCATGCCAGCCAGCTCATTTCACACACCCTTTTGTTCTCTCTCTTGATCCATCCCTTGGGCAAATTGAAGACAACGGGCTTGTGTTGTGGAGCACCGTGCAGGACAGTACTGAAAGAGGCACGTGTAATAACAGCAGATCCAAGGTTACGGCAATGGAAAGATACAATATGAAAGTTATATCTGAAGTGGTTTTAGTCAGCAAACACTATTTTAATGCCCATTCATTTTCAAATTTTCATTTCCCTCAGAGCAGAGAAACTTGCATGGTAATAGAAAGATTGAAAAGCCTCTGCTTTGATCCTGGTCTCTCAGCCAGTTAATTAGGTACATGTGTATTTAACAAGAAGCAAAAGGCTTTGGCTGGCTTAGTGCCTTATCTGGAGCGCATGTGTTTGTGTGCTGTGCTCACACAAATTTTAATTGGTTAATTACTGGTGAGACCTACAGCACGGTGTCCTAAAGCAGAATTATCATAAGGGGAATGATGACTAAGCAGGGAGCACATAGGTAGGTAATAATTACGTGCCATGGGTAAGGTTCTGATGTCCCTGTTTACAATGAGCAGTTCCCTTGAGTAACGCTATTGAAATCAGCAGGCCCACACAGAGTAAAGTGCTACTGAACCAGAGCAAGGGGATTTGAGTCTGCTCTGATATTTGAAAGTATAAACATTAAGGGACAGATTGTGATGGGCCTGTGCATAGGGAGTGGAGGAAAGGACAGTCGCAGCCCCTGTACGTCCTTAGGGACTGCTCTTGCTGTGGGTCCCTGGGGATGTACATCATCCAAAAGAGGGTTAAAGAAAGGCAGGGAAGAGGTGGGGCAATGGACCCCATTTCTGTCACACTGGTCCACATATGAAGGGGAGGAGGCTCTATGTCCTAAAAGACGGTGCAATCTCTGCAGTTGCCTTGTGTATCAGAAAGCTCAGTGTTTAGTATAATATCAGGAAAACTTCCTGACAGCAAGATCTACCCTATGACTGTGGAACAGTCTGCCAAGGGAAACAATGTCAGCTCCATTGCTGGAGTCTTTTCAGACTTGACTGAACAAACATGTACATTCGTAGGAAGATGGAGCAGATGACCTGATAGGCCTCTGTGCATCTCTCATGTAGATGATCCTATATGCAAATATATGTAGACAATTTGGAAAAAGATTTCTGGTCCAATTTTTCAAAAGCGCAAGGGTTAGGCCCCCAAACCCATATTTAGTCCCCTAAACTGGATTTCAGAGGTGCTGAGCATCCACTTCTCACACACTGAAATTGAATTTATACACCCATGTTAGAAAATGTTGGCCTCTCTGTCTGTGTACAAAAGTCAATCAAAAAGATGAAAAGCCCAGTTCTGTAAGACCAGAGCGTGTGAATGTCTGTTGACTTCCTTGGGAGTTCTGTATGTAGAACACTAGTGGGATCAGGCTCTCATCATCTGTATTATTATTATAGACTCAACACTTCTTCTTTACAGCATCTAATCTTAATGATTAAGTGGAACAGATTATTACCAAGACATTCAATATTCATACAGAAAAGTTACCTGGTAATGTACTTGTTCTCACTGATGGAAATAGCAGATTGTAGATGTTGCGATTTCATAGTCACTTTCTTCATTTATTCAGATTAGATGGCACTACATAAAATGAACAGAAGTATTAATCATTGTTCATTACATCTCTCTATTTGCAATGTAGTTTCACTTAATGCGCCACACTTGGAAAATGTATTGGTTTTTATATACTTGGTTTTTCCTAAAGTTTGTGACTTGACATTAAAATGATGTCATTTTCCCTTGATGGAACACAATATATTCTGTGCTAGCACTATAAAGGAGGCCATTCCCAGTATATGTATGACTATTACTATACATAGTCCATATAGTTCCTATAATATAAAGGGACTATATGGACTATGTATAGTAATACTCCCAAATACTACAGCTTACAATGGTGTTACTAATTCAAACGATTTGCAGCAACTACTCTAAAATACTTTAGTACCGGGATGAGACTAGAATCCTTGGCACAGCATAGATTAGCTCATGGACAACTGATGTAAAGTTGCCTCAGGTCACAAAGCAAAAGTGTCCTAGCAAGTAAAGCTGAACCAGGTTCCTGTGGAATTGGATGGGAATCATAGAAATTCCAGTTGATCCAGTGGAGTCCTGTGGCACACAAAGTCAAAAAGCAGAGGTATTAAAAAGAAACCAAACCAAGGATACTAATTGCAACATTATCGATTGCTTTCCTTATAGCTGTCTCGGCACTGCGTAAGCTAGAACCAATGAGACTCCAATGGTGAATTCCTTGGAAATATGATTATGGAATTTTGGCTGCTCTCAATTCATTCCACGGTATTAGAAATAAAAGGCAGGCTGAGCAGAGTGTAACTGAAGAGAATCAAGGTTAAGCTTTTTCAATGAAGTATCATTTGTGAGTGTTGTGGTGCATGGACAAGTTAAGAATGTAAATCTCTCAAATCTCTAAGGGCTAAATTCAAAGATCTTTACTCAGCTTATACTCAGTCCGTACTCAGGCAAATGTCAGTTGAAGCCAATTGGTGTGCATTTGTTTGAGAAATGAGTAAAAACTGAATGTCAAATGCTGCTCTCATTTATACCAGTGTGAACCTGGCCCAATTCCATTAAGAGTTATTCTGAATTTACAGAGCAGATTCTGACCATGTGTAAGGACCTGAAGGATCTTTGTTGGCCTGATCCAATTCCCACCAAAGCCAACCAGAGACTTTTCATTCACTTCAATGACTGTTAGATCAGTCCTTGTACCAGCTGGAGGCCACAGAGGCCAGGTCGAAGGAGGGTCTGGGTGAACCAAGCTTTACATCTGCAGTAATGAATGCAATAAAAGCATTTGAAGAAGCGAAGTTCTGAATGGCCAGAAATGAGAAGCGGGGAAATTAAAAATCAGAAAGATCCTGGTGCATGCCAGCTTCTAATCTCTTTCCTTTAGACAAGATTTGATCCTCCGAAGAGAGATCTTTTATAGCTGTATACATGTATAGTATATAAACATCCAAAATAAAAATAAAATATATTTAAGCAAATATTAGCAAGCAAAGAGGCTAAACTAGGGTGACCAGACAGCAAGTGTGAAAAATCAGGACCGGGGCGGGGGTGTAATAGGAGCCTATCTAAGAAAAAGACCCCAAAATCGGGACTGTCCCTATAAAATCAGGGCATCTGGTCACCCTAGGCTTAACATACCATTTATAGAATACCTTTATCCCATCCATCTACTACACCTTGACATACAAGAGCATCTGAGGCAGCCTGGAAAGAAAATTTGCAGTCACGAAAGCAGGAGATACCAGAGGACATGACGGCTCTGCATACTGTCTGTTATCATTTTGGACTAAGAAGGTAGGGAAAGGATTCTAACAGTTGGTAATTCTAAGAAAGCCAGTCATTGGCATGCATCATTATTTCCTCATAGATTTAAATCCTGCCACTTATCCTATAAGAACAGAAGCGACTATAATTAAACAACTTTATGGGTAAAGGAGTGCAAGAAACTTTTTCCCCTGGCAAAAGAAAGAGTTTGATAAAAGAGTTTTATCAAAAGCTCACTGAAGTCAATTGAAAGAGTCTCATTGACTTCAATGGACATTGGATCATCTCGAATCCAATTAAATATAGCTTCTGAGAAATGAAATCTGCTCAGTGATTACTGCACAACAGAGAATGTTCTGGTGGATGACTGAAAATGGAGATCCCTACATACAACTTTCATTACATTGTGTTCTCTTCCTCAGTGTATTTGATAGGACCCATTTAATGTATTCTGAAGTAATTTACTTTGATTTAATCTGATTTACTAACTAACACTGCTAGCTAGATATTAGTTTATAACAAACTGAGCCTGTGTGCCAGTCCAAATGGCTACCCCATTATTCACGGATAACAGTTAAGAAAAAATAAAGAGTCAACCATGCATAAATAACCCTTTTTCATACTTTGAGAAAATTTTATTTTTATGGTTGCATTGGTCTCTGGCTGGCCAGCAATACAATTAGGTTTGTCCTTTATATCAAACAGAATGTAGCTTACCAATAAGAGCCCAGCGACAAACTGCCTTTTTAACACCCAGCACTGCAGATAAAATTATTAAATCTAGATTATTTGCTTTATAGTTGCTTTTTTGATCACAGAATTAACAGATTATTTGTTATATTTTAGCAGTCAGGTTATTTATTCAGTTAAGGAGTGGATCCCAAGAGCTGAAGATGGCTTCCCACATAGCGAAGGGCATCTTTTGTATGGGGGAAGATTTTTTACTGATGGCCTAATCATCCACTGCACACAGCAAAAGCCCTCCCTTGAAGACATTTGCTTTGGATATGCCCAGGGGGACTCATAATAGAGCTGAATTTTGTCTCAATTTTGATATGTTGATAAAACTTTCCATCCAAATTTCAAATTTTGATGAAGGCCAAAAACATGACAACCACCCAACAACCAGTGACATTTTCACAAAATTTCCCCACATGGATGAAACAGTCAAAATTTCGAAGGGTCGGGGGGGGGGGGAAAGAGGGTGAAAGAGAAAAAAAAAGTGTGGTGAGACAATTTTACAAAATTTTCATTACTTTTATCCCTCTGATCTGGCCAGTGCTGCTTAGACACCTATCTGAGAAGAGCATTAGAAGTCAATCTGTTGTGCTATAGCATTTACACACATTTACACTCAGACCTGAAACCCGCAAGACTTCAAGTCTCAAACCCACACAGTTCATACCGGTTCCTGTTCTCTTCTCTGCCTCCATCAGGACATGACAATTGGGTTGTTGACTGGTTTCCATAGCAACTCAGTTGCCTAGTTCCTCATCTCTAGGTTCTGCACATTCCTAAGGCAGGTCTGGCCTGGATCTATCTAGGCCAGACCCAGCTTTCATCTGGTCTGGCTCGGCTCTCTCAGGACACAAGTGCAGTCACATGGCTGGAGAGTCTTGCCCGCATGCTCGGGGTTCAGCTGATCGCCATATTTGGGGTCGGGAAGGAATTTTCCTCCAGGGTAGATTGGCAGTGGCCCTGGAGGTTTTTCGCCTTCCTCCGCAGCATGGGGCAGGGGTCACTTGCTGGAGGATTATCTGCTACTTGAAGTCTTTAAATCAGGATTTGGGGACTTCAACAGCTGAGTCAAGGGAGAGAATTATTTCAGGAGTGGGTGGGTCAGCTTTTGTGGCCTGCATCTTGCGGGAGGTCAGACTGGATGATCATAATGGTCCCTTCTGATCTTAAGTTCTATGATATTAGGCAGCCAGCACCGGCCCACCTCATCACACAGCCTCCCTTATTGCCTTACTCCAGGGAGGGCTCCAGCCTATCCCAGTTCAGTTAGGGTGACTGATCTAGGAAGCACCCTACCCTTTTCCTCACACGTAGCCCAGCTCAGCTGAAACAAAAATAACATTCTCTCACGGCGGTTGAGTACAGGAGTCCACAGGAGAGTGCTCAGGGATCGATTTATCGCATCTAGACTAGAGGCAATAAATTGACCCCTGCTGGATCGATCACTGCCCGACGATTCAGCGGGTAATGTAGACATACCCTCAGAGTATTATCTTTTTACAGCTTCTCCCACTATCTAGCTGGACCTTAATCTCCTGACATATAAAGAGGTGGTAATGAAGAAGAATGGGTTAAATACTGGGCTTGAGTCTCTTCTCTCAAACTGATTTTACTCTGGTATATTTCCACTGACTTACATGCTGTTACTCCCAATTTATACCAGTGTAGGTCAGAGTAGAATCAGATACTCTTCCCTACATTAACTGGAAACTTTTTTTGGGTGGGTAGGGGAGAAGGCGGCAAAAAAAAATGCAAATTCAAGTCAACTGAAATATGTCATAAATTCATGACAAAGTTATAAATTATTTGCCAAAAAAATTCCAACAAAAATCAAAACGTTTCACTGACATTTTTAAATGAAGAATGTTTTAATTTTTCAATTCAGAATGACTTTCAATATTTCCTTCAACTTTATTAAGAACAGAAAACCCAAGAAATTTCAAAAGTGAAGTGAAACCTTTCATTTTGAAGTGTTTTCTTTCAAACCAGACTGAATTTGATCTTCTGATTCACCAAAAATCTCAATAAATAAATAAATAATGATAAAAAAAATAATGTTTCAGGTCAACCCAAAATTATCCCCCCTCCCCAATTTTTTGGAACTGTCACCAAACCGAGACATCCTTAATTCACACAGCTTTACTGTTTGGCTCAGATTCGAGTGCAGTTCAGCTACCTATATTAGAAGGACCATTCAACAAAATGTATACCTCATAGGATGCAGGGCTTTACATTATAAATACAAAGATATAGGAGTGACCTTAAATCCTTTCTTTCTTAGGTTCCGTGAGGTCTGGTACTTTGATTATTTCTTGTTTCAGTTTGTACCTGGTATTTGTTTTTGTTGATTTTATTTTATCTAATATTTGTGGCTGTAAATGTGTTATGTAAAAAGCAACCCACTTTTCATCAGCATACAATGGATTTTATCTGCTTTTATACTGTTCTGTGATGCTGTAAGTTAGGTGTAGTGTCCTGAGCACCCAATGTAGATTTTGTTTTAAAAGGACCTTATTTCTTCCAGTGCCTCAATAGCTCTCATGGAAAATATAATTTATTCATAAAATAAGTTAATTTTGCGTAAGTTTGGACAACCAGAAAGATGACAAAAAAACCCAACATAAAACTGTTTCAATGCATAACACGGGGCCAGACTCACCAGTATGATAAACAGAGCTTAACTGGCTGAATAAGTCAGATTTTACGGCTAGCTTGGATCACTGCAGCACTGCAAAGCACCTCAAGGTTACTGATGAATGTGGCCCAGTAGCTCTAATGTTAGCCACAAAGGGTTAGACCCATAAACATGCCTTGTCCTATTTGCCGTGGTAAACATTATACAAGGGGCTTTAATAGAAGGCTTACATGAGCTAGGCTGTTCTAATAATGGATGACTGATATTTATGAAGAGGAAACATTTTTTTATGGATTCCTGCTACCTGAAATTCCTGCTACCAGGAAAAAGTAAGGTCAAAGTGACCTTTGAAAATATAGTTGCAATAGAATTAATGAAGAATAGCAGAATGACCTCACCAGAGACTTATGGCTTCTGTTTAGCTACAAGACAGGTAAAAAACACTTTCCTCTACCTAGCTTACCCCCATCCTGACTTGCAGGGACTACCTTTAAGTACGAGAGTCATCTTACAAGAGATCATTTCTGAAGGGGAGCACTAACACGTCTCCTTTGCTCTAGTACACTAACTAGCTGAAAGGAATTTGACATGAGGTCTCTACAATGCCGCCATACCAATCACTTACTGACACTGCACTTTAAACAGAAAGCAGAGGTGCAGCTCCCGCTAAATTCACTTACCTGTACGTGTGATCAAAACCAGCTGAAAAGTAACAGAGATGTTTCACATGCCTTTTTATTGAGCCCCTGACAAGGCATGACAGCACTGCACTCTACCTGACAGATGCCTCCAATAGTTTTATGCAAGAGTCCAGGGAGCTGTTAATTGTTACTTTGCTCAACAAGCAGGGAAGTGTTGGAAACATGAGACACTCCCTGTACCTTGGTGCCTGTTGGGAGTGTTTACTTTCCTTTCTCCCAGCAGCTGATAGGAGCACTCCCTACTCAGGGTTACACACCTAAGGGAAGTGGGTTGACTATTCTTGTTAACACTTTAATTGCTGATTTTATAGTGGAAGGCAGACTGTTGATGCTAAATAGCTATTTACTGGTCAGATGCAGCCTAAAAACATTCACCACCTGTTTGCTGAAAGTAATTCTTTTCCATACTTGTTTCCTGGTCCCCAGACTCCAGTGTACTCTCAATCTTTGTAAGGGTTCAGTACAACAGCTGATGTATGCAATTAGCTGCTAAGTAAATTATCAGAGTGCAATATATGCCCCCTAATGGGGACAGCTCTTGATCAATGAGACCTACGTACATAAGGGTGTTGTGCACTTATAGTAGGATATTATACAGTTAAGCAATAACTATTTAAGACTCATTGGTCAAGGTCTGTCCCAATTAGGCGGCAATGTCACTGTTAATTGCATACCAGCTAATTGCCTAATTCAGCTATTTGTATAAATTGCAGTTGAAATGCTGCTCTATACTGTACAGACACCATGTCACAAGATTTTGGAAATTCATTTCTCTTAGATGGCTGCTCGTGGATAGGTAAGATGGAGGCAAGTCATTGGGGCACATAAAGAGAGGTTGTGATGAAAAAGAAGAAAGTGTAAACTACTGGGCCTGAGTTTCTTCTCATAAACCAATTTTACTTGCTGTACCGCCAGAGACTTTCATAAAGTGACTCCCAATTTAAACCAGTGTAGGTAAGAGGAGAATCAGATACTCACCACTAAATATAAAGGGTATTATTGCTTATCCTCTAAATATTTAACTTCGGGTCACTCAGTTTTCACTTACATCTCTGCACACTGGGTGATCTGCCGGCTGCACAGAATAGTGTATTTGGGTTTGGAAACTATGATTATGTGCCAGTTTGATTCTACAGCTTATGCTAGTGGCAATTGTTTCTCATTAGCACCCCATGCACTGAATCTGCAAAATGCACAGATGCCATGTATTTCAGAGATGTGTATTTTGCCATTGCAGTGGCATGTACAATATTGAGATGTCTTGAAAGAAGCTCTGTAATGGCTAGATAAGCATATTAGCTTTCATCCTGTTCAAAGGTACATGATGACAGTGTGCATGATGTTGAACTAATACTCCAGTTTTCCTGCTGGGTTCTGCGAGCAGAGCGTATCATTAAGTTTGCAGTACAAGCATCTCATTTTAAGGCTAGTGATGGGTCTGAGGCACAAAAATCATAGAATCGTAGAACGGAAAGGGACCTTGAGAGGTTATCTAGTCCTGTCCCCTGCATTCAAGGCAGGACTCAGTATTATCTAGACTATCCCTGACAGGTGTTTGTCCAGCCTGCTTTTAAAAATCCCCAGTGATGGAGATCCCACAACCTCCCTAGGCAATTTATTCCAGAGCTTAACCACTCTGACAGTTCGGAAGTTTTTCCTAATGTCCAACCTAAACTGCCCTTGCTGCAATTTAAGCCCATTGCTTCTTGTCCTGTCCTCAGAGATTAAGAAGAATATTTTTTCTCCCTCCTCCTTGTTAACAATCTTTTATGTACTTGAAAACCGTTATCACGTCCCCTCTCAATTGTCTCTTCTCCAGACTAAACAAACCCAATTTTTTCAATCTTCCCTCATAGGTCATGTTTTCTAGACCGTTAATCATTTCTGTTGCTCTTCTCTGGATTTTCTCCAATTTGTCCACATCTTTCCTGAAATGTGGTGCCCAGAACTCGACATAATACTCCAGTTGAGGCCTAATTAGTGCAGAATAGAGCAGAAGAATGACTTCTTGTGTCTGGCTTACAATACTCCTGCTAATATATCCCAGAATGATGTTTGCTTTTTTTGCAACAGCGTTATACTCTTGACTCATATTTAACTTGTGATCCACTATGACCCCCAGATCCCTTTCCGCAGTACTCCTTCCTAGGCAGCCATTTCCCATTTGTATGCATGCAACTGATTGTTCCTTCCTAAATGGAGTACTTTGCATTAGTCCTTATTGAATTTTATCCTATTTACTTCAGACCATTTCTCTAGCTTGTCCAGATCATTTTTAATTTTAATCCTATCCTCCAAAGCACTTGTAACCCCTCCCAGCTGGATATTGTCCGCAAACTCCATTGATGAAGATATTGAACAGAACCGGACCCAGAAAACCAAACCCTGCAGGACCCGACTCATTATGCCCTTCCAGCATGACTGTGAACCACTGATAACTACTCCGGGAATGATTTTCCAACCAGTTATGCACCCACCTTGTAGTATCTCTATCTAGGTTGTATTTCTCTAGTTTGTTTATGAGGCGGTCATGCGAGACAGTATCAAAAGCCTTACTCAAATCAAGATATAGGCAGTATCAAAAAACATATGGGTTTAGATTTCAAGCTACTCAAAATCACGTGTTCTTAGATCCAGAGTTTTAGTGCAGGTCTACACTACAGCTTAGGACTCATGAACATTTCAATGCTCTGCAAGACAGAACTGAGGAAAGAGATAAGATTCACACTCATGCCTGTGAACTGAAGTGAAGATACAAGCAACCAATGATTCTAAGTGGATCACTCAGTTGAAAACCTGAACCACATTTGCCATTTTTACAGTCCAGTTTTTGCTTGGACTTTTTTGCGGGATCGGAGGGCTGATTCTGGAAAAAGAATATTTAAAATTTAGGGCCAGGTCCTAAATCAGCATAGTTTCACTTACATCAATGGAGTTACATCAATATACACCAGCTGAGGTAGACAGTTTTGGAACAATCTCAAATGCCCATAAAATAAATAATAATAATAAATCCTCAAATCACTTAACATACACAGGGTCACCTGGAAAATCATTTGAAAATTATTTTGGTGGTTCAGGTAAATGCAAAATTGTTCTAACTAGAAGGAAAAAAAAATCTATTTCCTGATTGACCTGATCTTGGCTCAGGTTTGTTTGTATCTTCTGTGTCTACTGTGGAAACTCCACTCCTAGCTATGGCCTAGTTCTGATCTCACTTGCTTTAAAGCCAAACATGAATAATGCCACTGAAATAACACTGCAGATCAGCAATAGGCAACACCCTGGGGAAAAAAGGAAACAGCTTTAAATTAGAACACATAACAACCATACTGGGTCAGAGTAAGGGTCCATTGAGCCCACTATCCTGCCTCCTACAGCGGCCAGTCCCAGAGCTTGAGGGGGAGCATACAGAACAGGGCAGTTTTTGGAAAGATTCACCCCTTTCTTCCCCTCCCAGCTTCTGGCAGTCAGAGATAGAAGGTCACTCCAAGCAGGGTGTTGTATCCCTGACCATTTTGGCTGGTTGCCATTGATGGACCTATCCTCCATGAACGTACCTAGTTCTTTTTATGAACTCAGTTATACTTTTGGTCATCACAACATACCATGGCAATGAGTTCCACAGGTTAATTATGTGTTGCGTGCAAAAGTGCTTCCTATTGTTTGTATTCGGGGAGCCCCCTGGTTTTTGTATTGTGGGAAAGCGTAAACAACATTTCTTTATTCACTTTTTCCTCCCCATTCATGATTTTATAGAACTCTGTATCATATCTGTCCCTTTAATTATCTCTTCTCTAAGATGAGCAGCCCTAATCTTTTTAGGCTCTCCACGTATGGAAGCCATTCCATACCTTTGGTCATAAGTTGAGGATGGAAAAGGGGAGAGATGAGGAAAGATAATATGCTCTCATCCAGTGGATCTGCATGCCCCGCAAGCCTGCTTTATAGTTATATCAAAGAAAAAGAAAGAGCTTAGTTATGCAGCATCATTCTTTTGTTACTACAAGACAGGAGTTATTGTGGAAGGTGCAGGGCATATGTGTGTACAGTCACTAAGCTACATAGCCGATTACTGAAAAAAATAAAGGACCAAATCCTTATTTGGTCTAATATGCCTAGCTTAGCTTACGTCAGTGGAGCTACATCAATTTATACCAGCTAAGGATCTGGCCCAGTGTCACTGCCAAATAGATCACTAGAGCTGTGAATGAAATTTGGGAGAAACAAGAGGGATTCTCATTCCAATACTGGACTGGAAAGCCAGAATGAATGAATGAATGAATGAACGTGTCCTAGGAAGATGAAGCAGGCAACCTGGAATTTGGTGTAGCTTATTTTCAAAGATATGCTGCATTATGTACATATAGTATCACCTTAAGACAGATTTTTCCCTCAAAGATTTCTGCTGAGAAGGGAAATATCCAAAGAACTACATTTAGTAAACAGCTATTTGGAGAATTCCAGACACCTGCAGTATCCAGATCATGTCCAGATCCAAATCTAAGAAAGATATTAAGTTATAGAACCAAAGCCTCACGTGATGTTAAGTGGTATAGCTCCTTTGAAGTTAATTTACACTAGCTGAGGATCAGTCCATGATTTTTTTCCCTTGGGAGCACCATAAGGGTTCTTCTGTTGACATTAGCAAGAAGACAAGTAATTAAAAACAACTGGTTTAACCATGCCATAAATCTCAATCTTTAACTGGATTTTTGCAGCTGCTCTGCAGCGCCTCATTTTCATAGACAGCAGCAATGGGGTAGAGTCTGCGCTGTAGCCACAGCCCTCGGTACAGGATGGTGCTGAGCTGCACTGGCCCAAGGAGAGAACAAGGAGGCAGAATGTGGCCCTGACTGCTGGGCACGCAGAGCGTGCACATCCAGCAACCATCCTCTTACTTGCCCACGTACTGGTGTCCATTTGTTCTGACTAGTGTACCGGGATCATGGCCCCACCTCCTTCCCAGTCCTCTTTGGGACATTATGAGGAAGAGTGAGGGAGCGTCCCTAGACCACAAGGTCCTTTTATAAAGGTTGGAGAGTCTCCTTCCATACCCACTGTGCATCTGTGTAAGGCCCAGACACAATCAGACTCTCCATGGCTAACATTCAGGGCAGCAGCAGTTTAACAGCAGACACAGAAGAGATGACCAAGCTCATGGATTAATTCCATTTGATAGAACATCTTCTTCTCCCATTAAAAAGGGGCTTTCCCCCCGTCACTGTCATTAACCTGCTTGCAGGGAGCTGTGGGAAGAGAAGGGGAGAGGGGTAAACAAACTTCAGGCTCAGATAGGAAATGGACCAAATCCCTAGGACGCAAAACCCCTGACCTGCATGCAGACTTACAGAATCAGTCCCTTTGCCGTTACAGCCCATCTTCAGCTCAGAGACACAGCTGTTCTCAAATGCCACCAGGCTCATGCTTTAGACTGCTTGTCACGGACCATTTCCAGCAGAGTCATCCTGATGAGGATATTGAAAGAATACTTGTGAAATCGCACAAGTGCCCTCTCCATTGGCAAGAGATGAGCCCTGTTGTAGGTACAGTCCCAGAGCACCCCACAACGTGGCACTGTAATCACCCCACCTCCACATGCCTCTGGACCAGTGGTTCTCAACCTATTTACCCTTGTGGGCTGCATATGCAGCTCTTTAGGTGTTATGTGGGCCACATCTACACAGTATATATATGTGCTACCTGTATGGCCCTAAGGATGTCACATGGGCCGCAGTTGCGTGCTGACTGGGCCGCAGGTTGAGAACCACTGATCTGGAGTCTCCAATGATCTTGTTCACATTATGGTCAAATTTTTCAAAGCCTTACATCACACAGTTCCTGTGGACCTTCCAGGTTGAAACCCCTCCTTTCTCAGGACTTCAAACTGCACCTCTCTCTCGGGTCCCCAGTTCCCCCTATGCCAGTCTCACTGCAGCCCCTGGAACTCTCTCAAAATACTTTCCCCCAGGTCTCTTCCTAGTCCTGGCTCCTGGGCTCAAACTCCTTCTGTCTTTGGGGCAGGGCTCCACACCTCTCCTTCCTAGGGCCGTGGCTGAAGCCCTGCAGGCTTCCCCAGTTCATTCTGGTTCACCACAGAAGACACTCCCTGAAAATCTTTCCTGACTCTAGGCTCCCCTCCACCCTAAGAGTACACCTTTATAATCCTCATCAGCTGATCACACCATTTAGACACCTGGCTACCATTCCCGGCTCTGGTGATACTTCTCTGAACTACTTGTTCTTAAAGGGGCCATGCCTTGGAACAGGGTAGGCTGGTTCCAGACTTCCACTGTTTCTGAAGGGGAGAGCCTACCTTGTTACAAGCCCACTTGGGAATATGGGATCCAGATCTTTGGCTTCATCCCATCTCTTTTCTTTTTAAAGCCTGGCTACCTCACAGCCGGATTTGAATGGTTCTTTCCGTACTAGGCCAAAATCATAAAGCAAACTTCAGCTGTAACCATAGACTTTCACCTCATTTTGAACCAAGCCCATGTGGAACTGCAAATTTCCCGGAGTCCCAGTGCAAAAACATGAACTATTTGAAGTTCACTCAAAACTGGGCCTAGATTCACATGCCAGATTTGTGCACCTTAACAAATAAGTTTAAAAAAAAAGAAAAAAGGAACCTGGGTGAGTGTTGAGTTGATAATGAATAAACCCCCATATCAGGAGATTTTCTCCAGGGTGTGGGAGAGGCAAATATTTTGCACAGCACTATTTGCTGCAGCAAGCGGTGGTAGCTGCTGAATGGCAAAACAGCTCTGATATACAAACTAGAACCCTACTCTGTGAGCTGCTGAGCACTGTTATCTCCTACTGAAGACAATGGGAATGGAGTGGGTACTTAACACCTAACAGTTGGTGTTCAGCACCACAGAGAATCAGACTCTCAAAGGAAACAGCCCACATCTTGCTCAGAACCAGCTCCTGACATTTCACAGATCCTGCTCCCGAGAGGTACTGGCAGCCCTGCAGGTCTCCCCAACTTCAGCAGCCCCCAGAATCAGCTGCCCAATCAGCCGCACTTCCTGTTGCGTATGAGCTGTGGAGCGGGTTTAACAAATGTGTTTACAAAATTTAATTGTCCTTTTGGAGTATCACCTAGGCGCACTTTCCCATCCCCATAACAAAATGGGACACTAGAGAGCCAGGCTCCACTCTTCTTACAGTCCTGCAGGAACAGTCAGAAGCATGTTGCTCTTTCATGGCTATTCACACTGACTCACAGTTATGCAGCAAAGTCCTTCTGGTTGTTAAAACTGTGTAGACATTGCAGCTTGGGCTGGAGCTCAGGATGGCAGGCCTAGGGAGTGAGTGGGCTCGAGAGCCCGAGCTGCAAGTGCACACTGCTATTTTCAGTGTGTTAGCACGTCGACCTCTGCTGAGAAGGCTGCTCCTTGGTCTCTGTTTGCAGATATAATCAAGTTGGTACATAGAATCATAGAAATATAGGGCTGGAAGGCAGGGCCAGCTTTAGGCCGATTCCCCCGAATCAGGCCCCGCGCCTAAGAGGGCCCCACGCCCGCACCTAAGAGGGCCCCGTGCCTTAAGGAAGAGTGCCTAACTTTTTAATTTTTATTCACCCAGCAGCGGTCCAGGTTTTCGGCGGCATTTCGGCAGTGGGTCCTTCACTCGCTCCGGGTCTTCAGCGGCATTTCAGCAGCGGGTCCTTCACTTGCTCCGGGTCTTCGGTGGCGGGTCCTTCACTCGCTCCGGGTCTTCAGTGGCATTTCGGCGGCGGGTCCTTCAGTGCCGCGGAAGCCCCAGAGCGAGTAGGACCCGCTGCCGAAGTGCCGCTGAAGACCCGGACCGCCACCGAATTGGACCCCGCAGTTCCTAAAACCGGCCCTGCTGGAAGGGACCTTGAGAAGTCTGCCAGTCCATCCCCCTGTGCTGAGGCAGGGCCAAGCAAATGTAGACCATCCCTGACAGCTGTTTGTCCAACCTCTTTTTAAAAACCTACAATCTACTCCGGAGATTAACGACCCTTGCAGTTAAAAAGCTTTTCCTAATATCTATCCTAAATCTCCCTTGCTGCAGAGTAAGCCAATTATTTCTTATCCTACTTACAGTTAACAATTGATCACAGTCCTCTTTATAGCAGCCCTGAACATATCTGAAGATGTATCAGGTCCCCACGCACTCTTTTCTCAAGACTAAACATGTCCAGGTTTTTCTTTTTTAAACCTTGCCTCATAGGTCAGGTTTTCTAAACCTTTTATCATTTTGATTGGTCTCCTCTGAGGCCCCACCAGTGCTGTGTAGAACAGGACAGTTACCACCCATGTCTTAGGTGACATTCCTGTAACACACCCTGCAATGGTCACATTGTTGGCTCATATTCAATTTCTGATCCACTATAACCCCCACATCTCCTTTAGCAGTACCACCAGCAGCTATTCCCCCCTTTGTAGGGGTGCATTTGGTATGTCCTTCCTAGGTGAAGAACTCTGCACTTGTTTTTATTGAATTTCATATCGCTGATGGCAAGTACAGCTCTGCACACCACGAGGGCTTTCTGAGTGCTCCAGTGTGCTGAATGGGTACAACAGTAACATACACTGGCAAGCTGTGCTATAATGGGTCAAAGTTTCAAGGGGGACAAATCCAGTTTAAGCAGAGATTTAACTGATTGAGAGGATTTTGATTAAACAGAAAGAACGCACTCTTTATCTTCACACTGCTTTTTGAATATTTTTATACCATTGTAACATATTTGGGCCAAATTCTGATGGTGTAAATAGATGAAACTCTGATGAGAGTGTGTGTGTGTGTGTGGGGGGGGGAATGATGGTCTAATGGCTACGATTTGTCTGAGTTGAGTGACTGAGACTCACTTGACTGAGACTTCAGAGAGCTAGGTTCAATTCCCAAGTCACCCACAAACTTTTCTGAGTGACTCTGGGCAAAGTCACTTAATCTACTGTGTCTCAGTGCTCCATCTGTTAGAAGGAGTAAGCACTTCCCTACCTCACAGGGAGAAAAATCCATTAACAAATTGAAAGAGCTCAGACAATAGATGATTTAGGCCATATAAGTACCCAAATAAATTGCAAGAATGACATGCCTGCCAATGCAGCAGAGAACTTGGACCATTTACTTCAATGGAGTTACTCTTGATTTACCACACTGTCAATGAAAGGATAATCCATCCTTCTTAAGTGTCTACCATACACGAGGGTTTCACTGGTAACTGTACCTACCATTCTCTACTCTGTAGCTGCAGCAGAGGGTGCTGTAACTGTTCGCAGATAGTCTGATGCTCTTTGTTAAATAATTTTAGACTGAGAAGGAGTGGGGGCAAATACAAATTGCTGTGCTCTGTAGTTTTCACACTGTTCCTGTTTGGGTGCAGAATAAGAGGCAGGTACATTCCAGTTGTAAAGATGGGTAGAGTTCTGAGCGGATACAAAATTTGTATCTGCATTTGATCTGCAATCTGCAAATGCGGTCTGTGGATATCTGCATCTGCGGCTGTGGATATCCAAGGATATGAAGCGGATAGCTGCAGATTTGCAGGGCTCTAAAGATAGGACATATGTCTCCTTGGACTAGATCACACTCATCTTGCCTAGTCCACAGTTCTGTTGTTCTACAGATCTTCTCTTGGAATTTCTGTACTATATACAGCACATATGTACTGTACTTCTCAGAAGTCACTCTGCTGATATCAGTAGAGTCACGCTGCTGTGAAAATGAAGTAAGAAAGAGGAGAACTGACACACAATCCTTTGTATATGGACACCCATTTAATTAAGCAGTACAACAGTCTTGTGTTTGTGACAAAACTGTATGGACAGAGTTAAGGAAATGGATACTGTTAATGTTGAATTATATAGCTAGGCAGATATTTAGAGCTGGATTTTCAAACATGTCCAAGTGGGATCTGTGCTCCTAACTCACCCAGGCACTTTTGAAAATCCCACCCACTGTGTGCACTTGGACAGAGATGGGAAAATCCAAAGGGGAGAATGCAAATCAAAGGTTGGCTGGTTCGGAGTGGCTCTGCCTCATGTTTGGCTGTAACTGTAAGTACTGCTCCTTTCTTAGCATTTTCACCCACCCTCGTGTATTTTGGGGGTAAATGCTCAGGAGTCTTCATTCTCCAGCCTGTGAACTATCTCTTAGTAAAGGGAAGACTGTAGCTGTCTGTTCTCAAATTCCCTGATATGGTGCGGTCCTTACAACAAGGCATTAATAGGGGATTTCAGCCCTCTCCCCTTACAAACAATAAACACCATAGTACTAAATACATCACAAGCTAGCTACTTCTGTTGTCCCATTCAGATACATACTGCATTGCATCATCATATCTTCAGTATTTTTCATGTTTACCCAAACTACAATGCAGATGGAAAGGTTTCTTAAGAGCAATTACATTCTGCTGATGTTCATGTCATTTAGATAAGTTATAAACCCCTCACACCCTGCTGAGCAGTGTTGCCAATATAGCGAATGCCACGTGCTATGGATAGCAGTGAGCGGACAGTTCCATTGCAGCGATGGATGCATTTCAGTGGTATTAGATTTAATGCTCTCTCTCTAAATTCTTCCCACAGTGCTCAGTCTCACTCACAAAACCGCCATGGGATTTCATGGGTGTTACTGATGGCAAAACTAGGCCTCATGGCTATAAAGTGCTTTGGGACCCTTCTGGTTTAAGTGTGCTATAGAAACATAGCTAAGGCAAGGAGAGAAGCAATTATGATACCTCATTTTAGGGTAGCATGCAGAATCACGGTCTGTCTTGGGACATGGACTCTCTGTAAAGAAGGGTAAACCAGTAAGTGACAGTCAGAAGGGTGCAAGAATTACAGGAAGACTCTTTCTTCCTGGTTGTTTACAGGGTGCGTCTCAGTCTGGAATTCTATCCACCTACCTCTGTTGTTCTCAGCCCTCCAGGTGATACCTTTGATTCCAGCCAACGGACATGCCCCTGCAAGTGAAGAATTTCAACAAGTTGCCTGCTGCTAATGAGAGAAAGTTCAGCCACAGCCCACAAAGGGCTCCTGTCATCCTGGTTCCTGCAGAGCAGGCTGTGGAGGGGAAGTGCACCCAGGTCACAGAAACTAATCCCGACCTTAGTAAACTCTGGTGGGACAAATCCAGAGTGCTCCCTCTCTCTGCAGCCAATACTGTTCAGGTTAGCACAACTGCTGTGCACAGAAGGCAAGTTCCACAGAACAGCCAGATGGTGGGAGGGAAATGGGAGTGTCTCCAGGATCGCGAGCGCCATGTTACATTCCCTCAGGTCCACGCACACAGCACAGGTTCTAACAGGTGCATGAACTAAAGCAACCCCAGGCTTGAAATCAGGCCCCAGTGGTACTGCAGACAGGGGAACGTGCACAGTGGAGCAGCACTAGAGCAGTGAGTACCATGCCATTCCTGAGGGCACATGAAGCAGGGGACACGAACTCGCAGCCAGAAAGCGCATGATGATCGTGCAAGTTCAGTGGATCTTTCTATCCAGTTATTTCTGGTGCAAACAACAGCTGGACAGAGAGCACCCCATTGCAGATGTGGATGCTCAGGGCAGCCAGGTACACAGTACACTGTTCACTCGCCTAAGAAAAAGCATTTGCAAGGCTGTAGCAGCTCCACCTGGTAATTCCTGTCATAATAGAAAGCACTAACACCAAACATGCCAAGAATGGCCACTGGCTTTGCGTGCCTCAGTTCTGGCTGCTCAGTTTGTGACATCTTTCTGAAACACGAATGCATGTCTAGTGGGAGATGCAGACACAACCGCCCAACCCACAAAAGTCAGTGGCTGCTTTTGAAAATATTGGCCTAAATACTCAGTTTGGTGCATGCCAGGGCACCATCTCTTGCCACATTGCCCTATTATTTCAAACCGGTGCAGCACCCTTGATCTCTGTTGTCTCTGGAGAACTGCCTTTGCTACATGACATTGTTTCACCTAGGGTGGCATTTCTTCAATGGGGTGTTACTTCCTCTCTTCGCATGCCACTCCCATGGGCACAGCCCTACAGCCTGCACATAGGAAAGGTGTACCTCCCTTCAGCACAATAGAGTCCATTCAGCATAATTCTTAGGCTTTAACATGAAGATTAACATCTTGTTGGGAAACTGCAGAACTTGTTTTCATTATTCACTGTCGACATCTGTCTGTCCCTCAGACATTCAAGAAGAAAACAAAAATGCCTCCTCCAACCCCTTCGCTACTGGTTGGCTGGGATGACCTCATAGAGCAAGTAACATTTCCTTTGGTGATGTTTTTTATAACATTGACTAGAACCAGAGAGCACATGGCCAGAACTGGGAGGAGAAAGGAGGAGTATTTCTACTCTTAAGACCACCAGCTTGTTGGCGGAAAGCTTAAATCACAAGGAAATTTCATCTTCAAAGCAGATTATAGACATTACGGGACAGATTCTGGTCCCCTAACTCATATGTAGTACCCTACTCTTCAGGCAGTTCCACTGATTTTGGTCTAGTCTCAGAGTAAGGTGCTATTCACCATGCATAACGGTTTCAGAATCTGGACCTAAAATCTCGCATGAGGTAGGACCTGTAAAAAGCCAGTATTATTCTCATCGTTTTACGCAGAGGAAAGGTGAAGCAGAGGAGTTAGCACCTGACTGCAAGAGGCCTTAGAAGAAGTCACTGCGGTAGGTAAGATGAGTGCTGGCTCTCCGACCTCAGTGCTCAGAACACTAGGCTTCTCGAATGTAGGAATTTCCTGCTCGCAGGTCCACGGGGCTGCAAAGCCTGCTACCGAGCTTTGGGGCTCTTTACACCTCAAAGAGAATCTCAACTTTCATTTAAAAATGAAAAGCAAATTTCTAGCCCTTTCCACTGCCTTAAATCTAAGCCTATTACTAGCTTGAAAAATGTGTCTGAGTAATTCGTCCTAATTCTTTTTGTCCATGATCCCAGATACATCTGCCCAGGATGATTTTGTGGCCTGTGAAGTCCATGGTCATGGATCCCCTGATGTTCTGGGAAGAGGGAGGGCACAGGCAGGATGATGATGTTAGGACATCTACAAATAACCCACCGTCTGGCTATTGCTGAGCCAGCTCCTCCACTGAACTAGGTGGACAGCTTCCAGCCACAAGAGTAGGGCAGCACAGAGGCCAGCTCAGCTAAAGGCAGAAGGAGCCAGCGCTGGTGGCAACTATTTTATGTAAATGCACCTCAACAGTGTTGTTGGCAGCCTCCATTTTGCATCTGTTCCTGCAGTGTCTTGTTTACTTGGCCAACGGCCTATTTAGGGTGGGATGGTTATTCTGGACCCCCATACGCTGACTGCTCAGGATTTTGTAGTTAAATGAGTGGAATAAAAGACAAAAATACAAATTGAAAAAAATCCCTGGAAAACCTCTGGCTTATCTGCAGAAAGGCCTCTGCAAAACATTTGTTTAGACCAGCCACTAATCATCCCCCCACCCCGACTCCCCCCAGGAGCTGCTGGGCTCCTGGCCTCTGGCAGCAGAAGAGAGTAGGATTAGCCCAACGATTCCCATCCTTCCTTCCCTCTTTCCAGTCACACACAATTTAAAAAAAAAATGAGTTTTTAGGCATTGGGAACAGGAGCCACAAAGACTCCTCACACTGGCCCACACACCTTGTTGGGGGACCAGTTACAGAGTTGCCCCTGAGGAAGGATGAAGTTGTTGTGACCCAGGAGTAGACTCAGAGTCACAGTTTGGTCTTGGGTGCTCCCTTTGCGACAAGGGAGATATGTTCTGTGCACAGATCACTCCCCCTTCTCTGGTGCGTCTGACCCTTGCATCCCATTGCAGTGTGGCAGCTCACCAACCACACCATGCTCCTGGCAGAGGGAAGTCAGTCATATGAGGACAGAACACGCTCATCACCTCCAGAACACTCCCTCACAGCCTACATGGCCCTGCAGCACTCTTACCTCCGTTTCCCTCTCCTCGGTGCTCCTTCAAAACTCCACTCACTCCAAGGTATTCAAACAAGAGGTTCCCTTCTGGGGTCTAATTATGTAAGTCCTTGATGTTTCCTTTGGCCCTCAAGTTACCTTCATCCCACCCAGACTGGCCCTTCCTCCACAGCGCCTTTGCTGGAGTGAAGTCTTCCCACCAACCTCCACAGCTTGGAGACCAGGTCACCCCAGCAGGGAAAACAGTATTCTCCGACTAGAGTCTCCTCTGCTTCTCGCCCCTGCTAGTTCAGGGGCTTCTTCAGGAGCCTTTCTGCAACTCCTCTGGATGGAGCCGCTGCCTAATGCTAAACACCCCCACCCCAGCATCTATCCCTGATTGAATCATGTGACAGAGGCATAGCTCAGTGGCTTGAGTATTAGCCTGCAAAACCCAGAGTTGTAAGTTCAATCCTTAAGGGGGCCACTTAGGGATCTGGGGTGAAAAATATGTCTAGGGATTGGTCCTACTTTGAGCAGAGGGTTAGACTAGATGACTTCCTGAGGTTGTTTCTTCTTACCCTGATATTCTATTCTATGACCTTCCTCATTTTCCCCAACTAGGGAGGAAAGTTAGTACTGCCATAGGGGGGCTGAAACCCATCTCCCCTTCAAGGGCCAGCAACCTTGTGACAGGGGAGAGGATTTCTGATTCCTGCAAACAGCATTAGCATCATGCATTGCGGTCACAGGTTTGGCAGCTCACCCTAACCAAGTTGTTTTCTACTTTCCCTTTGGCTTCTGCATTGCTTCTACTCCATCCTTTTTCTCTGCAGAATCAGCTTCATAAAAACAGGCTCCAGCTACAACCTCTCCTTTTCTTAAACAATAGTTGAGGATGGTATTATCATGTCATAAGGAAATAAAAGTATCTGACCCAGGAAGCTGCATTCCACTCCTAGTTAAAGAACAGTAATAAACAGTTATTGGGCTGCAGTGACCTCTGGTGGCTTTTGCTGTAAGACATACAGCAGGGCCATATATTTAACAGCCTCAACTCTCTTCCTTCAGCCCCCCATCCAAAAACATTGCAGCCCATCCAGGCTACATTCAAGTCCCAACTTTTCAGAGTTTCATATGGAGCTGCTGTTTTTAGCTTTCCACTTGTATTCAAAAAAGAAAGTCACTAATCAGGAAGAATTTATAAAACCATCAGGCCAAGATTTTCAAACCTGGGGGGCAAATGGTAGGCTCCTAAACCCATATTTAGGAACCTAAAGATGTGGCTTGATTTTCAAAAGTGCTGAGCACCCAGAAATTCTCACTTGAGTCAGTGGAAAATCAGACTAGAGCTGGTCAAAAAAAGTAGGTGACAATGCTTTTGACGAGAAATGGCTTTTTTGGTTAAATGGAAATTTTTGGAAAAAATATTCAATTTTTGACCAAAATTTTCCATTTTTATGCGAACATTTTCAGCTTTTGGTTGCCAATATATTTTAAAAAATTGTTTTTTTTTAAATGGGATTTTTAAAAAGTTTTCATCAAAATTTTTCACAGGAAGAAAAAAAATCATTTCTGTCCAGCTCTACACCAGGTCTTATGGCCTTCTGCTCCTCTCCTTTCTGGGCCTTCTTGCGGGCTGCCCCTCATGACCAGCATGCCCTCCCTGATCTGGTCTGGCTTTCCTCCACTTTCTCCTCAAGAAAGTCCCTTGACAACACGCTTCTTCAAGGAGAGTTTTAAACCCTGTCCTACCCGCCCTCACCTTGCAGGGGTATTAACAGACTCCATGAAAAAGGTTTGCTAGAGCTTCATTAAAAACAATCCAGGCAAAAATCATGGTACTTAACCAAACGTGTGTTTAACAGTGTCTTTTCCATCACACTGCTCTTCTTCCTCGCTCCTTTACTTTGTTTAAAGTGTAAGCTCTCCTGGGCAGGCAGCTTCTCTTCCTCTCGGTCTGTAAAATCCTCAAATACTGAAGGTGCAATACAGATAAACAAACAATATGAATAACTGATTTTTTAAATTTCCAAGCTAATGAGTCCGTAGCATGGTACAGGTCTGTCTCATCTTACGCTGGGGTTACGTTCCGCAGTCAGCGTGTAAAGCGAAAATTGCGTATAGTCAAAATTACATTGAGTGTAATGGCGGACGGAATCGCCCGCACTACAGAAACAGTATTTAAACTGTTACTTTTTCTATTTCTTTTGGGTTTTTTTCTTGTTTTTGCCAACCGCGTAAAGCTGAAATTGTGCATGTTTTAGATGCAATAGACCTGTATAAAAGGAGAACGCACTCCTGTTTTGCTATAAATCGCCCCCATGTCACTGGCGCAAGAAAATCAGGATGCAGTTAAGTAGATAGGCCACGTGGCGGAGCCAGCTCACAGTGCATTGCATGTTTAGCTTTATATGAAGGAAGCAGGGTTGTCAGAAAACCTGCCACAGCTGATCTTTACGAAAAATCAGTGCAGCTGTAATAAGACAACCCCCAGTCTCTTGTCAGGCCTGCATTTTCCTGCATCAGAGCTATCAAGGAGAAGGCATGCTATTAGTTCTGTTGGGTTGCTTGGAGACAGCTCGCCCGCAATATGATAAATTATTTTTTATTTAAAGCAAAGAAAGGGAGAGACTATGGAGAGCAAAAAGCACAGAAGTTTGGATGTGGAGAGCAAAGAGCACAAAAGCTTTAAGAAGGCAGTAAACCAGGAACAGCGGAGAAGACCTGGATTTTTTTAATGGCTGATTCTAGCTGTCTGAGTTACTTCAACCCCCCCCCCCCCCCCGCCCCACACACACATACGTCAAAATTGAAATGCATCTCTAACGGTTAGGGGCTGGGATGAGACCTTCACAGAGTTAGTATCCTTGCACTTTCCTCTGCGGCATCTTGTGCTGACCGCTGTTTGAGACAGGACACCGGACCCTGGATCAGATCTGCTCTGGCACTTCCTATGTCCCCCAAAGGGCTGAGACATGTTACTTGCCCATTAACATTAAGCACACAGACATGGAAGGTGTCAAGCAAGATGCTAACAGAACTGAAATGGAGGCATCCTATAGTAGAGAAAATGTTTCTTTTCTCCTCTGGGTATGAATGGGTGAGCTTGAGAAGCTTTTGGTAACTTTTTGGTGTGTTTTTTCATTTGATTCTTCTTCTTCTTTTTTTTTTTTAAAGGGACTTTAGTCCTTGGGACAAGTACCAGGAATTGAAGCTGTCTTTGTGGGGCAGGCAGAGCCCAGGCAGCAGCTGGGCAAAAATCCCCAAACCATGTTGTCTGTTTGCTCCCCAAAAGGATTGGACCTTTAGATGAGAGCAAAATTAGCCAGCGTGATAATAGTAAGGACTGGGGGAAACCAAACCCAGCCAGTGCCGTAACAAGGGCGAGGCGAGTGAGGCACACAAAGCCGAGGGGTGCAGAAAGCAGTGGAGGAAAGAAAAAAGCCCCTCGCACGGAGATATTTCTAACCCAGGTGATCTCCCCCCGGCCCCACCCCTCAAGCCTCCCCCAAGTGTCCCCCGGCCCCGACTTGCTCCCCCTCTCCCAGCCGGAGCAGAGAGTCCCTGTCTTTCCCCTGCAACTGCTGCCACAGAGTCCTAGTGCCCCCCCCATCTCAACTGCCAGGGCAGCCTGACTCTGAGCCTGCCCTTCCCCCTCGGACCCTTTCATTTTTCAATGGGACCCTTCAGCAGCACAGGGCCTCCTGCCCGCAGTCACCGCTCCTGCCCCATGCTGGGCAAGGCGGCAGCCCCATCCCTCACCCCCACAGTCAGGGGCAACAGCAGGGGAGGAGGCGCACGCAGCGCCCCCTGGCACCCACCCCGGGGGAGGTGGGGGAGATTCCTGGACCTGAGAGGGGCCCTAGGAGCACATGTAGTGACAGTGGTGGGGGTGAGTGTGCTGCTGGGGGGGGGCGGGAAAGGGGGGCTTCTCCCCCAGAGCTCGCTGCTGCTGGCAGGGAAAGGGCTGGGGGGAGTCCTCCTCTCTGGCCCCTGTCCCGGAGCAGCCTGCCTGCACCCCACACTCATCCCCAGCCCTGCCCCACCCTGAGCCCACATCCCCAGTCAGAGCTTTCACCCCCCACCACACCCTCAACCCTCTGCCCGAGCCCTGAGCCCCTCCAGTACCCCAAACACCTTATCCCCAGTCCCAGCCAGAACCCTCACCCCCCACACTCCTACTCTCACCCTGAGCCCCTCCCACACACCAAACCCCTCATCTGCAGCCACAACCCACAGCCCTCACCCCTGCACCCCATCCCTCTGCATCCCTCCCTCACCCAAACTCCCTCCCAGAGCCTGCACCCCAATCCCCTGCCCCAGCCTAGGGCCTGCACCCCAGACCTCCTCCCTCACCCAAATTCCCTCCCAGAGCCTTGGGTGGGTAGGGGGCGGAGTTTGGGCAGGGGCAGGTTCTGGGCACCACCAAAATGTCTACAAACCTGCCACCCCTGATCCTGCCCTGCAAGCCTGAACTCCCAGCATTCTCAGGACACATGCTGATCCCTAGTGGCCACTGCTGATATCCAGCACCTCCCTCCTCTCTTAACGTGGGAGTCCCTCTCTGGATTGGAACTGGACTGGAACCAAAGACCATCTTGGAAGCAACATCACCAGCCCAACCAGTCAAAAATCATGAGTTAGACCCCCCAAAATCACAGGCTCTACCGCCGCCCCTTCATTAATTCTTCAGCGGCAATTCTGTGGCAGGCCCTTCCCTCCAAGAGGGACTGAGGGACCCATCGCCGAATTGCCGCCAAAGAGCCGACCCTGGGGAAGGGCGCAATTTTATATTCTTGCCTCGGGTGCAAAAATACCTAGTTACGGCTATGACCAAACCACACCTGTTCTGGAAGCTCTCATTCTTCAGGGCAAAAACTAACCTCTGAGTTATGGAGGTCAAGAAGAGATTTTGCAAGAGAGTTATGAAATCACTTGCCCTTGAGGAGTTTCACCCAAGCCTTCCTTTGAAACAGCAGATACTGGCCAATATCAGAGAAGGGACACTAGATGGATTATTGGTTCGATACAGCAATTGCTGTGCTCCTAAATTCCTGACCTACAAGGTCCACCTGTGAGGGACAAAGGCAGTGCAGTCTTCCTGCACATTCCTACTTTGTCCCCTCTGTAAAGGCTGCTAACAAGGGAGGCTGTGAGTGCTAATGGAGATTGTGGTTTTCAAGATGTCGACATCTGTCAAATAGGAAGTGGCTTGAGACTGTGATATGTTGTTCTTCAATATCCTTTTGCATCATTTCCTTTTCAGCTCCTTGGAGCGTCCTTTCTTTGTCCACTCAGAATTCATGGCAGGTTAGGGGGGAATAATCAAACTGTCCAAGTTAGATTGAAAATTGAAACGAAGCTGTAGACCAGGGGTCGGCAACCTTTCAGAAGTGGTGTGCCGAGTTTTCATGTAATCACTCTAATTTAAGGTTTTGCATGCCAGTAATACATTTTAATGTTTTTAGAGGATCTCTTTCTATAAGTCTATAATATAGAACTAAACTATTGTTGTATGTAAAGTAAATAAGGTTTTAAAAATGTTTAAGAAGCTTCATTTAAAATTAAATTAAAATGCAGAGCCCCTCGGACCGGTGGCCAGGACCTGGGCAATGTGAGTGCCACTGAAAATCAGCTCATGTGTCGCCTTTGGTACATGTGCCATAGGTTGCCTACCCCTGCTGTAGACTGATGTATCAAGGTCTAAACTACAGTACAGGTGTTCGAAGTCCTGGACGACTCATGAACACCTCAGACTTGGTAGAGCATTTGTTAGCAGAGAGGAATCTGACCAGATGTGTGTGAGAAGCACCACACCTTGTTTGTTATTTCGATGATTTTTTGTAACCTTTTAGTAAGAGGCAATGTGACTCTGACTCTGACTTTCTGCAGAAGCATCATGTGAGGAAATCACAAACAACCTGGCATTAGAGAGAAAGTTATTGTATTCGTTGTGTGGCAGTCATGGTGAATGCACAAGTCTGCTCCAGTTGCAGGCCACTGATTTCAGCCATTATGACAGTACTCCAGGAAGTCTCCCCGCCATTCTAAAATACAGTGACTGTGCTAGAATGTGACTTCTTTGCATAACACTGGTGATGGTAATGAGTCTTGAAAGCAACTGGATCTACCTAGCTGTGGATTCCCTGGTTGAGGTGGAACCCTGACTCCAGCCAGCGTAGCCATCTACTATTCTTCCCCACTGCAGGGTTTGGCTAGAGTGCTGTGTGCTCCAGCTCTCCATGGATGGCAGATGGCCTCTTGGGGCTGCTACTAACTGGTGAACTTCAGCCCTGAGGCTGCTTTAAGTGATGATAGGGCTGGGGTCATTGTAGAATCAGCCCCAGACTCAGAGAGCAGAAAGAAGTTCCATTGTGGTGCGCTCTCTCTGCCATGCCTAGCAGGAGTTAGGTCCGTCTCAGAATTAGCCTGGTATCTGTAACTCAGTAGCTCACCTTAAACAGCACATAACACTCTGGCAGGTTTCTTTCAGGAATGGGACCTTGGGCCAACATTTTCAAACCTGGGTTTAACGTAAAGGTAAGCACCTAAATCCTTATTTATGTTCCTAAATGAATGGGCTGGTTGTCAAAGGTGTTGAACAGCCACAGCTCATAGTGTTGAACTTGTTCCTATTTGTAGACCTGGATTAACTTTCCGCAAGACAACACGTACAACAGTTTGTGAAGACAGCTAGAAATATCTATGGGGCATGTGCCATAGCAGCAGGGGGTGGGGTCTCATTCATGGGTGCATTACAGCTAACCTTCTCCCCAAAGAAAGGACTTCAGTAACAAGGAATGATAACGGGAGTACCGCTCATGTCTTAGTCGTAGGATTCTTATTTGGAAGATCTATCTATATCTATACTGACCTATCATGAAGTTTGTTCTTTAAGAATCTCTGGGCATATTTGGAAACAAGCTGGAAACACCGATCAAGTCTGAAATATTCCGTGTCTGCAATATAAGGTAATGGATTTGAGGTTGAAAGGGATTGCCTCGGCCAAGCAGTCTTTCAGCCCCCATACGAGTGCAGTAATACACCTATCCTATTTCATGAGGAGGTTTAGGTTTAGGTTGGACAGTAGGAAAAACTTTTTCACTAGTAGGGTGGTGAAGAACTGGAATGGGTTACCTAGGGAGGTGGTGGAATCTCCTTCCTTAGAGGTTTTTAAGGTCAGGCTTGACAAAGCCCTGGCTGGGATGATTTAGTTGGGTTTGGTCCTGCTTTGAGCAGGGGGTTGGACTAGATGACCTCCTGAGGTCCCTTCCAACCCTGAGATTCTATGATTCTATGACACGGCCAATCCACCCCCAATCTCTGCGGCTACGATGGGACCGATAATAATCCTCTGAGTCAATACTGGACAAATGCCTCTGTGCTGAGTTAAACGGCATTGTGCTATTAGAGAAGCCATCTCCCAGAAGACCCATAAAACCTCTTTACCACTTGTGGTTATTAACAATTCCATGGCCCTCTTCACAGGACTATGTGCTACAGCCCAACATCCTGGCCAAGTTCCAGTTTGGGTGATTACATGGTACTTTCCGAAGGCCTTGAGTCAGGACAGCACTTGATCATATTAATGTGGTTTCCTGAAGGGGGATGCTTTCCTGGACCTAAATTTCCATTGTTGTTTCAATAACTTACGCTACTCTTCTTCATTTTCTGTACTACATAGTTGTACAGTGTTAGCGTGAGCTGTTAAACAGCTGTCTCACTCCATTGCAGAAGTGGCTGCATTTCAACAGTGGGCAAAGTGAATGCTGTATAGTGTGGTTAGCAAAGGGACTTTCAGAATTAAAGAGGTAAGATATTAGTCTGCAGCAGTATTACTCAGCACATTTTGTAACATTTGCTGTGTCAGACTGAGGAATGACTGCATGTAAAAGATGACTTCCCTACAATCATTTTTCAGTTCTGTTTAAGAGGATGATGAGGCATTATTACTATAAAATTTTACATCAATAGAAGCTACTACTCATTTTCCTAAAGAAAGACTATCTATAAAATACCAGTCCCTACTAGTCTTAGACTCACATACATTCCAACATGCTCTGGTCACAGAATTACCTGCAGTAGTCACATGCATGTTAAAAATCCAGAAATTCTTCTTTATCATTTCAACAGAGAAGGAACTGAATGCCCTGAATTGATCAACCCATTTTGATACTGGCTCCTTTGGCTTCTATTTAAGTGGCCCTCTCCTGGGAAAATGGAATGTAGTCATTTAACACAACAAACAAGCTGACAGTGTTCATTTTTATACTGAACATTCAGCCACACTAGCCTGTTATTTAATGAGTGAAGAGTAGCAAAATCTAAGGTCACCACGACATTTTAGGATTTTAACAGTTGTTATGTTTCCGGGCTTCAATTCTGGAAAAACATCCCCTTTCCGTATAACGCCTAAACACACACTTACCTTTAAGCACATGTGTCAGTCCCATTGAAGTCAACAGGACTTAAGCATGTGCATAAAGAAAAACACATGCTTAAAGTGCTTTCCTGCATTGGCACCTAACGGAAAAGGAATGGCTTTGTGGATCAGGCACTAGACTGGGATTCAGGAGATCTGTCACTCAATTCCTGGCTCTTCCACAAACTCACTGTGTGACACTGGTCAAGTCACTTAGACTCCAGTACAGCAAAGCATTTTAAGCACTTGCTTAACTGTAAGTATGTGAGTTGTCACATTGATTACAGTGGGATTACCCACGTACTTAAGGGCTTTCATGGAGTTGGTCTTAAATCTACCCATGCTTCAGACCGTTATCTGTAAAAGGGCACACTAATACTTCTTTTCTCTGTCTTGTCTACCTCGGATAGCATTTTCAAAAGCACTCAACATTGGCTTAACTCTGCTTCTAGTGAAGTCAAGTCCTGACAGTCACATAGCATCATTCAGTACATATTACAAAATGCTTTGGTGCTCTAATAGTAGTTACAGAATTAAGTCATACATGACAATGGTAGTAAAATTGTTACATATATAAGAAGAATCTTGGCTCACGACCAGGGGCGACTCCAGGCTCCAGCATGCCAAGCACGTGCTTGGGGTGGCAAGCCGCGGTGGGCGCTCTGCTGGTTGCCGGGAGGGCGGCAGGCAGGCTGCCTTCGGCAGCATGCCTGAGGAGGGTCCGCTGGTCCCGCGGCTTCCACTGGAGCCACGGGACCGGCGACCGGCAGAGCGCCCCCCGCAGCATGCTGCCGTGCTTGTGTCATGTGGTGAGTAAGGTTTGCATTGGTCTCACCCCCTGAGTCTTAAAGGGGATTCAACCCCTCTTTTGGGAGGTCTCCACCTCTTGCTGCAGCCTGCTCCCCTTCCTGTTTGCCACACAGCTCTGCAACACCCTCCCCTGTAGTCGACTTCCCAGCTCACCATGTGGTAGTGGCTTTCCAGGATTAATTCCTGAATCAGGGTCTTTCAAAGAGTTTCCACACTATCCCTTTCTTGGTCATGGAAGGGGAGCGCACCTGTATGATGGATACATCATAGTCATTGTTCTAGAACTGACATCTGTTATCGGAAGAGAAGGAAATACCTATTCAGTGCAGATAGCAAAAAACAAACAAAACCCCTCAAAAACACAACATCTGTAACCAGCTAACCAAGCCCAAACCTCACCCTTTTCTAGCATTAACATGCCGATAATGTAGTCAGTCCAATTTAAACAATATTTATTTCCAATGAGGGTTTCTAGCAATGTTTTAAATCCCAGTTAATGACAATTCTGCTTTTGACCCTCTCTTTTAGCAGTGTCGTGGTTAGACTCGTGCAGATTGCCTTAGTCATGTCCCATATCCCTCCGGGGTAACACATCCTGTTTCACTAGAACAAATTGTGAAATTTAGCAGATGTGGACAATTAGGTTGAAGAATTGCATTGAAAAAGTTTTGAAACTGCTTCTTTGTTAAGGGTGATTAAAAAACCCGCAACATGCCACAGTGACCTGAACAAAACTTTAAACCATGCATGTGCTAAAGAAAAATATGTGGTTACTGCCCTCATGCAGTTATACTCTCCGCTCATAAGCGGGCTATATCTCAATGTCCAAATACCTGCAGCTACTGAACATGGGCCATCATGCTGAGTTAGTGTGAGCTGTAGAATATCCTGGATCTGACAAGTTAGGTACCTATGAAACAAGTCTGAGAAAGGTTACCATTCTTACCCTGAAATTGTTCCTCAGGACAAGCATTGAGCTTACAGGTAAGCTGCTGGCCCTTTAAAAGAGGCAGTTAAATAGGTGGCGCCACCTCTTGATAATGACATCTCCTGATTGGCAGCAAGTGTGAGGCTCAGGAGGCTACCGAGCAATTAGGCTCTGAGTTTGAGGTTTTCTGGGGGACTCAGTGTTGGCTAGGAGCTGCCTGAGGTGCTGCTGCAGCTCCAGAGAAGAGAGTAGAAGAACGAAGCTCAGAAGGGATGTTTAAAGACAAAGTAGGTGAAGATGTAAAATGTGGCCTGGGCACTCGGGCTAATGGATCTGTGAGAGAAACACAGAGGGAGCTTGGAAGGGCATGTCTGGCAGCGAGGGGAGGTGCCAGCTTTGAATAGTGCGACCCGACTGCCAAACCTGTCGATTGGGCACAGCTATTCTCTGCCCGGGGGTATTTTGTTGGATGTTTCCTGCTCTTTTCAGACCACAGTAACGTTGTCATGCAGATGCATATTGGGGGGGACCCATGCCCACAGAACCAGTTCCCTCTGCATTACAGGCTGGAAGTTATTTAACTCTACTTCTGAACTGCTGAACACTTGGGTTTGGCAATGCCATTATTCACCAGCCAGGGAGCAGCACTGCTGCGTCTGTGCTCTGCACTCAACCCTGGCTGGCCTCCAACTGCCTGATTCTGTAGCTGCATCATCCATGGGATACTTACTGAAGTCAGAGAAAGTTCTTTGTGCCAAATATCTATGAACCTGGGCCCTAAGAGAATGGATGGAGTCATGCATCACTGTCCAGCTGACCAGTTCCAACCATTTCTCCTAAAAATTCACTTCACTTACTTCTGCTCTCTCATATTAAAAAGGCACCTTCATGCCCTCCCTCAGAGAAGAAATGTATTGAAACAAACCTACCATTTTGTTACAGAGCACTGAAACTCCATGGCCAGACAGTAGACAGACCCTGGACTTCCTTGAGACCATTCCAGTCCTTCAGTACACATCAGGAAAGTAACAAAGGTCACAATGCAGTTGAATTGGAAAATCTTTAAAGCAGCTGGAAGAAGCAAAGAACATTAAGGACCATTTATTAATATTCAGGTTTTAAAGCATGTCCAATACAGCATCTCTAGGCACTTCTATAGTATTGAACGTAACAGATTCCTTTAAAAACAAAACATTCTCAGCCAGCTCTACCTGAATAAATTACACACCTGACCTCCTAACAACATCCTCGTCCAAGAACAAAGGCTGGCCTCCCGCTGTCTCAAGTTCAGCCCCTGTCAGATGAATGGGGGAAACAAAATTCAGAGTGAAGCCCTCCACTAATAGCATCCTAACTCTTAGCTTGCATGACCCAGGTGATCTTAGCTATTGGTGTGGCAGATGATTCATAGATTCACAGACTCTAGGACTGGAAGGGACCCCGAGAGGTCATCGAGTCCAGTCCCCTGCCCTCATGGCAGGACCAAATACTGTCTAGACCAGGCATCGGCAACCTTTCAGAAGTGGTGTGCCAAGTCTTCATCTATTCACTCTAATTTAAGGTTTTGTGTGCCAGTAATACATTTTAATGTTTTTAGGTGGGCTCTTTCTATAAGTCTATAATATATAACTAAACTATTGTTGTATGTAAGTAAATAAGGTTTTAAAAATGTTTAAGAAACTTAATTTAAAATTAAATTAAAATGCAGAGTCTCCCAGACTAGTGGCCAGGACCTGGGCATTGTGAGTGCCACTGAAAATCAGCTCGTGTGCCGCCTTTGGCATACGTGCCATAGGTTGCCTACCCCTGGTCTAGACCATCCCTGATAGACCTTTATCTAACCTACTCTTAAATATCTCCAGAGATGGAGATTCCACAACCTCCCTAGGCAATTTATTCCAGTGTTTAACCACCCTGACAGTTAGGAACTTTTTCCTAATGTCCAACCTAAACCTCCCTTGCTGCAGTTTAAGCCCATTGCTTCTTGTTCTATCCTTAGAGGCTAAGGTGAACAAGTTTTCTCCCACCTCCTTATGACACCCTTTTAGATACCTGAAAACTGCTATCATGTCCCCTCTCAGTCTTCTCTTTTCCAAACTAAACAAACCCAATTCTTTCAGCCTTCCTTCATAGGTCATGTTCTCAAGACCTTTAATCATTCTTGTTGCTCTTCTCTGGACCCTCTCCAATTTCTCCACCTCTTTCTTGAAATGCAGTGCCCAGAACTGGACACAATACTCCAGCTGAGGCCTAGCCAGCGCAGAATAGAGCTGAAGAATGACTTCTCGTGTCTTGGCTAGGGACCAAGTCAGAGCTCACATTTTTCAAACGTGGCCATTGATTTGGGGTGCCCCATTCAGGCATCTTAACAGGTCTGGCCTTACCATGAGGCAGGTGCCAGACTGTGTGTGTGCGGGGGGGTCACTAGGACCCAAAGTGTAGAAAATTGTGTCTGCTCCTGGTGCATATGTATTGTCTCTGTTCTAGATGCACAGAGATGGTGGAGTGCTGTGCTGGAGGAAGGAGGGCATAAGAGACATAACAGGCAGGCAGGAGAAAAGGTGAGAGGGAATAACAGAAAGCAGCAGGAGCTTCAGGGAGAGAGAGGAGGAGGATCCTCTTATGTACCTCTCTAGCACCCCCAGGAGCCTGGGCTTATTAACACCAGCTTCTCAGGGACCTTCCTGTTTCCTGCTGCTTCCCTGAACCCACTTGAGGAGAACAGGCAGTCAACTGAAGTAGTAGGAGCCAGTTGGGCCCTTAAGACGTTGATATCTTCCCTCACTCAGGCTCTGCTACCAGCCTGCCCATTTGTGACCCTCAATTGAGTGTTGAGAGCCACTATAGCTGGCACAGAACAGCAGTCATGAGTGAAAGAAGAAAATGCCCCTCTGGGGCAGCTTTCAGAAAAAAAAAGAAAGCAAAGAAGCTTTTCTATCTAAGCAGGAAGGAGCTCTCCTGAGATACATAGACACAAATGTTCACGGTGAGCCTTCCGGCCCCAGTGAGGATGTGAGTGGTGAGGAGATGCCTGATCTTCCAATTAGTCAGAATGCAGGTGACCTGGCAGCTCCTGCAGCATCCATATCTCCATCTCAAATGGATGTAACCATGCACATTCCTGAAGAAAAGTGATGATCAGAGAAGTGTGGTGGAGGCACAAGAAACAGCAGCTGCTGAGTTTAATTCCTTAAGTCTAGATCATCCAGGACTGTGGACCCACTTGAGCACTAGCCTGAGGGACTTCCTTGTACTGCATGGACCACAGCAAGTGAAAAACTTCATGTTCCCCAAAGACAATGAAAATCCCCAATGGTGACAAAGTGGAGAGGCCATGGCTTATGTATTGAAAAACCCAGAATGCTGCATACTGTTTTTCTTGCAAACTCTTCCAGTCTAATGTTCCAGCCACATTGGGTTCTACAGGAACAAAGGACTGGAAAAATCTGGCTAGAAATCTGGCATGCCATCAGGGGTGGCTCTAGCTTTTTTGCCACCCCAAGCATGGCAGTCAGGCAGCCTTCCATAGGTGGAAAGATGAGACTAAAGTTAAAGGCCACCCTAGATGATCAGCATCGAAAGAAGATTGCATCAGAGTCTCTTTACTGGCAAAATGTTCTGAAAAGGCTCATTGCCATTGTGAGAATACTTGCTACTCGAAACCTAGCACTGCGTGGTACTTCAGATCAGCCGTATGCGCCAAACAATGGAAATTTCCTTAAAATTGTGGAGCTAATGGCTGAGTTTGATGCTGTATTCCAGGAGCATCTAAGAAGAGTCACCACCCAAGAAATGTACACACACCACTACCTTGGAAAAACAATTCAAAATGAGATCATACCGTTACTGGCAACAAAAGTCAAACAGAAGATTGTGACAGATTTGAAGTCAGCAAGATATTACTCTGTTATTCTGGACTGCACATCTGACATCTGCCATACGGAACAAATGACTTTAATGGTACGTTTTGTAACAACAACAGAACCTAGTGAAAATGTCCCTGCAATGGTGACTGTCAGAGAGCATTTTCTAGAATTTAATGACAGTAATGATACTACAGGAGCTGGTATGACAAATGTGCTTTTTAAAAAGCTGGAAGATACGGGAATTGCGATAGCTGACATGAGAGGTCAGGGCTATGATAATGGTGCCAACATGAGAGGAAAGAACAGAGGAGTGCAGACACGGATCCAAGAGTTAAACCCTCAAGCTTTTTTTGTCCCATGCAGTTCTCATTCACTGAACTTGGTGGTCAGTGATGCAGCATCATCTTCTAGGGAGGGTGCTGAATTTTTTTAATGTAATTCAAAGCATCTATGTATTTTTTCATCAATGGCAAATTTTGAAGCAACATCTGGGAACATCCTCTCTGACACTGAAACCACTGAGTGCCACACAATGGGAAAGTCACATGGAGGCGATAAAGCCTATCAAACACCAAATTGGGGAGATAGATGATGCCATAGTTGCCATTATGGAGGATAATGCTGTGACAGGAACTGTTCGTGGGAGAACAGTGGCAGAGGGAAATGGAATCACCAGAAACATACATACCTTCAAATTTCTGTGTGGCTTAGTGTTGTGGCATGACATACTGTTTGAAATAAATGTTGTAAGCAAGAGACTCCAAGGTGTTGGCCTTGATATATCTGGAGCAATGGAACAGCTGGACAAAGCAAAGTCATACCTACAGTCTTACCGGCCAGATGAGGGATTTCAAAACGTTCTGAAGAGTGCACAGAAGTTGGCAGAGGAACTTCAGACTGAAGCTATTTTCCCACCCATTCAAGAATACAAGAGTCACCAAAGAAGCCAACATTTTGATTACAAGGCACAGGATAATCCCATAAGAGACCCAAACAACAATTCAAAGTTGAATTCTTTAACCAGGTGCTAGATTGTGCAATACAGTCAGTTGAAGAACGTTTCATGCAGCTCAAGGAACACAGCAGTATATTTGGGATGTTGTATGATATTCCAAAACTCCTCACTATACTTGAAGAAGACCTACACCAGCAATGCAGGGCACTAGAGACAGTGCTGGCACATGATGATATGCGCGGTATTGATGCGAGTGATTTAGGTGATGAACTGAAAGCCCTTTCAAGATACATTTCAGCAGGATCAACTCCAAAGGCTGTTCTGGAATAGATGTGCACAAATAAGATGACCACCCTCTTTCCAAATGCCTTTGTTGCTCTGCACATACTTCTAACACTTCCTGTAACAGTTGCCAGTGGAGAACGCAGCTTCTCCAATTAATTGGAGAAGTTAATAAAAACACATCTATGCTCCACAATGACACAGGAAAGGCTGGTCGGCCTTGCAACCATCTCAATAGAGCATGAGCTGGCCCAGACTGTGGATCTTCAGGAAACGGTTCAAATCTTTGCAACCAAGAAGGCACGGAAAGCACCACTTTGATTATTCAAACAGATAAAAATGCCAGTGTTTACTATGCAGACAAGAAAAGTTACATTTACTGTTCAGGTGTTTGAAAGTTAAGTGTTACTTAAAATTTTTGAACAAGGCATTTGAAGTTGTTAGTTCTCCTTTATTGGGGTAGATAGCAAAGCAGTACCATGAGAGGAGTAGAACAGGAAGAAGGCAGAATTGAGACCTTACAAAGGTTTGTCCCAAGCGAGGGGGCATCATTTGAGCTCCCCGCCTCAGGTGCCAAAATGTTGTGGGCCACCCCTGCATCTTAAAAACATAAAGACTGCAACCCACTTGATGTCAGCTGGAATGGTGGGTGCGTGGCACGTCTGAAAATCAGGGCCTGGGCGTCTCCTGCAAAACTCCTAAAAATCACTAAGCCACTTGAGAAAACTTTAGTCACAGGGTGTTGAGAGCTCAAGATCAACAGCCCTGCAAATTGCATCACAGAGCAAATGACGGCATTTGTTTGAGGAACTAACAGCTGCAAGCAAGCGGGCAGCCATATTTTGCTACAGCTGTAGGCGTAGCAATTAGTCCTGGTCTTTTTAATCTTCTCTCATATGGATGCTCATTGTGTCTCTAGTAATTTTCATTGCCTTCTCTAGCCATTTTCTATGTTTTTTTACATGGGGAGACCAAAACTGAAATAAGTGATCAAGGGGAGGATAGACCATTGAGTTTTATATTGTAGTAACACGGTAATTTTTAGCAATTTGCACATAGTTAATATAGGGATGAATGTTGAAATGATGATGTTCAGTCTCCTTTCTCAAAATTGAATATGTTTCCTTTGTATGTGCAAATCTTACAAGATTGCCAGCAAAATTGGTTAAAACTGCACAAATAATTACTGCCCTGGGAGTGCCAGTGCCTATTTAACACATGCAAATACCAGTGTGAATGAGCAGATGAAGGTTTCGTGCAAACAGCAGGTATCCCTGCAAGCACAACTTCTCGTGGGCACATGCCTTTGGAAATTAGATCACAATATCAGTTATAGACTGCTGCGTAAAGGAGCTATTTAGTATTACTGTCTTGCAGTTCCAAAATGATGTGCAAATATGCTTACAATCTTGCCGCACTGTACTAGCAGATTGATCTTTGATTAATTTGATATGGCTAGGGTACATATAAAAGGGAGTTTAACAGTAAAAGGAAATTATCATTTATTACACTATAAAGGGGTAGTTACTTAGAAGATAATTCATTGTACGCGTGCTTAAATAATATGTTTGACAATGTCGCTTGTGGAATCAGCAATCAGAGTCTGAATTCCTGGACAGCAGACGTTTGACATGTAGGTATTCATTTACCTTATCAGCCTTTCATACATCTACCAGCTGATGGAGTTAGGGGACAAATTCCATCCGATAACCGTGCTGGTTTATGGAGGACGAACACCACATTTTAATGGTGCAGTGTACTGTGCTGCGACTCATGAGGAGAGAGAGGGCTTGAAATGCAAGTCCTTTGTTCCTTCTCTTTGGCAGAGTGTAAGGAATCCTCTGGGCGGTCCTGGAATAGAGAAAGGGTATAAGGAGTCCAATTTGAGGCAAGTGCATAACCGCTTTCTGGTAGCTGTGGAGGCTGCTGCATGTGCAGAACAAATACCTTGAAATGTCACCCCAGTCCCCTAGCTCTCTGCAGTCCGCAGTGAAGCGGTCTCAGAAAAACTCCCAGCCGCACTCCTGAAAAAGGCAGACTGTTTTTGCGACGAACAACAACAACAAACAATATAAAAGATAAATGACACCCTGCTTGTCTATGTCACCAAACACTGCACATTTCACAGAGTCACCAACAAAATCATGCAGTTTTGCATCTTTACAACTTGTCAAAGCTGCAGGACTGGACAATACAAAAACCAGACAATATTACATGGGCTTAACATGGTAGGATGGGGGTAACAACCACCACCACCATAATAAAGACATACATAAATAGGCAAAAAAAGGGAAGAGGGGACCAGACGTGCGGTGAGGTGGGGTGGGAAGAAGTGGAAAGTTCAGGTGTAGAATGGAAGTCTGGCATTTCTGTGCTGTATCAAGAAAGAGGGTCCAGATTTCTTCAAATTAAGATAATTGCTCTCTACATTGATAAGCCATGCTCTTTTTCACTGCTCCCCTAGACAGGCCCAAATACCAGAGTTCTATACTGGGCATAACTCCACGCCTCCATTTTTGTAAAATCACACGCTTGGTAATCATTGTGGTCCTCCAGAAGCAAAAATCTTTGTGGTGGAGTTAAACTCAGTGTCGTTGGTACATAACCTAGGATATAATTTTCAGCTGAGGTTCAATTGCTGAAACCAAGCTCTATTTTTACTCTTGTGTCTACAGCTGTTCTGACTGTTGGACAGTTACACTGCATATGCATCAGGATTTCTCTCTCTATTATAGCATCAACAAATATCACAGGACGAGCCCCTGCATCTTGCACTGCTTGCATCCGAAGAAGTGGGTATTCACCCACGAAAGCTCATGCTGCAAAACATCTGTTAGTCTATAAGGTGCCACAGGATTCTTTGCTGCATCTTGCACAGCCTCTGTGGCATTCAGATTTTGAATGGAATCTTTGTATCTGGTCTGAGACCCATAGAAGCACAGTGGGATTCTTTCAAGGGCTGTGATAATCCCCCCTTCCCAAAGAACGACAGGTCATATGTAAGGCACACAGCGGACATGAGCCTGGAAGAGTTAATGAAGCATTTCCAAGGTTCCCAGTAGCTCTGGGCCCTCTGGCAGTCTCAGGGCAACCGGACCAAATTGGTCCATTAGCCTGTGTTTCAGCTGTAAGTACTGCCACTCCACTGAGGGTGGCAAGTCATATTGTTGATTTAGTTTTAAAAAAGGGACAAAGTCCTCATCCTTGACTAACTGGGGAATCCATGTGATGCCTTTTCTTAGCCAGTTCTTCCAAATTATAGTTTTCCCCCCACAATTTGAAAGTCTGGGTTACCCCAGAGAGGTGCTTTTGCAAGACTGCAAAAATGAAATTGGCACCTCTTAAGTAACATTGCACAGTCATCACTGTATTGTTTTACATCGGTCAAAAAGAGGAACTGAACAGAGCTGGAGGGGGAATTGGATGCAGCAATATCTGTTCAGTTTCCACCCATGTGAGTATAAGGGTGTTAGCATGCGTGACAGAGTGCTATCAGCAGCACCCTGATCACTGACATTGCTGCAGCCTGGAGAAGGCTGCAGGCCCAGCTGAGGCAATTACACACTTTCTGGGGGGGATTGTGAACACCGGGGTCGTAACTACTGGGTTAACAAGGTAATTGAGGAGACTATAAAGAGAGCAAACAGGAAGCCAAGGAAGCTGAAGAGGAGCTCAGAGGTTGAGCCTGGACTGAGGAGTAAGGGCTACAGGGAAGCCTCTCCTTGCCTGCTGTGTTGCCTGCTATTGTGATGCAAGAGGGAAATAAATGCACACCATGGCGGAAGATAAATGGCCTGGGGTGCATTCATGACTGCGAGACTCTCTGACCTGGCCAGGCAGCAGGGCTCACCAGGTAGTGACAGAGCTGCCCCAGTAAAGCATGCTAGAACCAGTTTGACATCTGTGATATGCTAAAAGCATAACAGTAATTATGTAGGTCTTAGCGCCCAACCCAACTCCCTGGGCTCCAGGGAGCCAGAGCTTTTAAGTGATAGTCCTAGGTGTTGACCACAACCCCACAGAAAAGCTCTACTAATGTTATTAAATTTTCTAAAATAAACTGGAGGGATATATTTTTTTTTTGTTTCAGTTTTCACCAAAAAGGTTAGTAGAGATTGGACATGTAACATAGTGAATGCCAGTGAAAAAATGGGGTAGGATCATAGGCTAAAATAGGAAAAGAGCAAATTAAAAATTACTTAGACAACTTAGGTACTTGATTGCATCAGTTTGCCTATGGAAATTCCATTGAGGAAAGGCCTCACTACATGACCATGAGGAGATTTCCAATAGTTCCAATTTTTCCTAATTTATTTTGAAACCAGATATTGCTCCAAATTTTTGAATTGGTGATTGGAGGGCTGTAATAGTGTTTTCTGGTTTTGGATATATACAGAAGGGTGTTGTAGACATATAACATCAGTTGATAGTCCCTGGAACCAAGGTGTATGCATTGTATATCTGGATGAGCCCATATGGGTATTGGGCCAAATCAAACAGTCAGGCAGACAGCAGGCACCCTCGCCTACTACCTTGGAAGAGGCTGAAAAATCAGATATTTTAGAAACAAATGATTCTGCCCCAGCTCTACAACAAAGATGTTGAGAACTTAAATAATAATAAGACACAAATGTGTCATTCGAAGGGCCATCCGGGGGGGCGGGGCAATTTGCCCCAGGCCCCGGGCCCCATGAGCCCTGGTCTGGCGTCAGTCCGGGTCTTTGATGGCATTTTGGCAGCAGGGGGCCCTTCAGTGCTGCCGAAGACATGGAGTGACTGAAGGGCCCCCCGCCGCTGAAGACCCGGACTGCCGCCAGGTGAGTACAAGCGCCGCAGCTCCCCCGCTTTGCCGTAGGCCCCCTGAATCCTCTGGGCAGCCCTGGTCACTCCTAGCCCATCTCAGTGTAACTACAATGGACTTCCATTTGCCATGTTCACTCTGAGGTAGGGCTGTAAAGAATTTTAACTTTTCACTGGAAGAAACCTGGGTTCCAAAACCATTTCTCAACAACATGATACACTAGAGGGGAATGCAGCAATTGCTTTGCAAGCATTGTGCAACAATGCCTGAACTTATTCACAGAATATCAGGGTTGGAACTTGGAAGGGACCTCAGGAGGTATCTAGTCCAACCCCCTGCTCAAAGCAGGACCAATCCCCAGACAAATTTTTGCTCCAGATCCCTACTTGGCCCCTTCAAGGATTGAGCTCACAACCCTGGGTTTAGCAGGCCAGTGCTTAAACTACTGAGCTTATTGGGTGGGTTTAGCTGCTTTCTGCCAGTAAGCAAGCCATTTTAGTGCTGTAGGTCATATCACACATCAGTAGGGGTCATCTGAGCGCATGCGGATAGATATTATTTTCCATCCCAGTCAATGTTCTCAGCCCACAGGTGAAATGCATAACTGAAGCATCTTCCCTCAGGAGTCATTTGGCTGTTAGGTGCCAGTATTGTCAAGGATTGTAGACAGCAAGTGAAAGTTAGTACTGCACATAGAGCAACTCCCAAGAATCCCAGTAGTAACCATGGATCGGGATGACCGCCACTAGGGTGCCATCCCTGCTCTCCACAATAGAGCCTTTACTTCAAAAGCTACTACCCCACTTCCAGCAATAATTAATGTAATAAGGCTTTTAATTATTTATTATCTGGTAACGTAATTAGTCAATTCCTTGTGCCATCTGAAATGCCTTCCAAGTACCATAGCTCCCCCACCCCCCAAGTGCAAGTTTTGAAATACGCTTTTATGACACTGCTCAGTCATTAGTCAAACAGCCAGTCAATGGTCTGACATTTCCTGGGTGATTCATCAGCATTTGAAGAGGGTTTTTTCCATTCTCCAGTGTCAAATTAGTCTTTATCTTCGTCTGTTATCATAAAAGGTAACACCCTGCTACATCTTGTTAAAGAAAGGATGAAGGGCACAGAGACTCTGATGCAGGAAAGCTCGAAAACTTTCATTTAAGTCTATCCCTGTTCAGGATAGTCCTTAAGCACATGCTTAAAATTAAGCCCATACTTGTGTAGTTTGTGCCTTAAAGTTGAATGCAGAGCTTCAGAGTTCACAATTAGTAACAGCCTTTTCCTGTCAGTCTTAGACTGCATCCACGTTTCTCAGATTTGCTTTTTTTGGCACTTCCCTTTAAATTACTGAAGAGCACTGATGAAGTGTTACCGCAACTTGCTGAACAAAATGTACCAGACCACAGGAAAGAATCTGTTGCACCAAAAATCAGGTCACTTGGAAGTTTCACAGTTTGAGCACCCAAACACTCAGGCACCCAAAACCACTCGTCAGTTTGGGAAATCTTGGTCTGTGTGCTTTGCCTGACCTCACCCAGACAGAGGAGAATGTAATTCTCCGTTTTCAACGGGAGGAGGCTATGACAGAACATTCCACACCGCCATTGGGGACTGTCAGCAGACCTCAGCCCTGGTGTTCAGCAGCTTCCCTCTGCTGAAGCAGCTGGATTATTTTGCTCAAACCTAACCTGTAAAGAGCCACTAATACCTCTGGAAAAACATTCTCTGGAGTGGGTCAGGGGAGTTATTTCTCAAGCTGAAAGCCTATCATAGAGACCCCCGTGTCGCCAGTTCTCTTCCTTTTAAACCAAAGGGACTCCCACTCAGCCTCTCAGATGATCACATCTGTGTTTGTCTTGAAGGAGGAGAGAGGTGGCCTCCTAGGTAACCAGGTACCAAATCAGATAGGACTTTATTGGTTACAAACAGCACTTGAACCCCACCTAGGAACTGCCTGGCAGCCACTCAGCTCCCTGAGGGCTGATTTTACGTGCTCTCTGCAGTGTGCTCTGTTCAACAGGTGATCAGGGACTTTCTATACAAGCTTCAGATTATGAAGCGTCTCACCGTGCAGCCACTGGTAGAGCACGGTACAGTGAACTAATGCAGAGGGGATGTGGGCCTAGATACTTGTAGCAAGGTCCATATCAGAGAGCAAAGTCCCATTCTTCTCTCCAGGTGAAGAAAAGTGTCCTAGGTCTGTCCACAGTCAGCTAGTACACCTAACCCAGGAACACATGACAAGTGCACTCCCTCAATCATGGGTATGCCAAGTTACCAGTGCCCCAACTCGTCTGGGACACCGCTGGGTTGTTACTGCAGAGAGACAGCTGAGGGAATTCATTTGGGAATTTGCTTGAGGCTTGATCTCAAACCCTTTCATTCACTCACACAGACAAGCGTTTTCCTTGTCTGTGGCTGAGCATGGAGATTCGGTGACACATCTCTGGACCTTAGCAACTGTAGGTGGAGCCACTCCAGTGCCTCTGTGCCTTGCGCTCTGAGAGCTCTCAGAGACAGGCAATTGCTCGTTCACCTTGGTGGTCACAGGGTTTCATTTGATTTCTTCACAGGAGGCTCTTAGGAGGGACAGGCCCTGATCCTGCACCACTGAAGTCCATGGGAGTGTGTGCAATTAGCCCAAGATCAGGCCCGTAGTGAGCAGATCTAGGTTACGAAGTCATCAGTAGCCCGATAACATGCAACTCTCTCTCTCTCTCTACGGTGACTTTTCTGGCTGGGGTGAACACCGTTGCTTGTACAAAAAACGGTGCGTGGGATTGTGACAGAGTGCAGGGAGCAAACAGGTGAGCGTGCACTCTGATCACTTAGATGTCAATTAGTTCCCCAGAGAAAGCTGACTGAGGTCATTAGGTTGGTGGGCTGGGTGGGATAAACAGACAATTAGCCCACCAGCCCAAGTCTGATAAAGATGCACAGGAAGGAATGGCCAAGGGACGAGGGAAAGAGAAAGAAAAAGGAAGGAGAGAATGAACGAACAAACAAACAGGCCTAGTTGAGCCCAGTCAGACAGAGGCCCGAGGGAAGGGAGACCTCTGTTCCCCTCCGATCCTGATGAGAGGGCCAAAAAGCACGGAAGATATTGTAAATAGTTTGTTGCACAGGGATTATGCAGTATTGGTGGCGGGTAACGTGAATGCACAATTGGTGGAGTCTGCACAGTTTCTGCAGGGCGAGAAGACAGGAGCAAAGGTGTGCCCTGTTTCGGGGATCTTTAATGACCAGGAACAGTAAGGACCTGGGTTAATGTCTAATAGGAAAGAAAATCAACTCATTTACCTTGACATAGCATTGGAGGGTGAGACCACAAAGCACTTGCCAACGGCCACAACGCATCATCAGTAAGAGAATTGCCATAACAGCTGCTCAGGTGTCAAACGCCCTCCCTTGGTACACAGTCATATCCTGTTTATGCCCAGCAATGGTGAGCAGCTGACAGCATGAGCTATTGTATTAGGCACACGTACACCTTTACAGATCAAAGGATGTGTTGGACAGAATTCAATGAACCAATACTTCTCATACAGATTAGTCTGAATTTAAAGATCAACTGCAAAGCCAATAAAAAAATGTCGTGTTGATGTCTCTAATTTAATGGGCTATGAGATGGCATGATGACAAATTTGACTGAGGCCAAAGTGTGTGTGGGGGGGTGAAGTTTCATAAATCATCTTTACAGGATCTCAAGTATGCGGATGATATTGCTTTACTTGGAGAGATTACTAACTACAGTGAATGCTGGAAGGGCTGCAAAATGCTGCAGAATCTATGTCAGGGATCAGGACATGGGCATTTGGCCCTAGTGGTTAGAGCAGGAGTTGGTAGCCAGGAATCAGAGCTGAGGCTCAGAGCCAGAGTCAGGAGCCAGATGCCAAAGCCAAAGTCAGAAATCAGGGATCAGAGCCGAGGCTCAGAGCTGGGTTACCTGGAGTAAGGCAACACTGGGACACAGCTGGGTCCAGGGCAGGAGCAGGGCTGGACCAAGGCTGGGAACAAGCAGACACAGGAGCTATCGCAGCCATGAGCAAATGTTCTGAGAAGGCACCGAACTGCTGCTTTGCCTACGAGCCCATCTGCTGACTCTTCCATTCAATCAGGCAACGTAGCCTGATTGCCTACTGGAGACCAGCCACACTTGCTAAGTTGACCAGACATGGGCTGCGTTGCAGGCCTTGATTCCTGACGTCCGACTGGTCTTGAGTCAGTGGCATTTCAGTGTCTTCAAAGGCCTCTGTTTGGGCAGCAGCAGGTCTGTGTGACAGCTAAGATCTAGGTATTCAGCACGGTAGTGATGGCAACTCTGTTATATGGAGCAGAAATATAGCCGTTAAAAACTGCTGGGGAGAAAAAACTAAACAGTTTTCAATGTCAAAAGTTACATCGTATTCTTAATATTTGTTGGATTGATCTTGTCGCAAATGAGGAGACACTTGGACGACCCCAGCAAGTCGCAGTTTTGCGCCAGTTCGGAACCAGACTAGTGCAGTGGTGGGGCCAGGCCCAACATGGAGAAGAAGGCGGCATGCGTTTATAGAGCTGAGGTCAAAGGAAGTAGAGCCCAAGGCCAAGGTTGAGGGATTAATGAGGCCTAAATCCTCTCCTGCTGACTCCTGCCAAAGGAAGACGACGTGCAAGGGACCCTTCAAGATGAGAGTCCATTCGGTGTGTCACCACGACGACATCATAACCCTGTGGATCTGTTGCTGGTATCCTTTACTGCTTTGATGAAGAAAGACCACCTCATTTTTTATTGTTCGCTATTGGCATGTTATGATTAATCATATCAGATCCCATGTGTGATGGGCTGAATCACAGAAACCCCTTGGGAGCTGCCACCCAGTGTACCAAGACTACCTTTGCTCCTGTTTTCCCTGCCAGCTCGGGACTCCAGCACCCTGTCTCGCTGAGCCAGACACTCTCATCTGCTCCAACACAGACCCAGGGTCTGAATTACTTGCCCCAAAGCTGCAGGTTTACCTGAAAACAGCTCACAGGAGTGTGCTTGTCTTTAGCACTCAGATGCCCAACACCCAATGGGGTCTAAACCCAGATAAATCCGTTTTACCCTGTATAAAGCTTATGCAGGGTAAACTCATAAATTGTTCGCCCTCTATAACACTGATAGAGAGATATACACAGTTGTTTTCTCCCCCAGGTATTAATACATACTCTGAGTTAATTAATAAGTAAAAAGTGGTTTTATTAAATACAGACAGTAGGATTTAAGTGGTCCCAAGTAGTAACAGACAGAACAAAGTAAGTTACAAAGCAAAATAAAATAAAATGTGCAAATCTCTGTCTAATCAAACTAAATACAGATAAGATCCTCACCAGTTCCAGAATGCTCCCTTTTACAGGCTAATCTCCTTTTAGCCTGGGTCCAGCAATCACTCATACCCCCTGTAGTTACTGTCTTTTGTTCCAGTTTCTTTCAAGTATCCTGGGTGGGACAGGGGTGGAGAGGCTCCTTCTTTAGCAGGTTGAAGACAAAATGGAGGGGTCTCCCACAGGTTTAAATAGACTCTCTTTTGTGGGTGGAGACCCCCCTCCTACGCAAAGTCCAGCTCCAAGATGGAGTTCTGGAGTCACCTGGGCAAGTCACATGTCCATGCATGACTCAGTCTTTACAGGCAGAAGCCATTGTCCACATGGTATCTTGTATGTCTCCAGGAAGACTTCTTATGAGGATTGGAGCTTTCCAAGCTCTTTTGTCTGTTAAGTGCTTCCTGATTGAGCACCTCATTTGCACATTCCTTTCCCAAGAAGTGACCAAATGTTCTAACTAAGGCTACTTAGAAATCAAGCAATTATACAGCCAATGTTCATAACTTTGAACACGCAAATGGTGCCTGCACACAACTAGGATGAACATAACCAGTAGATCATAACCTTTACATAGATATGTTACATGGCATATGTAGCAAAACCCTATTCCAGTTATATCATACATACATTGATGAGCACCTCCCCCCCCCCATAAAGACTTATGGGGTACACTGTCACAACATGTTCCTTTTTTTTGTTGGATGATCTAGGTGAAGATATCACAGGAGGCTGAAACCTCAGCTCTCCCAATGTACAACCAAAGGAGGGAAAGAGGTTGAGTCTTACAATGTCTGCCCCCTTGCAATACCTCCCTCTGGATCCTCTGAAAATCTTGCCAGTCTTCCAGCAAAAGGTCATGATCTGCTATTTGTGTTAATTAATGGCAAGGTCTCTGCAACAGTGACTATGTTATTTATTTGCATATTCAAAATACAAGGAGGCCCTGATCTCTGGTAGGAGTCCATGGGTGCTACTGCAATAGAAATAACAAGTCATGTTGATACCAAGTAGAAGAAAATATTTTAAACGCACACCGTTATTTATTAGCCCGTTTCTGACATGACGTTTTTGCTTTGCAGCTCACCTTTAAGCTGAGAGGTTCTATACATTAGCTCCCTGTGTTACAGAAAAATATCCCTAGTTGATATTTTCCTCTCCCCTATCCTCACGCCCCTGAAAATATTTACATAACGCTGTATCTGAGGTCCATTGAAGTACACAAAAAGACTGCCATTGATTTCACAGGGCTTTGAATAAGACCCATATGGTACTGACCTAGTTTTCACCATCAGAAATTAGACAACTGGACTCAGTTCAGGAGACCTTGTGAAATATGGGTACAGTGGTGCTGGGTGCACTAGAAATGCCACTGATAGACCAATGATATTGGATAAAATCTCATTCCTAGAGTGCGCTGTAGCACGGGTAGAAGCTTCACATTTCCAGGGAGTAGTGCGCTCGACAAAAAATCTAATAGTGTTGCCAATTTGAGCAGCATTGGTAAGGCACTTTCACAAGCACTCAGCCTGCCAGGGAAGCCACATTCTCTGCAGTGACTAAGGCCTTTGCAGCCCCAGCCACTGAGTTAGGTTGAGGCACACAAGGAGAGGAGGGACTCAACGCTGCAAGTGCTGGATCATTAGAAACATGACCCAGACCAGCTCAAGGCACGAAGCTCAGGCTTTGAGCTGGCGTGCCACGAACCAGCATCACTGTGAAAATAAAAAAAGGCTGCAGTAAGAAACAGCGGGTCAGCTCTACTAATTTCCCAGCTCTTGGCAGTGCATCAAAACGGCAATCAATGGTTTCTGGGTTTTCTTATTTGTTTTTGTAAGGCAGAGCCAGAGATTTACTTTATCCAGTGGCACAATGAGTCTATTCTGTTGTAGCTGGCAAATATAGATTTACTTTCTGTTTCTTGTAAAGGTGGAAGAGTTCTGAGTAATAGTGTTGTGTATTTGGTTGTCATGGTTTTTGTTCCTATGGCAACTGAGTTAGATTATTAGGGGATAGCCCAGCCGGTTTCGGCCGGTTGGGTGAGCTCTGTGTCTGTAAATAAAATGGTAGTTTTGTTAGCTGTCTGCTGTCTGGCCTCAAGTGATTTCTTCCTAAACCGGCTGCCCCCAAGGATATAACAAGTGGCGACGAGGGTGGGAGTCCAGTGCTGCTCCAGTAACAGAAGGAAATAGAAGTCAAGGTAAAGAATAAACAAACAAAAAAGCTGCTTGTTTGCACTGACTGTGAAAGTGAAACTAAAATTATGGCTACTCTGACCAGGCCACTGGAACCTTTTGATGAGAATATAGAGCAGTGGCATGTGTATACTGAGCGTTTTGAGCTTTTTGTTATTGCAAATGACATTACAGAAGCGAAGAAGGTGCCAATATTCTTAAGTGTTGTAGGGGCTAAAGCCTACTCCCTGCTACGCAGCTTACTACACCCTGTTAAGCCAGCGACTAAATCTTACAGTGACATTGTGGAAATCCTGGGGTCCCATTTTTCCCCCAAACCACTGGTAATTGCTGAAATATATAGGTTCCACAAAAGGGACCAAAAGGAAGATGAAACAGTTGTACAATTTGTAGCAATTTTAAAAAAGCTAGCAGAACACTGTGAATTTAAGGAGATGTTAAAAGATGCCCTGCGTGACAGGTTAGTGTGTGGCCTGTACAGTGAAGCTATACGGAAGCGCCTACTGACAGAGACTCAGCTTACCTTACAGAAGGCTGTTGATATGCTGTCTCCATGGAACTGGCTACAAGGGAGGCGCAATACATCGGTGCATCCCCTAGGGTGCAAAAAGTGTCACAAGAACCGATCCACAAAACTGTGCAGAGTCAAGAATGTTACCGCTGTGGTAAGCCGGGTTACCAGGCATCAGAATGCTGGTGTAAGGACCTGGTGTGTCGACACTGTGGCAAAAAGGGACACATTAAGTGTGCCTGTAAACAAAAGAAAAAGAGGCCTGTGGTCTGGCTGACAAAAAGAGGAACCCTGCATACCCTAGAGCAGACCCAGGATGATCAAAGTGACACCTCATAGCTAGAGGAAGTGCCACTGCATGTTTTGTCTTTGGCAATGGGCTCACATGAATACTGGGTAACCCCGTTGCTGGAGGGCAAACCTATATGCATGGAATTGGACACCGGTGCAGCCGTCTCGCTGGTCTCCGAGACTGTGTATAAAGAAAAGCTACAGCATCTTCTGCTTAAGGCAACAAAAACTGTTCTGAAGACGTATACGGGAGAAGCTGTGCCCATATTGGGCACTATTGATGTTAAGGTGGAGCTCAATGGACAGGCTGCTAAATTGCCACTGTTTGTGGTGAGAGGTAACTACCCAGCCTTAATGGGTAGGTCTTGGCTTGGGAAGATTCAACTGAACTGGGCAGAAGTGCACCGGATGACTAAAGAAGAAACCAGTCTAACCCCTATACTAAGGAAACATGCTGCTGTTTTTGGAGATGATTTGGGAAGTATGAAAGGAATCACTGTGACATTGAACATTAAACCTGACAGTCCACCAAAATATCTGAAAGCCCGAACTGTGCCATATGCCATCAGGCCGAAAGTCGAAGCGGACCTGAAGCGCCTGGTCACCAATGGAGTCCTAATACCAGTTACCCATAGCTCATGGGCCACTCCTATCATTCCAATAGTGAAGAAAGAAGGATCTCTCTGGATTTGCGGTGATTTTAAAGTCACTGTCAACCCAGTGTTGTGTGCAGAGCAATACCCGCTTCCCCGCATCGATGACCTCTTCGCAGGCCTGGCTGGGGGACAAAAGTTCAGTAAGATTGATCTGAGTCAAGCATATTTACAGATGCACGTCGATGAAAAGTCCCAAGAGCTGTTGACTATTGTGACTCATAAGGGGCTTTATCGATACTGTCGCCTACCGTTTGGAATAACGTCTGCTCCCGCCCTGTTCCAGAGGGCTATGGACCAGATCTTGTGTGGCTTGTCAGGAGTTCAGTGCTATCTGGATGATATCCTGGTCACTGGAAGAAATGAAGAGGATCACTTAAAGAATTTAGAGGCTACCCTACAAAGACTGGAAGAGTATGGCCTATGAGTTCGCAAAGACAAGTGTGAATTCTTCAAGCCCTCTGTTGAATATTTGGGACACATCATTGATTCTGCAGGTCTTCATAAGGCCCCTGCAAAAGTTAAAGCTATTGTGGAGGCTCCCCCACCTCAAAATGTAAGCCAGCTGCGCTCGTTTCTAGGACTACTGAACTATTATGGAAAGTTCATCTCACAGTTAGCCATACTGCTAAAACCACTTCATGAGCTCCTTGGGCAGAACAAGGCCTGGAAGTGGACTGAAGCCTGTGATGTTGCATTTAACAAAGCTAAGGATGCATTGCTAAATTCTGAAGTTCTAACGCACTTTGATCCATCCTTACCCCTGCAATTGGCCTGTGATGCCTCCCCTTATGGAGTGGGAGCAGTCGTGTCACACATTATGCCTTCGGGAGAAGAGAGACCTATTGCTTTTGCTTCACGCACTCTAAGCAAAGCAGAAACTAACTACGCCCAAATTGAACGTGAGGCATTAGGAATTGTTTTTGGAATTCGGAAGTTTCATCAGTACCTGTTTGGGCGAAAGTTTACTCTTCTCACAGACCATCGACCTCTGACGTCAATTTTTGGACCCTATACAGGCATTCCCCCATTAGCTGCTAGTCGTACGCAACGTTGGGCATTGTTACTTTCGGCACACACATATGAAATCAAATATCGGAAATCCACTCTGCACAGCAATGCAGATGGCCTCTCAAGGTTGCCTTTGCCAGTCAAACATCAAGATAGTGCCCAAAAGGAAATCTTCTACTTTGAACAGATAGAGAATACACCCATCACTGCTACTCAGATAAAGAAGGCAACTCGCGTTGACCCAGTATTGTCCCAAGTTATGGACCTGGTGAAGCATGGAAAATCTCGACAAACCTCTCCAGTCTCACCCGACCTTGTTACCTACATGTCCAGGAGGACGGAGTTATCGGTCCAATCTGGTTGTTTGTTGTGGGGGAGACGTGTCATTATTCCACCACCACTGAGATCACAGATGTTAGAACAGCTACATTCCGGTCACTGTGGAATAGTGCGCATGAAGGAAATTGCACGAAGCTATTTTTGGTGGCCTGGATTGGACAGCACTATTGAAGAGAAGGCAAAAGCTTGTATGTCATGTCAGGGTGTGAGGAATGCACCCCAGTGGGCACCCCTACACCCATGGGACTGGCCTGAAAACCCGTGGCAACGTATTCACGTTGACTTCGCTGGCCCCCTTGGAGGAAGCATGTTCTTGGTGGCAGTAGATGCCCATTCTAAATGGCCAGAAGTCTCTATAATGCAGTCCACTACTGCAGAGAGTACTATCCAAAAACTACGAGGACTCTTTAGTCGTTTTGGTCTGCCAGAACAACTTGTGAGCGACAACAGACTGCAGTTCGTCTCTCAGGAGTTTCAAAATTTTAGGAAGGTGTGTTAACCTAACTCATGCTAACTAACATTCATTAAGATCTCTTCAAAACCTTGTTAATTATTTACTGGCTTCCACAAAGGCAAACGGGATACATCACATCACGTCAGCACCATATCATCCTCCACCAATGGATTAGCTGAAAAATTTGTGCAGACAATGAAACACGCTTTGAAATCAGCAAGGGGACAACACTCCATTCAAAAGCGTCTGGATACCTTCTTACTTTCCTACAGAAACACACCTCATGCTACGACCAAGGCATCTCCGGCCTTTCTAATGATGGGACGACAGCTGCGCACTTGCTTTGATCTGCTGAAACCTTCTGAACCCCGACAAATTGTGCAACATCAGCAGCAAAATCAAGTTATCAGACGGGCACCCAGAGCAAAAGAGCGAACCTTTAGCCCGGGACAGCCAGTTTTGGCTCGGAATTATACTTCCAGAGCTAAATGGGTCCCTGCCACAATCATCAGTCAAACAGGACCTGTTTCCTACACAGTCCGGACTGCAGAGAATCTTACCTGGCGGCGACATGTAGATCAGCTGTTGCCAGGTCATGCCAGTCCTCAGGACACATCTGCAGTTGAGTGGTCTGACTTCACCACTTCTGGTGAGACACTGAATCACAAATCACCTGTTTCTGACTGTTCTCCTCCATTACTGCCAGCGGATGAGATACCCCTTTGCCCAGCACGAGCTGATACCACCTCCTCATCTGTTCGTGCTGCGGACCCAGAGCCCATGGTACTTTCGGGTGCAACAACACCAGAAGTTCGCTGTAATCTACCTAGAGACAGAAGGCCACCTCATCGGCTGGATCTTTAGCTAGGGCGAACCCACGGTTATGGGGCAAAATAATCCCCACGGTTTAACCGGGAATGGAGGCAGTCTACCCTCCTTCTCTAGTCTAGTGTGTGTTTTATTTAGGGGATGTTCTTATTAGGGGGGGAGAAATATGTTGTGTATTTGGTTGTCATGGTTTTTGTTCCTATGGCAACTGAGTTAGATTATTAGGGGATAGCCCAGCCGGTTTTGGCCGGTTGGGTGAGCTCTGTGTCTGTAAATAAAATGGTAGTTTTGTTAGCTATCTGCTGTCTGGCCTCAAGTGATTTCTTCCTAAACAGGCTGCCCCCAAGGATATAACAAATAGACCCACCTCTGAAGCGCTGAGCTTTATATTTGCAAGCAACAGAATGCACAGGAAAAGTAGCATCCCCTTTAGAGCTGTTCTAGCTCCTGGTGCACAGCACAGATGAGTAGGCAGTGAGCGAAAGTGCTGGCAAACGCGCTGCTCTGTGGCATAAATTAGGGCTGTTCTAATTTGCACCAGCTGAGTTCAATGGTGCTACACTGATTGAAGCCAGATGAGGATCTGGCCCATTGTACCTAAAAGCTACAGCACTGCTTATTTTTATGTATTTTTTTCAATGCAAATATTTTATTCACTGCCTCCTTCCCTTTAGGTGTGGCATTGATAGCAAGTGCTTCTTATGCACCAGACCTCGGAAAAGACCGCTCGGTGTTTGCATGGGGGTTCCAGGGCTAATCAGGGATTGAGGAAGCATAAAACAGTGTCCTCAGCTTGCCACTTGCTCTTCCTTCTCCACAATAGCGTCTTGTGCTCAGCAGAATTGGATGAGCCATTCCACATAAAGCCCAAGCCAGCAGGATGCTGAGTGCCTTCTGAGTGGTGCTCAGTGTCCTAAAGTCCCATTGCCTGCGGTGGGAACAGAGAACATTCAGCAGCTCGCAGGAGGCTCTCCATGCCTGGCAGGAAGAGCCAGTTCATATCCAAATACAGACCCCTGAAGAGTCACAGAGAGGAGGCCTGCTCTTGCGGTGTGTTCCCCACTGTTTTTAAACATTATATACAAAAAATTCCCATCTCTGAAACCCCAACAATAAGCCCCCTCTGACTGTAGTGATATACAGTTAAGGATCTGTCTACAGTGCCAAATAAGCCCAGGGTTAATGGGACCCAAGTCAGCTGACCCATGTTAGGGAATGCTGGACTTGAGCATCTATATTGTATTTTAACCCCAGGTTAAGGCTTTTCTGACCTGTGCTTGAACCCTGGGGCTCTGCTGTCCACCCTGCAGCGCGCAGACCCAAGTCAAAGTAACCACATCCCTAAGCCCCCTGTGCAATGTGGCTACTCTAGCCTTAGGACCCCGGTGCACTGTGGGAAAACTTGACTGCCCACCCTGCACATGACAAGGAAGCAGCTCGCTTTGCAAACGGCATGATGGGTTTGCTCTCCATTGCACCCCAGGAGGCTCTCTGACAGGGTGCTCGCAGATCGGTGATCAGAAAAGAATGGGTTAATGCTGACTTGAGCTGCTGCTGTTTGCAAAGGGGGATGGGGGTGGCTTCCATTTTCCATAGAGTAGATTGCAGAGATGGAGAATACTAAGGAAGTTGTTCCAGGGAATTGTGGGATACTCTGGCTGACTTCCAGGAGTCAGGACCCAAGACATGTGGGGCTGTATACACACACTGCAACGCAATAGGGCTCAGGCCCGGAGTCCTGGTTTAACTTGAGCTCAGACCCTTCTGGGTCAGTACAATTACAGCATAGAGGATCAGGCTTGAGACCAGGCTCCTGTTGCAGTGTAGACATACCCACAGGTATTACTGCCCTAGTGCCATTACTGTAACTTAGGAGCACCTCACAACAGCCCTGTGAGGAGGTGAAAACTGTTACTTTCCCTACAGTACAAATGGAGGTACAGGGGCATAAGTGACTTGCCCAAGGTAACACAGGAGGTCTGTAATGGAGCAGGGAATTGAACTTGGGTTTTTTATGTACCAAACTAATGTCCAAACCACTGCACCATCTTTCCTCCTAGCTTCTTGCTCCCCCTTCATAAATGGTAAATCTAAGGTACTTTCATGTTCCTTTTCTACAATCCTATTTTCAAATTTTTGCTTAGATGAGGCTTAGTCAGGTGTTAACTTCAACCTGGAATCCCTAATTGGAATCTAAGGCCAATATTTTCAAACTTGGCTTTCGGTAGTTAGATACCGAAATAAGTAGCTTGATTTCCAGACATGCTGAGCACCCACAACTTCCCTAGGAGCTGTGGGTACTTGGCACTTCTGACAATGAGGCCATTCATTTTGTGCCTAGGTAGGGATTTAGGTGCCTAATTTTTCGGCACCCAACTTTGAAAACATTGGCTTATCTGAACAGTGTCTATTATAGTATCATAGAATCATAGACTTTAAGGTCAGAATGGACCATTATGATCATCTACTTTGACCTCCTGCACAACACAGGCCACAGAATCTCACCCACACACTCCTGTATCAAACCTGTGTCTGAGCCATCAAAGTCCTCAAATCATGGTTTAAAGACTTCAAGGTGCAGAGAATCTTCCAGCAAGTGACCCGTGCTCCACGCTGCAGAGGAAGGCGAAAAACCCCCAGAGCTTCTGACAAACTGCCCTGGAGGAAAATTCCTTCCCGACCTCAAATATGGCAACCAGCTAAACCCTGAGCATGTGGGCAACGCTCACCAGCCAGACACCCAGGAAAAAAAAATCTCTGTAGTAACTCAGATCCCTCCCCATCTAACATCCCATCCCAGGCCATTGAGCATATTTACCGCTAGTAGTCAAAGATGAATTAATTGCCAAAATTAGGCTATTCCCCATTATACCATCCCCTCCATAAACTTATCAAGCTTAGTCTTGAAGCCAGATATGTCTTTTGCCGCCGCTACTCCCCTTGGAAGGCTGTTCCAGAACCTCACTCCTCTGATGGTTAGAAACCTTCATCTAATTTCAAGTCTAAACTTCCTGATGGCCAGTTTATATCTATTTGTTCTTGTCAGGGCTGCCCAGAGGATTCAGGGGGCCTGGGGTCTTCGGCTGTGGGGAGCCCCTGCCGCCAAATTGCTGCCGAAGACTTGGCACTTCGGCAGCGGGTCCCGGGGTGGAAGGACCCCCCCGCCGCGGGTCTTCGGGGCACTTCGGCGGCAGGTCCCAGAGCCGAAGGATGCCCTGCCGCTGAAGAAGAGTTTTCCGGAGTGGAAGAAGAGTTTTCCAGGGCCCCCGGAGCAAGTGAAGGACCCTGCTCCAGGGGCCCCAAAAAACTCTTGTGGGGGCCCCTGTGGGGCCCGGGGCCTGGGGAAAATTGCCCCACTTGCCCCCCCACCCCCGGGCGGCCCTGGTTCTTGTGTCCACATTGATACTGAGCTTAAATAATTCCTCTCCCTCCCTGGTATTTATTCTTCTGATATATTTATAGAAAACAATCATATCTCCCCTCAGCCTTCTTTTGGTTAGGTTAAACAAGCCTAGCTCTTTGAGTCTCCTTTCATATGACATTCCTTGGATCATCCTAGTAGCCCTTCTCTGTATCTGTTCCAGTTTGAATTCATCCTTCTTAAACATGGGAGACCAGAACTGCACCCAATATTCCAGATGAGGTCTCACCAGTGCCTTGTATAACGGTACTAATACCTCCTTACCTCTACTGGAAATACCTCACCTGATGCATCCCAAGACCGCATTAGCTTTTTTCACAGCCATATCACATTGGCGGTTCATAGTCATCCTGTGGTCAACCAACACTCCAAGGTCCTTTTCCTCCTCTTTTACTTCCAACTGATGCTTCCTCAATTTATAACAATAGTTCTGGTTATTAATCCCTAAATGCATGACCTTGCACTTTTCAGTATTAAATTTCAGCCTATTACTATTACTCTAGTTTACAAGGTCATCTAGATCTTCCTGTAGGATATCCCGGTCCTTCTCTGTATTGGCACTACCTCCCAGCTTTGTGTCATCCGCAAACTTTATTAGCACATTCCCACTTTTTGTGCCAAGGTCAGTAATAAAAAGATTAAATAAGATTGATCCCAAAACCAATCCCTGAGGAACTCCACTAGTAACCTCCACTAGACAGTTCACATTTCAGTACAACCCATTGTAGTCTCCTCTTTAACCAGTTCCTTATCCACCTTTCAATTTTCATACTGATCCCCATCTTTTCCAATTTAGCTAATGATTCCCCATATGGAACCGTATCAAATGCCTTACTGAAATCAAGGTAAACTAGATCGACTGCATTTCCTTTGTCTAAAAAAAATCTATTACCTTCTCAAAGAAGGAGATCAGGTTGGTTTGGCACGATCCACTTTTTGTAAAACCATGTTGTATTTTGTCCCAATTACCATTGACCTCAATGTCCTTGACTACTTTTTCCTTCAAAATTTTTTCCAAGACCTTGCATACTACAGATGTTAAACTGACAGGCCTGTAGTTGCCTGGATCACGTTTTTTTCCTTAGATAGGAACTATGTTAGCAATTCTCCAGTCATACAATACAACCCCCGAGTTTACAGATTCATTAAAAATTCTTGCTAATGGGATTGCAATTTCATGTGCCAGTTCTTTTAATATTCTTGGATGAAGATTATCTGAGTCCCCTGATTTTGTCCCACTAAGCTGTTCGAGTTTGGCTTCTACCTCAGCTGTGGTAATATCTACCTCCATATCCTCATTCCCATTTGTCATCCTACCATTATCCCTGAGCTCCTCATTAGCCTCATTAAAGACTGAGGCAAAGTATTTGTTAGATATTGGGCCATGCCTAGATTATCCTTAACCTCCACTCCATCCTCAGTATTTAGTGGTCCCACTTCTTTTTTTGTTTTCTTCTTATTTATATGGCTATAGAACCTTTTACTATTGGTTTTAATTCCCTTTGCAAGGTCCAACTCTACATGGCTTTTGGCCTTTCTCACTTTATCCCTAAATGTTCTGACCTCAATAAGGTAGCTTTCCTTGCTAATCCATCCCATCCTCCACTCCTTGTAGGCTTTCTGCTTTTTCTTAATCTCCTCTCTGAGATGATTGCTCATCCAGCTTGGTCTACAACTCCTGCCTATGATTTTTTTCCCCTTTCTTGGGATGCAGGCTTCTGATAGTTTCTGCAACTTTGACTTGAAGGAATTCCAGGCTTCCTCCACCTTAAGATCCCCATTAAGGATCTTCAGTCCAATCCTCTTCTCTAACTAATTTCCTTATTTTTTTTTTAAATTAGCCCTTTTGAAATTAAAAACCCTAGTCACAGATCTATTTTTGTTTATCCTTCCATTTAGTTTAAACTGAATTAGCTCAGGATAGCTCAAACCAAGGTGTCCCCAACAACCATTTATTCTATGAGGTCCTCTCTATTCACCAAAACCAAATCTAAAATGGCATCCCTTCTTGTTGGTTCAGCAACTACTTGGTGAAGGAAGCCATCAGCTATTGCGTCCAGGAAAATCTGAGCCCTATTATGATTACTAGCACTTGTCCTCCAGTCTATATCTGAGAAGTTAAAGTCTCCCATGATCACACAATTCCCATTAGTATTTACTTCATTAAAAATATTAAAGAGGTCTCTATCCATATCCAAATCAGATCCCGATGGTCTATTGCACACCCCAAGCACTATCTCAGGGGAAGCTCTAGTAGCTTTCTTCCCCAATGTGATTTTTGCCCAGACAGACTTTGTCTTATCCATTCCATCCCTTCTTATTTCTTTACAGTTAACCTCATCATTGATATACAATGCTACTCCACCACCTTTGCCTTTATTTCTGTCTTTCCTAAATAGCACATAGCCTTCAATACCTGTATTCCAGTCATGACTACTATTCCACCATGTTTCTGTTATCCCTATAATATCCGGTTTCACTTCCTGCACCAGTAACTCTAGTTCCTCCATTTTGTTACCTAGGCTCCTCGCATTGGCGTACAAACATCTTAATTCTTGCTGTTTGGCTTACCTCACATTCTTTACCTGATTAGGCCCAGATGTTCTACCGCCAGTATCACCTATTATAATTGTATCTACACTACCCTTCCTCCATATGTCCATTCTCCTACCCATGACAGTATCCTTTCTTGCTTCGTTTTCTTCCCTCTCAATGTTAAAATCCGGTGTGGAGATTACCTGGACATCTCCCAACCATCTCCCCACCAATTCCTAGTTTAAAGCTCTCTTAATCAGTTGTGCCAGCCTCCGTCCTAGATGTCTATTTTCCTCCCTACTCAGGTGAAGTCCATCCCAAGAGAACAGTCCTCTGTCCATGAATGCCTCCCAGTGACCATACATCCCAAAGCCCTCCTTATAGCACCACTGCCTGAGCCATCTGTTGAGCACCATAATCTTGTCATATCTTTGTTGCCCTTCCCTAGGAACCGGCAGAATCCCGCTGAAGATGACCTGAGCCTCGATTTCCTTAAGCGTCTTCCCCAGTCTGGCATAGTCTTCCTTGATACGTTCCAGCGAGAATCTAGCTGTATCATTTGTTCCCACATGAAGGACAATCAGCGGATTCTTTCCTGCTCCCGTTAGGATCCTTTTCAGCCTCAGGTCCACATCCCATATCTTAGCACCCGGCAAACAGCACACCCTTCTGTTCTCTGGATCAGCTCTAGTTACAGGCCTGTCTATTCTTCTCAGTAAGGAGTCCCCAATCATGTAGACCTGCCTTTTCCTGGTGACGGTGCGATTCTCCGGTCTATCCCCTGTTCCCTCTGGCTGCAAATCCTCTCAATTCCGATTCATATTCATCCTATTATAGATGTTCGTACCTGGATTATCATTTAGTATTAAAGTCCCACAGTCCTCTCGCCAGCAGACTCAATGGCCATGTGCGATGGAGATAGCTGCTTTCTCTGACTACTGGATTTTCTTTGCTCATGGGCGTACCTTTGCACCCATGTATTCTAAGGAATTGGGCGAAGTCACACCCATGAATTAGGAAGCATTATTTAATAGCCTCTGGCGTGTTTAAACACTACATTCCAGCTGTTAGGTCTACAATGTGTCTCAGCAATCATTTTGCAAAGGTATTTTAAATTTCCTCCTAGAAAGGAGCCCACATGAAATCCCTGGATCCAAACACCCCCAAAACAATGGGGAAATTCAAATCTGGATTCTGGTCCCAGTGTTATGACCCAAGCATGGCTTTAGGCAGATGTGCTTCAGTAAGTGAGTCACGCATGGTTGAGCAAGGATACAGTAGCATGTTGAAAGTTATTTCCACAATGCGGGTGTGATGCAATCCACAAAGTGGAGTGGGCAGAGCACCTCATGGCTCCATTGCTGCTATTCTTATTGCTACTGTGGCAGCACCCAGAATCTGCAGTCAGGATCAGGGCCCCATTTTTCTAGGTATTGTGCAAACAAATAGGATGATATGGTCCCAACCCAGAGGGCCTTGCAAACTAAGAACTCATTATCACAAACACAGAGCTGCAGGCTGGCAAGATATCAAACACCATTTGAAACCCTCATGTGCTCTTTATGCAGCAGGGTCTGGGTGCGAATCTAAACTGCTGGAATGGTTGTCACGTGCTGGCTTCATAGTGGGAAGCATGATGGGGAAGAAGGGTCTAGGACAGGGATGGGCAAACTTTTTGGCCCGAGGGCCACATCTGGGTATGGAAATTGTATGGCGGGCCGTGAATGCTCATGAAATTAGGGGCAGGGGTGCGGGAGTGGGGGAGGGCTCTGGCTGGGGATGTGGGCTCTGGGGTGGGGCCAGAAATGAGGAGTGCAAGGTGTGGGACGGGGCTCCAAGCTGGGGCAAGGGGTTGGGGTGTGTGGGAGGGGGTGGGCGGGTACGGGCTCTGGGGTAGGGTTAGGGATGAGGGGTTTGGGGTGCAGGAGGGTGCTCTGGGCTGGGATCGAGAGGTTCGGCGGTCAGGAGTGGGATCGGGGCTGGGGCAGGGGGGAGTGAGGGATCTGGCTGGGGGTGCAGGCTCTGGGGTGGGGCTGAGGATGAGGGTGTTCCGGGCTGGGATCGAGGGGTTCAGACAAAAGAGACTCTATCGTTATTTTACAGATGAGGAAGGGACTTGTTTAAGTTCATCCATGCTAGAACCCAGTGCTCCTGAATCCCACTCCAGCCCTATCCACTGCTAGGCCACAGCCCAGGTTCACATAACCAGCTGTTCCAAATGGGCGAGTTTGCCTTTCTGCATGAGAATCGGGCCACTAAAAATATCAGATGTCCAGCATCGCCCTTCTACCTCATGCAAAACATACAGGCCTGGATCAACAGTCTCCCAGACTAAGCGATATGGGCCGTGTTCACAGCTTACTTCTATTCAGCTCAGATAAACAGATCTTTTCTTCCCCTGGCACGGCTTTATTCCCAGCTCCTATTTCTTTGTTTTCCTTTTCTTTGCGCTACCACAGTCATGCAGAATATTGAGGAAATAATACTAGGTTTAACCCCAGGCAAGTCACTACCAGGAAACCAAACCACATTTTTACAGATATTAGGTGAGTCAGGTTACTTATCCCTAAACCTGCCAACGGTCTGTGTATTTCATCCATTCCTGGCCGTATTCTCTATTCTTTTAGTGCCATGCATGCTTCTGGGTCGACAGTCTCAATATTTTACTGTCATTTTACTCCTTTGGGGCAGGAGAATTTTTTTTTTCAGTTTTACAAAATAAACATAATATTAAAAATAAATGTTCTGCTGTGTTTGATCTGGAGTGCATGAAATTTGGAGTCTGGGTGAGTCTAACAATAATGATAGAGTAGAGCAACTTGGCTGAATTAAAAGGCATCCATCCTTTCACCCAGCCATCCACCATCTTACTATCATAATATTTTTATCCATTAATGGATTTTAAGGCCAGAAGAGATCATGATGGTCATCTAGACTTGCCTCCTGCAGAACACAGGCCAGAGACCTCACCCAGTAATTGTTGGTCCAAGCCCATAGCTTCTGTTTGAGCTAGTAGCAAATCTCGTCGAAGCTCTCCAGTCTTCATTGAGCCCTTATTATTATAGTCCCCAAGTTCTGATCAATGTAAATATACATTGTGACCCGGTGTGCCTAGGGCAGCCCTCGCTGGAAATGCCAAGGTCAGGGCAGGCTGCAAAAGGGAGAACAGGTACTCCCAAGAGCAGTGGGTAACGCTGAAGTTAAACTCCCCAACCAGTCACAAACGGTGCTTCTGATCCCTGACCCTGGTTATCAAGAAGCAAAAAAGAAATATCACAGCCCCCGTTATTGCGTTCCAGTTCTCTGGCTCCTAGTCAGCGCATAGGTCCAGTACAGTGAGAAGTTATTTAAAAAACCTGCTCACATATACAAAGTGTTCTTCTGACTCCAAAGGTTTGGCTCTTACCCAAAATACCACGCTGCCCGCCAATCTTGTAGTGTCTAAAACTAAAGCTTTATTATAGAGAAAAAACAAGGGAGCTGTTAAATGGTAAAACAGTCACATACATACAAAGACTTCAAAGTCCATCAGGTTCCTAGCCGTATTGGTGAGTTTGCTGGCTTGAAAGCCCCTCTGGATGGAACACATCCACAGCTTGGATGGGTCATTCGGTCCTGTGTTCAGAGATTTACGCCAGAGGTAAGAAGCAGGACTGAAGACAAAACGGAGAAGATGCAGCTGCCTTTTAAAGTCTTTCGCCAGGCAGCCTGAGCTTCCAGGGCTGGCAGGTTTGTAGAAATTTTGATGGTGCCCAGAACCTGCCCTGCCCAAACTCTGCCCCCCCCAACCTGCCTAAGGAGGGAGTTTGGGTGAGGAAGGAGGTCTAGGGTGCAGGCCCTAGGCTGGAGCAGGGGATTGGGGTGCAAGGTGCTGGCTCTGGGAGGGAGTTTGGGGATGGGGTAAAAGATGGGCAAGTTTCAAATGCTTGCCTTGCTCACTGGGCATTATTACTGCAAGGGAAAGATATCGCAGTCAAACCTATTAGGACACCATCCTTGTTACCAACAGCTCTATTGTATCAGGGAGAGCCACACAAGTGTCCCAACTTTGATCAATTGGATCTAAGGGGGGAGGAAAAACAAAAGCTCTTTCAACCTTTAATCCAGGAGACAGATTCCATTAATAGGTATAAATTCTTTGTTGATGGTTCTAGTTATTACCATCAAGGCAAACCCTATACTGGGTTCGGAATCTATGCAGTTCCCCCTGAGGGGAAAGGAGAGCCTTGGGAAAAGGCATATTCATGCACTCCACATTCGGCTCAATATGCAGAATTAGCTGCAGTGGCTTGTGTGTTGGAGTACTGTGTGCAGTTCTCCATCACCACCACATACCAAGATATCTGTCTGTTTTCAGACTCTGCATGGGTATGCAATTCTCTCACAGAGTTCCTACCATATTGGGAAACAAATGGTTTTACATCTTCTGATGACACACCTATTAGGTATGCATCACTGATGAAATATATCCATTGGTTAACAGTAATAGTTACTGTTTCAGAGCGGCCAATCAAAATAAAAAAAAGTGAAAGCTCACTGGAAATTAGACCCTTATGCTATGGAAAATGAGAAAGCTGATAAATTGGCCCGTGAAGGAGCCCGATCAGGAGAATTTTGGGAAGGTAAGGATCAGGAGTATTCTGTTATTAACCCTAATCCTAAATGTCCTATAGCTGCAACTAAATTGGTACAACCCAATATACCAGATCTAAAAGATATGCAAAAATTGGATAAGGACATAATAAAAGTAATTCTAGAGCTTTCCAAAATAGACAAAGAGGGATCACTAACAATAGACCCTTTGTACAAACGACATGAACAGCAGTTACAAGTCGTAGATGGAGTTCTCATGTATACAGGAGGTCCTTTCCCTGTGTGGGTAGTTCCAGCTCACCTACGGAGGGAAATGATGTACATGGTCCATGACACTCCTACAGGAGGACATCAGGGAGTGGACAAAACTGTCCAACGTCTTGCATCTGTAGGATGGTGGCCACTTCTTAGGATGGATGTGCAACAATATTGTGAAAATTGTCTGGCATGTGCACAAGCTAATCCTACTCCATCCAAAAGAAATGCGCCACTAAGATCCCAGGTGTATGAAGGTCCATGGATGGCTTTGCAGATTGACTTTGTAGGTCCTTTGCCAAGGACCCAAAGAGGAAACCAATATTTATTGGTGATTATCGATCCTTTCTCAAAGTGGATAGAGGCATTTCCTCTTAAAGCCAATACTGCAAAAGCCACTGCCAAGGTCTTGGTAGAACAAGTCTTCTCTCGCTGGGGGATCCCTGCAAAGGTAGAATTAGACCAGGGATCACATTTTACAGGACAGTTCTTTAGGGATTGTCTTAAATTGATGGGAGTCCCGCAGAGACTACACATCCCATACAGACCACAGTCATCTGGGATGGTGGAACGAACCAATCGGACTATAAAAGTGATGTTGAGGAAACTGGTTGATGCCAATGGACGTAACTGGGATACCCTCATGCCTTTAATTTTAATGGCATTGAGGACGACACCGGCTGCATCTACTGATAAAACACCTTTTGAAGTGATGACAGGCCGAACAATGAGATTACCAGAACATTTAATTTGGCAAGCTAGTGGCACTCAATTAGAGGGAATAAAAATGGATACCAACCTGCAAAAAACATTTAAATCACATTCACTTGCAGGTAGCTGCTAAATTGGGAAAATCCAGACGTAAGGCAAAGGCTTACTTTGACAAAAACCAGAGAGAGAATACTTGGGAGGTAGGAGATCAAGTAATGTTATTGTCATATAAGTCACCAGAACATGGGTTGTGTAATCGATGGATTGGACCTTTCCAAATCATTGATAAACTCAGTTCAGCAGTATATAAGATCAGAATAACAGGAGGAAAGCATAATAGAGACAGGATTTATCATGCTAACCAGTTAAAGCTGTATCGATCGTCCAGGTCGCAGGAGCAACTTCCTCCTCAGGACTTAAGTGATCAGACGAAATCGCAACAACTGGAGCCCAGCAGTTTGTAACCATGAAATTGACATTGACATTTTTGACTTATTACACCCTTATTGTTGCTCTAAGGGTAAGACTATGCCAAAATCTTAAGTCTGAAACTGAACTATTGCAACCCCAGGAAACCAGACGACCGGATCGTACTCAGTTGTCTGAGCTCAAGCAACAGAACATACCAACACAGGAAGAACGATTTACTGTTTATAATATGCATGATATAAACCAATTGTTTAATGAAACTCAACATAAAATTAACCAGTTAATTGCTTTAAACAATGATCAGAAAAGAGATCAGCATTTGGGGAAAGAAATTATATGTTCTGCATATGGGGAATATGTTGTAAGCACAATTACTGATGCATTGCGATTCTTAAAACTAGGAGAAGTCCCTGACTTAATTAAGGATGAACAACTAATGAGTTGGTATTGTCCTAAATGTTTTCAAAAGCTGGAAAAGGAAAGATCCACTTGTTTGGATGCATGCCAGCATTTGTCAGTGGGTGCTATGAGAGAGATAGGATCTGTGACACCTCACCCCAACCGAGACAGTTGTTCTCTTACAAAAGATTGTATGATGGCACGGTCTTTGTATGTCTCATTCACGGTCTTGTTACCAGTGTTTGACCCAGACAGAGATGTGTATGGGCAATTAGCTGCTATCCATTCTATAGGTCACCTCGAAGATTACATCTACAGGGAACGCGTTAATGCACCTCCCCTGGTAGTCTATCACACTCCAACTCAGACTTGGAAGGTACCACAGATGGCCTGTTGTTCTGAAAAAGGACCCCAGTATATCTGTAGGTGTAATGTGTTTGAAACAGACACTGTTTTGTGTGGACTACAGGGAGAGAAAGCACAGAATTCATCATCGTCATGCCTGGTGAGGCTGACCACATGGAAGACTCCGATGGAGAGGGTGACCTATGCTGGAAGGAACCAATTTTGCGTGGTTACCAACCAAAACAGGTACCAGTATGGTCCCTTGGAGTGTCCTGTCACAGAGCCAAATTTCTGTTTTACCCCAAAGCAACCCACGGTAATAGGAAATCAAGTTATTTCCCCTATTCCTATTTTTGAGAACATCACCATTATTCAGTCCAACCCTGATTACCAGAATCTAACTATTCAAAGTACACCTACTTTTCTGGCTTATATTCCACCATTAGGGTTGCAACTGAAATCCTTAATGACTCGTAAGGAGACTCACCTCATTCAAATTACTAATAATATGGATGAAGCCCAACAAGTTATTACCCAATTAATGAATGAAGGGAATGAGCCTGCAACAACTTCCAGAGAAAATTTCGGATTAGAAGTATGGATAATTATCCAAGGAATTGGGATTGGAATTAATTTCCTTATTTTAGGTTATATGCTGTATAAACGCAACAAACCCAAGCCAAAAACTAGGCAGAGACCTAGACAGACACCCAGACAATCACCTAAACAAATGCACAGACGAGCACCATCTGGGTATAAAGATGAATATATATACATGGTGCCCATTCCTGATACATACCAAAATTTGCCCAGGTATGAAACTAAAAAGGGCCCCACAGATATTAAGTCCTAGGTGACGGGGTTTCTTTATGTAAACCACCCCGTCAAAGGGGGGCGTGTAGCCCTGGGGATTAATCTGTTGGTCTGTATAAAATGTCTTTTTGATAAAAGTGTAGGCTGCATAGATTAATAGAATTATTTACAATAAGCTGTAATGCAAGATACCTAGAAGCTTCTAGGCCAGACATCCTGGCCTATTTCCTCTTATTTCCTCCTATTTCCACGCTGAAAGCAACCTTTAAGACCCTTACTCAGAAAAGTAATAATAGGAGACAAACCTATGCAAATTGTCTAGGGACTTTTGAATATCTGCTAACTTTTCACCTAGATAGGGTGAAAAGTGGGGTTTTTCTGCCCACAAATTTCACACATACACCCGCAGATGCGTACATAGCTGTCATTTAATACGTACACAAAAGGTCAGCCTATGAAAACAGGTACCCTCACCTTTCCATAGGGGAAAGACAAATTTGGGCATAGGAGGAAGGATTTCTCCCTATAAAAAGGGTGACAATCCACCATTAGGTGGGCGATACACCTCTCTATTTTCTTATCGTCTCAACCTGCTTCGAAGCCTCTTTCTCCTACGAAAGCTGTCAATACTAAGTCGTAGTATTAAGTCTTTTCACAGTTGTAAGTATGAAATAAGTCTTATTTCTGTTTTACTCTAAAGCATCTATACTAAGAAGGGTTTAACTCATAGCCAGTTTCTTTGTAACTTCCTCTAGCAAAGGTGTGAAATTCACTCTAGTACTACTATTGCACAGAGTAAATTTGTCATAGGTATGTTTCATATAGAACTGTGATATTTTGTAACTTTGTAATCTCAAACTGCTTTTAACATTTTACATTTACTTCTTGTTTCATTGATTTTAAATAAAAGGTCTTGATTGACTATTTCTGTCTCAGTGTAAGTTTCCTGTCAAATACCCCAATCTCCTTGTATAAATTCTGTGAAGCCTGATTCAAGACGAACTTTATCTTCTGATCACACATATTGGCGAGCCATACTCATATTATTAATATCTATCAGTTATTACTAATATTAATAATTAATTAGAAAATTAATTATTAAATAAAACTAAATTAAGTGGATAAATTCCACTGTCCCTACTAACCCTCCCCAAATCAGGCTACAGGGGGTGCAGAGAGATGGGGTGCAGGGGTGTGGGGTGTGGCTGCCGATGAGGGGTTTGGCATGTGGGAGGGGCTCAGGGCGACAGTAGGAGTGTGGGGGGTGAGGGCTCTGTCTGGGGCTGGCAATGGGGGGTTTGGGGTGTGGGAAGGGTTCAGGGCAAGAGCAGGAGTGTGGGGGGGATGAGGGCTCTGGCTGGGACTGGGGATAAGGTGTTTGGGGTGCTGGAGGGGCTCAGGGCTCGGGCAGAGGGTTGAGGCTGCGGTGGGGGGTGAAAGCTCTGATGGGGGGTGTGGGCTCAGGGTGGGGCAGGGCTGAGGATGAGTGTGGGGTGCAGGCAGGCTGCTCTGGGACAGGGGCCAGAGAGGAGGACTCCCGCCAGCCCTTTCCCTGCCGGCAGCAGCGAGCTCTGGGGGAGAAGCCCCCCTGTCCTGCCCCCCCCCAGCAGCACACTCACCCCTGCCACTGTCACTGCATGTGCTCCTAGGGCCCCTCTCAGGTCCAGGAATGTCCCCCACCTCCCTCGTGGTGGGTGCTGGGGGGTGCTGCGTGCGCCTCCTCCCCTGCTGTTGCCCCTGACTGGAGCCTCACTGGGGGTGAGGGATGGGGCTACCGCCTTGCCCAGCATGGGGCAGGAGCGGTGACTGTTGGCCGGGGGAGGCCTGTGCTACTGGAGGGTCCTGCCAGAAAAGGGAAGGGTTTGAAGGGGAAGGGCAGGCTCAGAGTCAGTCTGAGTGGCCGTGGAGAAGGGGGGCATTAGGATCCTGCGGCAGCAGTTGCATGGAGGAGACAAAGACAGAGATGCTCTGCTCCGGGGCCCGGGAAACTCAGGCAGGGGCAGCAAGTCGGGGCCACGGGACAGTCGAGGGGGGGCACCCCAGGCCCCAAATTTTGGTGGAGCTGGGCCCTTGGCTCTGAATATTGCTGGTGCCCGAGCACCATGTGGATATGGAACTCGCTGCCTATGTGTGCTTCCTTTGTTCCAAACACAAGCTGCCCAGCACATGGCATGAAAAAACCTTAGAGTTCTGTCCATAGGCATGTCCCTGCATGCCTTGCTGAGTCATAAGGTGTATCCCTGACCCTTTCAATGGGTTCATTGTACAGTAGATGTCGCTTGATGGGTCATCAAGCAGGCTAGGCAGTGCTGATGCCAGTCTGTCTGTGGGTGTCACCCAGATGCACAGCACAAGTTTGAAATACAGATATGCCCTACATACCTATAACTCCTAATGCAAAGGTGATACAAACGTATGAACAAGATAATCATACTTGGCAAATTATAACATTTTCACAAATGCCTCACACGGCCTCTCTGGCACAACTCATTGTCATTTTACAATATTGATATTCATGAAGTGCCTCCAGATTCCATACAGTGTCACATACATGTAGTTGATTCTCTTATCAGAAAATGTTTTCAGAAGTACAGCATCATGGACTTGGATAGAAATACTCGTGGTTTACACCCCTGCAAGTGAAAGCAGAATCAGGGTTCCCAACAAAATAGAAGTGACAGTGCAGATGAGACCACTAGTGAATACAATAGTGACTACTGAAATGTTCACTAAATTCTGTAAGTTCTCTGGCTCTCTGTAGGACCCCAGGGTCCCCATTCTGTTCCACACTTACCTCCCATTAATGCCTTGAGCTACCCTTATGTGTTCAGACAATTTAAACAGAGGAGTCAGTCGCCACTAGTGGGATTATCATTGACAACCCAGCCCTGATTTCAAATTCAGAGAGGTAAATTATTTGAGGCAGTTGATGTTCAATAAAGTAGCATGATCTAAGGCAACTTTGATTAGAACATTTTGACTGAGTTCACTGAACTGTTAGGAAAATCGTTAATGAAATTCAGCCTTAATTTCTTTAAAAACACCACTTTTGGAAAAATAAATAAAGAAAGAACAGCAAAACTACAACCAGCTAAGATGGAGAGGACTTGTTCTGGGTAAGCTAGCATGGTATAGCTTTGGGGGAAAAGCAATGGCTGGCTGGTCAGACATTTCCCCTTGCAGCTCAGGTCTGGCTTTGTACAACTGATCATGCGCATCAAAGCGTCTCTACGTCTTCGGCAGCATAGGGGTTGAGAGGTGCCTGAGATAGGGTCTGATCCAGTATGGCTAATCATATGTTCATCCGCAGGTGGACAGTTTTAAACATTATGCTGGATGCTAGGTTGTATTTCAATGTAGACAGGTAGCATAATGAGTTTTCATCACTACAGCTCCTTCAGTTACCTGAAGGACTTTTGCAGGCTGTCTGTGACAGCTAGTTGGAGATCCAGCTACTTAGCTTTGTCAGAAAGGCTCCACAAAGAATACCTCTACAGAAATCAGGTGTAATTGTATTTTTTTTTTGGCCATTCTTACTCTCACTGGTGTCAAGGTGTCTATCAAACAAATCTGTCATTCATCCAGCACGTAGTGTATAAAACCATAAGGAAATCAGTCACAGTTTCAGTTTGGGTATAGATTAGTTGAACAAAGCTAAAGTCATAGCTTTACCAAATAATGATCTTATCAACGCTCATAAAAGGCTACACAGATGTCAAATTGCTTCTGTTTGGAACATACTAAGATCTAATTGATTCTCAGCAGGTCTGACTCAGCAAAGCTCTTTAACCCGTGCTTGACTTCAATAGGACTACACACATGCTTTCTGCTAAGGAGGTGCTTAAGTGTTTTGCTGAAGTGGGGACAGCGATTGCACTGGAGGTGAACAGATCATTCAAAGAATAATTTGCTGGGTGAATTTCACTTCTCCTGTTTAAAAAGTGTCTGCAGTTCATTATGTACCAGACCATGTCTGTGCATCATTCTTGGGCTCTGGCTTGGCACCAGGCAGGTCACTGCGAGCCATTGATAGCCGAAATTCAAAATTTGAGCTGCTTTGATTGGACACATAGGTCAGGTGGTAGGGCGGAAATGAGATCATATTCCCAACTTCCGTCAGCACTGGTTTATTGATTGGAACCAGTGGATTGTGTGGGTAAGTTGTACCCCTTAAAGCACATCATTACATAGGAAGAGTGTAACTCCTTTAACATCTGTGTGGAAGAAACAAACTCCACTCTCAGGTTGGAAGCAACAAAATCAGAGACAGCTTTATTCAGGACATGCGATTGCAAGGGAAGAACACAGCTGACAGAGAGCATCTCTGCCTCAGTTTCTCCAAAGTACAAGCAAAATCCCACAAGCATTTATACCTCTTTGTGTGATGTGCATTAATTAAAAACCATCTGCATTTTATTTAGGCTATTTGCTATCTATTCCAGTATTTTCTCACTTTCTCTTCTCAAACATCGTTATCTCAAGGCTAGGTCACACTGACTATTCTGCTGTTTTCCACTCGCTTCTGACATAAGCCATGCTTCTACAGGTCTCGCAATATCACAGCTAAGACTTGACAGAATAGTTGCTCTGTCTCTGACACTTAAACGGCTGCACTTAAACCCTCGCTTTCTTTCCCTGCTTCCACATCTGTAAACTGGTGTAAAACATACCCCATTCAATGCCTCAACATACATCCTAATCTGTCATAAGGGTCATCACACTGAAGTGACAAAGATATTGAAACTGCTCTCTTTACAATGTCTGCCTTGCTTTGGATATATACAACATAGCCAGGATAACACCTCATCCTGCTGAGGGAACATAAAAGCATGGTTCCTGCAATATAGTAATAGGTTACTTTATTTTAAGTAGTGCTCAGTGTGACACTAGCATGGCGCACAAGGAAGACGTTGATTGTTTGAGCTGTGAGTGCTCGTATTGACCAATGTCTGCAGATGTGGTAATAACATTGGGCCTGAGGTTTGAGTGCTTCCTGGGAGATACGGAGTTGATTTCCATGGAAGTTGAGAAATTTCAGCATATTATAGAAGTCATTCAACACTTTGCACACTCATGTCAATTGCTGGGAGCAGGAAGAACAAACAGACCTGGGCTTCACATAAAGTGAGCCATTTATTAGTAACACCTCATGGATATGGGATTTTTCATACAATAAAACACTTTTTTCTTTTAAATCGAATTATCCTAAGGGGTTGGTTCTTGACCAGGTATGGAGCAACCACTGTTAATCCCTCAGATATTTTCTGTAAAATGATTATCACAATAAACTTGTCCGATGATCTAGATTATAGATTTTAGTATGTAGTGCCTTAGGCTGCCTCATTGTAACTCAGAGTTACTTAGCACATCAGAAACCTCCAACCATCCTCATAGCTTAGAAACAAACATTTTTTCATGGACGAATTGCCAGCGGTGTATAATACTCCTTTCTAGATTACTATCCCACGGATGTTGTATCAATCATACAGTAACTGTTGATTGTTTGAGGACTGCATTTGCTCCAGAGAGGAAAATTGGAGAGGGCCAGGGTATAAGCTTAGAAGATTGCACCATGTAACAGTGCTTCTCTCCTCAATATTGTATCTAACACCAAAAGGTCCTTTTGGAAGACCATTAAAAGTGATAAATTCACTAACTTCCTGGTTTGTGTCACCTAGCTCCAACTCTTTACCGTCTGTCAAGACTTAAAAAAGGGAGCCAACAATTATTCCCGCAAAACATGTTTGTTCATTTTCCCCTTTGTGACAATAAACTCTTAACAAACAGCATCTGGAGTTTTGGTCTGTGAATGGCTGCCAGTTGTTGCTCAGTAACTAGGGAAACATCTCCTTCCGGTTTGTGCTCCTTCCAGAGCGAGTGGAGCCTGCGGTAGGTCACGTTACAGTCTTTTGCTTTCATTTCCCCACACTCTGCACTCGTGTGAGCTGTGACACACTCAGGTACTAAGAAATTGGTACTGAGGCTGACCGATTCTGTTCTAATACACTACTGCAGAAATGACAGCTGCTAGAGTGACACACAGCGCCGGACAGTACGTTCTCGTTTAGTCATAGCAGTGATGTTCATGCCATGGAATGAAAGTGTCTGTCTGCATTTCCAGTGTGAATATTTTATTTTCAGAAGTCGGTGCTGAATGTAAAATATCCCCTGTGCACTGAACCTAGGCATATAGAAGTAACCTCTTTACACACAGATGCTCCATTCATTTCAGCGTGGTTGCCTGGATGTAATTTAGGGTCAAATTTGGCCCCTTAAGTTTCTAATAGCATACCGCGGGGACCAATTCTGTTATTTATACTGTACTCCAATAACATCTATGAGGCCATGGATGGTAGCTATTTGTTAGCAACTATGTCACATCTTAGGCTGATGATGAGCGCTTTGAGAATTAAAGCAAAAGGTGAAAAGAATGACGTGGGGCCTGAATGCACAAGGCACGTCCGGCTCATTTTGTAACACAAACTGGAAGGAAATGTTTTCAGAGTTACTGACCCAGGTCTGGCAACCATTCCCTAACCAAGAATCCAGAGACAACATTATCCCAACCTCACAGGGGGAAGGAACAAATCACTTCTGGGGGAGCAATGACTGTGTCCAGCTGTAGGGATTGTTACAAGTTTGTTTGGAACACGGTTGAAAATAAAGAGCTTGAACTACTGTCATTGGTTCAGGATCCCAGACCGAGGCAATTCATTGTTCGTAATGCTTTCCAAAGGGACCTTCAGTCTTAAGAGAGAACATACAATTTGAAATCCCTGAAATACATTCTGCTCCTCCAAAGTCAGCTTCAGTTTGCCAAGGGAACTTCAGGAGGCACAACAGAAAAGTAGCCATACCCGGGGAGTACTACGGTACAATAGACGTTGTAGCAAGGCCAGGATCCTTCGGGTACTATAAGGTTCTGATTCCGGATCAAGGCCTAAATACTTGACACTGCTAACGCTAGTGTGACCCATTTATCACTTCCCAGACACAATGGCTCTTCAATTATTACAGGCAGAACTCAGAACCTTGAGTTCAGGTCCTGGCAGGAAAATAAAATAGAATATTATTTTTCATAGAATCATAGAACTTAAGATCAGAAGGGACCATTATGATCATCTAGTCTGACCTCCTGCACAATGCAGGCCACAAAAGCTGACCCACCCACTCCTGAAATAATTCTCTCCCTTGATGTTGAAATCCCCAAATCCTGATTTAAAGACTTCAAGTAGCAGATAATCCTCCAGCAAGCGACCCCTACCTTCATTCATTTATGATTTACTTTTGGTTTTAAACCCCATTTGTCATTTTCAAAATCTGCAGTCCTGGACCCGTAAAATTCCTTCTGTTTATTATGGAAGCTTCCCCTCCCCCGTTACGAACAAATACGTGTTTCTTCTGAGATGACACTTTCTTCAAATGACCCCTTCTTACAGCTCTGTTCTCTAAATCCAACGGGACACTACTTCCTCCTGTTTATCAAGAGTTAACAATGTTCTGGAATATTCTCTCACAAAATGCAGTCCTCTCAAGAAGGCTTCAAATACTGAAGGAAGATCTTTCTCCCTCTCCCATGCTTTTCATCATAGATCAGAGAAGTGGCTGATTCCCGTAGTTCCACTAAAGATTCTTCAATTGGGTTGGATCCACATTTACATACAATTTAAGCATTGCTGTTCACCTTCATAACCAGGTCTCAGAGAAACACTGATGGAAGGGGAAAAAAAAGGTGCTTTTGAAAATCACCAAATTCAGTGGCGTAGATTAGGGCTAATTCTATTGTCAGTTACACAAGTATGAATCTGGAGGAAATCCGCAGAAATCAAACACCTTAAAGCTTCCTTCCCCCCAGTCATCCTTTGTCTGAAGTCTTGGGAAGCAAGCAGAGAGAGAGAATCCAAAGAAACAGGGGAGAGGAAAAAAATGAAAAATTCAGTTTTCAAACGCAGACCAAATACTAGTAATAAATAACACCTAGCTCTTATATAGCACTTTACATTTTGCAGATGGGGAAACTGAGGCATGGGGGTGTGAAGTGATGTGCCCAAGGTCACCCACAAATTTCTGTTAAGTCTATACCTGGTCTGCTGAGAGCATCTTAATGAGATACAGGTGACCTGAACATGGAGAGAATTATTGGGCTATATGCCTGAAGGCACTGGGGAAATGCAACAATCCTTGACCTCTGTGTGGGGGTGGGGGAAAAATTGAACACAACATCTACGGAAGATCAACTGAAGTCAATAGTTTCGTGTGCCGCTCTTTCAATGGTCATGCAAGATGTTTTTAGCAGCCTTTGAACAAAAACAGGAGAATACTAGCGAATCAAGTGAACATGCCTGGCATTCTGGAGAATCCAAGTCAGCTAGGAAGATCTGGGTCCTGCTGAATTTGAAGGGAAGATGATTATGTTAGATCTAGATGGTGATCCATTGGCATGTTGGTTTTAGTTTTCTCAAATAAAAATAAAAAAATAATATGCCAGACAGAACAGCCTCAGACATTCGTAAGGCTAAAAGACCCTGACTCAAGACAGCGCTCACGTATGTGCTTGAATCATGTTCTTAAGTCCCATTCACTTCAATGTCGTCCCATGGGACTTAAGAATGTGCTTAAAGACTGTCCTGAATAGGAATGGATTCTTGAATCAGGGCCATAACCCTGAGGATTGCAGGAGCCAAGAACAATATTGAAATTGAAGGCTGGAAAATCTTCACAGACTTGAGAACAGCAGTAGCTGGCAACAGCCAACATTTAACACCCACAAAGCAAGAAAATTCAGAGTCTAGGTTAGGCGTTTGCTTTGCAGTTAACTCACACCAGTGCTGCGCTAGGTGTAATCTGTTTTAAAGTGAGTAAAGGATTCAGTCTTCACTGAGATTAATAGATATAAGAAGGACTTTGAATGTCCTTTGTTTTGATTTATTGCAGAATTCTAACATCAGCCAACAGTTTCTGGTAAACTGATAAGTCAATCGATGCACTCAGATTACAATAATTCCACCTGTACGGAAGTGAGCAAAGTCCAGAATGGGGGTGAAAGAAACAGAGTTTATGGCTGTGGTGCTTGTTTTGGCCTTGGATTAAATCCACAACAAATGAAGATTTATTTAAAATAAGTAACTGAAGGCCTCTTTAATTCAAAGGATGCCTATGACAACACCCAGGGTTGGAAACTGGCTCCTGTGGGCCGGACTCATATGGGTGGCAATGGAGCTGAAACCATGCGTTGTGATAGATAGGACACAGGCCTGTCTTGAAACAATTGCATTTAACGTCACTGGATTTAATGCAAGGTTATCTCTACGTTTGAAGTTTTCATGCTTTCAAGGGCTGGCTCAAAGATCATTATCCTGAGATGGGCCAGACAACATGGACCCACAGGATGTTCTATCTCTGTGTGTTCCTTGCTCTCTGGGTGGGGTCCCCTCTGGAATCTCAAATTACTAGGGAGTGATTCATTCAAAATCCCAAAGCTGCCTATGCAGATACCCAGCCCCTTTGAGGCTTGGGCCCCCTGGGGGAAGGGAGCAGGGACTGGTTTTACCCGTTTTCAGGAGGCTTGAAGACAAAAGATTTCCGGATATAAAGAGTTTAAATGGTCTCAGGAGCCTTCCTTCCTGTTTCAAAAAAATAGGCATGACCTTTTGTCCGAGAGTGGACCCAATCCTGTTGGAGGGTTGGCAGGACTTTGACCTGCCAGATTCCCCCCTGTGAATGATGGGTGACTTCTCATATAAATAGTGTCTATTTAGACATTTCTTTTGTTTTATATGTTGTCCCTCTTTGCTTTGATTCTTAAATAAATGTACTCTGCTTTGGAAGAGCTGTGTGGTCACTGGCAACTGCTGGCAATCCATAGCCTTTGGAGTGAAAGCAAAGTGCAAGAGTGAATGTTAGTCAGACTTGCTGGGGAGAATCACAATGCGATCAAGGGGACTGCAAGCCTAAATCCCTGGTCTTAAGAGAGAAGGGACATGGGTCCTTGTCCAGAGAGAGAGGTGACGGCTGGAAACCTGAGTTCTGAGAAGGCATTCCTTGAGCAGACCACGAACAAGGTCAAAGATGCAGTTACCCTAAAACTGTGACCGTTGTTTCCTTGAAAGCTGTGGCCAGATTCCTTTCTAGAATTAGAGCTGGAAAGCTGAGAGTTACAAAGATACCTATAATTATGGCCAAAGTCGGAAGCAGGACTCAAGTGGGTGCAAGCAGCTGCAACCACGTTGTTTGGGGTTCTCCCTTCAAATGCCGATTCTACAATTAGGTAAAGAAAACAAAAAGGTACAATCATTCAAGAAAGTCCTTGTGGTTTAGGTGCTAGTTCAGTGTCTTATTGCACGGGTGAACTCTGCAGTCCCTTTGCAAGGGTAGATGCACGGCACTTCAGAGCCATACTATCGTCCCGCAGGACGGTAACATCTCCTTGAGAATCTGACACCATAGGAGTAGAAATATGGGAGGTGAAACTGAGCAGCAGAAAGGGTGGGGATAGCAGAGGAAGACTGGAACTGTCAGAATCTCCAGAAATCCCCCCGCAGAACCAAGAAGATATTTATTTGTTTTTTATTCCTTTAGATGCGAATTTATTTGTAGTCAAAATAGCTGATGCTCTGAATGAGGTAAGTCCTTGGCTGACAGTGGGCTGGTAAACATGAGATCCATGCAGTCACACTATACACAAATCAGTGTGCATCTCTCAAGTTTGCAGAGATAGAGTCTCTCGGCTGCTAAGATAGATTTGCCATGTGTTGCCAAGACCAGTCTGGAAAATAACTAAAATTCCAATTTGGATGGCAAAGTCCCTCTATTTTTATTTTTAGGATCACTCAGTGAAGAAGTGGGAAATGTAAAGGCGGTGGAGTAGCCTTGTGTTTCTAGCTCTAGCACTGTGGCCTTTGAACGAGACCAGGCCCATCTGGCCTTCATATGCAAAGCATACCCCAGAATTAGGAGTCTCCTGGCATGCTGTCCAGCCTGCACAGCAAGGGGAACTCCACAAAGAACTTGTTGAGCTCATGAACCTTGAATTCCATTTGAGTTTGTTATTACTGGGGATAAACAGACTGCAGAACTCATTGCCACTGGAAGTTATCAAGGCCAAGAATTTAGTGAAATTCAAGAAAGATTGGAAATGTATATGGATAAAAATAACCAGAGGTTACAATAATTAACAAAAATTTTGGAAGGGTTATTAAGCCTCATGCTTCAACACTCAAGCCAATCTCTAGCTACTGGAGATCAGAACAAGACCTAATATGTGGGGTAATATGTTCCCCGTCTAACTGTGGGGTTCTTACACCATCTTCTAAAGCATCTGGCAGCTGGCCACTATCTGATGGGACACTGGATTAGATTGGCCTCAGGTCCGATCCAATATGGCAACTCCTGTGTTCTGTTTTTGGGCTTTGTTATGAAAGTTTTGAACGTCTCTGATCCTTGTCGCGAACAATTCTCTTTGAAATGTTGGGGAGTGTTAACACCTGTTTGCTTAACCACAGCTGTCATCATTGACGGACCATGTTTTTATGGTTTAAAAGAAAGGCTGATGAGGCTTCTGTTCACGAGAACATCGCTAGACCCAGCTATTTTGTGTTTTACATACAGGCCCAATTTTTCAAAATGGGAATTCAATCTGCATGTTCTGTTTTTAGTGCATTGTTACAAAACACAAGCGATAGAGCTGATTGCTCACACAAACTGAGAGAAAATGGGTCTTCTGCATGGAAATTCTATCAGCGTGTTGTGTGTGTGATAGTACATGGAAAAACTGCACATGTAAATGTGCACACAAAGTTGCATGTGCATAAATGGGGATCAGGTTGGGGCACTGGTGAAATTGTGATGCTTACAGGCCAGTTTTAACTTGGTTTAATTTGGGCAAGGTCCTAGAAAGAGCAATTGTTGTGTATTTTGTGAATATCTAGACAGTCTGTGATAAAATTCATCTGGATTCAGACATGGTTACTACACAGAGAGACAGTGCTAGTGTATGTCAGGTATAAATGATCTCCTACCCTCCTCCACCACCCTGCCCCGTATTCCTAACCAGGAATTTGAGAATCGCTTCTACTTCAATTGTCTTAACAAACATCTTCCAGTGCATGTGTCTAAGTTCAAAAACAAGAACCTCAGGCCATGATGATGCAGGACTATGAATGCTTTACTTAGATCAGAATGATCATGTTTGCAAAAATGACAGATGTTTATCCTACTAACAAGTCTTGACGGGTTAATTGCAGGTTCTTGAAATCTGAGACAATCCACACACAGAATTCCTTTCCAACAATGCCTTTTTCTTAATCCTTTAGAAAATACTAAGAAGTTTAATAGTGTAAACTCCACTGTTACAACACACATTTGGGCTTGCAAAATCAGATAACTGACTGCTTGGGTGCACTGTAAACGCTGGGTGCAAATCCGCAAGACTGTCATCCGCATATCACTTCAGCCATCTGCCAAGTGCTCCTTACATTTCCATGTGCAATCGTAGAATTAGATCAAGATGTTCTGACCCAGGTGCGCATGAGCGGTGGCCCTCAGTGAGAGTGAACAAGCCTTAAGTAACTAAAAATGAGAGAAAGTTGCTGCAGGTTGCAGGCCATTAGGAACTAGTGAATTGTTGCCCTCCCAGTGTGGATCTGTGGGCAATAGTTTGTTTACAATGTGCAGGAGAGGGAGGGTTGAATTATGAACAGAGTTATAAAAGCTGGCAGGGTTTAAGGATTAGTGCCAAGAGAGCAGAAGGGTGTGAACAGCTCCCTGGGGTTTGAAATCTGCTAGAGCAGCAGAAACGGCCAAGAAATGAAGAAGAGAAAAAGAGAAGACAAGAGCAGTGACAAGAAAACATTTCCTCCAAGATGTTTTTGGTACCTGTCACAGGGTGACTTGCCTGTTTAAGGGGAGTCAGGGCCTCATTTACCTGTGACTGCCTTTTGAAGGCCCACTGTTGTAATGATTGGGCCTACACATTTAGCCTAAATTGGGAGCTGCACTGTGGGAAAGCAGAGAAGAGTTTACAAAATGTTCTAGTCACACAATGATAAATGTTGAGAGGAAAAGGTGCAAAAGGGAGACAGAGACTGAATTAGTTCAAAGAGGCCTACCGATATAACTCCAGGACTGTATTAAGATAACGTCTCAAACAAAAGCAGCATGGGCCTGGGACGTCAATGGACCAAAATTGGAGTGTCAGAAATTAGGCCTATTTGGCGAACAAAATAACGAGGGGATGGGCTATTCCACCCATTGCCCCCTTTCTGGGGTCCTCAAAGAGGGACACTGGATGGATGACGCATCACTGGCGTACTGGGAAAACAAGAAAAGGAGAAGGAGTGAGCTTCACTTCATGGCTGCCACCCCACTGTCTCCTGAGACCATGGGATCCACCATGATACCACTGTGCCTGCATTGTCCTGATTCTGAGAGATATCCTGATGAGACTGGACCAGAGAGAGAAACCAAGATATCACCGCCTCTGGTTAAATCGCAACCACCTGGGATATGTGACTGTCTGATCTCTGTGCTACTGCCCATTCCCCTCCCATTGCGTCCTTTTCCTCCCTTACCTGATTTCTTCTCTTTCCTTCTCTGTTCTTTTCCCTTCTGTCTCAAGAGAGCCTGGCTTAGCCAGCCAAGAGAGCATTGCCTGCAACGCTGCTGTAAGCCTGCAACCAGAAAGGCAGCTAAAAGCAGTGCTTTTGACAGCCCAGTGCTAGTCTGAGTTTGCCAGTTCCCAGGGGGCTGATAAGACCATGTGCCGTGTTTTTCCAGTAGGAAGGCTGATAGCGAGAGAGAGCCAGCACCAGAAACAGAAGCTGCATTTTCTATCTTGCTGGTCTTTTCTTTCCCTGGCTATGTTTGTCTGTCTTGTTTTGTCTTCTGGGAAACAGGATTGGACTTAAATAACAGCAGCTCCAGCCCACTTCATCTAACGTCTCTTTTCCCCAAAAGGACAATAATTGTCATCATCCTTGACAACCATCCAGAAGACTGTTAGGCAAGGGGGCAGAGTAGATTTTTCTAAAAAGTTCCCTCACGCTAAAGGGAATGGGAACATGGGATGTTGTTAAACATTAAAGCCCTATTTAGTCCTTTACATTTCAAATGCTCTGTCAACCCCCTACATCTTTAACAAAGCGTTTAAAGGATTTTTAATGGTGTTTGCGCCATGGTACCGAGCAGGCTGAGGTCTCTGTATCCCGCCTCAGACCTTGTTCAAACCTGCTTGCCAGGGTGATGTTAACACCAGAATCCCTTCTAGGGCTGCTCCAGACTCCTCAAGTGTCCCTGTTTAAGAACCCCCACGGCAGAACCGTGCCCTCAATCATAACTTCTGATCAGATTAGAAAACTATCAGTCTAGGACCTTATATGGGGTTTGTGGGGGGGGGGGGGGAAAGTGGATGAATATTTAGGCCTGATAGGAGCCAGCTGTGAATTTTAAGAATCTGTTCTGAGAATGTTTAACAGCATATGCATAAGCAGAACTGCACATGCGTAAGAAATTGCAGAGTAATCATGTTTCTGAGGAAAATAAAGGGAAGTAGCTAAAAAGCTAGAAAAGACTAAACCTGTACTGAACAGAGAGGAGAGTTAACATGGAAATAAGAGACTAAAACATATGTAGAAGAAAAACCAAAAAGTTATAAATAAGTTTGTGTAATAAAGGGAGATGGAAACTGTATTGCTGGAAGCAACTATAATGAAATTGTCCCATTGAGCTTCCCCCTTGTAAGTAATTGATCACTACTTCCGAGTGTTTTGCCTTAATTTGTTAGCCAGGGGTTCTCAAACTGTGAGTCGGGACCCCGGAGTGGGTCACAGCCCCGTTTTAACGTGGTCACCAGGGCTGGTGCTAGACTTGGTGAAGCCCAGGGCTGAAGCCCGAGCTCCACTGCCCAGAGCCGAAGCTGAAGCCCGAGGGCTAAAGCCCTGAGTGGCAGAGCTCAGGCTTCGGCTCCAGCCCGTGGGGACGGGGCTCAGGTTACAGGCCCCCCGGCTGGAGGGGCCAGGCTTGGGCGGGCTCAGGCTTTGGTTCCCCACCCGGCAGGGGCGGCTCTAGGCACCAGCAAAACAAGCTGGTGCCTAGGGCGGCAAAATCTAGGGGGCGGCAGGCGGGGCCGGTGGACTTGCCGCAGTCATGCCTGCAGGAGGTCCACCGGAGCCCCGGGACGACTGGACCTGCCGCAGGCATGACTGCGGAGGGGGCGCTCGTCCCGCGGCTCGGCTGGACCTCCCGCAGGCATGACTGCGGCAGCTCAAGCGGAGCCGCCGGACCCGCGAACCGTCCGCAGCCGCGGGAGGTCCAGCTGAGCCACGCGGGACCAGCGGTCCCTCTGCAGTCATGCCCGCGGGAGGTCCGCTGCTCCCGTGGCTCCGGGGCGCCTCCCGCGCATGACTGCTTGGGGCGGCCAAACAGGTAGAGCCGCCCCTGCCACCCGGGGTTGTGTAGTAGTTTGAGGTGTCAGAAGGGGGTCAAGGCATAGGCGGTGACTCAGTGGATGCTCCGGGGCTGGAGCACTCATGGGGGAAAAAATGGTGGGTGCTTAGCACCCACCGGCAGCCCCCACATCAGCACCTCTCCCCCACCCCCAGTGCCTCCTGCCTGCGGGCCCCATAGATCAGCACCTCCCTGTCCCTCCTGCCTGCCATGAACAGCTGTTTTGCAGCGTGCAGGAAGCTGGGAGGGAGGGGAGGAGCGAGGATGTGGCACGCTTGGGAGAGGGGGTGGGAAGAGGCAGGGCTGAGGTGGAGTGGGGGCAGGAAGAGCTTGGGTGGGGTAGGGTCTTGTTGGGAGGGGTGGAGCCGGGGTTTGAGCACCCCCCAGCACTTTTAAAAGTTAGCACCTGTGGGTCATGGTGCAATGAAGCTTGAGAACTGCTGTGTTTCACTTACTCATCCGCTGAGTCTCTCTCACTCCAACAGGTTGCACTCTCTGGTTTTGGCAGTTACTCAGAGGTTGGTTAGAACTGGCTAAACATTGCACTCCCATGCTGCATGCACTCCGAGGTGATATTTCTTAATCCTCAACCACTGCGAGTCCAATTTTTTTCCCCCCCGATACACATTTACTGCAGTGCTCCTGAGCACGAATGCAGTAGCACTGCAACTCCTTCGACTGGATACATTTTGTTGCATTCATACTGTACAGAAGTATTCACAGCTGTGTGGTATTCACCTTTTCTTGTTTTCACAACACTTCTCTTCAAAGCTTAACTACTTACATGTGTAAAATGCATGTGCGAAATATTTTATATGAACAAATTTCCAGGTCAAATTAGCCATCTTTATTCACCTGCTTCTTATATACTTTCACCGCTAGGTGACAGTAGGAGATGACATACCTTTGAAACATTGCCAAATTCAATCCTAATTGCAGTTAGTCAATTTATACCAGAGCAGAAGTCAGCCCATGAGTCTGGGAGTATGTGTAATTTCGTGGGCACATGAATGATAAAAGAGAGGTGTCATTTGTTTCGTAAAAATCTGCAGAATTGTACCTTCAATGGTATCAAGTTCTGTGGCACGGCTAGGGGGACTTGCTTCCTCCTCATCTCCAGGTCCTCCAATTGGTGGAAACTTTGATAATACAGCGTCATCGGAAATGCTTCTAGTTGGGTATACAGTAGAACCTCAGGGTTACAAGCTGACCGGTCAACCACACCCCTCATTTGCAACTGGAAGTACACAATCAGGCAGCAGAGACCCAGAAAACCCAAATACTTTACAGAAATGTGTTAAACATAAAAGTTACTACAAAAATAAATGGAAAGTTTACAAAAAGTTGAAAAGTTAGGGAAACTGTTTCTGTTCTAGTTTCATTTAAAATCATATGGTTAAAAGGAGCATTTTTCTTCTGCATAGTAAAGTTTCAAAGCTGTATTAAGTCAGTGTTCAGTTGTAAACTTTTGAAAGCACAATCATAACATTTTGTTCAGAGTTACAAACAACCTCCATTCTCATTGTGTTTGGGAATGAGATTCTACAGTAATCTGAAAACCCTTTCTTCCACGAACACAATGGTACCAAAAGATGACAAACCAAGAACATATATATAGGAGAAAATGTTTAAAAAAGTCAACTTTATAAAATTACCTTTTAACACAAGCATGTCAAACATGCAGCCCTCAAAGTTAAATTGCGTCCCTTGACTGACACTACTGTGTTATCAGTTAATGCTCAGAACACAATACTAGATTAATTTTGTTAATGTTACAGATTACTCTAAACAGAAGAAGTGTTTCAATTTAGTTTCCCATCATTAGCAAAAAAGAAGTGATTCGGCAGTATTAGTTAGCAGCTTTGTTGATTATGCGCATTATAATGAGGCATTGGTTAAGATATCAGGATCCAGCCAGAAATTACTGGAATACAAATGGCACGCACAGAGTTACATAACATACATTACACATCGTAATTCATTACAATCCCAAAATAATTTATTGCAAAATCCTTGTCTATACTTTGGTCTTGATCATTTTTAGGCATCAATGGTGGGATAAAGAGTACTGACTATTAGGTGAATTTTTGGAGAATACCATCTGGGAAGACCTGGTTAAACAACGCTTGGTGGCACTTTCCATACTATAAAGAAGTGCACCCACAAACTGAATTTGGCAAGGATGGAGAGAGAGTACATTGAGCATCAGGAAGAAAATTGAAGATGCTGGGACAAGTGCCAGCCGGGGACGAGACTCGCCCTAGACTAGGTTTCATGGCATGAGTTTCGAGAAGAACACCTGCTTCTTCTGTGGTAAGCCCAAGGGCATCCATTAAGTACAGTTTTAACACCTAAGTAGGGTTACTAATTCTGGTTGGACATATTCCTGGAGATTACATCACATGACAATCTTTAATTAAAGATTCATCTTTAATTCCTGAGGACTACAGGACAATCCTGGAGGTTTGGCAACCCTACACATATGACAAGTGAAAAAAATCAGTCACTCTTAGTGAGAACGTTACATGGAACATCAAGTTAAATGGGTGCATTGACCCAAAAGATGTCCACACATATGACATTATCATGCTGAGTGTTACAGCAAGAATGTATGTCACATGTTGCATCAAAAGCAACAGAAACAAATACTGATTTCTACTACTGCAAACTGTGCACCTCCACTGGAGTTCATAATCTAATGGACCGGAACATGGCGGTGATGGCCAGTGCAGAGGCTAAGTACAGAGAAGTATGTGCTTTGAATGGGATTGAAGAGGAACGAATGCTGAGCAGAAAGGCTCTTACAGCACTTACTGAAGATGAGCTGTGAGATATGGATGTAATTTTTAGCAGTCCCATCATGAAATGATTCACAGCCCATGTCTTTAAAAACTGAAAAAGACATGGCCCTATCAAAGGCAGAAGAAAGAACAGATGTCAACAGTGATATGAAGATTCTGTTTCCAGCTGCTAAAAAAATAAATGTATTTATTTACAGAAAACCATTTTGTCCTGCAGTATGTGGAAGTTTCAAGGATCCAAACCTGAAAACATAATAATACATGACCTGTACTACTTCTTCAAGTGGTGCACGCGTGGTCACAGTGACTTCAGCACCAGTGAGTAGAGCATAAGGTTCCTGTTTTATCACAAAGCCTCATGTACAAGTGCTTGAGAGAAAAGGCAGATTTCCAACACATACAGAACTGTGCAGCATGTGTAATCGATCACTACAAGTGGCTGTTGGCTTAACAATTCATGTAAAAAATAGTAGCAAATTCCACATGCAGCTTATGCACAGCATTGGCTCCTTCACTGGCTACAACCAGCTACTTAGCCTAAAGACTGCACTTGCAAATGAGGTTCTTCACGCGCATGGAACTGAACGAAGGGTTGTATGTTCCCCCAGGCTTCCTCAGGGGAAGATTTATATTTTGTGTGGCAGATAACAGACTCCAGGGGGGAAAAAATATCATTGATTGTGTCTTCAGCTGACAAGATAGAAGACGTACCCTGAAATGATCCAGACACCCAGGACACACCATACCACACCATTTCAGGAGATAGGTACATTTCAACATGATCCGCCTTTAATTCAGCATTACTGAAGGTGCCAGAGCAAATGATCCATGTATGCATCCTCCCAATCATATCTACTATCCCAGGGATCACTCAGTTTGCTCAGAAAAATCATCAAACAAGGGCTGCATTGATACCTGCTATCAAGAGGGCAAATTATCAAGCAACGGAATGGCTCCGGGATGATCAAATGCATCCAAAACTGCCCTCCCCACTCAGACATGGGTGGGTCTCCTGAATCAATCCTTCAGCTAGTCTTATATTCATGCACAAAGAGCAGATGCTCACCACTCTGTTTGGTCAGCAGCCTGTGCGTGCGGCATGGACGATGCTCAGTATGACGTGTCTAGCACTGGTGCCCTAGACAGAGAGGACACTGATGAAGGATTTGATGAATAAAATGTTTTCAGTCCTACATGCCAAGGCTAACTTCCCTGGGACTGCCAAAGATCAACGTCTTTCCATGTCATAAATGCATCCCTGTGTTAAAGTAGGATTTTAAAAAGTAGTTTAAACATTTTTTCCCAATACGTATCTTTATAATTTTCTAGCTTTGTCACCATTTGGTATCATTGTATTTGTGGGAGAAAGGGCTTTTGAATGACATCTGACTCAATCCATTTCTGACAATGCTGTATTATCAAAATTTCCAAGTGATAGAGGACCTGGATCTGAGGGGACAGTGAGTCCCCCTGACGCCACTGAAATTAGGATTCTGTAGATTTTTACGAACCAAATGACACCTCTCTTACCTATCATTGGCATTCTGTGGGCAAGTTATTCTGCTACATTGTATGCCCAGACCAATCTAGAATAGGCCTGTGGCATTTCTTCTCTACACATCCAGCCTATTCTTTTGCTGTGACCCACCCCTACAAGGACAAGGAGTGGGAGCCCCAGTTTTGGCCTGAGCTTGTGATTTCTACTTAGGTGAGGATTGTTGCTTAATATAAAAGGTGTCTTCAATGTCTCCATTTCAGTGGCTGTGGCTAAAATGCCTTGGCAGAGCTCTGGGCAGAGCAGGTTACCTTCGACCTATGGCATGTGCTACCATTTCATATCATTCCTCTCTTCCTTCCATCCAGAATTCTGGGAATGATAGATTAGTGTCATATTTGCTAGCATTTTAGGGGAGACCTACATGCAATGGTGGTGGTGGTGGTGATAGAAGTATGAAGAGGTAGCACATATTTCCATGCTGTCACCTTTCTTGTTAACAATGACCTCATTAAATACAAAAAATTGTTACCCTTGAGTTACATGGATTTGTGCAATAAGACTATCGACATCCTGTGCTAGCACAACTTCCTGTGTTGCAAAGAAACCACGGTGCCGGAAGTCCAGCTGCCAACTGATCTGCAGTGAAATCTGCGGAATACATTTGTTGTTCAGTGTTGTTATCACAGAGCTGCGATTGAAAATACCACGGGAAAGGAGGTGGAGATGAAAGAGGTGGGGAAAGAGTTCTGAAGGGAAATGAACTTCCAGAGCCTTTGGGGAATTCCACAGTGCCTTTTGAACATGCATGAGCCTGCTCAGCAGAAACTCAATACACATCTGGAACGGCGAGTAGCTTTGGAATTGCCAGAAATTGTGTCACATTAGTACTTTACTTAGTGCTCTTTGCAACTAGGTTGGGGTGTGAATACAGGAGAAGTTTATGGGGACTTTGGGTTTCACAGTGTAAGAGCCACAAGAAAGTAAGGTGAGAAGATCACATATTTAGATGTTTGGCTCATAACAGCATCAAAACAAACTGTTAAAATGAAACAATCTCTCCCATCCAGCCCAAAGGGCGGCAGAGCTCTGTATTGCCCCTTACAGAGAGCAATGTGAAAATTACACAAACTAGCCTTCAGTTTGTTGGCATCCGGGCATGCTTGTTAGTACAACTTTGTAGATTTTAACAGCCTGGAATTTTGAGAGTAGTTCTGCTCCAAGGATTAATCTGAGTGTCTTCCTTGGTTGATCGTTACCACTGTAATTGATCAGTGCATAAAGAGTTATCAAAAAAGTGACCAAATGAGGTACCTGCACATGAACAAAAGTTTCTCCCTACCATGATGAAGTATGTTCCTCAGGGCATTTTAAATTGATCGGGCCCATTTTGTTACCACACCAGTTGATATCATGGTTCTAAGTGGCACTCCCACAAGCTGATAAAAATCTTTAACTGCAGCCATATCATGCTCAAAAAGATGGGTCACTCTTTCTGACCTGGTAGACTCATGCATGGCAAAAATCACCCAGCTTTTGGCAGGGACTGACCTAGACCTGAACACCAAATCCAATGACTCCTCTAAATCTGGGGCAAGTTCAGATTTGAATCTGGATCCACGCTCAGTGGTTTGGTTGATCTCTGACAGTATGAATTGATCCACTGGGTCACTACTCTCAAGGACATGAAAGGCCCACTGCGTACACCCAGTTTGCAGGTAACAGTTCTTATACAAAACCCAGTGGATTGTTGTCAAAGACCGCGGTCCATCTCTTACACTGCTATGCAGAGCCATCCCCATCTGCGTCAGTTCCATACAGCATGTTACAAAACACCATGTTCCTTCCAGTGCAAAAGCTTTTTAAATAGAGGAGATGGACAGTGTCGTTTACACAAAAAGAGTCCAGAGTCATAACCATTCCCCCATGTGGAAGTCCCACTGAAGCCAAAGACAGTTCCTCAAAGGAAATAGTTAGCTCATTCACTTGCTGCCTCCATTGAGAAGTTGATTACAGACAAGCATTCATTTGACTCACATGGATTCAACACCGAGAATTTCTTTTAAAATAATTTTTTATTGGAAGATAGTCGCAGAAAAGCAGTGAGAGACGGTACAGTAATTGAGCAGCTGACTTACACACTACTCGCAGCTCTCTGGTCTGGAAAGATCAGTGATTTCTGGGATGTATTGAAAACTTTTTAAATTGTAGGTTGCAACTTGACATTTCAGGGATTGGTTGTTTTTCCCCGCTGGCTTCCTCTATAGTTATTTCTTACCCAGTTTTCTTTAAACTTGGATGGGTACAGGAAGGAGTGTAAGGGATGGGTTTTTCACAACTACACAGTGTGGTCTTAATTGTGCGCCTATTGAAGGTGAGCGCAGTTTTAATCTTGACTTAATTGGGAACAGGGTAGGACCAATGCGATCAATTCTAAAAATCCCACACAAATAAAATAAAATAAAAATACAAAAACCTAACTCATTCCTCAGCAAGTCACTGGCTGACGGAATTTGTATCAAGATTCTCTTATGACTAAAGACCTCCTAATGTGTGCTTCTGTCAGCTATCTTCTGGTTTGCCACATCCTTCGGTTTTTTCCCTGGTTTTTCACTAGGAAAAAATAATTGATGTTTGTAAAGTCTGTGGTTAAAATTATGTAATTTGTTTGCAGACAAAATGCTCTTTAAGAGCCAGATTCATTTTTTTCTAATGAAATAGTTTGTTAAAGAAACAAAGTGGATCTTGTGGCAGTAGTTGATGTAAAACAACATAGGAATGTGAGGGGAGATGAGATTTTCAAGGGCTCAACCTCTCGGGTGGGATTTTCAAAAGAGCTCAGTTCCCATGTAGACCCCTATATAAGGATCTATTTTTCTTAAACATGCTCAGCACCCAACATGCTCCCAATGTGCTGAGCTCTTTTGAAAAATCTGGCCCATATTGTACATAAGTTTATTATCCTACTTAGAGTCCCTATATTTTGAGTTACCTTCACCTGGTCCTCTGCACAATTTGACTTGATTTTAAAAGACATTTAGGTAGATAATTTCCCAAATAAATACATTATAGAGTAGTAATTTTTAGAAGTAAAAGTGAAAGGCCATGCATTTGAGTCACCTCTCACTTAGACCAGTTTTACCCTAGTGCAGCTGTTCCCAAACTGGGGTTCGTGAACCCCTGGGGGTTTGTGAAATGTTACCGGGGGTTCTCAGGAAAAAATTCCTGAATGGTGGACAGAGCTGTCCCTAGGGACCCTGGCCAGCACCCCAGAGCCCCTGGACTTCCAAGAGCTAAGCAGGTCAAAGCAAGCATGTCTATCACGCTGAGGAGATTTAAACTTCAAGAGACCTTTTACGAAATGGAAAGGGAGGGGGATTTTTTTGCTGTTTTTAAAATTAAATAGGCTGCTAGTGCTGTTTTTAAATTATTATGAAGAACAAGTTGAAGTTTTGTTGTAACGTGCGTTGTTTGCTTGGACTGTGCAAGACCTGAATGCTTGTGTAGGAGGAACTCCTTGAGTTGGCTTCTTAAATCCCTGCATGTTGTTTCACATCTGATACTCCTTGATGAAACATAGGAGCCTTGTCTTATAATAGGCTTATTCAAAGTGAGACGAGCTACAAAAGTGAGATCTTGGAAGAGTGTTGCCGTTTTCATAATATAATAAAAATACTACAATGATTAATAATAAATAGTGTGTAATAAGCATGTCATAAAAACAAATTTTATATTTCCAAGATCACTGCTTTTATAATTTATACTCAGGTAAAGGAAATAATCCCTGGAAATGTTCATTTTTAGGCAGGGTTCACGAGACTTGACATTTTAGTGAAAGAGGTTCATGGATTGTTGCAGTTTGGGAACCACTGACTTAGTGAAACTCCGTGGACTTCCATTGAAATGCAGCTAACTTAGGACTGGATACACTGTGCAGTGGGAATCATTCCACTGAATTCCAAATACCAGAGCATGATCAAAGTGGAGTCCCATCACTGTCTAGTGTTGGGGCTATTGGTGGAAAGGAAGTGCAGTTGGAAAACAGGGGTGTGGAGCCCAGACTGACTGAGGAGATATCTACACTACAGCGGCACAGCTACAGCTACACTGCCGCAGTGTAGACATTTGCTACAGAAATGGAAGGAGTTTTTCCCCATCACTGTAGTAAATCACGAGCGGTAACTAGGTTGACAGAAGAATTCTTCCACTTGCCTAGTGGTGTATATAGCAGGGCTTAACTACATCTCTCGGGGGGGGAGGGGGGTGAATTTTTCACACACCCTGAATTACATAGCTGGATCAACTTAAGCTGAAAGTGTAGACCAGGCCTCAACTTTTTGATCATAGCATCATGAATCAGTGCAGTTATAGCGCTCTGAGCACTCTAATAAGCCCATTCTCTGTTTAATTATTGAAATTGTATTTAACTTGCACTCTGGTTTGTTGGCTCAGCAAACTAAAGGAGAATAAGAATGACAAAATGACTACTGCCATTTATTTATCCCTAAATATGTTAGGGACTTTTTCTTCTCACTTGTACTGGTGTAAACCCGGAATAACCCCACTGACATCAATAGGAGATTTGCCTCAGTAAGGACGGCAGGATCTGCCCTCAATACAAATAAAGTTCCTGGCCTGCCTCAGCCCAGCATCACTGCAGTTTTATACTGTGTAACTCCACTGACTTACATGGGAAACTAGATTCTGTTGGAATACTATTAAAGAAACACTACACATGCACTATTCTCCTCTATGGCCTTTCTTTTGACACCCAAGACTCCCTGGCAGGAATCTCTACTAAAGGAATGATATGTGCATAGGCGCTGACTTCCTCTCTACCTGGGGGGTGATTGACCCCCCCCCCAACTCCAGGCCCTGCCCCACTCCACCCCTTCCTCCAAGCCCCCACCCCTGTCCTGCATCTTCCTGCCCCCCTCCACCGTCGGCCCCACCCTCACTCCACCCCTTATTCCAAGGCCCCGCCCTGCCTCTTCCTGCCCCCTCCCCTGAGCATGGCCCAGCCCTGCTCCTCCCCCTCCCTCCCAGTGCCTCCTGCTCACCACGGAACAGCTGACCCATGGCTGGCAGGAGGCGCTGGGATTGGGGGAGTGGGGGAAGAAGGGAATTGTGTGCTGGTGGGTGCTAAGGACCCACTATTTTTTCTGGGGGTGCTCCAGCCCTGGCGCACTCACGGAGTCGGCGCCTGTGGATATGTGCTGCCAGCAGAGTACATCATATCTCCCCTGCATATGTCACAATGTGTACTGGTGGTGGGTGGGATTTTCCAAAAGCACCTAGGGCACTTAGGAGCACAGAGTCCACTGACGAAGACCCAAATTCAAAAAGGCATTCAGGCCCCTCAGGTCCATTGATTTCAGTTGCGAGTAAGGGAACTAAATGCCTTTGAGGATCTGGGCCTAAGTATCATAGGCACTTTTGAAAAATCACTTTGTATGAACCATCCCAGTATTTAGGTAACAGTTCAGTCACCCAGAAGCTCCGATTGCCAATATCCATTTCCTGATATTTCTGTGCAAGTTGGGTCTCTTCTCAGGTCTACCATGCTAGTAAATGTCTAAGAGAAAAAGCCAGACAAAGACGCATGTAACAAGATAAAGGAGATTTGATAATAGAGAGAGATGCTGAGATACTTCACTGATGGGTACCAGTATAAAACCCTAAGATAAACAGATGACGTAAGTTATTACACTAGTTGGTCTGCAACTGACTTTCACTTCATCAAAATAGACCACTATAAAACTTTGCTCTAGCAATTCAGCATCATTGCTTTTTCCACTGTTATATTCCATATCTCATAGCCACAGGCCGCTGCGCTGGGGAACAAGGCTTCCTCCCAGACAAATAAAAGAGGAAATTACAAATGGGTGGGGGAAGCAGTCGCACATTAATGCTTCTATTCTTAGCTAATCATCGTTTACAAAAGCCAAGGCTTAGAGATCTATTATAACTGCTGCTGCTTTGAACCACTAGAGCATTAGCCAGAACAACTAGTGAAACAGGGAGCAAAAAGCCAATCGAAAATAACTGCTGATATTCCTGATAGACAAGGGAGACTATTAATAAAGAACTTATTCTCAGTTCTTCCTCCTCTGTTAAACCATTAGCAATTTTAAACTTCCATTCGATGCCATAATTTTTGAAGTTACTATTATTATTGTATCGCAGTACTGCCTAGAATCCCTAATCAGGATTGTGTCCCTTTTTGTGCCCTTATTAGGAATAATTATTTGTATTGCAGTAGTGCACAGTAGCCCCAATCCTTGACCTTGGCCACGTGGTGCTAGGTGCTGTACAAACATACACAGAACAAAAGATGGTCCCTTCCCCAAAAAGCTTAACAATGAATTTTTGAAAACTTAACAATAAGACACTTTGCTCGTGTGTTTATCGTGATCATGTCAAAGACGCCTGTATCATACTGTCTGGAGTGCTTCATGACCGGGAATGCCAACCTCAGGCAGACTATGAAAAAGCAGGACAGACCCCTCAAACGGGTGATAGGTTCTGTAATTAGATTTCACCAGCCCAATAACAAATGTGAACTCCTGGATCACTGTGACAATCTCACCATGGAGTCACAGACAGCCCCCTTGGGGTCGCCCATCTATCTTGCCACTCAGATAAGCCAGGCTTTGTGAACTTTGGTGTTTTGCAACCAACTATCAGAAAAGATTCAGGTTGCTTCCAGTTCCAAGAGACCAGCCACTTACCCAGGTCAATCTGCACCTCAGCTCCCCCACCACAGACAATGCTTGCAGCCAATCTAGAGTAAAGCTAAGACAGACTGTATTTACTCTCTCATTTCTTTTTCCTAGTTATTTACAGGTTAAAGCAGACAAACATACACACAAATGAGTTACAGTCTAGGGTTCCAAAAAGTGACAGAGTTGTAGCAATCTGTCCGCACTGAATGTCTTTCAGGGCTAACCCATGTTGACCCTGGGGAATCTCAGTTTGGGTTTTATAGCTCCATGAGAGTCTAAACAGTGAGGAGAGACATTTTCTTGTCCACTACCTTTATTTCCTTTTTCCAGAATTCACGCTGATGGGACGAGCCCTTTTGCACGTAGCCTCTTTATGGATGTGCAGGGGGCAATTCGCAAAGTTTTTGTATTGTGATGTCCCAGAATGGCCCATTCGGTTTGATAGCCCTTCCTGGTGAGTAAGAGGTAATACCGCTCATTGGGATTTAGCATTTTGTACTAGGTACAGTTTTGCCTTGTTTGGTGAACTACATAGTCCAGAACAAACATTTTACAGCTACTTAGCAAATACTTCGGTTTTACCTTATAGCACAGGACACAGACATAAGTAGGGTTAATACCTGTAGCAACGTGCCAGCATTTCACAAAGCCTAAACACATTGTTATAAGTCCTATAGCCATCTTACCCACAGGGGAGCTGGACTGGACTGGTTTCCAGCAAATGAATTTGAGACTGAATTAAATCCTGTCCTCACCCCTTTTTGATTTTGCAGCTGTTTGGAGTGGTCAGCCATTTGAACTCTGAACCCTACAACTTATGATCTGCCCAGAAGTGGAGAACACTGTGGCAAACCCTGCCTGCTTTCCCTGTGAGGATGTGTGGGCTGTTTCTTTAAATATGTAGCAGGAAGCTAGGCATGTGCTGGGGAAAATTCTATGCGGAAGTACTATAATGAAGCAAAACTCCAGGTGACTTCAGCTGGGCTGGGATGTCTGAGGATTTTTAATATTTTTCCCCTTATTCTAATAAAGTTCTATCTTCAGAACTGTGAGTGTTCCTGACATCATTCTCTCACTGTCCTTGTATTGAACCACTCTGTCTCAGAGCTGAGTTCTGGTAGTACTGCCAACAAGTGACTATTCCACATGAGCATAGACATCTGCAGCGACATTTGGCTCAACTCACTAGGGGCTTGTCTATGTGGTGGGGTAAGGCGCTCAAGGGGGTTGCGATTTCTCAAGTGCAGTAAAGTGTTGAGTATTACTTACTCGGTGTAGACCCTACTGATATGCTTTAATATAGTGCTGTTGAAACAATACTATGTTAAAGCACACATGGGAGCCTTTAGTGGGCACCAGCAGGGTCTACAAGGACCAAGTTATGTACGCTAGTGTGCTTTAGAAATCACACCTCCATAAAGCACATTACTCCATGTAGACAAGCCAGAGCTCCCTACTGCCAAGTCAATTTAATCATGTCTCCTTTACAGTTCCCCTGCCCGTACCCTTTTCCCTTCACCATCTCTCCATTCTAAAGAAAGGAAGGACTGAGAGCAGCAGAATAAGGATAATGGACTTCAAAAAAAAGCAGTCTTTAAGAAACCCAGAGAACTGGTAGGTATGTCCCATGGGAAGAAAATCTAAGGGGAAAAACAGTCTTGGAGAGCGGGCATCTTCTCACAGTCAATATTAAAAGGCACAACCGCAAACTATCCCAATGAGAAGGAAAGCTAGGAAAAAGAGTAGTAAGAGGCCAATGTGACTATCAGGACCTCTTTAAGGAGCTGAAAAGAAAAACGGAATCCTTTACAAAAAGTGGAAACATTTTCAATTTCCTATGGAAGAGTACAAAAGAATAGCACAAGCGAGAAAATCAGAAAGGCTAAAGCACAATATAAGTTATACCTAGCAAGGGACATAAAAGGCCACAAGAAGAAGTTAAATGTATTAGGAGCAAGAGAAAGATAAGGAAAATGTATGTCCCATACTTAATGGGGAAGGAGAGCGAATAACTGATGGCATCAAGAAAACAGATGTTTAATGCCTATTTTGCCAGTCTTCATTAAAAGGTTAATGGTTACCAGATACTCAACATATTAATATAAACAACAAAGGGAGAAGGCATGTGAGCCAAAATAGGGGGCAGAACAGGTTACAGAATATTTAGATAAGTTAGGTATATTCAAGTCTGCAGGGTCTGATGAAATTCGTCTGAGGGTACTTCAAGAACTAGCTGAAGCAATCTTAGAACTGTTAATTATCTTTGAGACTTCCTAGAGGACAAGCGAAGTCCCAGAAGACTGGAGAAGAGCAAACAGAGTACCCATCTTTACAAAGGGGAACAAAGAGGACCCAGGGAATCATAGATCAGTCAGCCCAACTTTGATAACCAGAAAGATATTGAAACAAATTATTTAAGAAAGTCAATTTACAGGCACCTGGAGGACTATAGGGTTATAAGCAATAGCCAGTATGGATTTGTCAAGACCAAATCATGCCAAACCAATCTATTTTCCTGCTTTGACAGGATTACTGGCCTAGTGGATGGGGGGAAGCAGTAGTTGTGATATATCTTGATTTTAGTAAGGATTTTGACATAGTCTCACATGACATTTTCATAACCAAACTAGGGACATGTGGTCTAGATGAAATTACTATAAGGAGAGTGCATAACTAGTTGAAAGACCATACTTGAAGAGTAGTTATCAATGCTTCACTGTCAAACTGAGAGGGCATATCTAGAGAGGTCCTGAAGGGGTCAGTCCTGGATCTGATACTAGCCAATATTCTTAGATAAAGGAGTGGAGAGTCCACTTATAAAATCTGCAGAGGACACCAAGTTGTGATGGTTTGCTAGCACTTTGGAGAAGAGGATTCGAATTCAAAATGACTTCGGCAAACTGGAGAAATGGCCTGAATTAAACAGGCTGAAACTCAGTAAAGACAAGTGAAAAATACTTCACGTAGGAAAGAAAAAAAAAATCAAGTGCACAACTACGAAATGGGGAATAATTGGCTAGTACTGCTGAAGAGGATCTGGGGATTATAGTGGATCACAAATTGAACAGGAACCAACAATGTGATACAGCTGCTAAAAAGGCTAATATTGTGGGGTGCATTAACAGGCATCATATGTAAGACATGGGATGGAGCTGTCCCACTCCACTCAGCAACGGAGCAGTGTGTTCAGTTCTGGGTCACACACTTTAGGAAAGATGTGGACAAACTGGACAGAGTCCAGAGGAGAGCAACAAAAATGATAAAAGGTTTAGAAAACGTAAGTGATGAGGAAAGGTTAAAAATCCTGCACTTGTTTAGTCTGAAGAAAAGAGGGCTGAGGTGGACCTGATAAGTCTTCAAATATGTTAGGGACTGTTATAAAGAGGACTGTGATCAATTGTTCGCCACGTCCACTGAAGGTAGGATAAAAAGTAATGGACTTAATCTGCAGCAAGGGAGATGTCGGTTAGATACTAGGAAAAACATTCTGACTTTAAGGGTTATGTACTGGAGCAGGCTTCCAACAGAAGTTGTGGAATACCTGCCACTGGAGGTTTTTTAGACTAGATTGGACAGACACCCATCAGGGATGGTCTAGTTTTACTCAGTCTTGCCACTGTGCAGGGACCTGGCCTTGATGACTTCTCAACGTCCCTTCCAGCCCTGCATTTCTCTGCTTTTACCTTCCTTCTGCACTCTCACATTCCCTCCCCCAGCCCCCAAGACTCTTGCAATACATACAAGTACATTTTTATTATTTTATTTATAGAGCATCCTAGGTATTTAGGTACTTGATAGAACAAATATAGTCCCTGCCCCCAAAGAGCTTACAATATCAGTATAGACGTAGCATGACAAAAGATAACAAATAGTACAGTGGGGGTTAAGGAGAAGGGAACCTAAATAAGATTAGGTGGTTGCTTAGGTTTGTTTTGGTCATATTTCCCCTTTCACTGAGTTGAAGGGAATAAAGGAGGTGGGAGGGTAAGTCACTGAAAAAGAAATACTGGAAAGACCAAGAAAAATTCAGTGATAAACTTTTCTCTTAGAAATAATGCAAACTTCATCCCATGTAATCAGGTCAAAGAACTATCGGCTCAGTTCCCCTTTTTCCTGTTGCAGGCGTGGTTGCATGCCAACCAACACATGCATCCTAGTCATGTATCAAGCAAGTCCAGCATTTTGCCTAATTTTTTTTAAGTGCTGCTTCCTCTTTTTGAGGTGACTTCATTTCCTATGGTGCTATCACACAACATAGGGAAAAGCCCAGGAATACACTGACAGATATGACACATCCTGCAATATCTTAAAACTTAATTCAATGAGATTTAACTAAGTATTTTAGGAGTTCATTGTACTAAAAATGCCGATGTTTACGCATCATGATGGGATTGGATGCAACTTCTTTAAGGAGAAGCTTTGGCTAACACCGACTCTAGGACATGTTCTGCATTTCAAAGGACTCCAAAACCATGTGCTAGACAAACAAAAAAGGGGGATTCCTGGGAAATACTTGCTCTGAATTAAGTCATAAATCAAGTCAGATATTGCTCTGATTTTCACCTGTCAGAAGTGATCCGGAAACTAAGTCTAACAGTGTCTCCAATAGGACATTTATCCTCGATGTGAGGACTGACTCCCCAGGAAGTGGGCACTGTGCTTTTGAATAACTCTGGAAAATTCCCAACAAACTTCTTAGTCGGCAAATAAATGTTTTGACTCAGTCTCCACTTTTGGCAATTGGCTAAAAGGTAAAGACGCTGTTCATAGGCAAGATGAGTCTCATGTTGGGGCTATTATTGAAAATTACTTTGAATATTGGCAATTTTAGTATTGAGTAGCACCTTCGTGCACAAGTGGCCCCATGGATTGCAATAGGACCTTCTTGGGGAGTAAGGCAGTATTCAAAATGAGTAAGCAGCCTATGTAAATAAAAGTAAACAAGCATTATAGAGGGGGTAGGCAGATATATATGGGGCCACATTCACAGACGACTGAAGACCAATGGATAGCCAAGTTATGTATCTATTAGAGTGCCATCTCTATTTTCAGAAGCATACACCGTATCTTTGGCACCATAATTTTTTAAACCTGACAATCTCTCTCAGTCTGGTTTTTCTGTTGTCCGTTTAGAAAAAATACATAGGTTATAGACCTAGACCTAGCACTGAATTCTTCATTTGTTACATCTGCGCAAACCTCACTCAACTCTCAAATCAAGTTACCTTGAGGTGGCTGAGGGCAGAAATTGCTTCACTGCCGCAAGAAAATATGGCCTTTGGTAGAGGCAGAACGACAGGCTAAGAAACAAACAAACAAACAAACAAACAAACAAACCCAATATTTTTCTCCTTGGCAGGTCATTATTATGCATAGGTTTATGCATTAAAAATTCCTGGAAGGACCAGATAGAGAAATAATTTGATTGAAAGAAACCTGTTGAGTAAGTGAGATTATCCTCTGTTTATGGACTCTGCTGCTATTTTTGAAGATTAAAAAAAAGGAATTAATCTCATTCACTGACTCAGCTATTGTAACACTCCAGAATTTCCAAACCAAACCAGTTAGATCTGAAAAACTCAGAAAGGAGGAGCTTAGATCAGTGGTATTCTACAGTTTTATTGGAGCAACCACAGATGAATGCATGCTGACCTGTCATGTGACTGGGATGGTAATAGAAGCAGCCCAAGCCATTTTGCCAGCCAGGGTGAAAAGTGTATGGGGGGGGGGAGAAAAACCCCCTCAAAGGTGGCCCCCAGGGAAACTGTCCTGCTTGCCCATCCCTAGAACTGGCCTACAGTGGAAATTTTGTAACATTGAGCCAAATCACTTGACTATGGCCGGGAAATAAAGTTCACTCTCTCTTTCTAAAATCCTTGTCTCTCACACAATTACAATGCCACTGTTGCTTAATTGCTCCTGTTGTTCCTAATGAGCAATCAGATCTGATATGTATCAAGGTGTTATTGTTGCAGCTCTGATGAAAGTGTGGAGTATTTTGGCATGGAGACTTATTTTTCATCAAGGAGTGGCAGTCACTTGACAAAAAAAATGTATGGAGCTAGAAAGGAATTTTGTCTGACACTGGATTGCACATGATGAATTTTAAAGATCATACTACAGCTGAAATGAATTGTAATCTTTGAAAGTTGTACCAAAAGGAATTTGATTCAGACACTACATGCATTAAAATGTTCAGGAGCATCTGGTCCATGGTATTACCAGTCTCAAGCATTCAAAAAAATCATGAGTCAGGCCCCCAAAATCATGAGATTTAAAAAATAATTTTGGGACTCTTTATTTACCCTCTGGCTCTTGAGCCTTTGGGGGGGGGGCACATTCACAGGCTTTTTTCTGCAACCATGAGGGCTAGAAACTTACTTTGTTTTTAAAATGAAAGATGTTTGTTTTAAACATCCAGGAGATGGTTTCTTAAAACACCAAAGATTGCAAAAGTATGTAACACCAGTCCCATTGAGACAATACTATCTGTACACTAATTACAGTGCTCCAGTTAATCTCTCCACTTATAGTTGTGACTGGACTTGTTACTTTCAGTTGTCTTGCCTTCTTTCTACCCACCTTGTGGTCACAGGAGATCCTGCAGGCACAGTCTCCGAGCCCATGAGCCATAACAAGATAGATACTCACACCATGTGTCACCTGCCTTAATCAACAGGACAGAAATGTTTCTTTCAAGAGCACTTTCTCTTCATCGGAGTCTTTGTTTCATCCTCTGTGTTTCATATAGAACAGTTGTATTTAATGTCTGGTAGTTAACATATATCTACAGTAAGTTAGTGAAAATCTTATTTTTGATAGAAGATCAAATACAGGAATGAAAAAGTTATTTCTTAGAACTAGGTGGAAAATAGGGGTTTTGCTGCTTGGAGGAAAATCAAGTTTTTGGTTAAATAAAATCAAAAGTCAAAATATTGCATCTGAAAACAAAAATACTTTGAACTGTCTGTGTAGGCACTGCCTATGGGGAGTTGTGGTTTGGGTGCCTCAAGTTGCCATTTTTCTCTGTAGGCTGCACGACCTGGCCAGACTACATCCCCGGTGATGTCTCTCCTTTTGGTAAGCTGGGTGGTGCATCCGGGGGAAAATCGCCTGGACTTGGTGCATCATGAGAGGGGGAAATCCAGTGGGGCAGTGGGGGGGCTCTGAGGAGCGTGAGGCACCTAAACTACAGCTCCCGTGAGGCATTGCAGTGACATTTTCTAATCAAAATATTTTGGTTTTTAGCCCCAAACCATTTTTTCCCCCAGTTTTTCCCACAAAAAGTTGAAAATTTCCACAGAAACCAGGCACTTTTCATTATTTTGCAATGGAAAATTAGGTATTTAAAAACTTTAGTTTCTGGGGAACCTTCCTGCCTATCCCATTATTTCTGCACCTTGTAATGGATATACATCTCACCGCGAGGCGCAGCTGTCCCTCTCCTTAGAACATGCTTGTTTGCCCAGATGATAGCTACGTTGCTCAAAAGGTGACAATTTACAAGTGATAGTTGCTTAGTGCTGTATATTGGCTAATCATTAACAATACCTCCTCCATGATCATTCACAAAGACTGCGTTATATAATTATGACAAATTTCAAACAAACTTTGATCTAGGGTTAGATAATTCCAGCACTGTCAGAGAAAGCTTGAGTTCTATAGCAGGCTGGGCTTTCCAAGGTTCAAGTAACTCCCCTTGACCTTCCAGCCTTTAAATAAATGTAAAGAAGGGTTAGTTATCTGGCAGTGGTTCACTGAAATTACTGCATGTTGATCTCACACAGTGTCCACATGCTCCAGCACAGGAGTTTGGAACATTTTCACTAGCAGTGGCCAGTAGTGATCACACATACACCCTGCGTGCCCTGACCCCCACCCCCAGCACGAAGGCACAGCAACCCCAACCGTTAGTCAGTTCCTTCACTGCTCAGCACCCTCATGGATAAGACTCTGAGATGTCTGGATGGAGGGTGGGTTGCGAGAGCCACGTATGCAGAGCATTTTCAAGAGCCACGCAGGGTGATTAGTCAGGAGTCACCTTTAAGAACCTGAGAGCTAGGAGTTATCTGAGAAGATATTGCAAAACAGCTCTTCTGAGCAAAGGGTCAGATCATAATTGTAAGACTGGAAGGGACCTCCAGAGGTCATCCAGTTCAGTTCCCTGCACTCATGGCAGGACTAAATATTACCTAGATCTACAAGGAGTGACCAACAGTGTTTGGCAAATGTACGAGCTGAAGACCAGGCAGCTGCTCCACATATTTCCAGTGCTGAAAGGCCAATGTAAACATGCTATCTACACAGCTTGATTTCCGGTGGAGTGAAGTAAGATGTTTGACAGAGGATTATTCTTATTAATATCATAAGCAATTCCAATACAATCCCCCTACCCCTTTTGAAAGTCTTAGTGATGAAAAAATTATTACTGTGAACAATGAAAAGTCTGTATGTTTTAGGAAAAGATTAGTTCCACCTAATAAAAACCTTATAACCTCACTTTGAAAGTATGTAATTTAGAGTCAGAAGGTGAAGAATGGGGTTTTTAGGGGGAAACCGGTAAATGAATGAATTGTTTGATATGAAAATCTGATAGTGCTTTCAAGATTAAATTATAGATTTGGTCTTGTAGTTACTCTATCCATGTGAAAAAAATGTGAAGAAAACACTATATTTAAGTCCTGTATTAGAGTGATCTTTCTTACAGGAAGAAAAACATGGCCAAGCCCTTTTGTAAACCTGTTCACTGATTGATGAGAGAGAAAAGTCAACATCCCTCTACTGGAGGAAGAAATGCAGATATTGCTGCCAATGGACTTAGATTGAAGGGACAGGAAGTCCTAAGTGCTTTAAAGATAAGCCGCAATTAATGCTACCGCAATAGAACACTGACCTGAGATAATCTTTAGATTTAGCTCATAAGGAAAAATGTTTCCATTTGACAGGGCACCTAGTCCTCATGGATAGTTTTCTACTTTGGAGAAAAATGCTCCGCACCTCTGAAGAACACTGTCTATTGAGCTATTAGCCAAGCCCTGAGATAAAGAGCAGCTGGGTTTGGGTGGAGAGTCAGGCCACCAGGACTCTGTGATACCATCCTCCTAAACTGGGAGTGTGATAAACTGGTGATTTGACAGTAACAGATCTGAGAATCAAAACTGGGTGAGGTCCAGGGGGACCCACCTGTATAACTCAAGCCTTTTCTTGCCTTATTTTCTGTAACATCCTTTGAATTGGTGTAAATGGTGTGTGTGACCAACTCAAGAATGTGTCTGCTAGAGATCCAGGTCACTTTCCTGCTTGAGCACTAAATATCAGACATTTCCTGTTTTGAGCTGTCGCAGATAAGTCTGTCCGGGGAAGTCCATGTACTTGGAAAACTTAGTATTGAATTTTTCAATTCCCATTGGTGGAATGAGTACAGTTTCCTGCTCAGTGAGTCCGCTAGACTGTTTCTCTCCTGCGAGGAGAAGCGCTGGGACATTCATGTGATTCTGAATCCACCACACCCAAAAGTTAGCTGGCTTCTTGGCAAAGAAGGCCTGATCTCCATGTCTATTTATGTAATGTGTGTCTGTGCAATTGTCTCCGAGAACTTGGATTGAAGAATCTTTTATGATGGGAAGAAAAGCTTTGCAAGCTAATCTCACCCCAGGGCCCTTAACTAACAAGCTACTTAAAACAGTAACAAGTACACTAGCTACTAAATATAAACAAATTAATTATCAGCTGGCAGACTAAGTACCCAGATTACTAGATTGTTGGGACTCACTGCCTAAGGAGGTTAGGAGGATTCTGGGTGACGGTTGGGGTCGCTGTGAAATGAAATGACATCTGGGATTATTGTATAGTCTCCTGACTCCAAGAGCTGGAGATTGAGGGAAAACACCAAAGCTCAAATCCTGGCCCTGCTCAAACCAACACTTGAGAGGGAAAGCAAGAGCTGGAAACACAATCTCCTTCTGCAGAACCAGACTCCTGGCCAACATTTTCCTCAGTTCTTGCTTTTTCTTAGACAAGGCTGAGGCTGGGAGGAGGAGGAAGCCTGAGGCCTTTGACCTGGGGCAGAGAGAACCCTTCCTCTCCCCCCGCCCTCCTGTGGGACAAAAGGGTGGGGGGGGAATAGGAGTGGAGGAGGGTGGGTCTTCATTTCCTGCCGTCTTCTCAGTAGTCCCTCCCTCCCCTTGCCCCACAGAAGAAAGGCGGCTTTCAGCACTACTGCTCCTTTCCCCTGGGCAACTTGGCTTCCCTGGGGAAGTGGGAGCAGGCAGTGGAGGCGAGTGCTGACAGTTCCCCCCCGCTGGCAGTGCTGGCCCAGACGTGCTTCCTGACTTCAGTGACAGGGAATGGAGACTCTGCTGGTGCCAATCCCCTTTGCTGGGGTGGGGGAAGCAGGTGACGTCAGAGTTCGGATAGCTCCCACTCCCACAGCTGTGTGAGGGTGCTGAGGAGGGAAGGGAGGGGATGGTATTCCCAGGGCTGGAGCTCAGGAGTGGCTGTGACTCCCAGATCTTAAAGAAAACTGAGGCGAGTGTGATAGAAATCCACTCTATTGGTTGCCTGCTATCACACACAAGTAGCTGGCTGACAAAAAGAGGTTTATATACATGAAAATATTAACACACACTACTATGCTGATATTGGCCAACTGAAGATCTAGCCCAAGAAAGTCAGTATCTTGGCAATCTGAGGAGATACATGTCACGTCTCAGGAAATACAGCTCACACCAGAAAGCATGGTCAGGGCAGGTGGTCAAGCCAGTGTTAATTTAATCAAATGTAAACAAACAAAACAAACACCCAGCATAACAACCTTTGGCATCTTGGAATATCTGTGCCTCTCTCTCCTGCATTCACAGAATGACCTGCCTTTTCTAGGATTTAATTGGTTTCCATGTAGAAATCTGTGAAGCAGCAGCAAAATGGGAACACTACCTGGAGAGGGATTTTAGCACCATGCATGGAATGATGATGCAGAAACAGTGACAAGTGTTTAAGAACATCACAAATACTACACTTTACATGCTGTGCAGACTGTGGTTCGCTACGCACTGGAGAACCTGGGAGCGATGCGTCTGGAAAGAAGAAAATTATTGTGGGGCCAGTCTGGGGAAGGCGCAAGCATCAAGGCTCCAGTTAGCCAGAGGGTACCCCTAGTTGAATGGAAATCGATCGATTTCTGCTCATGACATGGAGCCCAGAATGCTCTGCCAACCCTCCATGGTGGATCATGCAACAGATCAGTGTTCAGCCCAGTGTTTTCCTTTTCGAACACACCACACACAAAACATTCATTTCTTTAAATCACAAACAACTGAATTCCTTAAAGGGGATAAATATAATCCAGGCAGACGCGTGATATCTATGTTGCTTATCATCTGTTCACACCTAAGATTATTGCAATTGAAAGGAGAGAGAGAAAATTATTCCTCTGGGGCTGTGTGTGTGTGTGTGTGTGTGTGTTTATTTACATTTACTCTGGCAACACTTTGTTGCCTTCAGTTCCATTCTTTCCCCTGTACAGTCTGTTGGGTCACATTTCCAGAAGTACTTCAGGGTACTGAGGGGCTGACACACCTGAGATTTTCAAAGCAGCCTGGAATTGGGTATCTAAATCCTTGCAGGCAGCTTGGAAAAAAATCACAGCCCAACGCCGTTCACAGAACACTGGCCATGTGAGATGTGTCATCCTCATATTGTGTTAGAGGAAAACTCCTGGTTATGGCAGGGAAGAAAAAATGCCAGAGACTAAGACTAAAACTACATCCTACAAACAGAGGGTCAAAATTCCTGGCCCCGTTGAAGCTGGTGTGGAGTTTTGACCTTGATTTCAGTGGGGCCAGGATTTCAGGTGTTCAAAAATCAATGTAGGGAGAAAAGCAGGAGCTAACTCCACATTCAAAAAGAGAAATTATCTATATCTATATATATAGCTGCGTGTGAGACCGGCCACTGGATTTAAAGCATAGTTCATTTCTACTCCCCCCCCCCCCCCGCATATGCAATCAAAGAAATGGTCAGGGAAAGTCACAAGTTGAATGTCTTCTTAACCAGGCACAGGATCAGACAAAAGAATAGAAAGTGACAGTCAAATCAATCATAAAAGAATAATAAGAAACCACCCACCGTTTACACTGATCTAACTACACGGCGATGTTGTACATTTTATATTTAATCCATTCATAACGAGCTTGATTGGCAGGATAACGAACTAATGTCAGGGTGATCTAGGAAGTGTTTTACCCACAGCCGTGTGACTCATTCTGTGATAGCGGCTTGCACGCTTTGGGAATTTCCTAAGCTGCCTCGCACACCCCAGGACGGTATATAAGAGGGTTGGTTCCACAGCTCAGACATCAGAAACCTCCCGAGACAACAAGAGAGCTCCCTGCTCCTTCCTAGCAAGCAGAGCCAGAAGCATCCAGGAGGGAAGCTCGTCTCACCTCTCACAATGAACTGCAAGTTGGTTGCTGCTGTCTTGGCTCTCTTCCTAACCTACGCAGCGGTGTCAGAAGGTAAGAAAATCCTTCCTCGGGCTCACAGGACTTTGCCTAGTTATGCGCATGTTATGCCTGGAGAGACAGTTTAGGCTTTTTTTTTTTTTAAAGTTAAGGGCTTGTTAAAACTTTTTTCAAACGATCTTCATTGGAGACAGAGCTGTAAACCAGTCACTGCTCTGAAGAGCTGCTGACACCTGGTGGAAAACTTTGAGAAACAGTCTCTTTGCCATAGAAAGTTTTGCTTCTGCCTCATTCTCACTATCTGCTTTTCCCCTGGTTCTAAAGACAGGCTGAATCGGGCTCGTCTGATTGCCATGTTCGTCTGCGCCTCTTGCTTCTTCCCTGCATGAGGTCATCAACCTGCTTGTGACACCACGTTGTCTCAAACACAGGAGGATGCAACTCGGAGCGGGGAATAAGCAATAGGAGCAGGGAACATGATCAGGGAGAGTCCTCAAAACTGAAGAAAAGCAAGGGGCCAGATCTTAGCCTCAGTCACGTGATTTTAAATCTAGGCTCATCATCGTTGTAACCAGATCAGAATCTGGCCAAGTAAAGACAGGTTAAAAAAACCAAAGCAACCCCCCTCCCCCAGTGACTTAGAATTGTCTTTAAAAAACAAATCCAAACATTATTTTGCAGCAGCATCAATTGCTCTCCATACCTTTTCATAATTAGCTTTTAGAGGCAAGGACCAAGGTAACCTTTTAGCCAAGACCCTTGTGAAGAAACAGAGCAAGCATGTCTGATCAAGCAAAACCAAGCTCTCTGCTTCACATGTATAGATGGTGAAATACTCAGCTAACCTGACACAACTCTTAATCTTTTCCAGGGATGAGTCTGGCAAGGATGGGGAATGAGCTCCGATGCCAGTGCATCAACTTGCATTCCAAGTTCATCCCTCCCAGGAGCATTCGGGATGTGAAGATGACCCCGAGCGGACCTCACTGCCAGAACACTGAAATCATGTAAGTAGTTTTGCAAAATTCTACCTGCTCCTAAACTAGGAGGAGACTGAAAACTCCTGGACCAGCACAAAGCAAAGGGGTGAGGAGTGATAGCAGGCCCACAACACTCAGGGAGACTGCCCTTTATGGAAAACACAATATCAAAATCAGGCAAAGACATTTTATATATACACACACATACAGAGAGAGATACTTTGAATGCAAATATATAGAGGGAGGGAGATGATTTTATTTTTTTTGCACACCTGGAACATTTTTAAGCAAACAAATGATGTAGGGCCAGATCCTCAGCTAGTGTAAAATGGTGTAGCTCTCTAGTGAAGTCAATGGAACTATGTCAATTGACACCAGCCATGCCTGTAGTTTAAAAGGTTGAAAGATACCCTGATGAGAGTCCACAGAGTCGATAGATGCCTGACCTTTGTTTTCCTTCTTTGCAGCGCTACTCTCAAGGATGGCAGAGAAGTGTGCTTGGATCCCACTGCTCAATGGGTGAAGATCATCATTAAAGCAATTTTGGACAAGTGAGTCATCATTCTCAGAAGGATTTCATGAAAAATTTTAGAAGAATAACTAGGTGTTCCTTAGCTCAAACTGCTCAAGAGTGACCTCTTCTCAGGGCATAGTAATCTTTCCCCAAACTTGTCTCTCTCAATCCAGTAAGTAAATAATCACCATATCCTACCTTGAAGGTGGCCTAGTGGTTAGATTATGGAACTAGGTTCTTCTTGTTCCCTGCTCTGCCCCAGACTTCCTGTGTGAGCTTGGGGAGGTCACTGATAATGGCCACATATACTGGGCAGCTGCAACTCCTTCTGGAGACAATTGGACTCACAGGTGCTCAGTGCTTCTGAAAAACCAGGGTGTCGTTCCCCCCCCTCCCCACTTGATTTTCCTTTGGTGTGAACCAAGAGTAACTATGTCCAAGTTAATGAAGTTTCACTGATATGGTTGAGAGCAGGCTCAGAGCCCCAAGAGTTCTCAGGTTCTAACTAGTGAGAATTGTTCCATGAGCAGGTTTCTAAGCTGTTCCTTTTCTCCCCCTCTTTACAGACCTCAAGCCAATGCTGAGGCAAAACGCTAAGAGAAACCAAAGAAGAAAAATCTCGGATGTTCTCCTCCAGTTTCCCCTTGAAGGAAACACCTCTGTGAAAACGCCAGTCCATCAGCAAGCAGCCCACCTCCTTCTGTTAACATGTTTTCAGGCAGACTCCAGCTAGCAGTATCTATTTTCTATTTATGTATTTATTTATTGAGGTGCTTCATTTTAGGAGTGTTTTTTTTTTTAAAAAAAGGCTCAGTTGTGCATGGGATATGCCACTTTCTGCAGCTGAAAGCACTGGATGGGGAAAAGTGATTTGCTGAGGGAAATGAAGACCTTTGGAAACCACTGAAGCTGAACAGGGCTGTCTGAGTGCAATGCACTTGCAGCACAGCTGTATTTATTGTAGGCCTGGCTCTTTCCCTGTTAGAGCAGCAAACTGGCAACAGTTACCCCTCCCCTGCACGGGTATGTTGCATCAACAGCACCGTGAGTCAGAGCCAGCCTGAGGCTGGCTACTGCCGGGGGTTCTGTGGCTTTCCGAAATGAAGCAGCCAAAGTGCTGTTATTTGGGGAGCATTATGTATTGTGCTATAGCACATCAATGTTTTTCTCTCGCTCTCTATTTAAAAAGATAATATTTGAATAGAAAAAACTAAACTATTTATTTAAGTGATTTTTGATTCATCTGGATTCTAATATGTTAATTCCTTATGAAGATAGAATATTTCACATTCCTGCTGTTGTGTGCGATAGGATTTTATGTTAATTATGTTAGTTAATTTATTTATTTTATTCAATGAATGGAAAAAATGTTGAGGCTCATGTTGCAATTTTTTTATTCCTGTGCACTTTGGAATTCAATCATTTTTACATTAAACTATATGCTTAAAAAAAGAAATAGTTGTGTTCTGTTTCATAGTTGTTGGCACTTGGCTTGATCTTTGCCATCAGAAAAGGTCATGGTATAAAAATATCAAGGTTTAAAAAAAACTAGCTAAATTCCTGGAGGATAGGTCCATCAATGGCTATTAGCCAGGATGGGCAGGGATGGGGTCTCTAGCCTCTGTTTGCCAGAAGCTGGGAATGAGCGACAGGATGGATCACTTCATGGTTACCTGTTCTGTTCATTCCCTCTGGGGCACCTGGCATTGGTCACTGTTAGAAGACAGGGTACAGGGCTAAATGGACCTTTGGTCTGATGCAGTATGAGCGTTCTTGTGTATCACTGCCCAGTTTCCAGACTCAGGTTGAGCTCAACTCAATAGACAAAAAAAAGAGTCATAGGATTTTGCTTTTGACCAAGCCCTGAACATACCTTACTATGCATGAGGAGATCCAATAGACATTGAGGACACTACAGAGCACTATTGTGTTAGAGGAAAACTCCTGGTTAGGGTGTGGAGGAAAAAAATGCCAGAGAATAAGACTAAGACTATATCCTACAAACAGAGGGTCAAAACTCCTGGCCCCATTGAAGTCGATTTGGAGTTTTGACCTTGATTTCAATGGGGCCAGGATTTCAGGTATTCAAAATCAATGTACAGAGAAAAGTAGGAGCTAACTCTACTAACCCTCCCAGAATATCCAATCAAAGAAATGCTCAGGGAAACTCAAGAGTTGAATGTCTTCTTAACCTGCCACATGATAAGACAAAAGAATATAAAGGGATAGTCATATTAATAATAAAAAAATAATAATGAGTTATAGAAACCCACCAGTTACACTGATCTAACTACACGGCGATGTTGTATATCTTTTATATTTAATCCATTCACAAGGCGCGTGATTGGAAGGATAACAAACTAAGTTCAGGGCCATCTAGGAAGGGGTTTTACCCACAGCCATGTGACTCATTTTGCAATAGCATTTTGCAACATTTTGGAATTTCCTGACACAAGCTAAACACAGTGCTGCCTCGCACGCCCCAGGACGGTATATAAGAGGGTTGGTTCCACAGCTCAGACATCAGAAACGTCCGAGACAACAAGAGAGCTCCCTGCTCCTTCCTAGCAGACAGAGCCAGAAGAATCCAAGAGGGAAGCTCGTCTCACCTCTCATCATGAACGGCAAGTTGGTTGCTGCTGTCTTGGCTCTCTTCCTAACCTACGCAGCGGTGTCAGAAGGTAAGAAAATCCTTCCTCGGGCTCACAGGACTTTGCTTAATTATGCGCATATTATGCCTGGAGAGATATTTTCATTTTAGGCTTATTTTTTAAAAGTTGAGGTCTTGTTAAAACTTTTTCAAACAATCTTCATTTGAGAGTAGGGTGACCAGATGTCCCGATTTTTGGGTCTTTTTCTTATATAAGCTGCTATTTCCCTCCACCCCGTCCCGATTTTTCACATTTGCTGTCTAGTCATCCTATTTGAGAGAGCTGTAAATCAGCAGCTCTTCAGAGCAGTGACTGACACCTGGTGGAAAATGTTGGGAAACAGTCTCTTTGCTATAGAAAGTTATGCTTCTGCCTCATTCTCACCGTCTGCTTTTCCCCTGGTTCTAAAGACAGGCTAAAGGCGGGCTCGTCTGATTACAATCTTCATCTGCGCCTCTTGCTTGTCTCAAACACAGGAGGGTTTAACTTGGAGTGGGGAATAAGCAATAGGAGCACAGAACAAGATCACAGATAGTCCTCAAAACTGAAGAAAAGCAAGGGGCCAGATCTTATCCTCAGTTACATGATTTTAAATCTAGGCTCATCATCATTGTAACTAGATCAGAATCTGGCCAAGTAAGAGCAGGTTTAAAAAAGAAAAACTGGTGACTTAGAATTGTCTTTAAAAACAAATCCAAACATTATTTTGCAGCAGCATCAACTGCTCTCCATACCTTTTCATAATTAGCTTTTAGAGGTGAGGACCAAGGTAACCTTTTAGCCAAGAACCTTGTGAAAAAAACAGAGCAAGCATGTCTGATCAAGCAACAAGCAAAACCAAGCCCTCTGCTTCACATGTATAGATGGCGAGATACTCAGCTAACCCGACACAACTCTTGTTTTTTTCCAGGGATGACTCTGGCAAGGAAGGGGAATGAGCTCCAATGCCAGTGCATCGACTTGCATTCCAAGTTCATCCCTCCCAGGAGCATTCGGGATGTGAAGCTGACCCCAAGCGGACCTCACTGCGAGAACACTGAAATCATGTAAGTAGTTTTGCAAAATGCTACCTGCTGCTAAACTAGGAGGAGACTGCTTTGCCTTGTGCTGGTCCAGGAGTTTTCAAAGGGGTGGGAAACACTAGCAGGCCCACACCACCCAGGGAGACTCCCTAAGTGTGATTTTTAGTCTTTCTAAAGATGTAATTTTAGGTATTGCACTTTGCTTTTCATAGTGTCCAGGATCTCTGGGGTGGAAATACAAATGCCCATGCGGAATAATGAGCATTATGTATAGAGTGCTAGAACCTGCATTAGAAGGACAGGAAAAATTATTAATACCCAATACAACCTTTCAACCCAATTCCTCCAGTCCTTCTGCAGGCAAAACTCCCACTGAAAATTCTCCACTGAATACATAAGTGGTTTCCCCGACAGAGGAATGCAGGATTCAGCCCTTTATGTAAAAAGCAATACCAATGCAGACAAAGACATTTTATATATATATATACATACACACATACATACACACACACACACCCAGAGAGAGAGAGAGAGATACCAGGCAATATTAAAAAAAACACAAAAAAACTTTAATGCATATATATAGGGGGAGGGAGATGATTTTTTTTTTTTGCACACCTGGAACATTTTAAAGCAAACAAATGTAGGGCCAGATCCTCAGCTAGTGTAAAATGGTGTAGCTCTCTAGTGAAGTCAATGGAACTATATCAATTGACACCAGCCGTGCCTGTAGTTTAAAAGGTTGAAAGATACCCTGATGAGAGTCCACAGAGTCCATCAAGTCAATAGATGCCTGACCTTTGTTTTCCTTCTTTGCAGCGCTACTCTCAAGGACGGCAGAGAAGTGTGCTTGGATCCCACTGCTCAATGGGTGAAGATCATCATTAAAGCAATTTTGGACAAGTGAGTCATCATTCTCAGAAGGATTTCATGAAAAAATTATTTTCAAAGAATAGCTAGGTGGTTCCTTAGCACAAACTGCGTAAGAGTGACCTCTTCTCAGGGCATAGTAATCTTTCCCCAAACTTGTCTCTCTCAATCCAGTAAATAAATAATCACCATATCCTACCTAGAAGGTGGCTCAGTGGTTAGATTATGGAACTAGGTTCTTCTTGTTCCCTGCTCTGCCCCAGACTTCCTGTGTGAGCTTGGGGAAGTCACTGATAATGGCCACATATACTGGGCAGCTGCAACTCCTTCTGGAGACAATTGGACTCACAGGTGCTCAGTGCTTCTGAAAAACCAGGGTGTCGCCCCCCCCCCACTTGATTTTCCTTTGGTGTGAACCAAGAGTAACTATGTCCAAGTTAATGAAGTTTCACTGATATAGTTGAGAGCAGGCTCAGAGCCCCAAGAGTTCTCAGGTTCTAACTAGTGAGAATTGTTCCATGAGCAGGTTTCTAAGCTGTTCCTTTTCTCCCCCTCTTTACAGAGATCAAGCCAATGCTGAGGCAAAACGCTAAGAGAAACCAAAGAAGAAAAATCTCGGATGTTCTTCTCCAGTTTCCCCTTGAAGGAAACATCTCTGTGAATATTTCACATCCCTGCTGTTGTGTACGTTAGGATTTTGTTATGTTAATTAATTAACATTTTTTTCCATTCATTGAATAAAATAAATTGAGGCTCATGTTGCAATTTTTGTATGCCTGTGCACTTTGGAATTCAATCATTTTTACGTTAAACTATATGCTTAAAAAAAAGTTGTGTTCTGTTTCATAGTTGTTGGCACTTGGCTTGATCTTTGTCATCAGAAAAGGTCATGGTATAAAAATATCAAGGTTTAAAAAAAAAAAACTAACTACATTCCTGGAGGATGGGTCCCTCAATGGCTATTAGCCAGGATGGGCAGGGATGGTGTCTCTAGCCTCTGTTTGCCTGAAGCTGGGAATGAGTGACAGGATGGATCACTTGTTGGTTACCTGTTCTGTTCATTCTCTCTGGGGCACCTGGCCTTGGTCACTGTTGGAAGACAGGGTACAGGGTTAGATGGACCTTTGGTCAGATGCAGTATGAGCGTTCTTGTGTATCACTGCCCAGTTTCCAGACTCAGGTTGAGCTCAACTGCAGATTTGCAGCAGGTGGAAGTAACCCAGTTAGGGTTAAGTTGGCATTTCTCAAAACGATGGCCAAACGCAAGCTCCATGAGCAGAGGGTGCAGAACACACTGGACCTGTTCTGGTGGCTCAATGCCATGCACACTCCGAACCCTCTTCTCTGGGTGCTCCATGGGGTTTGGTCTCCACAGTTCTGAAAGGGATGATTTATGTTGGGACTGTGGGGGTGGCTGCTCCTTATAGCAGTGGCTCTCAACCTTTCACAACTACTGCACCTCTTCCAGGAGTCTGATTCATCCTGCATTCCCCAAGTTTCACCTCACTTAAAAACTACTTGCTTACAAAAATCAGACATAAATATCCAAGGGTCACAGCCACACCGTTACTGACGCATTGCTTATTTTCTCACTTTACCATATAATTATAAAATTAATCAATTGGCATATAAATATGGTGCTTACATTTCAGTATCACATCCAGAGCAGAATAAACAAGTGAGTGTGTGTATGAAATTTTAGTTTGGACTGATGTCACTAGTGCTTTTTATGTAGCCTGTTGTAAAACTGTGCAAATATCTAGATGAGTTGAAGTACCCCCTGGAAGACCTCTCCATACCCCTGGTTGAGAACCACTGCTGTATAGCATCATTTCTCCTACTGAACTCTTGGGCAAATCTGTTGAGTGCAGATGAGCTCCATGAGTCAGTAAATAGAGGATCCATTCCTGGCATCAGGGTTCTGATGTGGTTCAGTCTTTTCAGACAGGCATATTGTTAGTAGTCAGAAATATTTTAGCTTTGAACTTTAGAAAACTGCAGTCTGAATATCCAAGCAGCTTGCCTAGCGTTGCTGGATTCATAGGAACAAAAGGACTATCGTGAATTAGTAACAGATGGTTTCTAATACTGGTTTTTGAGGGAACATGATTAGAAATATTTCTGAGCAGTGCTGTAGTGGTAAAAAAGGGCTAAACACCTAAAATAACTTAATATTCTCCAAAAAGAGAAGTGGGCAAACTCCATTTATCCTAAACTACTATACTGTTTCTGACTCTGCGCCTCCTCAACTGACCAAACTCAATGTATTCAGAGGGTCTAAGATCATTTTTGTACTTTCCACAAAAGCAGTATTAAGTAGCAATAAAATTCAGAGATACAAAGGAGTGAACAAATAATATTTAGTCACAGCAATTCCAAGGCAGTAGCAACAGATGCTCTAAAAGAGTTTTAGTTACGTATCATATTGGTGAGATGACCAAGTTTTGCAACAATAACTGGAGAAATAAGCCAGTCCACACTAACACGTTGTATCCAAATTTAGTGGCTGGCTCTACTTACAAAGTGAGACAAACCAAAACCAGAGACTTGAACACCTCTGAACTTCAGAAAAGTAAAAAACCCAGATGTGATTGCTACAACCATGGCTGGAATAGCCTCCATGGCCTTAGTATCCTGCTGCTGCTGTGGACCGAAACCTGGAAGATCCAGGTAATGCCAGATCCTCTGCTTCTGCCTCCTTCCCTCCCACAGACGCTGTTCCATCAAACTCTAGCCTCCACCTCCCCAGCCTACCCCTACATACCAACACTCAAGGGGAATTGTACAGATGTGCTGCATTAATGGTGCACAAACCCAACATGCCCCTGCTCCAACTTCTGCCACTCCTGCTTGAGAAGCCGCTCCTGATCTGTTGAGCCCTGCCAATCTGTGGATATTCATTTTATATCCATGGATATCTGCGTCCGCATATCCAACATGGACCATACTTGTGGATCAGATGCAGATACAAACTTTGTATCCAGGCAGGACTCTACTGATTTGTTGCCCTTGGGAGCAGGAATTGTTCTATAGTGTAGTATGCAGTATTTTTAAACTGCATTTATACTAAAGATGTTTGAAGAGAAAAAATGGTTAGCTTTGTATTTTTTACCTTTTTTCTCTATGTGACAGAGCCTGAGCTGGTGTAAATTGGTGTAGCATCATTCAAATCAATGGAGATAACTGATTCCCACCAGCTGAGGGCCTGGCTTCAACATAGTTGACCTTAGCGGATATGAATTGATCAAATCTAACTAGAGAGTGTGTCCTTTATGATTCTTTTTTGGGAATTGTTTGTATGTAAGTCTGTGGCTGGCCAATTAAAACAAAAATAAAAGTGCCCTATATGCATGACTGATGGGGAAAACTATTGGTGTTCTACCGCTTGAGTATTTCAGGCACTGTCACCGTGGTTGGTAAACCTTACGTTTCACCTATCTGGAAACACAAGAGCTATTACCACAAGCAGTTTCTATCTCTTTAAGCACCATCACCGTACATTACAGAAAAAGCCACATAGGATCAACCTTTCAGATCTATTAAAAGGGAATTTGAAGCTAGTTCAGGGGTTGGCAACCTTTGAGAAGTGCTGTGCTGAGTCTTCATTTATTCACTCTGATTTAAGGTTTTGCGTGCCAGTAATAATTCTATTGTTTTTAGAAGGTCTCTTTCTATAAGTCTATAATATATCACTAAACTATTGTTGTATGTAAAGTAAATAAGTTTTTTTAAAATGTTTAAGAAGCTTCATTTAAAATTAAATTAAAATGCAGAGCCCCCCCAGACCAATGGCCAGGACCCAGGCAGTGTCAGTACCACTGAAAATCAGCTCACGTGCCGCCTTTGGCACATGTGCCATAGGTTGCCTACCCCTGAGCTAGTGAAACAATGCTCTGTTACCCAATGGATACACCTCATCTCAAGTTTCCAAGGACCAGATTCAGCACCAGTTTCACACTCTGCAAATAATCCCACTGAAATCAATGCAACAACCTGTGGAGTAAGATACTATTCCGTCTGAGTAATGGTGACAGTATCTGGCCCTAAATGAACACGGCTCCTGATTCACGTGAGTTAGATGAACCAAAACATCTTCACCTGCATAATGCTTGGGAGGCGGTGACAGGGTTTTGTTCTTAATTAATCAAATATTTAACCAAATGCTCACCTGCTTTACATTTCTTTAAGCAAATATTAAGTTTATGAATTTGAAATTTTTTTCCATGCAATACATTTCTCCAACTGCTTGATAGTAAGGGATTTATATAGTGTAGATTTTAGAGTGACTCAAATATTTGCAACTTGGCATATTTCTTGGTCAAAGTAAATTATCACCATTTTTAATGCAGCGTCTCAGGCATTAATCAGTTCTGAGGCATAGCCATATAAATAAACTGGAGGCATGGTAAGCTGCTGTTCTTTTATCTGCTAAAAGGGTCTGGAATAGTTGAAGCGATTATACATTGCTGCAAAAACCTTTCTACATGGCACTTATGTTTAAAAGTCAGGTGACAGAGCGGAGGAGGGGGGGCTGCTGAATGGAGCACTCTGGAATCTGATTAGACTGCTGTTTAAGTAAACCTAACAGAGTGCTTTGAAATTCCTGATTCTTAATATTTATTTAATTTAAAAAACTGTTTTAATAAACAAGAGATTATTAAGTATCAGAGGGGTAGCCGAGTTAGTCGGCATCTGTAAAAAGCAGCAAAGAGTCCTGTGGCACCTTATAGACTAACAGACGTATTGGAGAATGAGCTTTCGTGGGTGCATGTGTTATTGAGATTATTAGTATTTTATGGTTTTACTTCCTCTTCCTGTTTTATCTCCCATTTCTTCCCCTGACCTCTGCCTACAAGCTCTGCTTGCTTTCCCTATATAAGGAAGCCCTGGACAGCGTAGCATGCAAGTTATTATATGGGGAATCAAGTAACATTTTCATCCATTAGCAATAACAATGAGATTTTGTACTAGAGAGGTAAAAATTGAAAAATTAGGATCTGGACATCTCTATACTTGAGGAAATTGAGATCTGGGATTTTTGGTTCAGACCCAACTCTGATCAGGGCTGGATTAACCCATAGGCTCATAAGGCGATAGCCTTAGGGCCTCCTATTTTTAGGCCCGTCTGGTCAGGCCGGGGGCATGGCCGGGGCCTGGGGATGGGGAGGGAGCTGCTGGAGCGCTCCTGCCAGCAGGAAAGGCAAAGCAGACCCCATGGCTTGGAGGAGCTCAGCCGGCAGCCTGCTGCATCTCCCTGCCCTCCAGGAACACACTGCCAGGGATCCAGTTAACACTGGTGACCAGACACTAAAAATCCAGTTACCACAGAAACCCATGCCAGCTGTGGGGGTAGTTTGAGCAGACACTGTCGTCCTCCACCCCCGCTCTCCTCATCCCTGATTTCTCCAGAGCTCTGCTTAGCTGTCAGGGAGGGAAGAAGCCCCCTCTGTCCCTCTCCTCAGCTGAGGCTGGCAGGGCATCAGGACACTGCCTCCTCGGTCCTAGTGCCGTCACTGTCATCTTCTGGGTATGCTGGGTCCCATTTCTGGACAGCTGGTGAGTGCCGGGGGGTGGGGGGACGGGGGAAGAAGGAGGCAGGGGAAGAGGGAGTACCAGAGCGGTAGGGGGAGAAGCTTGCACAGAACCTGCACTCACTCTGTCCAGCTCCAGCCAGAACGATTGCCCCTCCCATGTCTAAGGAACAAACTCCTGCACATTTGTAGGCAAAACAAAACCAAACCTCCCATTCTGGTTACCAGTCCTTTAACTTTTACAGAGCCTTCCATTCAGGGGCTTCAGGTTTATGATGCCCTGTGTTCAACACTGCATTGCACTCTACTCAAAATCAAAAGACATCCGAATTTTTCTTTGATGTATTTTTCTGTGCTGGGATGCACAGGCAACCAAGTTCTTTCCTTATGCTCAGCCTAGTTCCACAGGCCAACGCAGCTTTGTACTTTTAAGGGGTTGCAAAAGCACTGGAGGAAGCTCAGCACACAATGTGGTAGGTTTTCCCTCAAGGATTTTAAATCCACTTCTTAGCAGGCTAGGATAGGAAGACTGGCTGAATAGGCTAAAGGCCGGTTACGCTGGTTCTCTAGCCGTTCAATCCATCATACAAGTACCTCACATTTGATTTCTTTTGGATTTCATTCCAAAAGCTTAAAAGCTAAATAAACCTGAAGTTAGTCCTCATTCTTCTGCCCCCCAACTCAAACTAACTTCTTTCCCAAGTGCAACATGTTGGGTAAGCACAGAATGTGTGTGATTCGAGAAGAGAATGAGATCACAGCCAATTCCCGCTGACAGTTACACCTGTGTAGTCTTATTGACTTCAGGGAGAACAGACTTTTGCACAAGAATAAATTTTGGTCCCATCTGCTTTTTCACATCTGGTATAAGCAGAATCTCTGAGCATTTTAACGAAGAAAAAAAAGAAAGCAAGGTCTGCTTGATTTACACATGTAAACAAAACAGGAAGCGCTCCCTCAGGGGCGGCTCTAGGATTTCGGCCTCCCCAAGCAGGGCGGTGCGCCGCGGGGGTGCTCTAGCGGTCGCCGGTCCCGCGGCTCCGGTGGACCTCCCACAGGTGTGCCTGTGGATGCTCCACCGGAGCCGCGGTCCCAGCGGACCCTCTGCAGGCATGCCTGCGGGAGGTCCGCCGGAGCCGCCTGCCGCCCTCCCGCTGGGACGCCGCCCCAAGCGCGCACTTGGGTCTGGAGCTGGCCCTGCGCTCCCTTCATTCTACACCAGCCTTTTAAACAAACCCCAGGCCTGATGTAACAAGGGTGTCACTACAGCAGCCTTGGCTGGATTGTTCTTTTGAAAGATACTTAATGGTTCTTTTAAGATGCTGGCTTTCAAGGAAGTCTTTTTGTTCAGTGGGACAGAGAACACAACAGGGAATAGCTCTCTTTCGTAAACTCCTAGTCATTCAAAAGCTGAAAGGCTTTAGATTAAGTTTGTTTAATGTTTTTACAGTGATTTTTGAAAAGCTAATCTAGTATAGAAGTGCTAAATATTCTGACTGGGCAACCATCTAAAGATCTGTGTCCCTTCTAGCTGTTACCTTGTTCTTACAGAAAGCTTAAAACAAACAGATGCAAACCTTAGGGGGCTGGTGCACACAGAAATCATGTTTAAGAAACCTCATGTCAGAGCTGCTGATCACACATTCTAGAACAGACCATACAATGCCGCCCCATGTAATTTTCCCACTACTACTTCCTCTACTCCAGTGGAGTTTACACCAGAGTAGTTTTCTTTTACATAATATAAAGTTGGCTGCCTCCCAGACTGCAGTCAGAGCGAGATAGGGTATATGGTATAGAGTCCAAGCTTGGGGAAAAACACCTGCAGGGCTTGGCTTTGCACTGTGCCATGTGGAGAGCTGAAGGGAGAAGCACCAGGTTGAAAGAGGAGCAGGATGGAGGATGTTGCAGTGTTCGTCCTCATTCAGAGGAGCACTCCACTACCTAAGAGAAGGACAGCGTAGCATCATTCGTGCTGCCTCTTACTCAGCAGTATCTGTTTGGAGAATTGAGTGTCGTGAGACTAGAATAAACTTGTTAATTCTACAGAAATAAAAAAATATGTAAATGTGCGCAGAAAAAATGTTTGATGACTTCATAATTTTGTTTGCAATATGTCATTCATACTTAGGGCCTACCCTCCCATTAGCCGTAGGCCCCTCATAACCTTAATCCGGCCCTGACTCGGATATTTGAAATTGGATTAGTTCAGCTCTTCAGCTTCCTGAACCTTGCTTTGATAGTTGTCACTGCTGCACTTATGTAGAAATCCGGTAATTCTTTTAGACACATGGGCTGAGTCTCCAAAAAAACCTCTCTCTCTCTCTCTCCCTCTCTCTTCTTTTAAGTGGCTAGATGGACTTGACCTTGCTCCAGATGTCAGTCATTTGTCCTGCAGGCAGATATAGCCAAGGTGCTTGACTCTTGTTATCTTGCTAAAGATAAAATGCTCAGCATTGCAATGTTGGAAATCCAGTGTTTTCTCCCTCTAACAATAATCCCCGAAATAGTCTTGCAAAACCAAGTAACTGGCCTGAGTCACAAAACCAATTTGTAAAGTGTTATGTTCTCTCCAGTTACTTTTTTGTTTACTTTTTAAAGAGCCCAATAGCTCAAGAAGAGGAAACTGATTCAGATCTCACCTATACTGATATCAATCAGGAGTGTACCTCCGCTGAGTCAGGTGCACTCAAGGTGAGATTTACAGGGGTATTGAGGCTTCTAATGGGATTTTCACATGCACCTAAGCAGGTTAGGTGCCTAATTCTGCTGGTTTCAATGAGAGTTAGGCATTTAGCCTGATTAGGCGCTGTTGAAAATCCAATTAGGTTCCTACCTTCATCTTTAGGCTCCTAGACACATTTGTGCTGCGCCTCTCCCCGGGATATAGGCATCTGGGTGCTTTTGAAAATTCTGTTAGGCACCTAACGCTTAGTTGTGTTTAAAAAGCTGGCTCTGAGTGCTGCTGTGTAGGGAGAGTGGAAAAGTCGGCTTCACTCACTTTTACGTCATCACACCCCACACTCCCAATCTGGAAGCAGCTCTGAACTGAGCTGGTGTCCCGCCGCAAGCACAAGCAGCCTAAAATTCACAGGCAGTGGCAGAAACCCTCCCTAGAGCTGCTAGGAGGCTTTACATGGGCCGCTTAGCAATTCCCCAGCGATGGAATGATCTTGCTGGGAAGCCAGGCTTTCAGGGCAGGTGCACACCGCTGGAGTGGCACACAGCTGCCCCAGCACAGGAGAAGATGAAGGCCACAAACTGGTGTAGGAATCAGATTCACTGTGATGCGCTTGCCCTTAGTTCTGCTATTCTTTCCATCATGGGCCGTCTTCGTTCAATTAAGCACTGTGGTTCAGATCATTACTATGGTTCACCAGCCACATTCTGAGAGGAAAAAATAGCTATTTTCTAAGTTATACTTTATAGACTTCAGCTCCCGGTACACTACATGCAAAAAAATAGTTGACATTTCTTGGCCCTTGATCGGGACAGAATATACAATTGAGATAAAATAAGAGCTGATCTACCATTCTTTTCTAAATGTACCCCCGTAAAGGGACAGCTGTGACTCCTAATTGTTCATTGTCAGCAATAAGAAAGACACACAGGACTATGGTAATTCCTTAAGTAAATACTACAAAGGGATATAACAAACAGAGAACTGATACGTATTGCAATCTAAATGCGTCCTGACTAACAGCTGACACATACTGGCATAAAATAAACCAGAAAAAGGCATCATCCAAAAGGCAGCTGTTCAATGTACAGATCCCTGTCAGTTAGAAGTGTTTGTTTGTACCTACTTACCTCAGTTATCCTAAAGATGGGATTACTTGTGCTCCTGGGAATATGTCAGAAGAGTGGATCTTGTGAGCTTGTTTGGCATTGGGAATAAATGTAAGATTAAGGCCAGGTCTACACTAGAAACTAAAGTCCCTTAGGGGAATGAATTTTTTACAACATTTCTAAACTGGCAAAAGCCCTAAAGAAACTACAACATCTTCTCAAGAAACTCCCTAAAGAAACACAACAAATCTACACTGACACACCCCTGGAGCCCTGACCAGGGGTATTCTATCTGCTACCCCAAACCGTAGATGCCCTATCATCTCAGGCATTGGCACCCTGACAGCAGGATTATCTGGCTATGTAGACTCTCTCCTCAGGCCCTACGCTACCAGCACTCCCAGCTATGTTCGAGACACCACTGACTTCCTGAGGAAACTACAATCCATCGGTGATCTTTCAGAAAACACCATCCTGGCCACTATGGATGTGGAAGCCCTCTACACCAACATCCCACACAAAGATTGACTACAAGCCATCAGGAATAGCCTCCTCGATACCATCACGGCAAACCTGGAGGCTGAACTTGGAGACTTTGTCCTCACCCACAACCATTTCACCTTTGGGGACAATGTATACCTTCAAGTCAGCAGCACTGCTATGGGTACCTGCATAGTCCCACAGTATGACACCATTTTTATGGCTGACTTAGAACAACGCTTCCTCAGCTCTTGTCCCCTTATGCCCCTACTCTACTTGTGCTACATTGAGGACATCATCATCTGAACCCATGGGAAGGAGGCCCTTGAGGAATTCCACCAAGATTTCAACAATTTCCACCCCACCATCAACCTCAGCCTGGACCAGTCCACACAAGATGTCCACTTCCTAGACACTACAGTGCTAATAAGCGATGGGCACATAAACTCCACCCTATACATGAAACCCACTGACCGCTATACTTACCTACATGCCTCCAGCTTTCATCCGGACCACATCACACAATCCACTGTCTACAGCCAACCTCTAAGATACAACCGCATTTGGTTCGATCCCTCAGACAGAGACAGACACCTACAGGATCTCTATCAAGCGTTCTTAAAAATAAAATACCCACCTGGTGAAGTGAAGAAACAGGTTGACAGAGCCAGAAGGGTACCCAGAAGTCACCTACTACAGGACAGGCCCAATAAAGAAAGTTACAGAACGCCACTAGCCGTCACCTACAGCCCCCAACTGAAACCTCTCCAGTGCATCATCAAGGATCTACAACCTATCCTGAAGGACAATCCCTCACTCTCACAGACCTTGGGGGACAGGCCAGTCCTCGCTTACAGACAGCCCCCCAACCTGAAGCAAATACTCACCGGCAACTACACACCACTCAACAAAAACACCAACCCAGGAACAAAACCCTGCAACAAACCCCGGTGCCAACTCTGTCCACATATCTATTCAAGGGACACCATCATAGGACCTAACCACATGAGCCACGCCACCAGGGTTCGTTCACCTGCACGTCTACCAATGTGATATATGCCATCATGTGCCAGCAATGCCCCTCTGCCATATACATTGGCCAAACCAGACAGTCTCTACGCAAAGGAATAAATGGACACAGATCTGACATCAGGAATCACAACATTCCAAACCAGTAGGAGAACACTTCAATCTCCCTGGTCACTCACTAACAGACCTAAAAGTGGCAATTCTTCAACAAAAAAACTTCAGAAACAGACTCCAACGTGAAACTGCAGAACTGGAATTAATTTGCAAACTGGACACCATCAGATTAGGCCTGAATAAAGACTGGGCGTGGTTGGGTCATTACAAAACCTAAACCTAATTTCCCCAATACTAATTTCTCCCTACTGTTAGTCACACCTTATTGCCAACTGTCTGAAATGGGCCACACATTACCACTTCCAAAGTTATTTTTCCTCCCTTGGAATTCTGCTGTCAATTGAATTGTCTCATTAGACTGAGCTCACACTTGGTAAAGCAGCAAAGAATCCTGTGGCACCTTATAGACTAACAGACGTTTTGCAGCATGAGCTTTCATGGGTGAATACCCACTTCTTCGGATGCAAGCAGTGGAAATTTCCAGGGGCAGGTGTGTATATATAAGCAAGCAAGAAGCAAGCTAGAGATAACGAGGTTAGATCAATCAGGGAGGATGGGGCCCTGTTCCAGCAGCTGAGGTGTGAAAACCAAGGGAGGAGAAACTGGTTCTGTAATTGGCAAGCCATTCACAGTCTTTGTTTAGTCCTGAGCTGATGGTGTTAAATTTGCAGATGAACTGGAGCTCAGCAGTTTCTCTTTGAAGTCTGGTCCTAAAGTTCTTTTGCTGTAGGATGGCCACCTTAAAATCTGCTATTGTGTGGCCAGGGAGGTTGAAGTGTTCTCCTACAGGTTTTTGTATATTGCCATTCCTAATGTCTGATTTGTGTCCATTTATCCTTTTCCTTAGAGACTGTCCAGTTTGGCCGATGTACATAGCAGAGGGGCATTGCTGGCATATGATGGCATATATTACATTGGTGGACGTGCAGGTGAATGAACCGGTGATGGTGTGGCTGATCTGGTTAGGTCCTGTGATAGTGTTGCTGGTGTAGATATGTGGGCAGAGTTGGCATCGAGGTTTGTTGCATGGGTTGGTTCCTGAGCTAGAGTTACTATGGTGCGGTGTGCAGTTGTTGGTGAGAATATGCTTCAGGTTGGCAGGTTGTCTGTGGGCGAGGACTGGCCTGCCACCCAAGGCCTGTGAAAGTGTGGGATCATTGTCCAGGATGGGTTGTAGATCCTGGATGATGCGTTGGAGGGGTTTGAGCTGGGGACTGTATGTGATGGCCAGTGGAGTCCTGTTGGTTTCTTTCTTGGGTTTGTCTTGCAGTAGGAGGCTTCTGGGTACACATCTGGCTCTGTTGATCTGTTTCCTTATTTCCTCGTGTGGGTACTGTAGTCTTGAGAATGCTTGGTGGAGATTTTCTAGGTGTTGGTCTCTGTCTGCGGGGTTAAAGCAGATACGGTTGTACCTCAGTGCTTGGCTGTAGACAATGGATCTTGTGGTGTGCCCGGGATGGAAGCTGGAGGCATGAAGGTAGGCATAGCAGTCGGTAGGTTTTCGGTATAGGGTGGTGTTAATGTGACCACCACTTATTTGCACCGTGGTGTCTAGGAAGTGGACCTCCCGTGTAGATAGGTCCAGGCTGAGGTTGATGGAGGGGTGGAAGCTGTTGAAATCATGGTGGAATTTTTCCAGAGTCTCCTTCCCATGGGTCCAGATGATGAAGATGTCATCAATGTAGCGTAGGTAGAGAAGGGGCATGAGTGTACGGGAGCTGAGGAAGCGTTGTTCCAGGTTGGCCATAAAAATATTGGCATATTGTGGGGCCATGCGGGTGCCCATAGCAGTGCCACTGATCTGGAGATATATATTGTCATTAAATTTGAAATAGTTGTGTGTGAGGATAAAGGCACAGAGCTCAGCAACCAGTTGTGCTGTGGCATCATCAGGGATACTGTTCCTGACAGCTTGTATTCCATCAGTGTGTGGGATGTTTGTGTAGAGAGCCTCTACATCCATGGTGGCTAGGATGGTGTTTTCTGGAAGGTCACCAATGCATTGTAGTTTCCTCAGGAAATCAGTGGTGTCACGGAGATAGCTGGGAGTGCTGGTAACATAGGGTCTGAGTAGAGAGTCCACATATCCAGACAGTCCTTCAGTGAGAGTTCCAATGCCAGAGATGATGGGGCATCCAGGATTTCCGGGTTTGTGGATCTTGGGTAGTAGATAGAATAACCCTGGTCGGGGTTCTAAGGGTATGTTGATTTGTTCCGGTGTTAGTGTAGGGAGTGTCCTGAGTAGATGGTGCAGTTTCTTAGTGTATTCCTCAGTGGGATCTGAGGGAAGTAGCCTGTAAAATTTGGTATTGGAGAGTTGTCTGGCGGCCTCCTTTTGGTAGTCAGACTTGTTCATGATGACAACAGCACCTCCTTTATCAGCCTCTTTGATTATAATGTCAGGATGGTTTCCGAGGCTGTGGATGGCATTGCGTTCTGCACGACTTAGGTTGTGAGGCAAGCGATGTTGTTTTTCCACAATTTCTGCCTGTGCATGTCGGCGGAAGCATTCAATGTATAGGTCCAGACTGTCATTTCGACCCTCAGGAGGAGTCCATGTGGAGTTCTTCTTCTTGTGCTGTTGGTGGGAGGGTAACTGTGCATCAGTGCGCTGTTCAGTGTTGTCCTGGAAGTATTCTTTGAGTCGGAGACGGCGAAAGTAGGCTTCCAGATCGCCGCAGAACTGTATCATGTTGGTGGGGGGGCAGGGCTGAAAGAGAGTCCCCGAGATAGGACAGACTGTTCTGGGCTGAGTGTGTGGCTGGATAGATTGACGATATTGCTGGGTGGGTTAGGGGTATCACGGTTGTGGCCCCATGTGGCAGGTAGGAGTTTAGACAGCTTACAGTCCTTTTTTCTTTTTAGAGAGGTGAAGTGGGTAATGTAGATCTCCTGTCTTATTTTAGTGAAGTCCGTTTGTATGGAAGTTTGGTTATTGATGAGAGTCTCTAGGTTGGAGAGCTCTTTTTTGATGTTTTCCTGTTTGCTGTATAGGATGCTGATCAGGTGGTTCCTCAGTTTCTTAGATAGAGTACGGCATAATCTCTCACTGTGGTCTGTGTAGTATGTAGATAGCAGTGGATTTTTTACCTTTAGTCCACTAGGTATGATGTCCATCAAAGACTGTGAATGGCTTGCCAATTACAGAACCAGTTTCTCCTCCCTTGGTTTTCACACCTCATCTGCTGGAACAGGGCCCCATCCTCCCTGATTGATCTAACCTCGTTATCTCTAGCTTGCTTCTTGCTTGCTTATATATACACACCTGCCCCTGGAAATTTCCACTGCTTGCATCCGAAGAAGTGGGTATTCACCCACGAAAGCTCATGCTGCAAAACGTCTGTTAGTCTATAAGGTGCCACAGGATTCTTTGCTGCTTCTACAGAACCAGACTAACACGGCTACCCCTCTGATACTTGACACTTGGTAAAGCAACTCACATCTTTTCATGTATTTATACCTGCTCCTATATTTTCGACTCCATGCATCTGATGAAGTGGGGTCTAGCCCACGAAAGCTTATGCCCAAATATATTTGTTAGTCTCTAAGGTGCCACAAGGACTCCTCGTTGTTTTTGCTGATAGAGATGAACACGGCTACCACTCTGAAAAGCGTAGGTTCAGTTATCCTGGCAAACAAGTCCTCATGTCAGCATAGCTAATTTTGTTCAGGGAACCAGTATAAGCTACACTGACAACAGCCCTCTTTTGCTGGTATAAGGTGCATCTACACTAGACTCGTTTGGCAGTGTAGCATTGCCAGTTCAGCTATACTGGCAAATCTTTTCGAGGGCAGCCTAGGTCTAAGCTTGTAGGCCTGAGCATACTCCTGTCAGAGTACTAGCAGTGAGATGATAGAAATGGAGGGAACCCAGGGGTGGTGTGGCTGTAGAACACCTTGCTGCAGGCCATGCGGAGTCAGCCAGGGGCAGATGCTTTCCACTTGCCCACTACTGTCTCAGTATCTCCATTACGCCTCACACTCCTCAGAACTTGGCCCCAGGGTGACCGGGAACAAGTCTGTCCATCTGATAACCGTCCACCATACCAGTAACTTTTAGACAAAGTTTACAAAAAAAGAGTCATAGGATTTTGCTTTTGACCAAGCCCTGAACATACCTTACTATGCATGAGGAGATCCAACAGACATTGAGGACACTACAGAGCACTATTGTGTTAGAGGAAAACTCCTGGTTAGGGTGTGGAGGAAAAAAAATGCCAGAGAATAAGTCTAAGACTATATCCTACAAACAGAGGGTCAAAACTCCTGGCCCCATTGAAGTCGATTTGGAGTTTTGACCTTGATTTCAATGGGGCCAGGATTTCAGGTGTTCAAAATCAATGTACGGAGAAAAGTAGGAGCTGACTCTACTAACCCTCCCAGAATATCCAATCAAAGAAATGCTCAGGGAAACTCAAGAGTTGAATGTCTTCTTAACCTGCCACATGATAAGACAAAAGAATATAAAGGGATAGTCATATTAATAATAAAAAAATAATAATGAGTTATAGAAACCCACCAGTTACACTGATCTAACTACACGGCGATGTTGTACATCTTTTATATTTAATCCATTCACAAGGAGCGTGATTGGAAGGATAATGAACTAATTTCAGGGTGATCTAGGAAGGGGTTTTACCCACAGCCATGTGACTCATTTTGCAATAGCATCTTGCACATTTTTGGAATTTCCTGACACAATCTAAACACAGTGCTGCCTCGCACGCCCCAGGACGGTATATAAGAGGGTTAGTTCCACAGTTCAGACATCAGAAACCTCCGAGACAACAAGAGAGCTCCCTGCTCCTTCCTAGCAGACAGAGCCAGGAGAATCCAAGAGGGAAGCTCGTCTCACCTCTCATCATGAACGGCAAGTTGGTTGCTGCTGTCTTGGCTCTTTTCCTAACCTACGCAGCGGTGTCAGAAGGTAAGAAAATCCTTCCTCGGGCTCACAGGACTTTGCTTAGTTATGCGCATATTGTGCCTGGAGAGACATTTTCATTTTAGGCTTATTTTAAAAAAGTTGAGGTCTTGTTAAAACTTTTTCAAACAATCTTCATTTGAGAGTGGGGTGACCAGATGTCCCGATTTTTGGGTCTTTTTCTTATATAAGCTGCTATTTCCCTCCACCCCCGTCCCAATTTTTCACATTTGCTATCTAGTGACCCTGTCTGAGAGAGCTGTAAATCAGCAGCTCTTCAGAGCAGTGACTGACACCTGGTGGAAAATGTTGGGAAACAGTCTCTTTGCTATAGAAAGTTATGCTTCTGCCTCATTCTCACCGTCTGCTTTTCCCCTGGTTCTAAAGACAGGCTAAAGGCGGGCTCGTCTGATTACAATATTCATCTGCGCCTCTTGCTTGTCTCAAACACAGGAGGGTTTAACTTGGAGTGGGGAATAAGCAATAGGAGCACAGAACAAGATCACAGATAGTCCTCAAAACTGAAGAAAAGCAAGGGGCCAGATCTTATCCTCAGTTACATGATTTTAAATCTAGGCTCATCATCATTGTAACTAGATCAGAGGCTGGCCAAGCAAGAGCAGGTTTAAAAAAGAAAAACTGGTGACTTAGAATTGTCTTTAAAAACAAATCCAAACATTATTTTGCAGCAGCATCAACTGCTCTCCATACCTTTTCATAATTAGCTTTTAGAGGTGAGGACCAAGGTAACCTTTTAGCCAAGACCCTTGTGGAAAAAAAAACAGAGAGCAAGCATGTCTGATCAAGCAACAAGCAAAACCAAGCCCTCTGCTTCACATGTATAGATGGCGAGATACTCAGCTAACCCGACACAACTCTTGGTTTTTTCCAGGGATGAGTCTGGCAAGGATGGGGAATGAGCTCCGATGCCAGTGCATCGACCTGCATTCCAAGTTCATCCCTCCCAGGAGCATTCGGAATGCGAAGCTGACCCCAAGCGGACCTCACTGCGAGAACACTGAAATCATGTAAGTAGTTTTGCAAAATGCTACCTGCTGCTAAACTAGGAGGAGACTGCTTTGCCTTGTGCTGGTCCAGGAGTTTTCAAAGGGGTGGGAAGCACTAGCAGGCCCACACCACCCAGGGAGACTCCTTAAGCGTGATTTTTAGTCTTTCTAAAGATGTAATTTTAGATATTGCACTTTGCTTTTCATAGTGTCCAGGATCTCTGGGGTGGAAATATAAATGCCCATGGGGAATAATGGGCATTATCTATAGAGTGCTAGAACCTGCATTAGAAGGACAGGAAAAATTATTAATACCCAATACAACCTTTCAACCCAATTCGTCCAGTCCTTCTGCAGGCAAAACTCCCACTGAAAATTCTCCACTGAATACATAAGTGGTTTCCCTGACAGAGGAATGCTGGATTCAGCCCTTTGTGTAAAAAGCAATACCAATGCAGGCAAAGACATTTTATATATATACACGTCCAGAGAGAGAGATACCAGGCAATATTAAAAAAAAAAAAAACTTGAATGCATATATATAGGGGGAGGGAGATGATTTTTTTTTTTTTTTTGCACACCTGGAACATTTTAAAGCAAACAAATGTAGGGCCAGATCCTCAGCTAGTGTAAAATGGTGTAGCTGTCTAGTGAAGTCAATGGAGTTATATCAATTGACACCAGCCGTGCCTGTAGTTTAAAAGGTTGAAAGATACCCTGATGAGAGTCCACAGAGTCCCCCAAGTTGATACATGCCTGACCTTTGTTTTCCTTCTTTGCAGCGCTACTCTCAAGGACGGCAGAGAAGTGTGCTTGGATCCCACTGCTCAATGGGTGAAGATCATCATTAAAGCAATTTTGGACAAGTGAGTCATCATTCTCAGAAGGATTTCATGAAAAAATTATTTTAAAAGAATAGCTAGGTGGTTCCTTAGCACAAACTGCGTAAGAGTGACCTCTTCTCAGGGCATAGTAATCTTCCCCAAACTTGTCTCTCTCAATCCAGTAAGTAAATAATCACCATATCCTACCTTGAAGGTGGCCTAGTGGTTACATTATGGAACTAGGTTCTTCTTGTTCCCTGCTCTGCCCCAGACTTCCTGTGTGAGCTTGGGGAAGTCACTGATAATGGCCACATACACTGGGCAGCTGCAACTCCTTCTGGAGACAATTGGACTCACAGGTGCTCAGTGCTTCTGAAAAACCAGGGTGTCGTCTCCCCCCTCCCCCCCTTGATTTTCCTTTGGTGTGAACCAAGAGTAACTATGTCCAAGTTAATGAAGTTTCACTGATATGGTTGAGAGCAGGCTCAGAGCCCCAAGTGTTCTCAGGTTCTAACTCGTGAGAATTGTTCCATGAGCAGGTTTCTAAGCTGTTCCTTTTCTCCCCCTCTTTACAGAGATCAAGCCAATGCTGAGGCAAAACGCTAAGAGAAACCAAAGAAGAAAAATCTCTGATGTTCTCCTCCAGTTTCCCCTTGAAGGAAACATCTCTGTGAAAATGCCAGTCCATCAGCAAGCAGCCCACATCCTTCTGTTAACATGTTTTCAGGCAGACTCCAGCTAGCAGTATCTATTTTCTATTTATGTATTTATTTATTGAGGTGCTTCATTTTAGGAGTGTTTTTTTTTAAAAAAAAGGCTCAGTTGTGCATGGGATATGCCACTTTCTGCAGCTGAAAGCACTGGATGGGGAAAAGTGATTTGCTGAGGGAAATGAAGACCTTTGGAAACCACTGAAGCTGAACAGGGCTGTCTGAGTGCAATGCACTTGCAGCACAGCTGTATTTATTGTAGGCCTGGCTCTTTCCCTGTTAGAGCAGCAAACTGGCAACAGTTACCCCTCCCCTGCACGGGTATGTTGCATCAACAGCACCGTGAGTCAGAGCCAGCCTGAGGCTGGCTACTGCCGGGGGTTCTGTGGCTTTCCGAAATGAAGCAGCCAAAGTGCTGTTATTTGGGGAGCATTATGTATTGTGCTATAGCACATCAATGTTTTTCTCTCTCGCTCTCTATTTAAAAAGGTAATATTTGAGTAGAAAAAAAACTATTTCAGTGATTTTTGATTCATCTGGATTCTAATATGTTAATTCCTTATGAAGATAGAATATTTCACATTCCTGCTGTTGTGTGTGTTAGGATTTTATGTTAATTATTATGTTAGTTAATTTATTTATTTTATTCAATGAATGGAAAAAATGTTGAGGCTCATGTTGCAATTTTTTTATTCCTGTGCACTTTGGAATTCAATCATTTTTACATTAAACTATATGCTTAAAAAAAGAAATAGTTGTGTTCTGTTTCATAGTTGTGGGCACTTGGCTTGATCTTTGTCATCAGAAAAGGTCATGGTATAAAAAAAAATCAAGGTTTAAAAAAAAAAAAGAACTAGATAAATTCATGGAGGGTAGGTCCCTCAATGTCTATTAGCCAGGATGGGCAGGGATGGTGTCTCTAGCCTCTGTTTGCCAGAAGCTGGGAATGAGCAACAGGGGATGGATCACTTGATGGTTACCTGTTCTGTTCATTCCCTCTGGGGCACCTGGCCTTGGTCACTGTTAGAAGACAGGGTACAGGGCTAGATGGGCCTTTGGTCTGATGCAGTATGAGCATTCTTGTGTATCACTGCCCAGTTTCCAGACTCAGGTTGAGCTCAACTGCAGATTTGCAGCAGGTGGAAGTAACCCAGTTAGGGTTAAGTTGGCATTTCTCAAAACGATGGCCAAACGCAAGCTCCATGAGCAGAGGGTGCAAAACACACTGGACCTGTTCTGGTGGCTCTATGCCATGCACACTTCGAACCTTCTTCTCTGGGTGCTCCATGGGGTTTGGTCTCCACAGTTCTGAAAGGGATGAATTAATGTTGGGACTGTGGGGGTGGCTGCTCCTTATAGCAATGGATCTCAACCTGTCACGACTACTGCACCTCCTTCAGGAGTCTGATTCATCCTGCATTCCCCAAGTTTCACCTCACTTAAAAACTACTTGCTTACAAAATCAGACATAAATATCCAAGGGTCACAGCCACACCGTTACTGACGCATTGCTTATTTTCTCACTTTACCATATAATTATAAAATAAATCAATTGGCATATAAATATGGTGCTTACATTTCAGTATCACATCCAGAGCAGAATAAACAAGTGAGTGTATGAAATTTTAGTTTGGACTGATGTCACTAGTGCTTTTTATGTAGCCTGTTGTAAAATTGTGCAAATATCTAGATGAGTTGAAGTACCCCCTGGAAGACCTCTGCATACCCCTGGTTGAGAACCACTGCTGTATAGCATCATTTCTCCTACTGAACTCTTGGGCAAACCTGTTGAGTGCAGATGAGCTCCATGAGTCAGTAAATAGAGGATCCATTCCTGGCATCAGGGTTCTGATGTGGTTCAGTGTTTTCAGACAGGCATATTGTTAGTAGCCAGAAATATTTTAGCTTTGAACTTTAGAAAACTGCAGTCTGAATATCCAAGCAACTTGCCTAGCGTTGCTGGATTCATAGGAACAGAAGGACTATCATGAATTAGTAACAGATGCTTTCTAATACTGGTTTTTGAGGGAACATGATTAGAAATATTTCTGAGCAGTGCTGTAGTGGTAAAAAAGGGCTAAACACCTAAAATAACTTAATATTCTCCAAAAGAGAAGTGGGCAAACTCCATTTATCCTAAACTACGATACTGTTTCTGACTCTGCACCTCCTCAACTGACCGAACTCAATGTATTCAGAGGGTCTATGATCATTTTTGTACTTTCCCCAAAACCAGTATTAAGTAGCAATAAAATTCAGAGATACAAAGGAGTGAACAAATAATATTTAGTCACAGCAATTCCAAGGCAGTAGCAACAGATGCTCTAAAAGAGTTTTAGTTAAGTATCATATTGGTGAGATGACCAAGTTCTGCAACAATAACTGGAGAAATAAGCCAGTCCACACTAACACGTATCCAAACTTAGGTATAGATCCAAATTTAGTGGCTGGCCCTACTTACAAAGTGAGACAAATCAAAACCAGAGACTTGAACACCTCTGAACTTCAGAAAAAAGTCAAAAACCCAGATGTGATTGCTACAACCATGGCTGGAAAAGCCTCCATGGCCTTAGTATCTGCTGCTGCTGTGGACGGAAACCTGGAAGATCCAGGTAATGCCAGATCCTCTGCTTCTGCTTCTGCCTCCTTCCCTCCCACAGACGCTGTTCCATCAAACTCTAGCCTCCGCCTCCCCAGCCTACCCCTACATACCAACACACCAGGGGAATTGTACAGATGTGCTGCATTAATGGTGCACAAACCCAACATGCCCCTGCTCCAACTTCTGCCACTCCTGCTTGAGAAGCCACTCCTGATCTGTAGAGCCCTGCCAATCTGTGGATATTCATTTTATATCCATGGATCTCTGCATCCGCATATCCATGAACATGGGTGGCAAGTTTGTAGAAATTTTGGTGGTGCCCAAAACCCGCCCCCCAACTCCACCCCCCCAAACTCCGCCCCCACCTGCCTAAGACTCTGGAAGAGGGCTTGGGGGGGGAGGTCTGGGGTGCAGATCCTGGGCTGGGGATTAGGGTGCAGGAGGGGTGCAGGCTTTGGGATGGAGTTTGGGTGCTGGGTGCAGGCTCTGGGATGGGGCAGGGGGTGGGTGTGCAGGAGGGGGTGAGGGGTGCAGGTTTTGGGATGGAGTTTGGGTGCAGGCTCTGGGAGGGAATTTGGAGGTTGTAAGGGGTGTGTGGGAAGGGGAAGGGGGTGCACCCTCTGGGAGGGAGTTGGGGGATAGGAGGGAGTGCAGGGGTGAGGGCTGTGGGGCTGAGGATGAGGGATTCATGATGCAGGAGGGGGCTCAGGGCTGAGGCAGAGGATTAGGGTGCGGGGGGATGAGGGCTCTGGCTGGGGCATGAGGGGTTCATGCTGCGGGGGGGGGCGCTCAGGGCTAGGGCAGAGGGGTGGGGTGAGAGCTGTGGGTCTGAGGGGTTCATGCTGCGGGGGCTCAGGGCTGAGGCAGAGGATTAGGGTGCGAGGGGATGAGGGGTCGGGCGGGGGATGAGGGTTTTGGGCGCTGGAGAGGCTCAGGGCTAGGGCAGGGTAAGGGCAGCCTGCCTTGCCATTAGTCGAGGGCAGGCGCTAGGACCCTGCGGCAGCAGACAGCAGTTCTGCCAGGAGCCGCTCTCCGGCAGCACAAGTAGGCAGGGGAGAGGCGCGCATGCTGCTTTTTGTCAGGGACGCGGCGCGGCCGGGTGGGGGGGGCGGGACACGCAGGGGGAGGGGTGGCAGGCGGGGGCTGGGATCTGCTCCAGGCAGGGACGTGGCGGGGCGGGGGAGGCCCGCGGGGGCCGGGGCCCTATCCAGGCAGGGCCGGGGGAGAGACCCAGCTCCAAGTATGGCTAGAGCAGGGCACCCGGCCCTGAATATTCTTGGAGCCCGAGCACCGCAAATGTATATAACCTGCCGCCTATGTCCATGGACCATACTTGTGGATCAGATGCAGATACAAACTTTGTATCCAGGCAGGACTCTACTGATTTGTTGCCCTTGGGAGCAGGAATTGTTCTATAGTGTAGTATGCAGTATTTTTAAACTGCATTTATACTAAAGATGTTTGAAGAGAAAAAATGGTTAGCTTTGTATTTTTTACCTTTTTTCTCTCTGTGACAGAGCCTGAGCTAGTGTAAATTGGTGTAGCATCATTCAAATCAATGGAGATAACTGATTCCCACCAGCTGAGGGCCTGGCTTCAACATAGTTGACTTTAGCGGATATGAATTGATCAAATCTAACTAGAGAGTGTGTCCTTTATGATTCTTTTTTGGAAATTGGTTGTATGTAAGTCTGTGGCTGGCCAATTAAAACAAAAATAAAAGTGCCCTATATGCATGACTGATGGGGAAAACTATTGGTGTTCTACCGCTTGAGTATTTCAGGCACTGTCACCGTGGTTGGTAAACCTTAGGTTTCACCCATCTGGAAACAGAAGAGCTATTACCACAAGCAGTTTCTATCTCTTTAAGCACCATCACCGTACATTACAGAAAAAGCCACATAGGATCAACCTTTCAGATGTATTAAAAAGGGAATTTGAAGCTAGTTCAGGGGTCGGCAACCTTTCAGAAGCGGTGTGCCGAGTCTTCATTTATTCACTCTAATTTAAGGTTTTGCATTCCAGTAATAATTTTAATGTTTTTAGAAGGTCTCTTTCTATAAGTCTATAATATATCACTAAACTATTGTTGTATGTAAAGTAAATAAGTTTTTTTTAAATGTTTAAGAAGCTTCATTTAACATTAAATTAAAATGCAGAGCCCCCTGGACTGGTGGCCAAGACCCAGGCAGTGTGAGTGCTACTGAAAATCAGCTCACGTGCCGACTTCGGCACATGTGCCATAGGTTGCCTACCCCTGAGCTAGTGAAACAATGCTCTGTTACCCAATGGATACACATCATCTCAAGTTTCCTTCTAAGGGCCAGATTCAGCACCAGTATCACACTCTGCAAATAATCCCACTGAAATCAATGCAACAACCTGTGGAGTAAGATACTATTCCGTGTGAGTAATGATGATAGTATCTGGCCCTAAATGAACACGCCTCCTGATTCACGTGAGGTAGCTGAACCGAAACATCTTCACCTGCATAATGCTTGGGAGGCGGTGACAGGGTTTTGTTCTTAATTAATCAAATATTTAACCAAATGCTCACCTGCGTTACATTTCTTTAAGCAAATATTAAGTTTATGAATTTGAAAATTTTTTCCATGCAATACATTTCTCCTACTGCTTGATAGTAAGGGATTTATATAGTGTAGATGTTAGAGTGACTCAGATATTTGCAACTTGGCTTATTTCTTGGTCAAAGTAAATTATCACCATTTTTAATGCAGCGTCTCAGGCATTAATCAGTTCTGAGGCATAGCCATATAAATAAACTGGAGGCATGGTAAGCTGCTGTTCTTTTATCTGCTAAAAGGGTCTGGAATAGTTGAAGCGATTATACATTGCTGCAAAAACCTTTCTACATGGCACTTATGTTTAAAAGTCGGGTGACAGAGCGGAGGATGGGGGGCTGCTGAATGGAGCACTCTGGAATCTGATTAGACTGCTGTTTAAGTAAACCTAACAGAGTGCTTTGAAATTCCCGATTCATAATATTTATTTAATTTAAAAAACTGTTTTAATAAACAAGAGATTCTTAAGTATCAGAGGGGTAGCCGAGTTAGTCTGCATCTGTAAAAAGCAGCAAAGAGGCACCTTATAGACTAACAGACGTATTGGAGCAAGAGCTTTCGTGGGTGATACCCACTTTGTCGGATGCATGTGTTATTGAGATTATTAGTATTTTATGGTTTTACTTCCTCTTCCTGTTTTATCTCCCATTTCTTCCCCTGACCTCTGCCTACAAGCTCTGCTTGCTTTCTCTAATAAGGAAGCCCTGGACAGCGTAGCATACAAGTTATTATATAGGGAATCAAGTAACATTTTCATCCATTAGCAATAACAATGAGATTTTTACTAGAGAGGTACAAATTGAAAAATTAGGATCTGAACATCTCCACACTTGAGGAAATTGAGATCTGGGACTTTTGGTTCAGACCCAACTCTGATCAGGGCTGGATTAACCCATAGGCTCATAAGGCGATAGCCTTAGGGCCTCCTATTTTTAGGCCCTTCTGGTCAGGCCGGGGCCTGGGGATGGGGAGGGAGCTGCTGGAAAGGCAAAGCAGGAAAGGCAAAGCAGGCCCCGTGGCTTGGGAGGAGCTCAGCCAGCAGCCTGCTGCATCTCCCTGCGCTCCAGGAACACACTGCCAGGGATCCAGTTAACACTGGTGACCAGACACTAAAAATCCAGTTACCACAGAAACCCATGCCAGCCGCGGGGGTAGTTTGAGCAGACACTGTCATCCCCCACCCCTGCTCCCCTCATCCCTGATTTCTCCAGAGCTCTGCTTAGCTGTCAGGGAGGGAAGAAGCTCCGTCTGTCCCTCTCCTCAGCTGAGGCTGGCAGGGCACCAGGACACTGCCTCCTCGGTCCTAGTGCCGTCACTGTCATCTTCTAGGGTCCCATTTCTGGTGACAGCCTTTGGGGAGAGGCAAGGGGATGAGGGAGTACCAGAGCAGTAGGGTGGGAAGCTTGCACAGAACCTGCACACACTCTGTCCAGCTCCAGCCAGAACGATTGCCCCTCCCATGTCTAAGGGCAGGTCTACACTAAGAGCGGGGGTCGAACTAGGGTACGCAAGTTCAGCTACGTGAATAGCGTAGCTGAATTCGAAGTACCCTAGTTCGAACTACTCACCCATCCAGACATCGTGGAATCGAAGTCCGCGGCTCCAAGGTCGACTCCGCCACCGCCTTTTGCAGTGGTGGAGTACCGAAGTCGACCCCGGCGCTTCCGGAGTTCGAACTATCGCGTCCAGATTAGACGTGATAGTTTGAGCTCCGAGAAGTCGTACTCACCGCATCGACCCGGCTGTGTGAGTGTAGACTAGCCCTAAGGAACGAGCTCCTGCACATATGTAGGCAAAACCAAACCAAACCTCCCATTCTGGATACCAGTCCTTTTAAGTTTTACAGAGCCTTCCATCGAGGGGCTTCAGGTTTATGATGCCCTGTGTTCAATACTGCATTGCACTCTACTCAAAATCAAAGACATCCAATTTTTTTCTTTGATGTATTTTTCTGTACTGGGATGCACAGGCAGCCAAGTTCTTTCCTTATGCTCAGCCTAGTTCCACAGGCCAACGCAGCTTTGTACTTTTAAGGGGTTGCAAAAGCACTGGAGGAAGCTCAGCACACAATGTGGTAGGTTTCTCCCTCAAGGATTTTAAATCCACTTCTTAGCAGGCTAGGATAGGAAGACTAGCTGAATAGGCTAAAGGCCAGTTATGTTGGTTCTCTAGCCGTTCAATCCATCATACAAGTACCTCACATTTGATTTCTTTTAAGTTTCATTCCAAAAAAACTTAAAAGCTTAATAAACCTGAAGTTAGTCCTCATTCTTCTGCCCCCCAACTCAAACTAACTTCTTTCCCAAGTGCAACATGTTGGGTAAGCACAGAATGTGTGTGATTCGAGAAGAGAATGAGATCACAGCCAATTCCCGCTGACAGTTACACCTGTGTAGTCTTATTGACTTCAGGGAGAACAGACTTTTGCACAAGAATAAATTTTGGTCCCATCTGCTTTTTCACATCTGGTATAAGCAGAATCTGAGCATTTTAAGGAAAAAAAAATAATCAAGGTCTGCTTGATTTACACATGTAAACAAAACAGGAAGCTTTCCCTTCATTCTACACCAGCCTTGTAAACAAACCCCAGGCCTGGTGTAACAAGGGTGTCACTACAGCAGTCTCGGCTAGATTGTTCTTTTGAAAGATACTTAATGGTTCTTTTAAGATGCTGGTTTTCAATGAAGTCTTTTTTGTTCAGTGGGACAGAGAACAAAACAGGGAATAGCTCTCTTTCGTAAACTCCTAGTCATTCAAAAGCTGAAAGGCTTTAGATTAAGTTTGTTAATGTTGCAGTGTTCGTCCTCATTCAGACGAGCACTCCACTACCTAAGAGAAGGACAGCGTAGCATCATTCGTGCTACCTCTTACTCAGAAGTACCTGTTTGGAGAATTGAGTGTCGTGAGACTAGAATAAACTTGTTAATTCTGCAGAAATAAAAATTTGTAGATGTGTGTAGAAAAAATGTTTGATGACTTCATAATTTTGTTTGCAATATGTCATTCACATTTAGGCCCTACCCTCCCATTAGCTGTAGGCCCCTCATAACCTTAATCCGGCCCTGACTCGGATATTTGAAATTGGATTAGTTCAGCTCTTCAGCTCCCTGAACCTTGCTTTGATAGTAGTCACTGCTGCACTTATGTGGAAATCCAGTAATCCTTTTAGACACATGGGCTGGGTCTCCAAAAGAACCTCTCTCTCTCTCCCCCTCTCTCTTCTTTTAAGTGGCTAGATGGACTTGACCTCGCTCCAGATGTCAGTCATTTGTCCTGCAGGCAGATATAGCCAAGGTGCTTGACTCTTGTTATCTTGCTAAAGATAAAATGCTCAGCATTGCAATGTTGGAAATCCAATGTTTTCTCCCTCTAACAATAATCCCCAAAATAGTCTGGCAAAACCAAGTAACTGGCCTGAGTCACAAAACCAGTTTGTAAAGTGTTATGTTCTCTCCAGTTACTTTTTTGTTTGCTTTTTAAAGAGCCCAGTAGCTCAAGAAGAGGAAACTGATTCAGATCTCACCTGTACTGATATCAATCAGGAGTGTACCTCCACTGAGTCAGATGCACTCAAGGCGAGATTTACAGGGGTATTGAGGCTTCTAATAGGATTTTCACATGCACCTAAGCAGGTTAGGTGCCTAATTCTGTTGGTTTCAAGGAGAGTTAGGCATTTAGCCTGATTAGGCGCTATTGAAAATCCAATTAGGTTCCTACCTTCATCTTTAGGCTCCTAGACACATTTGTGCTGCGCCTCTCCCCGGGATATAGGCATCTGGGTGCTTTTGAAAATTCTGTTAGGCACCTAACGCTTAGTTGCCTTTAAAAAGCTGGCCCTGAGTGCTGCTGTGTAGGGAGAGTGGAAAAGTCGGCTTCACTCACTTTTAGGTCATCACACCCCCCACTCCCAATCTGGAAGCAGCTCTGAACTGAGCTGGTGTCCCACCACAAGCACAAGCAGCCTAAAATCCACAGGCGGTGGCAGAAACCCTCCCTAGAGCTGCTAGGAGGCTTTACATGGGCCGCTTAGCAATTCCCCAGCGATGGAATGATCTTGCTGGGAAGCCAGGCTTTCAGGGCAGGTGCACACCACTGGAGTGGCACACAGCTGCCCCAGCACAGGAGAAGATGAAGGCCACAAACTGGTGTAGGAATCAGATTCTCTGTGATGCGCTTGCTCTTCATTCTCCTATTCTTTCCATCATGGACCGTCTTCATTCAATTAAGCACTGTGGTTCAGATCATTACTATGGTTCACCAGCCACATTCCGAGAGGAAAAAGTAGCTATTTTCTAAGTTATGCTTTATAGACTTCAGCTCCCGATATACTATATGCAAAAAATAGTTGACATTTCTTGGCCCTTGATTGGGACAGAATATACAATTGAGATAAAATAAGAGCTGATCTACCATTCTTTTCTAAATGTACCCCCGTAAAGGGACAGCTGTGACTCCTAATGGTTCATTTTCAGCAATAAGAAAGACACACAGGACTATGGTAATTCCTTAAGTAAATACTACAAAGGGATATAACAAACAGAGAACTGATACGTATTGCAATCTAAATGCGTCCTGACTAACAGCTGACACATACTGGCATAAAATAAACCAGAAAAAGGTATCATCCAAAAGGCAGCTGTTCAATGTACAGATCCCTGTCAGTTAGAAGTGTTTGTTTGTACCTACTTACCTCAGTTATCCTAAAGGTGGGATTACTTGTGCTCCTGGGAATATGTCAGAAGAGTGGATCTTGTGAGCTTGTTTGGCATTGGGAATAAATGTAAGATTAAGGCCAGGTCTACACTAGAAACTAAAGTCCCTTAGGGGAATGAATTTTTTACAACATTTCTAAACTGGCAAAAGCCCTAAAGAAACTACAACATCCTCTCAAGAAACTCCCTAAAGAAACACAACAAATCTACACTGACACACCCCTGGAGCCCTGACCAGGGGTATTCTATCTGCTACCCCAAACCGTAGATGCCCTATCATCTCAGGCATTGGCACCCTGACAGCAGGATTATCTGGCTATGTAGACTCTCTCCTCAGGCCCTACGCTACCAGCACTCCCAGCTATGTTCGAGACACCACTGACTTCCTGAGGAAACTACAATCCATCGGTGATCTTTCAGAAAACACCATCCTGGCCACTATGGATGTGGAAGCCCTCTACACCAACATCCCACACAAAGATTGACTACAAGCCATCAGGAATAGCCTCCTCGATACCATCACGGCAAACCTGGAGGCTGAACTTGGAGACTTTGTCCTCACCCACAACCATTTCACCTTTGGGGACAATGTATACCTTCAAGTCAGCAGCACTGCTATGGGTACCTGCATAGTCCCACAGTATGACACCATTTTTATGGCTGACTTAGAACAACGCTTCCTCAGCTCTTGTCCCCTTACGCCCCTACTCTACTTGTGCTACATTGAGGACATCATCATCTGAACCCATGGGAAGGAGGCCCTTGAGGAATTCCACCAAGATTTCAACAATTTCCACCCCACCATCAACCTCAGCCTGGACCAGTCCACACAAGATGTCCACTTCCTAGACACTACAGTGCTAATAAGCGATGGGCACATAAACACCACCCTATCCCGGAAACCTACTGACCGCTATACTTACCTACATGCCTCCAGCTTTCACCCGGACTACATCACACGATCCACAGTCTACAGCCAACCTCTAAGATACAACCCCATTTGCTTTGATCCCTCAGACAGAGACAGACACCTACAGGATCTCTATCAAGTGTTCTTAAAAGTAAAATACCCACCTGGTGAAGTGAAGAAACAGGTTGACAGAGCCAGAAGGGTACCCAGAAATCACCTACTACAGGACAGGCCCAATAAAGAAAGTAACAGAACGCCACTAGCTGTCACCTACAGCTCCCAACTGAAATTTCTCCAGCGCATCATTAAGCATCTACAACCTATCCTGAAGGACAATCCCTCACTCTCACAGACTTTGGGGGACAGGCCTGTCCTCGCTTACAGACAGCCCCCCAACCTGAAGAAAATACTCACCGGCAACTACACACCACTCAACAAAAACACCAACCCAGGAACAAAACCCTGCAACGAACCCCGGTGCCAACTCTGTCCACATATCTATTCAAGGGACACCATCATAGGACCTAACCACATGAGCCACGCCACCAGGGTTCCTTCACCTGCACATCTACCAATGTGATATATGCCATCATGTGCCAGCAATGCCCCTCTGCCATATACATTGACCAAACCAGACAGTCTCTACGCAAAGGAATAAATGGACACAGATCTGACATCAGGAATCACAACATTCCAAACTAGTAGGAGAACACTTCAGTCTCCCTGGTCACTCACTAACAGACCTAAAAGTGGCAATTCTTCAACAAAAAAACTTCAGAAACAGACTCCAACGTGAAACTGCAGAATTGGAATTAATTTGCAAACTGGACACCATCAGATTAGGCCTGAATAAAGACTGGGCGTGGTTGGGTCATTACAAAACCTAAACCTAATTTCCCCAATACTAATTTCCCTCACTGTTAGCCACATTTTATTGCCAACTGTCTGAAATGGGCCACACATTACCACTTCCAAAGTTATTTTTCCTCCCTTGGTATCCTGCTGTCAATTGAATTGTCTCATTAGACTGAGCTCACACTTGGTAAAGCAACTCACATCTTTTCATGTATTTATACCTGCTCCTGTATTTTCCACTCCATGCATCTGATGAACTGGGGTCTAGCCCACGAAAGCTTATGCCCAAATACATTTGTTAGTCTCTAAGGTGCCACAAGGACTCCTCGTTGTTTTTGCTGATACAGATGAACATGGCTCCCACTCTGAAAAGTGTAGGTTCAGTTGTCCTGACAAACAAGTCCTCATGTCAGCATAGCTAATTTTGTTCAGGGAACCAGTATAAGCTACACTGACAACAGCCCTCTTTTGCCGGTATAAGGTGCATCTACACTAGACTCGTTTGGCAGTGTAGCATTGTCAGTTCAGCTATACTGGCAAATCTTTTTGAGGGCAGCGTAGGTCTAAGCTTGTAGGCCTGAGCATACTCCTGTCAGAGTACTAGTAGTGAGATGATAGAAATGGAGGGAACCCAGGAGTGGTGTGGCCCTGTAGAACACCTTGCTGCAGGCCATGCGGAGTCAGCCAGGGGCAGATGCTTTCCACTTGCCCACTACTGTCTCAGTCTCTCCATTACGCCTCACACTCCTCAGAACTTGGCCCCAGAGTGGCCGGGAACAAGTCTGTCCATCTGATAACCGTCCACCATACCAGTAACTTATAGACAAAGTTTACAAAAAAAAAGAGTCATAGGATTTTGCTTTTGACCAAACCTGAACATACCTTACTCTGCATGAGGAGATCCAACAGACATTGAGGACACTACAGAGCACTATTGTGTTAGAGGAAAACTCCTGGTTAGGGCGTGGAGGAAAAAAAATGCCAGAGAATAAGACTAAGACTATATCCTACAAACAGAGGGTCAAAACTCCTGGCCCCATTGAAGTCGATTTGGAGTTTTGACCTTGATTTCAATGGGGCCAGGATTTCAGGTGTTCAAAATCAATGTACGGAGAAAAGTAGGCGCTAACTCTACTAACCCTCCCAGAATATCCAATCTAAGAAATGCTCAGGGAAACTCAAGAGTTGAATGTCTTCTTAACATGCTACATGATAAGCCAAAAGAATATAAAGGGATAGTCATATTAATAATAAAAAAATAATAATGAGTTATAGAAACCCACCAGTTACACTGATCTAACTACACGGCGATGTTGTACATCTTTTATATTTAATCCATTCACAAGGAGCGTGATTGGAAGGATAACAAACTTGGAAGGACTGTGGGTTTTACCCACAGCCATGTGACTCATTTTGCAATAGCATCTTGCACAATTTTGGAATTTCCTGACACAATCTAAACACAGTGCTGCCTTGCACGCCCCAGGACGGTATATAAGAGGGTTGGTTCCACAGCTCAGACATCAGAAACCTCCCGAGACAACAAGAGAGCTCCCTGCTCCTTCCTAGCAAGCAGAGCCAGGAGAATCCAAGAGGGAAGCTCATCTCACCTCTCATCATGAACGGCAAGTTGGTTGCTGCTGTCTTGGCTCTTTTCCTAACCTACGCAGCGGTATCAGAAGGTAAGAAAATCCGTCCTCGGGCTCACAGGACTTTGCTTAGTTATGCGCATATTATGCCTGGAGAGACATTTTCATTTTAGGCTTATTTTAAAAAGTTGAGGTCTTGTTAAAACTTTTTCAAACAAACAATCTTCATTTGAGAGTAGAGTGACCAGATGTCCCGATTTTTGGGTCTTTTTCTTATATAAGCTGCTATTTCCCTCCACCCCGTCCCGATTTTTCACATTTGCTGTCTAGTCACCCTATTTGAGAGAGCTGTAAATCAGCAGCTCTTCAGAGCAGTGACTGTCACCTGGTGGAACATGTTGGGAAACAGTCTCTTTGCTATAGAAAGTTTTGCTTCTGCCTCTTTCTCACAGTCTGCTTTTCCCCTGGTTCTAAAGACAGGCTAAAGGCGTGATCGTCTGATTGCAATATTCATCTGCGCCTCTTGCTTGTCTCAAACACAGGAGGATTTAACTTGGAGTGGGGAATAAGCAATAGGAGCCCAGAACAAGATCACAGATAGTCCTCAAAACTGAAGAAAAGCAAGGAGCCAGTTCTTAGCCTCCATTACATGATTTTAAATCTAGGCTCATCATCATTGTAACTAGATCAGAATCTGGCCAAGTAAGAGCAGGTTTAAAAAAGAAAAACTGGTGACTTAGAATTGTCTTTAAAAACAAATCCAAACATCATTTTGCAGCAGCATCAACTGCTCTCCATACCTTTTCATAATTAGCTTTTAGAGGTGAGGACCAAGGTAACCTTTTAGCCAAGACCCTTGTGGAAAAAAAAACAGAGAGCAAGCATGTCTGATCAAGCAACAAGCTAAACCAAGCCCTCTGCTTCACATGTATAGATGGCGAGATACTCAGCTAACCTGACACAACTCTTGGTTTTTTCCAGGGATGAGTCTGGCAAAGACGGGGAATGAGCTCCGATGCCAGTGCATCGACCTGCATTCCAAGTTCATCCCTCCCAGGAGCATTCGGGATGTGAAGCTGACCCCAAGCGGACCTCACTGCGAGAACACTGAAATCATGTAAGTAGTTTTGCAAAATGCTACCTGCTGCTAAACTAGGAGGAGACTGCTTTGCCTTGTGCTGGTCCAGGAGTTTTCAAAGGGGTGGGAAGCACTAGCAGGCCCACACCACCCAGGGAGACTCCTTAAGCGTGATTTTTAGTCTTTCTAAAGATGTAATTTTAGATATTGCACTTTGCTTTTCATAGTGTCCAGGATCTCTGGGGTGGAAATATAAATGCCCATGGGGAATAATGGGCATTATCTATAGAGTGCTAGAACCTGCATTAGAAGGACAGGAAAAATTATTAATACCCAATACAACCTTTCAACCCAATTCCTCCAGTCCTTCTGCAGGCAAAACTCCCACTGAAAATTCTCCACTGAGTACATAAGTGGTTTCCCTGACAGAGGAATGCAGGATTCAGCCCTTTATGTAAAAAGCAATACCAATGCAGGCAAAGACATTTGATATATATATACACACACATCCAGAGAGAGAGAGAGAGAGAGATACCAGGCAATATTTAAAAAAAAACAAACTTGAATGCATATATATAGGGGGAGGGAGATGATTTTTTTTTTTTGCACACCTGGAACATTTTTAAGCAAACAAATGTAGGGCCAGATCCTCAGCTAGTGTAAAATGGTGTAGCTCTCTAGTGAAGTCAATGGAGTTATATCAATTGACACCAGCCGTGCCTGTAGTTTAAAAGGTTGAAAGATACCCTGATGAGAGTCCACAGAGTCCCCCAAGTTGATACATGCCTGACCTTTGTTTTCCTTCTTTGCAGCGCTACTCTCAAGGACGGCAGAGAAGTGTGCTTGGATCCCACTGCTCAATGGGTGAAGAGAATCATTAAAGCAATTTTGGACAAGTGAGTCATCATTCTCAGAAGGATTTCATGAAAAAATTATTTTCAAAGAATAGCTAGGTGGTTCCTTAGCACAAACTGCGTAAGAGTGACCTCTTCTCAGGGCATAGTAATCTTCCCCAAACTTGTCTCACTCAATCCAGTAAATAAATAATCACCATATCCTACCTTGAAGGTGGCCTAGTGGTTAGATTATGGAAGTAGGTTCTTCTTGTTCCCTGCTCTGCCCCAGACTTCCTGTGTGAGCTTGGGGGAAGTCACTGATAATGGCCACATATACTGGGCAGCTGCAACTCCATCTGGAGACAATTGGACTTACAGGTGCTCAGTGCTTCTGAAAAACCAGGGTGTCGTTCCCCCCCGCCCACTTGATTTTCCTTTGGTGTGAACCAAGAGTAACTATGTCCAAGTTAATGAAGTTTCACTGATATGGTTGAGAGCAGGCTCAGAGCCCCAAGAGTTCTCAGGTTCTAACTAGTGAGAATTGTTCCATGAGCAGGTTTCTAAGCTGTTCCTTTTCTCCCCCTCTTTACAGAGATCAAGCCAATGCTGAGGCAAAACGCTAAGAAAAACCAAAGAAGAAAAACCTCGGATGTTCTCCTCCAGTTTCCCCTTGAAGGAAACATCTCTGTGAAAATGCCAGTCCATCAGCAAGCAGCCCACCTCCTTCTGTTAACATGCTTTCAGGCAGACTCCAGCTAGCAGTGTCTATTTTCTATTTATGTATTTATTTATTGAGGTGCTTCATTTTAGGAGTGTTTTTTTTTAAAAAAAAAAGTCTGAGTTGTGCATGGGATATGCCACTTTCTGCAGCTGAAAGCACTGGATGGGGAAAAGTGATTTGCTGAGGGAAATGAAGACCTTTGGAAACCACTGAAGCTGAACAGGGCTGTCTGAGTGCAATGCACTTGCAGCACAGCTGTATTTATTGTAAGCCTGGCTCTTTCCCAGTTAGAGCAGTAAACTGGTAACAGTTACCCCTCCCCTGCACTGGTATGTTGCATCAACAGCACCATGAGTCAGAGCCAGCCTGAGGCTGGCTACTGCCGGGGGTTCTGTGGCTTTCCGAATTGAAGCAGCCAAAGTGCTGTTATTTGGGGAGCATTATGTATTGTGCTATAGCACATGAATGTTTTTCTCTCTCGCTCTCTATTTAAAAAGGTAATATTTGAATAGAAAAAACAAACTATTTATTTAAGTGATTTTTGATTCATCTGGATTCTAATATGTTAATTCCTTATGAAGATAGAATATTTCACATTCCTGCTGTTGTGTGTGTTAGGATTTTGTTATGTTAATTAATTAATTTATTTTATTAAATGAATGGAAAAAAATGTTGAGGCCCATGTTGCAATTTTTTTATTCCTGTGCACTTTGGAATTCAATCATTTTTACATTAAACTATATGCTTAAAAACAAGATGTGTTTTGTTTCATAGTTGTTGGCACTTGGTTTGATCTTTGTCATCAGAAAAGGTCATGGTATAAAAATATCAAGGTTTAAAAAAAAAAACTAACTACATTCCTGGAGGATGGGTCCCTCAATGGCTATTAGCCAGGATGGGCAGGGATGGTGTCTCTAGCCTCTGTTTGCCTGAAGCTGGGAATGAGCGACAGGATGGATCACTTGATGGTTACCTATTCTGTTCATTCCCTCTGGGGCACCTGGCATTGGTCACTGTTAGAAGACAGGGTACAGGGCTAGATGGACCTTTGGTCAGATGCAGTATGACCGTTCTTGTGTATCACTGCCCAGTTTCCAGACTCAGGTTGAGATCAACTGCAGATTTGCAGCAGGTGGAAGTAACCCAGTTAGGATTAAGTTGGCATTTCTCAAAACGATGGCCAAACGCAAGCTCCATGAGCAGAGGGTAGCAGAACACACTGGATCTGTTCTGGTGGCTCAATGCCATGCACACTCCGAACCCTCTTCTCTGGGTGCTCCATGGGGTTTGGTCTCCACAGTTCTGAAAGGGATGATTTATGTTGGAGCGGTGGGGATGGCTGCTCCTTATAGCAATGGTTCTCAACCTTTCACGACTACTGCACCTCTTTCAGGAGTCTGATTCATCCTGCATTCCCCAAGTTTCACCTCACTTAAAAACTACTTGCTTACAAAATCAGACATAAATATCCAAGGGTCACAGCCACACCCTTATTGACACATTACTTATTTTATCATTTTACTACACAATTATAAAATAAATCAATTGGAATATAAATATGGTGCTTACATTTCAGTATCACATCCAGAGCAGAATAAACAAGTGAGTGTATGTATGAAATTTTAGTTTGGACTGATGTCACTAGTGCTTTTTATGTAGCCTGTTGTAAAACTGTGCAAACATTTAGATGAGTTGAAGTACCCCCTGGAAGACCTCTCCATACCCCTGGTTGAGAACCACTGCTGTATAGCATCATTTCTCCTACTGAACTCTTGGGCAAATCTGTTGAGTGCAGATGAGCTCCATGAGTCAGTAAATAGAGGATCCATTTCTGGCATCAGGGTTCTGATGTGGCTCAGTGAAGCGTTTGTTTTCAGACAGGCATATTGTTAGTAGTCAGAAATATTTTAGCTTTGGACTTTAGAAAACTGCAGTCTGAATATCCAAGCAACTTGCCCAGCGTTGCTGGATTCATAGGAACCAAAGGACTATCATGAATTAATAACAGATGGTTTCTAATACTGGTTTTTGAGGGAACATGATTAGAAATATTTCTGAGCAGTGGTGTAGTGGTAAAAAAAGGGGCTAAACACCTAAAATAACTTAATATTCTCCAAAAAGAGAAGTGGGCAAACTCAATTTATACTAAACCACTATACTGTTTCTGACTCTGCGCCTCCTCAACTGATCGAACTCAATGTATTCAGAGGGTCTATGATCATTTTTGTACTTTCCCCAAAACCAGTATTAAGTAGCAATAAAATTCAGAGATACAAAGGAGTGAACAAATAATATTTAGTCCCAGCAATTCCAAGGCAGTTGCAACAGATGCTCTAAAAGAGTTTTAGTTAAGCATCAGACTGGTGAGAGAACCAGGCTTTGCAACAATAACTGCAAAAATAAGCCAGTCCACACTAACACGTATCCAAACTTAGGTATAGATCCAAATTTAGTGGCTGGCCCTACTTACAAAGCGAGACAAATCAAAACCAGAGACTCGAACACCTCTGAACTTTGGAAAAGTCAAAAACCCAAATGTGATTGTTACAAGCATGGCTGGAATAGCTCCGTGGCCTTAGTATCCTGCTGCTGCTGTGGAGGGAAAACTGGAAGATCCAGGTAATGCCAGATCAGGGGCGGCTCTACAAATTTGGCCGCCCCAAGCAATCATGCCCGGGAGGCGCCCCCGAGCCGCGGGAGCAGCGGACCTGCCGCGGGCATGACTGCGGAGGGTCCGCTGGTCGCGCGACTCAGCTGGACCCCCGCGGCTGCGGACGCTTCGCTGGTCCGGCGGCTCCGGTTGAGCTGCCGCAGTCATGGCTGCGGGAGGTCCAGCCGAGCCGCGGGACCAGCGAACCGTCCGCAGTTATGCCTGCGGCAGGTCCGGTCGTCCCGGGGCTCTGGTGGACCTCCCACAGGCATGACTGCGGCAGGTCCACCGGCCCAGCCTGCCGCCCCCCTGGGAAATGGCCGCCCCAGGCGGGTGCTTGCCCCGCTGGGCTCTAGAGCCGCCCCTGTGCCAGATCCTCTGCTTCTGCCACCTTCCCTCCCACAGATGCTGTTCCATCAAACTCTAGCCTCCGCCTCCCCAGCCTACCCCTGCATACCAACACACAAGGGGAATTGTACAGCCGTGCTGCATTAATGGTGCACAAACCCAACATGTCACTGCTCCAACTTCTTCCACTCCCCCTTGAGAAGCTGCTCCTGATCTGTAGAGCCCTGCAAATCTATGGATATTCATTTTAGATCCGTTGATATCTGCATCCGTATATCTGTGGATCATGCTTGTAAAGTGTTATGTTCTCTCCAGTTATTTGTTGTTTGCTTTTTGAAGAACCCAGTAGCTCAAGAAGAGGAAACTGATTCAGATCTCAACTATACTGATATCAATCAGGAGTGTACCTCCACTGAGCCAGGTGCATTCAAAGTGAGATTTACAGGGGTATTGAGGCTTCTAATGGGATTTTCACATACACCTAAGCAGGTTAGGTGCCTAATTCTGTTGGTTTCAAGGAGAGTTAGGCATTTAGCCTGATGAGATGCTGTTGAAAATCCAATTAGGCACCTGTCTTCATCTTTAGGCCTCTAAAGACCTATGTGCTGCGCCTCTCCCCGGGGATGTAGGCATCTGGGTGCTTTTGAAAATTCTATTAGGCACCTAACTGCAACGCTAGGTGCTTAGTTGCCTTTAAAAAGCTGGCCCTGAGTGCTGCTGTGTAGGGAGAATGGGAAAGTCGGCTTCACTCGCTTTTACGTCATCACACCCCCAACTCCCAATCTGGAAGCAGCTCTGAACTGAGCTGGTGTCCCACCACAAGTACGAGCAGCCTAAAATTCACAGGCAGTGGCAGAAACCCTTCCCAGAGCTGCTAGGAGGGTTTACATGGGCCACTTAGCAATTCCCCAGCGATGGAATGATCTTGCTGGGAAGCCAGGCTTTCGGGGCAGGTGCACACCACTGGAGTGGCACACGGCTGCCCCAGCACAGGAGAAGATGAAGGCCACAAACTGGTGTAGGAATCAGATTCACTGTGATGCGCTTGCTCTTAGTCCCGCTATTCTAAATGCGTCCTGACTAACAGCTGACACATACTGGCATAAAATAAACCAGAAAAAGGTATAATCTAAAAGGCAGCTGTTCAATGTACAGATCCCTGTCAGTTAGAAGTGTTTGGTTGTACCTGCTTACCTCAGTTATCCTAGAGGTGGGATTACTTGTGCTCCTGGGAATAGGTCATAGAGTTGAGCTTGTTTTACATTTATTCCCAATGCCAGATTAAGGCCAGGTCTACACTAGAAACTAAAGTCCTTTAGGGGAATGAATTTTTTACAACATTTCTAAACTGGCAAAAGCCCTAGTGTAGATTCAGTTGTCCTGGCAAAAAAGTCCTCATGTCAGCATAGCTGATTTTGTTCAGGGAACAGTATAAGCTACACTGACCATAGCCCTCTTTTGCCGGTATAAGGTGCATCTACACTAGAATCATTTGGCAGTGTAGCATTGCCAGTTCAGCTATACTGGCAAACCTTTTCTAAGGCAGTGTAGGCCGTAGCTTGCAGGCCTGAGCACACTCAAAAATGGAGGGAACCCAGGGGCGATGCGGCCCTGTAGAACACCTTGCCACAGGCCATGCGGAGTCAGCCAGGGGCAGATGCTTTCCACTTGCCCACTACTATCTCAGTCTCTCCATTACGCCTCACACTCCTCAGAACTTGGCCCCAGAGTGGCCGGGAACAAGTCTGTCCATCTGATAACTGTCCACCATACCAGTAACTTTTAGACAAAGTTTACAAAACAAGAGTAATAGGATTTTGCTTTTGACCAAGCCCTGAACATACCTTACTATGCATGAGGAGATCCAACAGACATTGAGGACACTACAGCGCAACCGGGAGCACCCCCATCCAAAAATTCACTTGGACACTCAGAAAAGGAATTACTTTGGGAATAACAGTCTGCAGGCCAGATTCCACCCGGCATTTACATGGGTCCATAAGGAGCTTTACAGGGACTGCTGCTTCCCCAGCTCCCTGAAGATGTTTGGCACCTCAAAGGGGGTGAGACGGGGCAGGCAGGAGGCTATGGCTCCAACCCATCACAATGCAGCAGCCTGCAGAACTGGTAGGCCACAGCAGCACCTTATGAAGGGGATTTATAAAGCAAACATAGCCTTTGGATGATGGGAGCTCTGGGAAGTTTTCTGCCCTTTATTATGAGCTGTACCTCATGGATAAGGAATCCTCTTTGAGAGAAGAATGTGTTCCCTTGTTATGCCGGATCTGAGGTTATGAAACAATGGATTCTTTTTGTCTTTTCCCAAAAAAACAATAACATCCACCTTCATAAAGGAAGAGACACAGTGAAATCCTCAGCGTGGGAAAATCCAACACCAGAAACTCAAAGCAGGGAGTATAAAAAACTATTTCAGTGTTGACTCTGGCATGTCTCCAAGTCTAATTCATAGCACAGATTGAGAGGCTGGTTGCATAAATAAATATTGAAGCAGGAAACGACTGTTCTGTTGTTCAATTTGTGCTCTAATTTAGCCTTATAGAAACCAAAACAGCGATAAGTTATAAAGCCTCAAACGTTTAGTTCCATTGGTCGCAAAGCCCTTTCTGCAATGGGTGAGCATAACTAGCTCGATTTTACACGTGGCAAAACGGAATCATGCGAAAGTGAAATAACTCGCCCTAGGTTGCACAATTAGTCTGTGGAAAAATAGCTCACGTTTCTTCACTCACCGTTCTTCGCCCTCTTGGTGTTGCATGCACCCCTGCCCAAAAACCTCTGGTAAATAATGTCCCCCGTTCGAGCAGTCTTCTTGTTCTCGAGACTGTCCTTCTTCTCCCCTGATGGCAATCCATTTCCCTATGGCCCCCTTTACTGGCAGTAGAAGGCCTTTGATTTATTGTTTGGACTGTAGCCTGTACACAACAAAGTTTTGCTAGCATAACTATGTTGGTCAGATGTGTGTGTGCGGGGGAACCAACAACCCCCCTAAGCTGATATAACTATGCCAGCAAAACCCTCAGTGTAGATGCAACTATGCGGCTAGAAGAGTGGTTTTGTCAGCATCACTAATGTCATTAGGAAGGTGCTGTTATTATACCACCAGAAAAACTCTTTCTATTGGCTCCAGCTACGTCTGTAGTAAGGAATTCCGCTAGTGCTAGTATAAGTCTGTGATTTTTCTTCTGTTTCTGCCTTCCTTTATGTCAGGAAACAGGAGGCCATCTCGTCTGCTCTGGCAGAGCTGTGCTTGCCATTTAAGCCACTTCAGTGTACCCCAGCTTAGCCAGATGGAGGTGGCATAAAGCCACCAGTTAGTATCTTTAAATTGTAATATATTTAATTAAGTTCCTGATCCAAAACCTGTTGTCCTATTGCCCCTAATTTCATGAGAAATGAAATGTTACCAACTCTCATGATTTTATTGCAAGTCTCCTAGTATTTTGGTGTTTTCCTTAAAGCCTCAGCTCCTGGAGTCATGTGATTACATGAGACTTTCAACTTTCATTTAAAAAATGCCCTCATGATTGCAGAGGAAAAAAAAACTTGAAAATGTGACCCCTAAATGCTGAAAGACTTGAAGGTAACTAATAACCCCCTGAATTTATTATTTTTAAATCTCATGAGTTTTAGAGCCAATCTCATGAAATTTTGGGGCCCGACTCCACTTTTGAATGCATGAGGTTGTAATGTGGATTAAGGGCCATTGAATACACCAAAAGACATTTGCCCATTTTAAAGAATTCTTTTGCTCACAAACACTTTGTTTGCATCATAACCCACAATGAAATCCCATCCCGCTTACGACTAACACCTGCTGGATGCTCTCTCTTCAAAGGCCTCCTTTTAGGAGAGTCTTTGAGGATGATAAATGAGGTCTTCCCTGGAGGAGGTTACTGCTTCCCTGGCAGAATAGGCAGAAAGTACAGGGAAGAAGCTACAAGGAATGCAGGGGGAGGGAAGAATCCTTCTTCTGGCCTCAGAGTAGCAACAGAACTGCTTTGCAGTCACCTTAGCCTGAAGACTGGCCTGGCTGCCACAGCTCCTCCACCAGTCCCAGGATTGCTAGTGTATCTGCAGCTATGTGGATCTCCCAAGCTTCATCCCTGGTCCTCCACTTGGCCAGCCCCAACCCTCTTGCATGCTGGAGTTCAGGAAGCTCTGGGCTCAGAACCTTTGACCAGGATCACAGCCTTCTTCCCTTCCTCACCAGTTCTACTGGAGCCAGGGACCTCTAGGACCACAAAGGATTGGAGACAGGATTTGACCCTAAATCTTTAAAATTGCTCCAGTTTGGGAAGTGGTGCTGAGCTTATGAGGGCTTCAGCAGTTGCTAGTCAGGGTGGCAGGTGTCATGGAGTCCTTGGAAACAGCTTCATTTCTTTACAAACAAACCATCTTCTTAGCCATGATTTGCAACTAAAGAAGAATGAGCCTTGTCTTGGGTAGGGTTGTTTACCTAGTATATTATGTGCTTCCTCCAGCGCAAGGAATTTCCTCCACTTACAAGCCTATTGTAACTGGCTTTGGAAACAAGTGAAATTTGATCATGATGCCCTCCACAAAAAACTAATTTGCATGTACAGGAAATGGCCTGGCGCTCTATTATAATTTATAGTTGGACTCTGCCCAAGTTCCAGGTTGAATAACTTAAGCCTGATAATTTTATTTGCTGAATGAAAGCCAAGACCCACGGAGTCCAGAGAAACACCCAACTGTAACCAGCCATACAAATAACCATTTCCAATCAGCTCTCTGTTATGTTAGAAATCCTGACAAGAGCACAATCACCGCATGCAAGCCAACAGTCTCGTTTGAGCTTTGAACTTAAACTTATTGGCACAGAGGAGGAAGTCACAGTAGAGGCACGTGGTCAGTGAACGTTCGTGCCAAGCAGCCAGTTTTGTGCTTAAAGCTCTGGCTGATAGTTGCAGAAGCTTGTATTGTGCCAATTGGTGGTCCTACAGCATCCCCACTTAGGGTGACCAGATGTCCCAATTTTATAGGGAGAGTCCCAATTTTGGGGTCTGTGAGGGTCCACGGCCCTAGGGTCAGGTCTGCGTGGGCTATCCGTCACAGTTCGCAAAGCAGCCCTTCGGCGCAGGGCCACGTGGCCTAGCAGCCAGAGTCTATAGCGCCCCCTGTGGTGTAGGGTGGCATGGCCTAATGGCCAGAGTCTACAAAACAACCCTTTGGCACTAGGTAGCGTGGCCTAGTGGCCAGAGTCTATGGCGTTGGGGTTTGATAGCTCCAGTAGGGGGGCTCGGGCCCACCCGACTCCACTGAGCCACGACCCAGGGCCCTAACAGTGGCATAGCAGCTTGCCACTGACTCAGTGGGGGATCCTACCGAAACATGCTGAGTTTCCCCAGGTGACAGGTACCACTCTGCCACCCTCTCTGGGTCACTTCCTACCAGAGTCTGTGTTGGGGTTTCCCATGAGACATCGGATCCTCTGTGTTCGGCAGATCCAGTCATCTCCAGAGTCTTCTCCAGTCGCCGGGGTGCAGGCAGGCCGCGAACAGCTTCAGTGCCAGGCATAGTCAGAGGCTGTGGCTAACCCTCCACAGGCGCTTCCCAGGCAGGTCCTTCCCCTGCAACCTCCAGGCCAGAATGAGCGGGTCTCTCTCCCTTTATACTACTAGAGCACTTGGAGCATGCCCAGTCTTGCCAGGGAGGCGGGACTTCCGCTGTCAGTACCTGGGGCTTAACCCTGTCTGGGCTAGTGCGGGGTAAGCGGATCCTGTCACAGGGTCTTTTTATTATATAGGTTCCTATTGCCCCCCACCCCCGTCCTGAATTTTCACATTTGTGGTCTGGTCACCCTATCCCCACACTCACCTCCTTTAGGTGCTCAAGGCATTTTCCACAGCACATAAGTCCTTGTCAAGCCCCTGAGTACTGTGCACTCTGTCTGAGGGCAGGGCTAGGGCATGGTTAAGTGCCCATTGGCCCGCATACACACTGCAAGGACCCTTTGGGATAATTATGCCTAATGCACAACTACCTGAGGAGTCACAAGATGCTTCCTTGCGGTAGTCAATTACCAGGCCCTCTCCTCTGCCAGGGCTGCCCCACAAGTACATGAAGCAGGACATATGGTGTCTTGGCTCAACATTTCCCTAAGCACCATGCAGCCATGCTGGGCAAACGGGTAATAGAAAGCAGCAGTTTTACTACAAATGTCAGTGTAAAACATGTATGCCTTCTGGCTGGGTCAAGACTGAATTCACACTTACTGAGACTGACCATCTTTAGTTCTTCTTGTGGTGGTCAGCTCCATTGCCATGTGCAGCGTCATCGTTAACATCCTGCGCCTGACGCATCATCCATGCCGTGTATGTATTTTGGGACGCCAAGCGCCTTCCTAAAAGTCTCTCACCTTTTCCCCCCAAGAACTTTCTTGAGTGCACAGACCTCATTAGCATATAGTGGTGAGTGATTTGCATATGATGATGAGATTCAGGTAGGTGAGGATGTGCTGGGATGTGCATCTCAGTCATTTTCTTCTTCTCTTTGGATAGTTTTCCCTGCCTCACTGAGCGTTTCCAACAGTGCTGAAATCCTAGCACCACCATCATCCAAGCAACCTCCTCCAGGGGCTTCAGCGCCTTACAGTTCCTGTTGCATCCAGGGAAAAGCCTGTCTGGAGAGCCCCAGCCAGGGTGAGTAACTTACAACTGGTATTTTCAGAGACTGCTCCACCCACAAAGCGTGAAACCTTTGATAAATCCAGTGTGTCCAAAGCTAAGCACTCTGTTCCCCTGCTACGCACCCAGTCTCATCACCGTGAACATTCTAGGCTTGTATATATTTAATGTTTGTCCTTCCTGAGATTGGTGTGGGTTTTTGATGACCCAGACGATTTTGCCAAAGACTCCTTAATAACTGACCTGGTGGAGCTTTCTCCGGAGAGTAGGCTCCTTGGCCTGGTCCGATATGGGAAGGGAGAGAACTGAAAGCAGATGCAACCCCGTGGTGCCTCTTAATAGTGTGGCTTTTCCTCAGGGATATACTTATTACTGGTCTCTTCTGGGTCTTCTAGAGCTTCTCCCCTTTGTAATAGAGCTGTTGCAAATTAGTCATGTGACCGCCTTACATCTGGAAAGCCTTCCCCATCCCGTTTCACCAGCCACCATCCTATCCTTCGTCAAGTCCCTCTGAAAGACTCACTTCTTACATGACACCCATAAAAAGTAAGTGAATTAAAAATTAACCAACCAACCCGGTGATGTCCTCTGCAGAGTTTCCCAGTTTGCTTGGCCTTTTTTTGCCTCTATCTGTTTTTGAAGGCCAGCGTCTCCCTTGCCCTAGAGTTTGAGAGAAGGTACAAAGAACTTTCCTCCCCCACCTCTCCTTCCCTACCATGGGCTTTGCCTAGAAGTGGGACCATAACTGTCCCTTTCCCATAACAGCCTGCAGAGAGTGGAGCAGGCTGCTCCACCCTATGTGTTGCTTCATCCCTTTGTACTGCCTGGAACACTGAGATTGTGGACAATCGCCACCCTCCAGGAGCTGGTCCGGCCTGTGGATAAATGACACAACTAGCTTTAATTGATTTATCCAAGGCCATGGGTAGTCAAAATACAGCCATTGTTTGTTTTTTTAAAACTCTGAATGTTGTACTGAGAATTGCATTGGCCTAGTTTCATGCTCTGCTGACAAGGATAAGCAACCCACAATATTTACTTTCTGCGGTTTTATTTTGAAGACGGAAACCAGATTGAAATAGAATGGTAGTCCCTTGTAAACACAATTCTAGTAACTCAGACAGTAAGCGTGATTTTCCTCTGGCAATGTGAAGGGATTCAAACAATGTTGAGTTGAAAGTAGGAAGGCTAATGGGGGTTTCACAAATGCAGGGAAGAATATTTATTTAAAAATAAATGATAGTCTTTTTTTCTTGTCTGTTTCTCTTTCTAGCTCTCTTTCCTATCTGTTCCTCGTGCCTTTCCTTGTACCGACATTTCTCTTTCCTTTTGAATTCATCGAGAGATGATGGCAACAAGTCTCACTTTCTAGCCAGCCCAAGCCTCAAGAATTAGGATTGAGCCAGAACATCTCCCCCTGCAGGATAGTCGTACTGGCCTCATTGCAGCCCTGTCACAGCTCCATCCAAAATGCACAGAGGCATCATGTGTGAGGTCTAAATTGACTCTACGGTTACCCTCCAAAGAATCACAAGTATATCCTTAATAATGTTAGAAATATTTAGGCGAAGGCTTCAGTAGTACAGCAGTAACCTCCCCAGGAAAGCTGCATCTCATTCACTAAAGTGATTCCAAGAAAAGAGAGGGATTACTGAAAAGCTCCATATGGCAACTATGTCTTTTATCCTCTATCATTTAGTTATTTTTAAATGCTTATTTCTTCTGTAATTACCAGTTTCTCTTTCCTTATTTTTTTTCTTCCTTGTTAATATCTCCTTGTGGCAGGGCAATGACTCACCAGCTGGCACCTCCTGCTGGCTGTCTTGGGAATTAGCTCTTTCCAGCCCAGAGCGCCCTCTGCAGGCCGGTGTCTTGCCTGCTGCTGGCCCTCATGTCCCTCCCAGACCCCGGTGCCCCTCTACTTCAGGGTTCTGCCCCCAGCAGTACCCCACAATTTGGGTCTCCCTTCCCAGGGGAGCCCCCAACCCTGTATCCCCACCTTCCTTCAGTGGCTACTGCCAGTCACTGTCTAGTCCCCGCTCATTGGGGAAGGCTGCAGTCTATAAACCACTCAGCTGCCCCTGCCTATTCCTGGGCCGCCCCTCTGCAGCCCTAGTACCCTTTCGTGGGCCCTCACCTCAACCTGCAGCTTTGGGCTTAGCCAGGCTGGAGCTCCCTGGGTCCCTGGCCCTTCCCCAGCCCTGCTCCACCCTTCTCAGCTTTCCAGGCAGGCAGGTCCTTCTCTCTCAGAGAAGCTAGCGAGTGTGTCTGTCCCGTCTCTGGCCCTCAGCCCTCTTATAGGGCCAGCTGCTTTCCCCCTCAGCCTACCTTTTCCAGCTGCAGCCCTTTTCAGGGCCAGAGTGGGGTGACCCCACTGCTACATTCCTGTTTATCTTTGTCTCTCTTCCTTCCATCCACTGAGAAACAATGGCCGATCATCTCACTTCTACCAGTTCCACTCCTCACTAGCCACTGGGGCGAGCCATTCATTTCCCACTCTGGTGCTGACATACACAACGTGGAGGGAATCACAAACCTTTTACAGCATCCTCCCACCCAGCCGCTCAGCTGCACAAGGAGAGAGAATGAAACGTCACAAGCTTTCACAGCCTTAGTGCCAATTGCAGCTGGCACCACTAGATCCTATCATTGGCCTCCATCTGTTTAACGTTCCTCTTTTCCTCATGCTGGCGTGTTCTGCAGCCTCAGAAACCAATAGCCCACCTAAGAGTTTCCTCCACTTCCAAACTTGGTATTTGACTAAAACCTGTAGAAGCCATTTGGAGAGTGTCAAAGGCAATCTTCCCTCCTCCCCTTGTAGCAGCCCCAAGCCTCTCCTGGTGACTGAAGGTGCCACACACCTCAGACCAAGATGCTAGCGGCTGCACAAGGACCCGGGGAGCTTAACTTCTCCCTGTGAGTTGCTTAGGCCTGGTCTTTGCTGCAGTTAGGTCCAGGCAAGGAAGCTTACGCTGACCTAGTTGTGCTTGTTCCTACACTTAAATTTGGCTCCTGCTGACATAAGTGTCCCATCACACCACGTTAATAACACCACCTCGCTGAGCAGCATATAGCCACAGTCAAAGTACAGTGTGATGCAGTGTGAATGTAGACACTGCATAACTTATGTCAGTCTTAACTGTCTTGCAGCAGCTGCCCCAGACTGACTGCTCTGGTCACCATTGTGAACTCCCTGCCCTTTAAAGCCCCACCAATTTTTGAAATTCCCTTTCCTGATTGCCGGCTTGCTGAGCACATCTAGCAGCTCTCCAGTGCCCAGCCGACCATGCTGGCTACCCACTCTGCAAACGCACTCCTGCCTGGAGTGCACAGGAGGCCCTGGATCTCCTGGGCCTGTGGGGAGAGGAGGCTGTGCAGGCCCTGCTCTGAACCAGCTGGAGAAACATCGACATCTATGAGCACTTTGCTTGGGGGGCGCAGGAGAAGGGGTACGACATGCACCCCACACGGCTGGTATGTTCTATAATTAGATTTCACCAACCCAGTAACAGATGGGAACTCCTGGTTCACTATCAGTTTTACCATAGAATCACAGACAGACCCCTGAGGGTCTCCAGTGTACTTTGCCACCCAGACAAGCTGGACTTAGTGATAAAAGGTCACTTATACCAAAATTCACAAAATATTCAGGTTGCTTCCAGTCCCAAGAGACCAAACCCTTACCCCAGATCAACTGGTATCTTAGATCTCACACCAAAGACAACGCTTGTAGCCAATTCTGTAATAACTAACTGAAGGGTTATTAACTAAGGAAAAGAAATGAGTTATTTACACATTAAAGCAAGCAAGCATATAACACAAATGAGTTGCAATCTAAATCGTAAGAGTGACAGAGTTGTAGTGATCTGTGACTGCAAAATGTCTTTCTTTGGGACTAACCCATGCCAAAGAGCATGGGAATCTCTTTGCTTATTTTTAGGAATCCTTGTATCTCAGAGTCAAGACAGCATAAAAGAGATTCAATTTCTCCTTGGCAGGGATTTTTTATGCCTTCCTTTCCAGTGTTCAGAACTGATAAGATGAGTTCTTATGTCGGTCTCTTCTTCCTGGAGGGAGTTAGGAATGCAATCAACAACATCTCTGTCCTTTGATGTTACACACTATGTCAATTGCCTTCAACTGGCCATTCTTGTATGCAGGGCAAGCACTTTACCTTAATCAGAGCTTCTTTTTCTGTTTGCAGTAGTTACACAATTACAGAGGTTTACAATGCAAACACTCAAGATAAAACTTGATACCATGTGCGCTATGGAGATTATAAGTGAGATCAATACTTGCAGGATTCTACAAGCATCTTATAAAGTCTAAAACTAAACACATTCTTATCACCTATAATATCTATTCTGATGATGCTAACCCACAGGGAACAAAAGCTTGTTCCCAGCTATGCATTTGTAGGTGTTCAGTGAGGCCTGGGACCTTGACATGAGCTGGCATCTGGTCTGCCAGCATCACAAATGCGTGGCAAGAGCCCCTGTGGTGGATTTCCTGGGTCCAAATTGATTCCCAGCTGACCAGTAGCAATATGGTGCTTCAAGTTTCCACAGCGTGATCACCACATTTCTCCACTGTCAGAGCGGCTCTCATTTTGGTGAGGCACCGTTTGATCAGATCAGATTCTTTAAGCCAGTGTTTTGGCCGAAGGTACACCTATAAAGTCTGACAAAGACGTGTGCAGACTGCATGGTCAGATATGTGGGGAACCTCTCTGGGGAGTTCACCGGCCCAGAAGACAGCACCTTGCACTGAAAATGGTCTCTTCCAGACCAGTACTTCCTTGGTCTTTTCATTGTCAAGGTGTGGAATCAGGCACGGCAAAGATTAAGGGATGGGCAAAGGGCTCCCTTGGTTCTAGAGTGGATTCAAACTCTCTAAAACCCTTGAAACCATAAGGGAGGCTAGGATAGGGTGCTGAAAAAAAATGTAAATCCTGGGGAAAAAATTAAACCCCTTCTGTAGGTGGGTGAAAGAATTCTGCCTTACTAGGGACAGATGGTAGCCAACAGAATGACCCCATTCCTCCCCCTCAGGTTCCAAAAATATTAATATAGAGGGTTAGTAATAAATTACACAAGTGGGAAGCTCATGAGGACGATTCACCAGGGTTGCCTCCCCCACCAGGCAATAGAGCTTCAACTTCTCTTTTGTTACGCAAACTTGTTTATAACTTGTTATCTTTTCTTATACACGTTAATTAGCCTCTCGTGCCTATGTTAACTTCCCTCCCCGAGTCACTGCAGGTTTAGCGTTAGTCCAAACTGGTTCCTTCTAGCTTTTTAGTTACTTTATTTTGGTTTCACAAAGATGATGACTCTTCAGTTTCTTACACCCGCACAACATGAAACATGATTACTCAGCAATTTCTTACCCATACATAGGTCTACTTAGGCTTACACTGTTAAACGTTATCAGAAGAGACTCTTAACATCTACCGCAGGCTTCTGTCAGGCCTAACTATGCTTTCGATCCCAACACTGGGGCTTTAATATTTCGAGATTCACCATACAGTCGTGAGAATTGTAAATCCTGCAGTTATATTAGTTCCTATTAAAAATCAAACCTTTCTTTTGGGGTTGATTATCCAAATGTATTTATCTCCTGTTCAGATACTTTTAATCCAATGATATTACAGACTTTCAGAAACATTCATGAACTGTGAAAGCAGTCCAGCCTCATGGAGGTTGTACTGGATTAGGACTCCTTAAGACTTAGGTTCTATTCCCAATTTGGCCTCTTGGGTGACCTTGAATGAGTCACTTTTCCTCTCCATGTGATGAGTTTCCCCCACTTCTTTGGGGTGCTGACTGGGATACCCCTGGGCTCCCTTTACGCTGTATTGCTGAGCCAAGCCCCTCCCTCTGGCTTCAGACTGCACTTAAGCAGCCCACACACAGGTAGGGACACACCCCGCTGCAGCTTTACGCACAGATGCTGTGATCAGCTCTGCGTGGGAGGGCTCAGCTAAGGAACTGCCCAGTACTCAAGTGACCACCCCGCTCTGGAGTGCAAACCCAAAATTGTACCGTCTTGCACTTTGCACAGAGAATTGTCCAGCATAAGATCATGGAATTCACCCCCTTCCTCAATGTGGAGAGAGACATGCAACAGCTTTTGGCATCCCCCTTCCCCACAGTTATGAATTCCACACACTGGGTTTTAGCCAAAACAAAAAGAAGATTATTAACTACAAAAGATGGATTTTTAGTGATTATAAGGGATAGCAAACAGATCAAAGCAAATTACCCAGTCAGTAAAACAAAATGCAATCTAAGATTAATGTACTAAAGAAATTGGTTACAAGTACCAAATTCTCACCCTGAATGGTGTTTTAGGCAGAGTGCAGAGACTTGCTTGTGGCTTAAAACTTCAGATAATCCATGCACAGGCTAGACAATCTTCTAGCCTGGGTTCAGCCCTTCCACCCCACCCTGCCCAGTGTCTTTGTTTCTCAGGTGTTTCCAGCAGCCTTCTTTCTTGGGTTGGGAGTTAGTGAAGAACGAACCATGATGATGTCACTCCCTTGACAAATAGTTTTTGCATATGGAGGAAATCCTTTGTCTCCCAGTGTGATTCCCACCCTCAGTCAGTGGGAAAGACACAAAAATGATACATGCATACAGATAGGAGAATCATAATCATAACCTTCTCAACGATACCTCACATGGTCTATCTGGTACAAAATACATCATAGTGGTGCCATAATCATAACAATATTTCTACGAAGAATATGGGGGTGTAGTGTCACACTCAGTAACTCACTCTCCCCATATGTAAAACGAAGGTAGCGATGTTTATCTGCTTTGAGATCTACTGATGAAAAGCACTAGCAAAAGCTAGGGATTATCAATGGAGCTATGAGAATTTGCTTCAGCTAAAGATCTAAATCCCAGACCTTTATAGTCCTGTGTACCTTTATACTTGAATTCATAAATTGTACAGACAGATTCCCCCAAAACATCAAAAAGTCCTACTGGGTTTGGCTATCTGGTTCTTCCCTGCAGGAGCTGTGACCCGTGGTGAATAGAAAGATTCCAAGCAGCCTTCTTAAATTTAATCTTAACAGTAGGAACACAGCATAACAAGAGAAAAGGATTTTTTTTTAAATAATGAACAGTCTTTATGCAGATCTGAGCTGGGGACTTAGGCAAGCCTATCTTACCCCAGACTCTGGAGTCATTTGACCCCTCCTTAAGAGAGTACCTGTGTCATTATACCCTCCTGAGGCTTTTGATCCTTCCCTCACCTCCTCACAGGGACGATCTCTCCTGGTGAGACTGTCTCCAACCCACGCCCAACAGGATGACTAAGCCAAGGCTCAATGTGAATGGCTCTGAGATGTCCTACAGGTTTTTACAGAGAGGGATATATCAGGATTCATTCATATTCCTAGTTTCCAAGGCTAGAAGGGATTACTCTGATCATCCAGCCTGACCTCCTGTATGACACAACCTGTAGAACTTCCCCCAAATAATTCCTGGAACATATCTAGAGGATTCATCTCGCCCTTCCTGGGTGCATTTTCTGACAAACCCACTAGTGAATTAACACAATAGCTGCCCACAGTAAACAACACATTGATGTGGTATTCATAAATGATTACAGGCAGCTCCAAATCTGTCCCAGCGCCTTTAGTTATTAATTATTATTATTGGTATTACAGTAGCAGCCGCAATCAGGACCGCACAGTGCACTGTACAAACACATAGTAAGGCAGTCCCTGGTCCAAAGAGCTCACAATCTACATAGACAAGATACCAGTCTATCCACGTGAGTCACCAGACAGGAACATGGTCTAAGGTCCTAACTAGCTAGCCATTGTTCAGCAGCCCCGATCTAGTGGGACAAACTGCTAGAGATGAGCTGGTGGCTCCGTTTCTGTCCCAAACCACCCTCTAGCCCAGAGGAGACAATAGGTGGACCACGGGCCAAATCCAGGCCACAAGATGCTTTTGAACAGATCTTGAAATCTTTTTATTTACTTATCATAATTGTTATTATTTTGGATTATGTTCTCTGGAGTCTGGACTTTGACTATACCTTGACCAAGTAATTTGGACGTTGACAAAAAATAAATTGATTACCCCGATCAGGTCAGTTTGACACAATTTGTTCTTGAGAAATCCATGCTGATGTTTGGATTTGGCACATTACAGAAATAGGGGTAAGCTGCCAACCAAACTCTGGGCATGTCTACACTTACCTCTGAAGCGATCGATCCAGAAGGGGTCGATTTATCGCGTCTAGTGAAGACGCAATAAATCGACCCCCAAGTGCTCGCCAGTTGACTCCAGTACTCCACCGGAGCAAGAAATGCAGGCGGAGTCGACAGGGGAGCATCAGCAGTTGATCAACCACAGTGAAGACACCACGGTAAGTAGATCTAAGTACGTCAACTTCAGCTACATTATTCATGTAGCTGAAGTTGCGTAACTTTGATCGATCCCCCCGCAGCGTAGAACAGGCCTCAGATCTGGATGGGGAGAAAGAATGGGAGTTGGATCAGGCCAATGTGAACTTCATGTCATTTAAATGACAACGGCTAGTAGTTGCAGTTGTTCTCAAAGAATATTCACCTAACCTAAAAGCAAACCTTACCGAAACAAGCGTGGTTATTATGAGCACATTAAAGAGTAGATTCTATCCATGATAAATCCAACGCAGAGATTGCAGAAATACCACCCACTTCTTATCCTTGCCTCCCACTCAATACGCAGCAGTCACACCCATCTGTTTCCTGCACACACATCAGGTGCTAAAATTAAAATGTCCCTTTTCTCATCTGCTTGGAAAACGTGGCTCTGAGGCAATTGAACACCTTGATTGACTCAAACTTGTTTGCGAAAACCAGGTGCAACTCACTGAAGTTCAGCCAGTCATGCTGGTCTTTTCCTTTTGCTTCTTATTCCTTGAAGCCTTCTTTCCAAAATTGCTCACTGTTGTCCTGCTAGTTGGCTAGTCATACTATGTAAGTGCCTTTTCTAACCCAGGTTGGAAATTCAATTTTTCCCATAGCTTCTCTGAGTAAAAGCATCAGCCTTCAGGGAAGTTATGTCCCAGAATGCCTTCTGTGACTGACTGATCTTCATTAATTAAACTTTTGCATAGTCCTGCTTTGTTTAACTTCACAGGCTTTTTTCTTACATAGACTATGAACACAGTATTATTCTCCAGATAATCCATTGCCTTCCTGAAATGGGACAGTCTCTGTGGCTTTTCAGTCCTTAACCTTTCCTGAGACTGGCAATAAAGATTTCTGTTACTGCCCAACATGCAAATGGTTTTTGTGATGGATGCCTGCCCACTGGGAAAAAGTTTGAGACCACTAAACAGTCAGTCAATGGTGTAACAATGGCTGCCAAGGATCTCATGCCGTTTCCCTGGTGAGCAATTCCTGCTTCCAGGGGCGGGAGAACTCTGAGCTGCAATCCTGCTCCATCAGACAGCCATGCTGCATGGAGCAAGGATCCTCCCATCTCCTGTAACAGGCTCTCCCCCACCACGTACCCTTCTTCCCAAGATGGCGCTTGGGATTCCATTGGCTGAGCCTGACTCTCCCGCTTCCCGCAAAAGGAAGTTCACATTGCTGTGTTTCTTTCCTGTGCGGTGCTAAACAGCCAGAAAGTTGAAGGCCAGAAGAGACCAACAGATCATCCAGTCTGACTTCCTGCAGATCACAGGCCACCAGCACCATCCAGCCCCCGCACGCTAAACCTAGCCATCAAAATTAGACCGACATATTACAGTCTGCAGCAGACTCGATATGTACCTCAGCAAGAGAATGGAAGAGGCCAAGCTCCGCCAGTGCCTCAGGCCCCCACAATGGCAGGGAAATAATTAAGTGAGATATACCCAGATAATCCTGGCAATTATGGGCTAGTTACCTGACAGTGCTTCCTTTTCGATCACACAAAAGGGCTTTTCCGCAGGGAACAGCTTTTGCCTTAAGATACAACGTTAAAGCGCTGCCACCGCCACACTTTAATGAGGCTTGTGTGGTCGCGTCAGAGAGCTCTCCCAGTGCGTTAAAAAACAAACGCTCCCACGAGGGGAGTAGCTTCCAGCGCTAGTGCTCTGTCTACACTGACGCTTTACAGCGCTGAAACTTGCTGCGCTCGGGGGGGGGTGTTTTTTCACACCCCTGAGTGAGACAGTTGCAGCGCTGTAAAGTGCCAGTGTAGACAAGCCCTTAGATACAGGACTGGGTGTTTTTTGCTATTCACCTCTCATGGAAGTACCGACCCCAGGCCTATCTCAGTGGCCTCTGTCTGCAAAGTAAACTCTTGAAAAATCTGGATGAAGAGGACAGGCTCTGACTTCTGTGTGTGTTGAACTAGGTGAAAAAAACAAACAAACATTCACTATGTGCATCTATGGTCTTAAAAGTGATAAGGCATAATACGTGATTCATGTACACTTGTCATCAGTTGTTTGTCTTGGCTGGGAGGATGATAAGGCTCTGGCTGTTACATTTGCTTTCCTGTCACTCCAGTGTTGTTACAGACTGAGTTTTTCAGCTGATCTCTCAGTGTTTATAAATAACACTGTTGCGCTTTTCCCCACAAGTCAGAGTTCATTTCTTCCTAAGGGAAGGGCAGTGCGACCAATTAAAATCCATGACAGATTTCCTTCCCAGCAGGCCTCCAAAATCAAGTTCTTCAAGTTACACTGAGAAACATTTCCTGTATATTCCACCCTCAGAATGCCCCTGAGTTTGAGGCTTGAGAAGGGTGCACAGAATAATATTGCTGTCGAATGTCATGAGTGCCGTGCGGCCACCTAAATATAAACTAAATATCTATCGGATCCTTTTGAGCTATCCTGGTCCCCTATCCCCGAATTCAAGTACTTCTCCTGGGACTTCAACAACTCATTTTCCAAAAACAGTCCTGAGTCGGAAATACCTTCCTAGACCTTTCAAATCTTCTGTATAGGCAGAGTGGCCACCAGTCCTCCTGCTCAGACATTTTTCGGGGGGAGGTCAGGTGTCCCAGTCCCACTGATCTTCAGGTAACCTCATGGGTGGTGGGTGAAGCTTCCCCTGGGGGAGGTGAGCTCCTTGTCCTGCCTCTTCCACCCAAAGCCCCGCCCACACTTCACATCTGCTCTGCCCCAGGCCCTGCCCCCCCCACTGACTCACCACTCACCTCTTCACCCCCCCATATCCACCCCTCTGCTCACCTCCTTCCCCCACCTGCCACTGCCCACCTGCTACTCACCTCCTCATTCCCCCACCAGACCCTTACCCTGCCCGCCACGAGACACCCCCCCACCTGCTGTGCAGCTGGCTCGCCACTCACCTCCTCACCCTGCTGCTGCCCCCATCCTGCCTGTGACACCCTCTCCCCTTTTCACCTTAAAGCACTGATAACATTCCCCAAGGGAACTTGGCAGGTGGAGCTCAGTTGCCAGATAGATTCTCCTCTGCATGGCAGGGAGTTCGGGGTATGCTGCACAGAGACAGATGAAAAGCCAGGCTCCCTGCACCATCCTGGTGCCGGATCTCTCCTTTTGAAAAGGTGCTTGTCAGTGACAGCCTGCGTTCGGGCACCTTCTTTCCACAGAATTCCCGGCCAGCTCGTTTACTTAAACTGGGTTTGGAGAAAACAACTAGGTCAAGAAATAAACTCACTGGCTATGTCAGCTCCTCCTTGAGCCAGGTTAGCAGTTACTTCTGCTGGGTACAGAGAATAACCAACGGGTCATTTGGAAACTGCTTTTAACCCCAATAACACATTTTCCGACAATAGAAAAGCCAGCGAATGTGGCCAAAGGCTTCCTGTCCAATGGCTTTATTACCATTGAAAGGCTCTTTAACAGTTGCAGTGATCTCTGCTGTTAGGTCTCTGGGAGGTTTTTTCACCGTGTAAAGTTACTCAGGGATCCCCTCTGCTCACTTCCTCCCTCCCCTACATCTGCCACTGACTCCCCCCTGGCATTCACACACACACACCCAGTGCCCCAGGGGGATGGGGGGGGGGACGAGGAGAGATGCCATCGGCAGCTGCAGGGACCTCTGAAGGGGGAAAGGGAGGGGGTGGAGGAGAGGAAAGGAGGAAGACTCCAGGCAGCAGCAGCAAGCCCTGGGAGCCTCAGGGAAGGGTCAGAGCAGGGAGGGGAAGAAGTGGAGGGACACCGTGGTCCAGGTAAGGAACGGTGTCCCTAGCCTCTGTTTGTCAGAGGGTGGAGCTGGACGGCAGGAGAGAGATCACTTGATCATTGCCTGTTAGGTTCACTCCCTCTGGGGCACTTGGCACTGGCCACTGTCAGCAGACAGGATACTGGGCTGGATGGACCTTTGGTCTGACCCAGAACAGCCGTTCTTATGTTCTTAGGTGTCGGGTGTCAGGGACGGCTGTGCTAGAGGAGGCAATGCCTTCCTTTGCCTATTATACTGAAGGGGGGTAACTACAGGGCAATCAGGTTCAGCTGAAAAGGGGTTACCAGAGTATCAATGAGAATCAGCTGAGAGGGAGCTGCCTGAGGTTAATTAGAATCAGCTGATTCCAGCTAAGGGCTGCCTGAGACCTTTTTAAACCCTCCCCTGGGGGGAAGAAGGGCAGAGAGGAGAGAGAGAAGGAGCTCTGCTGCCAGTAGGTGAGGAGCAGCAAGACAGCGAGCCTCGCCAGGTGGAGAGGCTGCATTCCCTCCCATAAGGGAGAAAAACCAGCTAAAAAGACTGGCGGAGAGAAGGAACGGACTTCCCCTGTGCCACCAAGAGGGACTATTTTACCCAAGCCTGTCTCGCCAGGGCTAAAAGCAGCAGAGGCTGGGGAGACCGAGAAGGTGCCTTGCCACACATTATTTCATACCGGCCCACCCAATGTGGGGGCACAGTTCAATTTCTTGATACATTCCGGTTATTCTTAAAATTAAAAAGTTTCTATGAGCTTAGAGGAAATGAAATTCTTTATTTGCTTATATATGGCATGAAGAAATATAGAGTTACAGATCCTAGCGTGCAAATTTATCATCATATATGATTGGGATAAATCTTGCGTTTAAATTGTGCATCAAAGTTGTGAAATGGACAACAAATGCAATGAGAAATAAGCATGGGTGGTGGGTGAACCACTGGTTGTGGGAGGCTAGCGCCTGGCTGGCCCCAGCCCTGCACACAAGGACCCTCCCCCGCTGAAGCCCCCCCCCGTCCTTGCGGCCACAAGATCTACCCCCCCCACTCCCAAGTACAGGGAGGGCAGCCCTACTGCCTCCATCACCCCCCCCCCAATCCTGGGGGGCACCGTCCCAGCCTCCTGAAGTCCCATCCGCCCTAGCCCCAGCCCCAGCCTGCTTCCCTGAAGAGGAGCAGCCTGCCTGGGTTGGGGCCAAGGGGAAGGGGAAGCAGGAGGGGGCTTTGGGGAAGAGCGTGGGCAGGGCCATGCCAGGCTGTTTAGTTTAGTTACCATTTATTGAATAATCCACTAAAGGACACTCCTCAGATCAAAGTACTCAACCTCCTTTTAACTACTACACTGGGCAAAGGTAGAAGTACAGCTGACTCGATGAGACCCTGCGGAATATATGACAATATGCCACTATAGCTCAAATACTACAGGATAATACTGTAACATTTTTATAACCTGAAATACACATGCATCTTCTGTCCACAAAGCAAGCAGAGACAATAAAGGTCTTTTCCCGCTATTTACATGCGTTTACTGCAATATACTGTGCACTGTTATGGGACGTACCTAACAAGTATGTGATGGTATACTGTATTTGAGAAACCCCATGCAAATGAAGACTGTATCATGATGCATACACACAGGGGAGCAGAGTTTGGGTGATGGCTGCATCAGCCTGGCTACAATCTTTTGACCTCTGTATTTATTATTCTTCGTGATTAATACTCAAGCATAAGCAGCACCCAGATCCATGCATTGCAGCAAAAGTTCTGTTAGCATTTTTATGGCAACCACTCTGGGTTTTTTTTTTCTGACTTTAGTAAATCTGGTTTCCAGATGCAGTTGCCTGAAACTTGGCTCCAAGATTGTCAGTCCAGATGGGGATCTCTAGCAAACAAACTATTACATAAAGAGATTCAGCTTTTTTATTTAGAGATTGCCAAAGAAAACAGTTCTTGGGGATTCAGATGGTTCTTGAAGAGCTCTGGGTGATTGTGACCCGAGACATCCCTATGTTCACACCCTACTGCAATCATATTTGTACAAAATATGTCTGTGATGATTGTGACACTTCACCCCATATTCTTCACAGTGATATTATGATATGATTATGGCATAATTATGATGCATTTTGTACAAGACGGGACATGAGAGGTGTCATTGGAAAAGTTATGATTTGCTGAATATGATTATCCTATGTGTATGCATGTGTCGTTTTTGTATCTAAAGTTAGGAATATTGACTATGTATCTGTATTTCAAACGTGCTTACTCTGGGTGACACCCACAACTAGCCTTTCCAGTAAAACAATGAGGAAGCCAGACAGTGCTGATGGCCCATCAGCAAAGACAATGGACCTTGGAAGTACTTAACCTTCCTATGAACATTCCAGACAGCATGTAAGTAATGGCTGCTATGACTCAGCAAGGTATGCAAGGGCATGTAACCAGGCCACATGACTCTGGACTCCATCTTGGGATGTCTGTTTTTCCACAAACTGAGTTTGGGACAAAGGGTTCCCACCCTATGTTAAAGCTGTATAAAGGCAGGGAGTGACATCATCTGTTGTTCTTCGTTCCCCACACGAGAAAACTCCTGAAAACACCTAAGTTCGGGAGACCGAACTGGGGGGAAGTGCTAGACCCAGGCTAAAGGGATTTCTAGCCTGTTTATGAAAACCTGGGGAAGCCCAAGCTACAAAGCAAAGCCTGCTTGTACCATCACTTAGGGTGAGAAACTACTAATGTATATCTAATCTATGTAGTACGTTAAGCTTAGTTTGTGTTTTTGTTTATTTGCTAGGTAATCTGCTTTGAGCTGTTTGCTATCCCTTATAATCACTGAACATCTATTTTTCTGTAGTTAATAAACTTATTTAATGTTTTAATTTAAACCCAATGTGCCTTTAAGTGAAGTGCCAGGGGCAAATCTCAGCTTGGTTTAACACAGGCTTGTTGCATTTCTTCTCCACATTGAGGGGGAGGCGAACTGGATAATAAATTCCTACTGGTTGGGGTTTGGGCCAGGGCAGGATGGTACAGCTCTGGGGTCCTAGGCTGGGAAATTGATGTTATTTTGGCTGTAGCCTCTCTATTGTTGGTTTATGCAGTGGCTGGTAACTGCATAACTGTAACTGCAGCTGGGTGTGTTTATCTGTGTGAATGCTGGAGGAAGTGAAGAACCAGGAATGGGTCTGCAGTTGTCACAGCAGCACAGTGTGAGTGGGAGCCCAGGCTGGTGGATCAGAGGGCTCAGTGGTACCCCACTTCCAGGTGGTACCCCGGAGGGAAAGCCATCACTATGGTGGTACCCTGGAGGGAAAGCCATCACTATGGTGGTACCCCACAGGGAAAGCCATCACTATGGTGGTACCCCGGAGGGAAAGCCATCACTTCTCTCACGGTGGACGTTGCCTAGGGGGGTGAGGGGAGGTTGGTAGGGGAGCCCGGGCCCTCCCATTCCACCAGACCCCAGCCCAGGGTCCTGGGAGGGCTATCAGAGGTCTGACAGCCAGGGACACCCTAAGCCTGCCCTTCCTGGGCCTCTTCCTACCACCCCACAATTGCTCTAAGCTCGCTGTCCGCGATGAGATGTGCAGGGGGTCAGCTCGCCGCTCAGCACCTCCTTGTGGCGGTGTCGTAGCTCCCTCTCTCTTGTGACTTAGGCATCAGGTTGTTTTCTGAAAAATGTGAAGGGACCATTATTCCACGGCCTCGTGAGGATGTGCAAGAGATTTGAATCCTGCGTTACTGACCCCGGCCAGTCCTCTAGCCCACACAGCTGCTTGGTGCTTTGTGCTCTCTCTCCTGTTGGAAGGAATTTGCATATGAGGCAAGGAGCTTTTGTTCCATTTCAGAATTTTTTGTTGTCCATTCAGGGAGCAGAACAGTATCATGTGAGGTAGGGGTGGGGTGACCAGATAGCAACTGTGAAAAAACAGGACAGGTGTGTGTGTGTGTGGGGGGGGGGTAATAGATGCCTATATGAGAAAAAGTCCCCAAAAAACAGGACTGTCCCTTTAAAAACAGGACATCTGGTCACCCTAGGTAGGGGCTCAGTCACACAACAGAAATGCTGAACAGTGACCAGCTTGCAAAGAATTTCAGAAACCTCCCAAATTCTGAGTTACACATTCAAATTATCCGTTTGACATTTACAAAGAATAAATATAGTCAAAGAAATCTGGATTGGTCCATGAATTAGTAACCACTGATCTGAGCAGGCCTGCTCCCAACCATAAGACTCTCCTCCCCCTCCCCAACATGGACATTCAAAATGCCAAAGAAAATGTAATAATTGACTCACTGCCTTTCTACTTAAGAGATAACATTTATCCATTGAGTGAATTCAGGTTCCTAAAGTCTGGGGAATTTCCATGTACTCTAAGCTCCTGTTAGAGGTGCAGTACTCAGTACTTTGGATTTAATCTTGACCTACTTAGGGATTAGCCCTGGCACCATTCCTATACTGCTGCTATCTCTTTTTGTTTTTCCTCTCTCGTCTTTCTCTGTGGTGCTTCCTCTCTGTTAACAAGGGGCCCGATTCTGTTACCAATGGGTCATCCTGAGCAAGGTTTGCAGAGCAGGAGCTAACAAACCTGCCTGCGTACGTCACAGCAGCACTGAATGCTGTAACACGGCAGCCTTCTGGATAAGACCAAGGACCTGATAATGCATTTCGGTTTGGGTTAAATACCGAATACAGGACAGAGCCATAAATGTATTAGTTTAATATATTATGAATTATATTACAGGAATACCTAGTGGCCCCAACCCAGGCTGTGGCTCCATTGTGCTAAAAGCTGAGCAAATACATCTTAAGAGGCAGTCCCTGCCCCAAAGAGATAACAATCTCAATAGATAAAGCAAATAAAGAAGAAACAGAGGCGCGGTGATTTTGCCCAAAGACAGAAAGGAGATCACTGAGAAGACCAGGAATAGGTTCCCCAATTCCCAGTCCTACGCACTAGACCCCAGATCTGTCTTTGCTTCGCCGTAGGGGTGCTGCCTTTCTCAGAGAGCTCTGTCCTGCCTTTGCAGATGTATGGATTCCAGGACTTCCATCACTCATGAACTCAACCACTCTCCCATCTCCATTCTTATTTCCTAGTGAAACTGTTTCACGCTCATTAAAGGAGAAACACACTGATGCTGATTCTGGGGTGAAAGGGAAGAGGGGGGAATAAAGGGCAAACAAACCCGGATCTATTTTAGAAGACAAGTGCTGTGCTGATTTGCTGAATGATCTGTGTTCGTGATTTTCCATTGCAATGATAATGTGCCCAAAAGCCAGAGAGAGGAACCCTTGAATTCCTCTGTGCTCCCTTTCTGAGTACGCTCGTTGGACAGGGACAGAAAGCAGGGAAATTGTATCGGGTAGTGTACAGGGCTTAACGTATCTCAATGCACTTCATCTGACACACCCTAATGATGGACATCTATGAATTTACAAGTTTGTAGGCTGGATCCGCTTTTTAAAAAACACTTCTAATGCCACTTCCTCCCTGAAGGGACCGGCAAAGTGCTTTTTAATACTGGAGAGAAGCAGAGTGGATACCATTCAGTCAGCCAATCAGGCTGCAGTGCTTGATTAGAGAAGCGGTGTCTACACTGCATAGTAAACATGTGTCTGTGCACCCAGACCTATGAACCCGCAATTTCCAGGCTCACCTTTGGTCGTCTACGCCGCATTGCCACACGTGCCTTGTATCTGCCCTTGACCCAGACTAGCGTGTCCATACTGTGATATGCAGACATGTGTCTTGTCTTGTGATTTCTGGGGACAGATCCCAAGGTCCTTAGCACCCTTGGTAGCTGCAGCTGCTCTAGGGCTTAGGTCATGGTGTATTGTGGGACAACTTGTCTGTCCATCCCACAGCACTTGCCTGGAAGTGCTCCTAGCCCGCCAACACATCCAGCTGAGCCACTTTGGGATCTGCATATTCCCGGCAACCAGTGTCAGCAACACCGATCCAGCACAGCTGGACGATCTTTTCCTGCTTGTGGTTTCACTGCTATTTCAGGATTCAGGCACTACATCTGTGAGACGCTGTCGGACATTTCAGTGGTCGTCTTTGGCCTTTCAAAGGCTGCTCTGAGGGGATACCGCCATGGCATCCACCACCCAGCTGATGCCTGCTGCCACCATCGCAGATTCCCCATATGTAGACTGGCACTTCTGGAGCTGGGCTTCTAGCACAGACTGATGAGGCCACATTAGTCTGCGGACCTGGGATGCCCAGCAGTGGTGCCAGAGCTTACACATGAAGAAGCAGACATTCCTGACCCTATACGAGCAGCTTGCCCGCACCAAAAAGCAAACAGGCAAACTGTCTACACTGGCACAGGTGGTCTCACTGGTAGTGGAACTGGATGAATTGTTCAGTGCATGGCTCATGGACCAGCCAAGCCCAGAATAGTGTCCAATGACTGCATAGGTTGCAGGACATGATAGCTTGGTGGGGACTCAATGAACACCCCAGATGGATCTTGGCTGGGTACTGAAGCTGCAGCTGGGAGTGGAGCTGGTTCTGGGGCCTGTAGCCTGGTGACCACAGGGACAAACAACCTCTCAAAAAAGGTCCTTCTGCTGCACTCTGTCCCCTCCCTCAGCCTCCAGCCAATTAAACCCTTTGATTCCACCTAACTGAACCTCATCTAAACTCATCCCTGTAGAAGTCTGAAAGGAAATTTCCACTCTTTGTCAAGGCACCACTGTGCATAATGAACAGAGTTCATTAGAGGGAACTTTTCCCTTCCTCTGAAGCACGCGTCATCAGTTGTTGGCAGAGACAGGTTGCCACACTAGATGGGCTGATGGTCCAATGCAAATGAACCTTCACTACATTCCAGAGAGTGATCTCATGCTCGATTTACAGTAACTACCTTACCATCTCCAAAAATGGTAACTTCATTTTCTTATATGTATGAGTCAAAGTAAAGGCGTGCTTCCATGAGGCAACTCGGCTGTTCCTCCCTATAGCAAACCACACTCAATGACATGAACATTGTCAAAGGACAAGGGCCAAAGCGACTAAGAATTCCTAGAGTTTCTAGGATTTGGGGGATTCCAATGCCCTTTTGGTTTCGTGTTCCATTGCCACTGGTTTCTCAAGGAGTGTCATTGTTCAGAGCAGAGACAGTAACTATCCGGAACAGTTTCTCAAGGCATAGTCAGCTCCACTGGATTGGAGTTCCTACAGGGAATTGGCTCACGTGTTTATGTCCAATATTCCACTCTTCCCCAAAGTTCTCCTGTAATAGCCCAGAGTAATCAGGAAGTTCAGTTGTGATAGTTTAGTACCTCATATGAAGTGCTGAGCACCTCTCAGGATCCAGCAGTACATGAGCCACAGTGTAGACACAGGTTCAAAGCAATTACATGCAGTCACTTATTCAAAGATGCTATTTGTGTCACAGTTTCTCCTGTCAAGCCTACGCCACAGAATGAAAGACGTGTCACTGCAATCACTAACCTGTCTACCTCTGACACACAAACTGCCACTCTTTCCCCAACCTCCACATAGCTAGAACTCTTGCCTAAGCTCTCGTCTCAATTACTGCAATATTCTTCTTTCTGGCCTTGACAAATGCAATCTTCTCCCCACTCCTATCCATTCAGAATGCTGCTGCAGTGGTTGTTTTCCTAGCCCGTCGTTTTGATCTTGTCACTCTTCTCTTTGAATCCCTCCGTTGGATCTCTCTTCTCCGTCCCATCAAAAATAAGCAGCTTGTATTCACTTTCAGGGCTGTTCAAAACCAATCCCCTCCCTACCTCTCATTTGCTATTGAGCTCTCAAAGGTTGCCTTGGATCAGCCCATGAAGCCCGCCGCCATCACCCACTGGTCAGCCCCTTCCTGCTGTCTCCCATGCTGCCCCCCACGCTTGGGAGGTGCACCCCATCCATATCTGCAAATCCGCTTCATTATCCACCTTCAAATCCCTCCTCAAAACTCTTCTTTGCCATGAAGCCTACAAAACAAAACAAAACTTGACAAGAAGTGAAGCGGCTGCGGTGCTGAGACCACAAGCGTTGCATCGGTTACTTGTACACCCCACCAGTCTGTCACCTTCTGTTGCCACTTGTCTTATACTTCAGATGTAGGCTCCTTGGGGCAGCGACTGGCTTTTTGTTCTGTGTTCGTACAGCCCCTAGCACAAATGGGATCCTGGTCCATGACCGGGTCTCCTATGCAGCACAGTAATACAAATACATGACAACACAGTTGAAACTCTGACCCATGGCAGCCTGCACAGTGAGGGCCTCTCAGCAGCTTCGTGATGGAGACAGGCACCGCTACCACGGATGTTTGAAGCTTATGCAGCACAAACACAATCACCAACCTCTCCCCCTCCCCGGGGGCTGAGTTTATGACTGTCCAGCCTGGCTGCGACATGTGGGGTCGCTGCTGTAGCTCTAGTAGGGAGGAGTGAGAGGGTTAAGCCGCACAGAGACTCGGGCAGGGTGGAGGGGAATTGCTCATTTAAATGAATTCCTCCCAAGCCAAGCAACTCTACACCACCTGCCTGCAAAATGGATACGAATTCCCTCCTCCCCTTTACCCATCATGCCCAAATACAGCCAGTCAGCCCTCCATGGAGCCTGTGTGTGCAGCCATTGGAGGTTGTTATACCCCTAAGCAGCCACAGAAAGCAGGGTTAGGATTTGGCAAAATCCCATTAACTACCTTTGCGAAGAAAAGAACACCACTAGAAACGGAAAGGTGTAAGATGAGGGTGTCCAAAGGAATTTTAGTAGTAGCCTTTGCTAAGGAAACGCTAGAGCAATGTTAGCATAAGGTTTGTGCTGGTATTAGAAGCACTTGGGTGTGCTCTGCTTTGCATGTTTGCTCAGACTGTCATTCACACTCCAAGCAGTGATGTTATTTGGGGTTTCTGCTAAATCCCTGCTCCAAAGGGCAGTCATAACCTCTAGGATTTCCCATGTGTTGAAAATCTAGGAAGATATGAGGAAACTGCCAGAAATTTCAAGGGAAATTTCAAAACTCACCACCATTTACAATAGCCCAGACATTAGCCTTAACTTCACAAAAGAGATAAGAGAAAAAGAGCCACAAAAATCTTTGTAATGTGTGAGAAAGTAGTTGACAAAATTGAGCCAAGATCCTTCGCAATATACGTTAGACAGATGGGAAATTTGTATTTTCTTACAATTAAGGTGTTATTTACAAAATAATAAGAGTTTGAGACAGATCAAACTAGATTTGTCCCCAGTATGTAAGGGAATTGCAAAATAATCAGATTTCTGGTTAACAATACAACAAATAGTCACGTTGCATGTGCTTTCTCTTGCAGAATTGCAGAGCAACATTGACGTTAGGTTGGGAAAAGGAAAAGAACCAACAAATCTCTCCAACTGAGTGGAATGAGACAATGCCGGCTCTTTGGGTCAGGGACTGGCTTCTTGCTGTGTGTTTGTATGACGCTTAGTGAAATGGGGTCCTGATCCATGATGAGGGCTCATAGGTGGTAGGTGCTGCCACAGTACAGATCAATATCATAAAATAATACTAGCCATTCGGAGCAGTACTAACTCGCCTTCGTGGAGAGAATACCAGTGGGCAACAGTGATTGGATATTTTCATAGGCAAAACTAAACAGACACAAAATTCACATCAAAGTGGTAGAGGGGATTCCTGGCTATCAGGAATCATCTCTGTATCTTCTGGGACCATCCCAAATTGAAAGCGTTTTCATCTGATTTTAGAAAACTGCCATAAGAGTTATTTCAGGGATATTTCCCTCAAACTCTTATTACTAAGCTGTTAGGAAAGTGTCCTGATTTGGTGAAATTAAAGAACAGAGATACCTCTTTAGTGGTCCTATGACTGCAGCCAATAAATGTATATCACTATGGATGAAAAAACATATCACCTGTAGACACATGGTTGATCAAAATAAAAGAATGAAGTCAAATGGAACGACTCACTGCCTGTAAGCGATTAACAGCTGAACAATTTGAAGTACTTAATTACCTAACCAGGGGGCTGATGAGCTAAGGAGCTAATAATCCCATTACCCGAGAGGATAGGTCAAAAGGAAGGAAGTGCAATGGGGAAGCCAGCAGAGCCCAGAGGAAGTAAGATCTCAGGGTGATGAGATCTTCCCCTCTTCCTTGAGGGAGCACTCAGGACAAGGGAAAACTGTATAGTTGCTGCACAGGATTGTGATGGTGGTTCGGTGGAGGTAATTAAATAAAGCTCATGGAGGTGCTAACAAACAGAATGCGTCCAAGGTTGTTTGAGTGGGATCTCAGGACAGGAGTGGAGCCTGAGCTGTTACGCTAGGGCTCCTAGGTGCTCTGGCAATACAATTAATAAAAAAAAGTGGTAGACCTGACGAAAAGCAGGGCACTGGTCCACCGGGTTGGGGGTTGAGCGATAGCCTCACAAAAAAGCTAAGGGTACGTCTTCACTACCTGCCATATCGGTGGGTAGCAATCGATTTCTCGAGGATCGATATATCGCGTCTCATCTAGACGCGATATATCGATCCCCGAATGCGCTCATGTCGACTCCGTAACTCCAGCAACCCGAACGGCGGTAGCGGAGTCGACATGGGGAGCCATGGACATCGATCCCACGCCGTGAGGACGGTAGGTAATTCGATATAAGATACTTCGACTTCAGCTACGTTATTCATGTAGCTGAAGTTGCGTATCTTATATCGATTTTCCCCCGTAGTGTAGACCTGCCTTCAGTTACAGAAACACAAGGCAGCCATTCCAGCAAACAGCATGATAGACAGGGATGGCAGAACCTCTTTCATGCCCTAAGGGTACGTCTACACTGCAATTCAAAACTTGTGGCTGGCCCGTGCCAGCTGACTCGGGTTTGTGGGGCTCAGGCTAAGAGGCTGTTTAACTCCAGTGTAGATGTTTGGATTAGGGCCTGAACTCTGCAAGTCTTCGAGCCCGGTTTCCAGCCTGAGCATCAATGTCTACACCGCAATTAAACAGCCCCTTAACCTGAGCCCCATGAGCCCAAGTCAGCTGGCACAGGCCATCCATGGATTTTTAATTGCAGTGTGGACATACCCTAAGTGGCATTTGATGGGGCAGGAAGAATCCAGATTCAAATCTCTCAGTTTACTGTGAACTATGCTGTATTCCCATACCGTTTGCATGTGCCACTGTTTTAATACTGATATAAGAAAATCATATGCATTACACCATGAATAGTTCTGTTTACTTTCCATAAAGTTACTAATTCAAAAATGCATGATGCAGACACTTATGAGTAACTTGTCTGACATCTATTTACCTTTACTCAGCCTGAAAGAGAACTACACTACTAATTGCATATTTTCTTTTCTGTTGCTTTACAGATGGAGGGTTTTTAATATTGCAAATACAAATTAATACCTAGTGGGATTAGTCTAGGTTAAGGATCTGCTCCCATCCCCATCGATGTCAATAACATAACTCCCGTCAGGTGAGATTTTGTCCAAGTGCTCGATGCTGACCTAACCTGTTAACCTCAATGGGACCACTATCACACCCTAGACTGAGGAGACCAACGCCTTCAAAAGCAAATATTTAAACTGAAAAAAACAAAGCTAAAATACACAGATCTCTGAATGCCAAAAATCTGACTGTAGAAATTACAGTGTATTAGGACATCATGGTCAGGACATCATGAATGCAAGACTGTCTTTATTTCCTGTTTACATAGACTGATCTCCTTATTATAAGCCCGCTAGTAACCAGCCTGAGTAGCATCTCTGAATATTCACAGCTAACACCACACTGGCCTAGCTGACAGAATAATGGCAATGAGCCAGGTGAGTATGAGAATTCTGACTCAGAAAATGAGTAAGTACAAAAAAATTCACCGCCATGAGGAAAAGGAAGAAATAACCAATTTTCTCTGGAAAAATAAAAGGTGACTTTAATTGCTGAGAGCCTGGCCACTAAAGAACAGAACTGGGCTTGGGCAAGTGGACTTTGGCAAGTCTTAGGGTTTTGGATGCTGCTAATTTTGGATGCCCTGTTCTTGGTGTCCAAACTGTGACATGCTGGGCCTGGTTTCCAAAAATGCTGAGCACTCCCAACTCAAGTTAAAGTCAATGGGCTGATTCTCAGCTAATGCAGCTTCAAGTCATGTCTGTGGTGCAGAGAGGCCTTAAAGCCGGTGTAGATTTGCGCTGCACTAGGGCACTCCCAGTGGAGGATTTATGCTGCACTGGGGCACTCTCCACTGACCTAAATCTGGCTGAGGTGATTCCAGCTCCTCCTGCACCACCAGCTACCAGCCCTGGGTAAGGTGGAAGACAGGACATGTTGAGGGTGTTGTAGGGGTTGGGAATGCAGGAAACATCGACAAAAAGGTAACTCTGCTACACCTACTACTCCACTGCTACTATGGCAGTGAGAAAAGTTAGAGCGGCCTCAGTACCAGCCAAATTTGCACCAGGACCAGGGATCCATAACCAATTCGCCATCCAGGCAGAGTTTGGATGGAGTGGAGAATCAAGGCTGATGGGAATACTTGGTCTTACTGTGCCAAGTCAAAGAGTGCTGTACCACTGTCAGACATCATTATCATGAGATACCCAGAGTGCCTCTGAGGAGGTCAAAGGGATATTTTTACTAATGGACAAATTTGAGGTCAGATCTAATGGTACAGACTTAACATTGTAGGAAATGTGACCTGGCTGGGCTGCCCCTTTCCCCTACTTCTCTTTCCTACAGTCGCCCACTTCCAGGCAGCCTCCGTCTGAAATACTGCCCAGCGCTGCAGAGATTTTAAGTGGGAAGAGAAGAGAAAGTAGCCCTAAGTGCAGGCCATATGCTGCTTTGCAATGCCTCCCCTATTGGCTCCATTTGCAACAAGCTCTCAGGATACAAAATTAACTATAGGGAATGAGAAACCATCTAAACATTTATGCAAATACAAGAATAATTAGAGTCATGATTTCTTTTCAAGTGATTTTCTCTGTCCCTCACAAAAACACTAAAAGCACCTGGGCCTTGACTTAATTTTCATCCCAGAATTTTTATTCATGTTCTGAGAGCTTGTCTTCACTACAGTCGATGTAAGTTACGGTGCGTCAGTTATGTAAACTACTCAACTGAAGTCAACGTAACCTACACTGACTTACTGCGGTGTCTACACCGCGATGTTGACGGGAGATGCTCTCCCATCAAATTAGCATGTCTTAACCAGACTCGCTAAATCGATGCTGCTGCATCGATCGCAGCCGCTCTGATTTAGCCAGTAGTGAAGACAAGCCCTAAGTGTGTATTGCACCTGTCTAAAATGAGACTGGGAACACTTGCCATAGCAACGATAACGTTGGTGGTGCGTGGTGGAGACAAGGAGTGTGTTATGTGATGATCACAGTGCTGAATGTTCTAATCTATAGACATGGACACTGTTAAAGACACCTAATACCCTTCTTGCCTTGTCTTATTTGAATGAAGATTACTTACCCACATTCTCCATATTTAGGATGGCTATTTGGGGCCCCAATCCTCCCCACCTTTACTCACTCAAGTAGTCTTTACTCATGTGAGTCGTCCCATTGATGTCAGCTGGGGATTTCACACATGCAAGGTGTAGTCACATGAGTAAGAACTTGAAGAATGAAGGCCTGTTATGGGGCAACCCCTGCTCCCACCCTCTTTGCTCTCACTCAGACCATTCAGAGACCCTCCTTTTGTAGCTACCCCAATGCTTCACCTCACCACCTTTTACATACTTCTGCAGCCATGCTATCTACAGCATCATTCAGCTTAACTGCCCCTTCTCCCAAGGACTGGGGGTGGGAAAGGTTTCTCCACACAGAGAGCTCCCTTTATCAGACCTCAGTAGCCTATTTATTTCCCCCACTTGTAATGCCTTCCAGTGCTTTTTTAAATCCAGTCTCCTTTTTAATGGGCTAATTATCCATTAGCTATCCAGCCTCAACCTGGTCTGGTAACCAGGAACTCATCTCCTTATTCAGGTCCTGCACCGGGGCCAAATAGGTTCAACAGTGAGCAGAATGCTGATTCAGTTGCTGTCTGTGCACTCTGTCACAAGCCCATATTCTGATTAGCCACTCCTTATCACTGATCTAAATTGCAGCACGATTATGGAACTGACTGACACTTGTTTCTGGGTGATGCACCTCCCTGTAGTGCTGATCAGGCTGCTCTGTTTCCAAAACACCGGCCTCGTGCCTTAAATCCTGAGAGATTGTTGAGGAAATTCCAGAAACAGTAACAGCTAAGGAATGACTGTGTCTGTTCAGACATCATGAATGGTCAGCCAAGTATGAAACACAGCACAGTAGTCCTTACTCATGTGGGCAGTCCAAAACCAACTTTTTAAATTGTGGCTGTACTCCAGAAAGTGATGATGTAAAAAAGACAGCTTCTTGTGCAACTGATCTGCTCTCTGTGTTTATTCAGAGTCCTATCTCGGGATGTTAGTGACAAAGGCTCACGGACGATTTGTGAGGGCAGCAGCCTGCTTACAGCTACCCAGCTGCGGGACTGGGGCCTAAACACCGTTAGTCAGTTTGTTTTTAACTATATTAGCTCTGCAGAGGCAACACAGCTAAGAGGGCGGGAAGCAGAATCTAATTCTTCCTGATCATCATTGAGAGCTAGGACTGGGAGGGCCCTCAAGAGACTAGCTAGTCCATGGAGAGGCAGGATAAATTTACCTAGACCAACCTTTTCAGATGTTTCAGAAAAGGGCAACTAAAATTATTAGGGGTTTGGAGAGGGTCCCATACGAGGAAAGATTAAAGAGGCTAGGACTCTTCAGCTTGGAAAAGAGGAGACTAAGGGGTGATATGATAGAGGTATATAAAATCATGAGTGATGTTGAGAAAGTGGATAAGGAAAAGTTATTTACTTATTCCCATAATACAAGAACTAGGGGTCACCAAATGAAATTCATAGGCAGTAGGTTTAAAACAAATAAAAGGAAGTTCTTCTTCACGCAGCGCACAGTCAACTTGTGGAACTCCTTACCTGAGGAGGTTGTGAAGGCTAGGACTATAACAATGTTTAAAAGGGAATTGGATAAATTCATGGTGGCTAAGTCCATAAATGGCTATTAGCCAGGATGGGTAAGAATGGTGTCCCTAGCCTCTGTTCATCAGAGGATGGAGATGGATGGCAGGAAAGAGATCACTTGATCATTGCCTGTTAGGTTCACTCCCTCTGGGGCACCTGGCATTGGCCACTGTCGGTGGACAGATAGTGGGCTAGATGGACCTTTGGTCTGACCCAGTACGGCCGTTCTTATGTTCTTATGTCTAACCCTCTAACCTGTCCTTAAAAACCTCCAGTGACAGGGATTCCACAACCTCCTTTGATAACCTGTTCCAGTGCTTATCTATCTATCCTTAGAGTTTAATAGGGTGACCAGACAGCAATTGTGAAAAATCGGGACAGGGTGAGGGAGCCTATATAAGAAAAAGGCCCAAAAATCAGGACTGTCCCTATAAAATCGGGACATCTGGTCACCCTATAGTTTAAGGATTTCCTGATATCCAACCTAAATCTCCCTTGCTGCAAATTGAGCTTTTTCCTTCTTGTCCCACCCTCAGTGGAAATTAATTATTCCCCGTCACCATCCCCTTTGTAATAATCTTTTACATATTTGAGGAGTGTTATCAAGTCCCCCCCTCCACCCCCAGCCATCTCTTTTCAAGACGAAACATACCCAAGTAGTTTAACTACCTTTCCTCATAGGTCACATTTTATCATTTTTGTTGCTGTCCTCTGGACTCTGATATGTCGGCATCTTCCTTAAAATGGGGTGCCCAGAACTGGACACAGAAAGGCCTCACCAGTGCCCAATACTTCGGAACCATCCCCTCCTGTGTCCTACCCATGACACTCCTATTAATACAACTGAGAATGGCATTTGCCAGGCATTTGACATCATCATCATTATTTACGACGCACCGCTCAGTTACACCTGTGCAAACTTGCTGTAGGCAGCAGGGCTGCATGTATGTTACTGGGAGCATGTAGCTTGGCCTGCAGCACCTTTCTGACAGGTGATGATGCATATAGCTGTGTTATTGTTGTACCTCATTTACAATGTGCATAACATTGCTAAACTGTTTAATCACAAGTTAGCCTAACCACTGTTTTACACAGGTAAAAATCAACAAACGAACGGTAGCAAACAACATAATGGCAGGGAAAAAAAATTGGTAAAAAAAAAAGTTACATGGTAACTACAAATTGGGTAAACAAATTCCCTGGCAGCGCCAGTCATAATTTGGGTTAGTGACGTGGCATTCTAACTGATGCACATGTTATTCAGAACAATTGTGTTCAGTGTCTGGGTGCCAATACTACATCCTGACACAGCAGGACTTCAAAAAATTGGTTACTGTCCATTCAGTAGGTTATCTGGAAGACAGCATCCATATGAAACAACTGGATCTACATCAGCTATTGGTGTATCACAGACAGGGCCGGCTCTAACTTTTTTGCCACCCCAAGCAAAAATGAAGTGCGCTGCCCCGCTGTACCCCGCCCCCCCCCCCCCGTGAGCGCCGCCAACCCCCCCGCCCTCCCCAGCACCACGCCACCCGAAGCCCCACCCCCCGAGCACCACGCCAGCCCCTGCCCCCGCCGAGTGCCGCACCACGCCGACAAAACAAAAAAAACCCCGCCAGCGCTGCCCGGATGAACCAAAAAAAAAACAAAAAACCCAAGTGCTGCCCTGCCCCAAAGTGCCACCCCAAGCACGTGCTTGGTGGGCTGGTGCCTGGAGCCGGCCCTGATCACAGAGCAATGCAACCCATGTGTGGCGGGGTGACGACTCACCGGCATAGCGGCTCCCGCTGGTCATCCTGGGAATTAGCTCTTCCAGACCAGAGCACCCTCTGCAGGCCGGTGTCTCGCCTGCCACTGGCCCCGTGTCCCTCCCAGACCCCAGTGCCCCTTTTCCTCAGGGTTCTGCCCCCACAGTACCCCACAATCTGGGTCTCCCCTCCCAGGGGAACCCCCAACCCTCTATCCCCACCTTGCCTCAGTGGCTACTGCCAGTCACTATCTAGCTCCTACTCACTGGGGCAGACTGCAGTCTGTAAACCACTCAGCAGCAGCAATGGGGGGGTGGACCAGCTGCCTTTGCCTATTTCTGGGCTGCCTCTCTGCAGCCCCAGTACCTTTCATAGGCCCTTTACCAGGCTGGAGCTCCCAAGCTCCCTCTGCCCTTCCCCAGCACTGCTCCACCTCAGGTACCCATCTCAGCTCCCAAGCAGCCCAGTCATTCACTCTCAGACGCTAGAGAGAGTCTGCTAGCTTCTGGCCCACAGCCCTCTTATAAGGGCCAGCTGGCCCTGATTGAGCTGGCCACAGCTGTGGTCAGCTGCCCAGTCAGCTTCCCCCAGCTGTTCTTAATCCCTTTTTCCCTGCTGCAGCCCTCTCCAGGGCTGCTTTTAACCCCTTTTCTGTCAGAGTCACCCCACTCCACCATGAAACAAAGAAGCTAGCCGTTCCTTTTCCTGCCTGGTAAAGCTTATCAGAGGGTGACAACCAGCAGTAAGGGTAACCTCTAACATGGATGGACAGTACTGTGTAGTAACTAATTACAAAACATTTCTCCATAAAGGCCTCATTGATGTGTCACTACTGCAAACTTCTGTTTTACTTCGCATATACATAGCACTGTGGGACACATTATCACAACCCCTATCCCAGTATTTCAAAGCACTCAGCCTACGACTACTGCTAATACAAATGGTAACTGTAATTGCAGGCCCTATATTAAAACGTTACATTGTCTGTTTTATACCAAATAATTCCTCCATTGGTGAGTTTTTGTCTTATTGATATAAAACCCTTACAATGCAAGGGGACTGTAGAAATGGCGTTGTGTGTTGCTATCTGCAATACCATGAGTGCCAAACTACAACACCAGATTAACAAAGGATTTTTATGCTTGAATATAAGGTAGTGTCATATGTACACATACATACTATATATATATATATATATATATATATATATATATATATATATACACTACAAATATATGCACCCTATCCATATTACTCATATATACTAATTATCTGGGAGTGCCCCCAAGGCTCAATCATAAAACTACATTCCTCAGTCAAGGTCCCAGGCCTAACATTCCCAGGCCTACCATAAGAAACTAAACATATGATTGAAAAATAAAATCTGTCCATTAGTCGCACAAGGAAATGTGCAGACTAAGGAACAGACGGAGCATAAATGGTAAAATAAGGTAACTATATAACAGTGTTTAGCCCACTGGGTCATCTTCAGTCGATACATTATACTTTTCCGGGGCAATGGGTAAACATCCTCCCCATAAAAAGACAAAAAGTGCTGGGAATGTAATAGGAAGAGGGCCTGAAACATAAGCCCATGTATCAGAGGCCTGGTATGAGGCCTGAGGCCTGGGCTAAAGTAGTCAAAACTTTGCTGCTAGAAAACAAAGTTAAGCTGTGAGCAAGAGGCAGGCCCCACTCACAAAATTTGGCAAGCATGGGGCTGATATTGCAAAAACACATATTCCTAAAAAATGCTAGGCCCAAAGCACTCACACAAGCACATCCCAGAACGGTGGTAGCAGAACACCCCGATAAACACATCCCCCAAACCCAACAGGAACATGCTGCCCATTTGAAGGATAAGGTCCGGATGACAGCCTAATGAATAAAGATGTTTTGAGCGAACCTACAGGTACAAGGCAATGGGTGGCACCCCAATACGTCAGAGGGTGGCACCCTGATACATCTAGGGTAATACATAACTTGTTTGTATTGGTGTATAAAAATGTATCTCAAAGGAAGTGTCTTTGTCCAGCCTAGGGGGCAGTGGAAAGTCCTGCCACTGACTGAGCTGTGTCCATTGTCACGGGCACACGTGCTAGTGTAACTGCAGACATTAAGCCAGAGTATTAGCATCGTGTTTCATTGGCAATAAACCTGGCCAGGCACCCTCTCTACTAAACCAAGTCTTGTGGTCTTATTGAGCAGTTCAATCGGAGCCGGCTGTACCGACTATCTGGCCAGAGCCAGCATGCAGAAAGAACACCCGCACGCAACCGAACAGCTAACCACGCTGGAAAGAACCCAGATTGCTTTTCAGATTAGCTATTCAGTTTGCAGGGACAGCAGTTACCAAAAGGCATCTTCTCATCTGGAAAGTGAGCCCATTTCTGGAGGTGATTCACAGAACCACACCGGGCCATTTCTACAGTCCCCTTGCATTTTAAAGGTTTTATATCAATAATACAAAAACTCACTGGTGGAGGAATTATTAAATAAAATAACCAATGTAACATTTTAATATAGGGCCAGATCCTGCTGCCTTTTCTCAGATATAATTCTGGCATTTCCTGCCTGGTATAAATCCAATATTGATAATTTTGTCCAGTGGAAACATTTGAAATAATACAAGCCATCTCATCCCTTTTTTGTGGTGGTGGGGGGGTGGCAGGGGGTGGGAACACAAAACAGAGACAAGGAAAATATATAAAACTCCACAAGGCCTGACTTTCTAAATTAAGCATGGACAATCTAAGAAACTGGCTGGGTGAACATGTATATGCCCCCATAGCTTGTGAACTTCCAAACTAGGCATGGGCACATGCCAACAAACAATTTGTGCATGGACTAGATGACCTCTCGAGGTCCCTTCCAGTTCGATGGTTCTACGTGGATTGTGGCACTTTGCTTACATATGTTAGCCTGCTCAACTGTGTGGGTGTGAATGCAGGCAGGTAAACCATCTGTCCCCATAGTGTCCTCTTGCAGAGAACCCAGTGTATCTCCCCCTTTAGGAGAGGGAGCAGCAGCCATGTAGAGTGAGCAAGGAGCTTATGCTGCCAACCTTGTGAAGTCGGAGGATCTGCTAGGAATCCCTTCCATCCCTTCGATCTAGGATGTCCATGGGAAGCAACTTATCTTCTGGGTGATTTCTGGTCTCCCTGCCAGCACAGGTGCCTTCATGACTGTGCCACCATTAGTTTTCCCATTGAACCTGTGGGCTGATGACCTCTCGAGGTCATCAATAACTCTGCTGTGGTTTCCACTGGCAAGCAGTCACACTGCAGAGCTGTTTAACAGAAGGGTTTCAGCTGTCTTAGAAGTGAGGGTTGGGGGTGATCCTTTTTTAGGGGTCTGTGTCTCACATCGTGGAGTCATGGGGCCATATAAGTCTTCAGTGGTAAAGCAGATTTCCCTCTATATGTCAACGGGGAGTTAATTTTACTTAAAAGCTGATGGCATCACATGGTCCATAGGAAGGAAATACAGGATGCAAGTTGTTTCTAGTCTAACCCCTATTTTTGTTCATCCTCCAGCTTTTGAAAAAAAAGCTTGCTTGAGAGAATGACAGCATTAACATGCCAGAAATGAAAAGGGGTGAGAAATATTCATTAGCTACTTCCTGGTTAGCTAGGAAAATCACAGCCTGTTTGTAGCAAAGCTTTTTCTTGCATGATTGATGTTTTGCTGAAGTGAAGAATTCACCACAAGGGGGTTTGGGGCGGGAGTGTGGCCAGAGTCACATGAACAACATGACCACTCAGGAAGTGTTGGAAATTCCTGTGCAGAATCAAGCCCTGCCAGTACTGTGGTTCAAATTTTCACTGATTCACCAGGATTGAAAGACCTGCTAAATCTCATACATTCTGAGTACTTTGGATTTGTTTTCTGTTCATTTTGAAAGAAAATTCTTCTTGATCGGGAAGGATTTTGTAGCATGATTCCATGAGGTATTAAAAATCACCCTCCCTGTTTTAACATCTCCTTTAGCTTTCTATTTTGGCAGCCCTGGACTTCACGCTGCTGATTAGAAATAGATTTCCTGCATTCTTTTCAGTACCGAACACTCTACAAACACAAGTGTGTACATTTTCCCCCTGCGAGGCAAACGTGGCCTCTGAGAACATACATAGAAGGGTAAGAAAACACTTCTCAAAAGGAAACTGAAGGTTTGGCATTTTGAACTGGCTTGATTGATTTATAGGGGGAAAGGGTCAGTGAATCAGGCTTCATTTATAGGGGAAAAGAGTCATTGTATCAGGAATTCATCAATGCATCTCTCCTTCGCAAGCTTGGACTATTCTTTTGTAAGCAGAATGTATGTACCTAGCTTTGGGTCAGCTCATACAAATAAGGCAAATACTTACATACTGCAGCGTAGCAATACCATTCCATCATACCGTATAGAGGAAATAAAAATAAACAAACAGAAAAGTAACGGCTAACTTAAAATTCCTGAACAGCCATCAGCATTTCATAAGCTAAGGAAACACCTGGTACAACTGGCAATACACAGGTCCTAATTCCAAGGTGAAAGGGGTATAAGCTGCAGGTTGCTGGTTAGGGAGATAAAGAGGCCTAAGCCCTGATTCTGCAGTAGGCTGCACAGGCCCCATTGGCTTCTTGCTGGGGGTAAAGCTGAGTGGAAAATGGAATTTCCCTTTCCTGGGAAATTCCAACTTTTCAAAATTTGTTTCTCTCCCCCGAGGAATTATTTGGCATGGTCAAAATGAAACAAGAATGTGAAAGAGAATCGCTTAGAAAATTTTTCATAGAAAATTTAATTGAAATTAGCACTTCCCTATGCCTCTGAGTTCATCAAAACTGCATTTTCCAATGGCAAATTGTTCCGTCAGGAAGTTTTAATCTCTGGGGCGCAGGCAGTGCTTTGCCTGCCCAGAGCAGCTTGTAGGACTGGAGCTTAAGTGAGTGCAACTTACACTGAAGGTGGGAAGAAGGCATACGATCCACTAAGTCATTGGTGTCCAGACTTTTTACCAGGATGGCCCACCAACTGCGTTTTGTCTTTTTTTGCAACTACCTCCTCCACTGCCACCTCCTCCTCCTCACCCCACCCAGTAATGACCACCCACAGCAGCACCCTCCACCCCAGCACCACAATCCTAATCCTAGCCCAGTGCAGAGGGGGCAAGGGGTCTTGGAGAGCAAACTCAACCCTCTGCCATGGCTCCTGTCCTGTGAAGCTGGGTCCACTCTCCACTCCGGCATTGTGACCTGGTGCACAGCACTGCGCGGGGCAATCTGAGCAATGCCCAGAGCAGGGAGCTGGGCCCACCCTGATGGGACAGGACCTGCCACTGTGGGATGAGTGTGTGGGGTGGGTTTACTCTCCAGCCCCTCCCCCCATCATGCTGGGAGAAGTGTATGTTTGCTTAGAGTCCTGATGGTGACCCGTCTACAACCTTCCTGCAACAGACCCACTATTTGGGAAACAGTACAGCAAGGTACACTCTCTTGGATCATTTCTTGGGTAGGGAAAAGTTGCATTGGTTTTGTGACACTGGTAGACCAGGTGCCAGCTTATGCCATGGCCCCTAGGACTCTCTGAACACTGACAAATGCAAAGCTGGAAACCAGTCTGGCTCACCTGTGTGTTAGCATTGTTAAAATAGATATTAAGTTCATAAGAACGTGTTTAGTGTTTTGATTTTATGAAATGTTGGTAAGTTTCTGCATACTTTAGTCTCGCTTATAATAGCTGTAGCCCATGTTTTACAAGGTACTATGTATGTGTTTGCTCTGTAACTATGAAACTGTTTGCTTTAAAACTGGAAAATCCACAGTCAGGAGAGAAGCATTACCAAGTGTGAAATACTAGTTTACCACAAAAGGTGTCATCTCCTACCCAATGAAAGAAAGCCTGTAGACACCAGACCAGCCACTGTGGAACATCATTGGACAAAGGACTTTGTTGATTGTTTTTCGCACACCCATGAAGAGGGGACTTGCACGAATGCTCATCCTATCACAACTGGAGCTCTGTGGGAAGGGGATAAACATCCCCAACCAGAAGGAATTTTATCCCTATGCAGCTTGAACCCTGAGGGGCAAAGATTTCTAAGCATAAGCAAGGGGTCCCCAGCTTTTTAGCTTGGATTAATCCTAAAGGATATATAGAGTTTTCATATTACAGCAGTGTCTATTACCTTTTTGAAACCTAAGACTGTACTCATTTGTGTATGTTTACCTGCTTCAACCTTGTAAGTAACTCTCATTTCTTTTCTTAGTTAATAAACCTTTGGTTAGTTTAATATGGTATTTGCTACAGGCTTTGTCTTTGGTGAGAGATCTAAGGTATAGTTGCCCTGGTCCATTGGGACTGGGAGTAACCTGATTATTATTGTGATTTTTGGTGTAAGGGACCATCTATCGCAAAGACAAGTTTGCCTGGGTGGTGAGATAGATCAGAGTACATAAGGGGACTGTCTGTGGCTCCCTGTTAAGGCTGTTACAGTGCTTGAGGAATTCACACTTGTTATATGGTTGGTGAAATCTAGGTATAGACTTCACAACCAGTTTGGGGTTCATGCTCCGTTTCTTGAAAATTCTGCCCTGAGGTTGGCACACATGGTGATGAGCCACTCAAGACAGCTTGACAGGTTTCACTGGAAGTTTGGCTTTGCACATCATCTCTGAACCTGAGTCATATTTCCTCATTGATTTTCCTAATCACCTGTGCACTAGAATTTACTGCAAATATTACAGGATCTCCCACAGCAGAGAAAAGATTGTCTTTACCTGCCAACTTCCACCTCTTTTCAGCAAAAGGTTGGAATAAAATTCACAGGTTAGCAGATGACCCTTAGGGACATCTTCCCCAAGGAGTTAGGAGCAGTGTTGGATTAAGGGGGAGGGGGGCAGAAACTGAGGGTGCTGCAATCCCAGGCCTCTGCTTTCCCGGGGGTTCTCCAGTCCTTGAAATATACAGTATGAACAAGGGAGATTTTGATTATATTCCTACTAACACTAAAAAGAAAAGAGCAAAACATCATTCATGCCCCTTGCCAATTTTGTTCCAGCTTCTTATGTTTCTTTCAGACTTTCAGTTGCTGGTGATGCGAACTGGTGATGCTAGTCACTGGTTGCTGGCTGCTAATTATGGCACTGCTAATTATAGTGCTGTTGAAATATCTGGTCAACAATTTCCAAGCAGAGGATCGACAGGAAAGCTACATTAGAAAGATTGAAAATTGTGAGCCAGTTGCCCACACTTACTAGCTTTCTCTGCTGGTACTGCTTCAGACAGGGGTGGCAGGCTTGTAGAAATTTTGGTGGTGCCCAAACTCCATCCCCCTCAACTCTGCCCCCTACCTGCCCAAGGCTCTGGGAGGGAGTTTGGGTGAGGGAGGGGTGCAGAGGGATGGGGTGCAGGAGTGAGGGCTGTGGGTGTGGCTACAGATGAGGGGTTTGGAGTGTGGGAGGGGCTCAGGGTGAGAGTAGGAATGTGGGGGGTGAGGGCTCTGGCTGGGACTGGGGATAAGGTGTTTGGGGTGCGGGAGGGGCTCAGGGCTCGGGCAGAGGGTTGAGGGTGCAGCGGGGGGTGAAAGCTCTGACGGGGGGTGGGGCAGGGCTGAGGATGAGTGTGGGGTGCAGGCAGGCTGCTCCTGGACAGGGGCCAGAGAGGAGGACTCCCCCCAGCCCTTCCCTGCTGGCAGCAGCGAGCTCTGGGGGAGAAGCCCCCCTTTCCCGCCCCCCCCAGCAGCACACTCACCCCCGCCACTGTCACTGCATGTGCTCCTAAGGCCCCTATCAGGTCCAGGAATCTCCCCCACCTCCCTCGTGGTGGGTGCTGGGGGGAGCTGTGTGCGCCTCCTCCCCTGCTGTTGCCCCGACTGTAGCCTCACTGGGGCTGAGGGAGGGGGCTGCCTCCTTGCCCAGCATGGGGCAGGAGCAGTGACTGTGGGCAGTGGGGGGAGGGCGGCTGTGTGGCTGGAGGGTCCTGCCGGAAAAGGGAAGGGAAGGGCAGGCTCAGTCAGTCTGCCCTGGCAGAGAGATAGGGGGGGCACTAGGACCCTGCGGCAGCAGTTGCCTCAGGTAGGCAACATGGAGCTGCCCTGAAGAGACCCTGTGTCAGTGCCTCTCTGCTCTGGAGCCCGGGAAAGGCGAGCGGGGGGTGGGGGCAGCAAATCGGGGCCCGGGGACACTCAGGGAAGGCGTGGGGGGGCCACAGGTGGGGCCGGATCTCCCCCCCGGCCCTAAATACTCGTGGAGCTGGGCCCCTAGGCTCTGAATATTGCTGGTGCCCGAGCACCACGTGGGTATGGAACTCGCCGCCTATGGCTTCAGAATCATGGACAGGGCAATGACACAGCTGCTTCTAACACAAAATGGTTGGAAGAAAGTTTTAAGGCATATTGTGACAGTTGTTAAGCTTCTTGCTGAACTCAGTTTAGCATTTAGAGGAAGGGAGGAAGTTATCTGCTCTCCTCAGAATGGAAACGATCTAGATGTTCTTGAAGCCATTACTGAATTTGACCCTTATCTAAGTAAGCATATTAAATGCTATGGAAACAAAGGGAAAGATCCCTCATCCTACTTGTCAGAAATAATCTGTGATGAGTTGTCAGGGCTGAATCCCCACTCTGACACTTGGAGTGCAGAAGGTTGGGGCCCACAAGGATTCTAAAAATTTAATAACTGCCACTCCAGGCTTGTATTAAACTCCCAAGGTTACAGCTTTTCTCTGACCTTGGCTTGGTAAATGCTGCCACCACCCAAATGCAAAAAGACCCCTTGGACCCAGGAAGGAGCACTTAGGAATCCTCCCTGTGGCATACCCTCAAGCCCTTTCAGAGTTGAGAAAGAAAACAAAGAAAATTAGCTGTTGCCACCAGCTAATCAAACAACATGCACAAACCTCTTAGGACACCAAAAATCCAATCCTGTTCTTAAAACGGTAAATTTTATTAAAAACAAAAAGGAAGAAAATACATCTTGAATTTAGGCTTTTGCTAGATTTTAAAAGAGTAATTTCAAAAATTAAGTACCCAAAATAGCTTTCTTGGGGGTTCAGTTTAAAGGTTACAAGCAAACAAAAACATCTGGGGTTAGAACAGAGGAGATCCACAAGCCAAAATAAAGAAATCAACCTGATCACGTCTATCGAAACATTCCCTATCCCAATGATTCCTTCTAGGTATGGAAAATAATTTTTCATACCTGGTTCAAACCTTACACAGCATTGCTGCTTATAGCATTGATGTTCCGTGTCCCTGCAGCCCAGAGAACAACAAACAAAGGGAAACTTTCTTTCCTAATTTTTAAAAAGTTCTAGCCTTCCCATTGGCTCTTTTGGTCAGGTGCAAACTTTCTTTTCTTTACCCGGGGAACTTTTTACCCCTTTACAGGTAAAGCAAGTAGAGAACAGCTACTAAGAGGGATTTTACAGCTAACTGGCTGGCTGGGTGTCCATCAAAGGGAGCTCCCCCCCCCTTCATTTATCACATGAGTTCTTTGAGCTAATGGGATATAAGGGTTTAGAATTCATTGTAACTGAAGTCAAACAGGTGAAATACTACTCTTTGGTAGTAGACTCAACTTCTGATATCACTCATGTTGATCATTTTTTCTGTCATTTTATGATACCGCTTACATGGTGACATGAATAAGTTAGGTTTCTACCAGTTGAAAGCCACACAGGCAAGTCACTCTTCCAGACCATGAAGTCTTTATTGGATGCAAACAACACTGCTATTGAAAACTGCAGAGGTCAGTCATACAATAATGCAAGTAACATGTCTAGAAAGTATGAAGGTCTTGAAGCTCAGATCAAAAGACTAAATCCACTAGCTCTGTGTGTGCCATGGACAACTCATTCTCTGAACTTAGTTGAAACTTACAGCATTGATTCTTGCATGGAAGCCATAAACTTTTTCAGTTTTGTTCAGAAACTATATGGTTTTCTTGTAGCATCACCCAGGTGATAAAAGTTTTGTGCAACAATCTTATCAAAAGTGAACAAGGAACTCTCCTTGTCCTAGAATCCCTGTCAGATACGAGAGGATCCTGCCATGCTGAATCTTGTAAAACAATTGTAGTGAACTATGAGAGCATTCAACATTGTTTGAAAGAAATATCAGAGAATGCTGAGGGAAAGAGTGAAATTCAAAAGGAAGCATGATCATTGTACAAAAGACTTTGCCCACTGGAAACTGCACTTATGAGTAATTTATAGGATGTGGTACTAGAAAGTTTTGACAAAGCTAGTGTAAAGCTTCAAAAGCCAGATCTGGATCTTGTCATTGCTGTTCATCTGCAGATTTCCTTGTCAGAGTTTGTCATGAGCTCACAGTCTCCATTGGATGATTTTGAGTAGTAAGCAAAACAACTGGGAAGTGATGTTGATGATCTAATGCTGGTGCCACTCTATAGAAGGCCACAGGCATCAGCTAAAAACTAACAAACTCACAGTGAGAAGCCAGACCAGCTCACTATGATTCAAAGTAGATGATAAAATGTATAAGAATGCATTTAGTGTTTAAACTTAATGAAAAACTGGTGAGATGTTGCACACGTAGTTTTCAAGAATCTGTACCATTGTAATGTAATAGCAAACACTTGCATTGTATATACCCCTGTAACTAAAGAACCCATCAAACGAGAAAGAAGTCTTGGGTAATGCAAATGAAGAACTTTAACAGAAAAGTGCTAAATCCTGTGCATGGAAAGCAAATGGTCATTATGTGTGAGATCGAAGACTTTGAAGTCCATTCCTTCCCTCCTGTCCTCCGCATGAAGAAGAGACCTGTGTAGGAACTGTTGCTGCCAGATTAGGTTCTGTGAGAAGCTATAAATACGGACACAAGGAAAAATTATTTATCTCTGGACTGTTTGGATTCTTACAGAGCAGAATAATGGAATAAGAAGATGAACATCCCCAAAGTTATTCTGGTTAACCCTAAAATACTTTTGGGAAACTGGCAGATTACTCCATCCCTGCCACCTTCTGAAATTATAGACTGTGATTCACCTGTACATATATTTTTATCTGCTTTAATCTCTCAATAACTCTCATTCCTTTGTCTTAGCTAGTCAACTTTTAGTTAGCTTACTACAGAACTGGCTACCAGTGTTGTCTTTGGTGTGAGATCTAGGATGTAACGTGCCCTGGATTAGTGACTGATCTCTTGGGACTGGGTGTAACCTGAATATGTTGTGATTTTGGGTGTAAATTACCGTTTATCACATAGTCCATCTTGCCTGGGTGGCGAGATATAATGGAGTCACTCAATTATAGGACTGTTAGAGTAGTTCTAGAGTTCACATTTGTTACTGGCTTGGTGAAATCTAAATATAGAAGATCCCACCAGTTGGGGGTGTTTACCCTGCTTTTGACAATCTGCCCTGAGGCAGGCCCTCACGTTTGTTGTGAGCCACTCCAGACAGAATCACAGATGAGTCCTATCTGAAGAATACAAACACACTGGAAAGCAAAATCTTCCCAATGGCAAAAGTGACTTCCTTTCGAGGAGGAAGGAAATGTGAGGTTGAGTGGTTCTGTGTTATTTAAAGCTAAATTCAGAACTAAAACGAATACATCGATGTTATGCTGAACCAGCCACAAGGTCTGGCTTCTTCATGTCTCCGGATCAAGTATGAAGGGAAGAGAAGATGAGAACATGCACTCAGGAGATGCTCTATGCTCATGGGAATGATCCAGAACCTGGGCTTTTGGCTACAATGTATTAATTTTCAACATTGTTACGATATTGTGACATGCAGGATAAGAGTGCTACTGGAGTCATCGCATTTTTGCATGACAAAGCTGGGAGTAATGTTCTCCCGAATGTATTCATTGAGATGAGCCTGTATTTGGCTGTACCATAGCCAGCTGTGAAGCAGAGAATTGTTCTGAAAGCTTGCCTGGGTGAAAACCAGTCTTTGGTCAAGGAGGCTAGAAAAAGCTTAATGCTCTTGCTGTTCTGATAATTGAATGTAATTTCCTTTGTAAGCTCTCGTTTGAGCAAATAACTAAATTTGTGACACTTAAGGCTTGCAAGGTGCCAGTTTAAACATGCAGCATTTCAGGACTCAGTGTTTTTTACTTTTGATGTTTGTCCAGCCAGTCTACAATCTGTTCATTGTGTTCAATTTCCTTTTAGTCAGTAATATGCATGAGGTTAAAGCAGCAAAGAGTCCCGTGGCACCTTATAGACTAACAGACTTATTGGAGCATGAGCTTCCGTGGGTGAATACCCACTTCGTCGGCTGCAGGACTCTTTGCTGCTTTTACAGATCCAGACCAACACAGCTCCCCCTCTGATACTTGACTACATGAGGTTGACTTTCACAAACCAGTACTCTTTGGCTTTCATTCATACCCTGTTCACATGAAAGGGAACCTCCAAAAAACATTAGCCCAGGGGTCTCCAATCTCCTTAATTGGGCCCTGCTTAGGAACAATGCATCTTTTAGGGGATTTCATCTGCTCTGTTCTCAATCTTTACATATGATTTAGTGATTTGATTGGCGAGCAGGGGCAGAGGGGATCTAGCGTTGGGAACGGATGGTGGCTTAATAAATTGAAATAACTAGCTGGGAGCTCAGAGCTGGCGGCTAGCCATTGTAATGGTTCTGTATTAAAGGATTATTAATAATAATAAAAATATTCATGCATATTAACTACCAAGCTTGGAAGCTTAGCGTTACATTTCCTTGTGAAACGGAACCTCTGCCAGGCAGGTTAATGTTATTTTCCCCGGAGAGCCCCAGGCACTCGTGGGGCGCTGGGTGCAGAGAGAACACAGCTCACTCCTACTAATGATTACCTGGCTGCTGCTCGGCACGCAGGGCCAGTGACCCCCAGGCAGGCTGACCCCGCCTGGGCAGGGCCGCGGCGGGTTAGCCCCAGGCCAGGGTGTTATTTCCCTCCCACGCTCACAGCTGACTGCGCCTGACCCATCCACGGCCCATGTGAGCCGCGGGATGGGGAATGGGAACTCCCCGCCCCGCCTCCCGTCCCGTCCCGGGGTGAGTGAGCCCCGCACCACGGGATGGGGATCCCCTGCGGGTGCCTGACCCAGCGGCCATAAAAGCGGCCGCGGGGCGCTGCGGTGGCTCAGAGCTGAGCCGAGCCCAGATCCCAGCACCAGCCTCCGCCGCCAGCCCGGACCATGAGCCGCCCGCGGAGCTTCGCCCCCGGCAGCGCCCTGCTGCTGCTGCTGCTGCTAGCGGCCTGCGCCGCGCTGTGCCGGGGTAAGGGGCTCGCTGCGCTGGGGGGCCCCGGGACCGGGCGGGGGGAGTCTCGCTTCCCACTGGGGCTTGGAAGGACGGATCGGACCCAGGTGTCCGAGAGCCGCTGGATGCGGGGAGTCCCGGGGGGATGGATGGGACCCAGGTGTCCGAGAGCCGCTGGATGCGGGGAGTCCCGGGGGGGATGGATGGGACCCAGGTGTCCGAGAGCCGGCCGGATGCGGAGAGTCCGGGGGGGGATGGATGGGACCCAGGTGTCCGAGAGCCGGCCGGATGCGGGGAGTCCCGGGGGGGATGGATGAGACCCAGGGGTCCGAGAGCCGGCCGGATGCGGGGAGTCCCTGGGGGAGTGGATGGGACCCAGGTGTCCGAGAGCCGGCCGGATGCGGGGAGTCCCAGGGGCGGGGGTGGATGGGACCCAGGTGTCCGAGAGCCGGCCGGATGCGGGGAGTCCCGGGGGGGGGGGTGGATGGGACCCAGGTGTCCGAGAGCCGGCCGGATGCGGGGAGTGCCCGGGCCCGGGGGCATGGACCGGACCTAGGGTGTGTCCCGGGCCGCCCCCCTGCAGAGGATCTGGCCGCCGGCAGGAGCTGAGTCTTTCTCCCCCTCCCCGGGCAGGTGCCCCCATGGCCGGCGAGCTGCGGTGCCACTGCCTGCAGACCGAGGCCGGGGTGATCCCCCCCAAGCGCATCGCCCACGTGGAGCTGATCCCCGAGGGGCCCCACTGCGGGGTGCCAGAAGTCATGTAAGTGTCGGGGCCCTGCTGCCCCCCCCCAGCCTGCGCCTCTCTCCCCGCCCGGCCAGCCCCGCGCTCACCCCGCTCTCCCCTCTGCCTCCCCGCAGAGCCACCAGGAAGCACGGCAACAAAGTCTGTCTGGATCCCACCGCGCCCTGGGTCCAGCTGATCGTCACCAAGATCCTGAACAGGTACCTGCCTGGGGGTGCTCCGGGTGCTCCCAGCAGGAGCCAGCTCTAATCTGGGCGCTGCCGGGTGTCGCAGGGGGTGTATCGATGTAATGAGCCGCCCCCGGGGGGGGGGGAGGAAGGAAAATGGGACTTGGTTACAGCAAAAACAAACCCAAATCCCAGGCTTGGCTTCCTCATTGAGTTCATAACCCAACCCGGTGCACTGGCTGGAAGCGGGACTGGGCAGGCCGAAGACTGTTCTTTACAGAAATGTTTCCCCTCCATTTAATAGACTGTTTGTCATCATTCAGAAATTGTCCTGCGAATTGATTCAAGCATCAGCACAGGTTAATAGTCAAAGCCTATTAAAAGGGGAGCTGGATTCACCCTAGGACTGTGCATGAGATTTCCAGCCTTTAAAAGTGGTGTGATGAGCGTGCAACTTGGTATTGGCTACCCCAGGTGCTCCAAAGCCATGATATAGACACGCACGATTTTTCTCCACCCCTGGGCTGGCTGAAAAATATTAACAACATTTACAAAGCAATAGAAAGAAAAGTAAAAGCCTTACAAAGCCGCATGCAAATCAGGGCTTACTATTAATTTTCAGATATCTGATTTCTTGTGTGACTTCTTGTGATTAAAGAGCCCATTCCAGCAACCTGGTGCTGGACCCAGTTCTGCAAACACTTACACCTCTATCTTCGTTACTAGCTTAATGAATAAAACTACAGGCATATTAGTCTGTGCATTGTAGAACTGGGTCCTAGATTGCTTTCTTTGATGCTACACTAACCCTATGTATTTCTGTTCTGTTCCAACACAAATGAAGGTAGTTTTAATGATGATTAGCATATCTCTATTGGTAGAAATTCATTTCCTAAAATTGACCTTATGTCTCTTGTAAATATAAAAAGCAAAACAAAACCAAATAACCTTTTAGTATCCAAGTGACTTGTCATCCATTCCCATTGGGTCCAGATTCTGCCACTCTTACTCATCCTGAGTAGTATCTCATTCCCCCAGAAGTATCACTGAAGTCAGCTACAACTGGTTCGTGTTACCTATTTCCCTTTGTCAGTCTGGCTGAGACAACCTTTACCAAATAACGGACCCTATGACTTCAAGGGAGAAAGCCTGGCTCAAAACACTCATTGTTCAAAGCAATATATAGCTGAGGGTTGTCAGTTATTTTGGAGTTCTCTGTTCACTTTTCAAAATACTAAGTGCTGAGATAACGCCGTTCATGGCAAAACTATTTCCCTTTAAAGCCAGTCTGGGTCTTATCACATTGCCTGGGTGCATAAGTGCTGATTTTAGCTCATTTCATTTTCCTTTCAGTACAACATCGAAAAAATCATGAAGAAAACCTCTGGATTTGCCTGCCAAGAAAATGGCATTTTGTGAGCCAGGGACTGCAAGAAAATAATTGTATCTGTGAGACACACTGAATTTGTGCTCCTCCTATTTATTAAATATTCGTTTGTAATACAGCAAGATTTTACTGTATTTATTTAAATATTACAGCATGCTTTGTAATTAAGGTGGCTACGTTAACTCCTCACTAAGAGGAAACAGAATCAGAAAGTAGGATTCATTGTGTGCTAGTAGCAAGCGCTTTTACAAGCAGTCCTTTTGTGGACCACTTCAGAAGATGATCTTACGGACATTCTCATCTCAACACTCTGATGATGTCCACTCTTTGGTTGTCTTTCTGCACACCATCAGGAAGAGCTCTGGACCACGGAAAAGAGTTTAGGAACCACTGTATTCACGTATTTCATGAAGGCATCCACTGTCTCCTGTGTAATACATGACAGCCCAGTGTTCAAAAGTAAGAGATGGATTTTTGTTTAGATTTTCATTTTTTTGATATAGCAGCCAAGGGAAGACTTTGCATAGCTAATCCCCCAAACATCTGATCAGTTCTGACTCCTGACTGTGATGGGAAAAAGCTTTCCTAGCTAATGTAGCAGTGCTTCTCAAACTGGGGGTCCTGACCCAAAAGTGGGGGTCGCGAGCCTATTGTAGGGGGGGTTGTGAGATCATAACAATGTCACTGGGGAAAAGAGGAGCTGGGGGGAGGGGGAGGTACAGCAGCCATTGCTCTCTGGCTGCCCAGCTCTGAAGGCAGCGCCAGCAGCAGCAGCACAGAAGTAAGGGTGTCAGTACCACACGGTGGCACTGCCTCCAGGGCTGGGCACCCAGCCAGCAGCTGCTAGTCACCCTGCTCGGAAGGCAGCACTGCCCCAGCAGCAGAGCAGCCTGAAGGGTGGCAATAGCATGAGTATACTGTACATACCCATGGGCACAATTTGCTATCACTTTTTCTGGGAGGTCGTCACAGCCCGAAATATTTTCCAAGAGGGGCCCAGCAAAAAGAAAAGTTTGAGAGCCCCTGTAATATAGGAAAACTGTGAGAGAGGAGAAACTTCATCCAGACTCCGGTGGGTGTTGGACAGAGCCCACAGTGAACCCAGCAGTTGTTCTTTCCATCAGCTTCAAATTCACCCTCCCCAAGAGAAAAGCTCGTGTACTGAACTTGGTCATACAAGTGTCTATTGCTTTTGTCTAATCTCCAATGCTCAAATCTTAAGGGAGCTGGTGTATATTGCTCCCTGCAACCTTAGACGTGTTACGTCATTTAGGTACGGCACAATGTCCATTTGTCTATGAAAAATGCTGTGCTGCTGATGAATGGTTCACTTATTATGCACCGAATTCTGTCTTTGGATTCCATGTGCACAATTTCCCCTGTCTTTGTTCATGTTTCTGCCCGGCAGAAAATCTACACTGAAATGAAGTGGAATCTAAACTAATATTATCAAGGCCAGCTGTTGCAATCCTTACTAGTCAAAACTGACATGGAGACGAGTAAGGGCTTTAGGATTTGGCCACAAATGACGAATCAGATCCTTTTCTCCATGAGGACATAGTCATTAGGACTGTGACGCTGGAAAGCCAAGTGTCGGCTCCAGCCAGGGCCGAGTCAGCTGAGAACTGACAAACGCAGATGGAAGCCAGACCAATAAGTTAAATGTATAAGAATGGTATAAATGCATTGTTTCATGTACATGAAAATATTTGGTATTAAAACTTCATGAAAACCAATGGGATGCTACTTGCGTTATTTTCACTTCGGTGTATCCTGTTATACTGGAATGGCAAACATGTACATTGTATATCTCCCCTTTCTAATTAAAAAACCCATCACATGAGAAAAAAACCTTGTGGAATGCAAATGAAGAACTTTAATAGGAAAGTGCCAATTCTCGCACGTTTCAAAGCACGTGGTCATTGTGCGTGATCAGAGATCAAAGACTAAATGCGCTCCTCTCTCTCTGCCAGCAAAGAAAGAGCCCATGTGGCTGGCCAAACTGTCTGTTTGTTTTGCTGTGAGAAGAAGCTATAAGTACAGACACAAAAGGAAAAGTTCTTCCTCTCTGGACTGTTTGTATTGTAATAGGGCAGAACAGCTGAACGAGAAGATGGAGATCCCCAGAGTTATCCTGGGTAGCCCCAAAAGACTTCTGAGAAAATGGCAGAACACAACATCTCTGCTCCCATTTGAAATTATAGCCTGTGACTCACCCGTACATATATTTGTACCTGCTTTAACCTCTCAATAACTCTCATCACCCTTTAGTTAACTTCCTACAGAATTAGCTCCCTGCATTGGCTTTGGTGTGAGACTAGGATGCAACTCGAGCTGGATGAGTGACTGATCTCTTGGGACTGGTGTTATCTGAAATATTTTGTGATTTTGGGTGTAAGTGACCATTGATCACACAGCACGGCTTGCCTGGGTAGCAAGACAGACACTTCAATGAGGAGACTGTCTGTGACTCCATTCTAAGGCTGCTGTGGTACTTTGGGAGTTCACATTTGTTACTGGGTTAGGGGAACCTAATTATAGAACATATCACCAGGCTGGGGTGTCTGCCCTGCTTTTGCCAAGCTGCCCTGAGGCAGGCACTCGCGGTTCTGAGTCACTCCAGACACCATGACAAGGACGTCAGATGGTACAATTAAAAAAAACAACAGTAGAATTTGAATGGACATAATGCCATTTCTGAATCTCCTCTTCATCCTGCCCTTGAATTCTTGCCTCCTTATATCACCTGATTTCCATCTGCAAACTCTGTAGGGCAAGGCCCCCATGTTGCACACATTTTGTATTGTGTCTTGCATTTTAAGCACTAGACTATAACAGCGATGCTTACAAACTATGGAAGAAATCTATTCACCTTCTAAGAAGAATTCACCAAGTCAGATAATTTGCTCCCCTTTAAAAATTGCACCAGAGCATAAATATAACAAAAGATTGTTCCAGGCATGTTCTGGGGATTAAATGGACCTTTTGATTCTGGAATTTCCATTGTATGCGCCTAATAGGTTTATTTAGTTTTTTTTAAATAAATAAATGTTTTCTAAAATGTACCTGGCCTTTATTTCCATTCATTAGCATATATTACAAAGCTTGGTCTTAAATTATGCATGTAATTAAATCCTGTGAATTTGCCCAAGGGCTCAGCTACACTGTCTAAATTTGCACCGGGATGGAGTTATGGGCCGGAGTGTTTAGACTGAACCTTGTATCAGCTCACTGGGAATTCTGCACTCAGTGGTGGCTCGGTTGGGCTCTATGTTGCTTAAGTTCCATTTCAAGTGAAACAAAATGACTTGGGCAGTTGATACTTAGCAGCAGCTAAATTCTTAGGAATATTCACCCCCTCGGGAAGACAAATTTGGTTATACGCATCAAAAAGAAATAACCTTCTGTCTCTGAAATAAATATTAAAAGTATCGTTTGTAACCGCTCCATCTCAAAACATGTCCCCAGATTAAATTATGAGTTAGCACAACGATTTATCTTCTATGGAATGGGGAAAAAAGAGGATTCTTGCATAAGTCAAAATAATTTCCAGCTCAAATCCTGATTGGATGAGCCTTTTCTTTAGAGAAGTAGGGGAAGGCAATTACAAGGTAGCGCCTCACTGAACAGATCACCTACATTGGAAAGGCACAGAGGAAGCCTGGGTCTGGTCCTATTCAGTGGAGAGAGGGAGATAAAGGCCTGGGAAAGCCTAAACCAAGGAAATTTAAGGTGAGTGAAACCACAGGTGGTCTAAGTGTGCTCTCAGTTTCACCAGTGGGGTACATCAAAGGGAGTGGAGTTCAGAAGTGAGATCAGGATCAGATCCCCGCTGTCTCAGAAGGCCCGGAAACTCACCTGCAATTCCAACTCTCCCACCTACGCCCCTGCTTCCGTTCTCTCTGACGCAAACACTTCTAATGCTGCACCCAGATCAGCAGAGCAATACTTTCCCTCCCTGAGCTACAAATATTTTTTTCTCTTAATGAGTCTGACTCCTCCATATAAGCGAGGTTGTTAACAGAACTGGCTTTGGCCAGATCCAATCTGAATAAAGGAGGGGCAAACTCTGCTTACGCATCTCAGCCCTGGCATGCAACACACCTGCTCTTCAGGCTGACTCTCTCCTGAGCAAACCACCAGTTGTGCCAAATTACAGGGTGGTTTCATAAAGTGGGTCAAGCAGCCTCCCAGGGCTTCTGACTTGAGGGGGTTGTTTTGCATTATGTAAAGTTCAATCGTTTTAGAATCCAATTAGCAGTGCCCATGGGATTGTCTCCTGAATCATTTGTTCATACACTCAGGGCAACCAGACATTGGACGCTCCCAACAGGAACTGTGGCCTATAGACAAGCTCTTCTAGCAGTCTGTGTTCATTACATCACTGGTTGGCAATGCCACGGTGTTCACTGTTCCGCTGTACTGTACATAGGTTTTTGACGCTAATGAATTAGGGGAACAGATTACGTAAAATCTTTGGAGCAGTGATTGTCTTCTTGTTGTGGGTTTATACACGACCTGGCACAATGGGGTGCTGGTCCAGGATTGGGGTTCCTAGGCATTACCTCAATACAAATAATTAATATTTTTAGAAATCAATTTTATACAGTTGATTGTGTATGTCCACACTAAGCGCATTAAGTTGGCGGAGTGCGTCCTCACTACCATGGCTAACATTGACTTATGAAGCGGTGCACTCTGGGTAGCTATCCCACAGTTCCCGCAGTCTCCGCCACCCACTGGAATTCTGGGTTAAGCTCTCAATGCCTGATGGGGCAAAAACATTGTTGTGGGTGGTTTTGGGTACATTTAGTCAGTCGCCCCTCCCTCCATGAAAGCAATGGCAGATAATTGTTTTGTGCCTTTTTTCCTGGGTTACCCGTGCAGATGCCATACCATGGCAAGCATGGAGCCCGCTCAGCTCACTGTCACTGCTGCTGTTGTGGGCATGTCTACTGTGGGGGCTGCTGTGATCCAAGTAGCCAATGCAATCACTGATGCCCTGTTATCAAGGGTAGTGACTCTGGGAAATGTGCGGGCCTTCTTAGATTATAGGTGCATCATATTCCTGTCCTTCGTCGCTGGTGAGGAGGTCTTGCAGCCGTACATTCCAGTCTGCTCGGCGCTGTAACACGCCATAGCACTTCTGTGGTTGACACATGTAACAGGTCCAGGGCTCTTGCTCTTTTGCCTTGGCCAAGGTACCTTGCCCTATCCGGACCTCCAAGCATTCGACACAGAAGCACCTTCAGCAGCTGGCATTGCTACACAGCAGCAGCTCCTTGGCTTCGCAGCAGACGGTGAAGTAGGACTGCTAACTGTCCTCGTTGGACATGTAGCTTGGTCGGGGGTTCTGGGAAAGTCTTCCCTGGCCGGCTCGTAGCAACCTCCAGGGCATGGTGTACGGCTCCACCGCTTCCGCCACAACTCTGCTCTCCTGCAACTCTGCTCTCCTGCTCCCCAGCGACAAGCTTGGGGGATCCGTTCAGGTCCTCCTGGGTGCTGATGGCAGCAGATGGTGCAGTAGATCTGCTAACCGTCCTTGTGCACTGCTTCTGCTACAACTCTGCTCTCCTGCTCCCCAGCGAACAGCTCAGGGGATCCATTCATGAAGCCTGGACAGTAGTAAGGAGCAATTCAACTATAGGCTGAGCAAGTGCAGAATGGTGGTAGAATGTGCCTTTGGAGGTTTAAAAGCTCGCTGGCGCTGTTGGTCAGACCTCAGCGCAACCAACATTCCCATTGTTATTGCTGCTTGCTGTGTGCTCCATAATACCTGTGAGAGTAAGGGGGAGACATTTATGGTGGGTGGAAGGTTAAGCCAAATCACCTGGCGGCTGATTTTGAGCAGCCAGACACTAAGGCGATTAGAAGAGCACAGCAAGGCGCGCTGCACATCAGAGAGACTGTGAAAACCAGTTTCATGACTGGCCAGGCTTCGGTGTGACAGTTGTGTATGTTTCTCCTTGATCCAAACCTGCCCCCTTTGTTGATTTTAATTCACTGTAAGCCAACCACCCTCCCCCCTTTGAAATAAAGTAACTAGTGTTTTGAAACCAAGGATTCTTTCTTTATTAATTTAAAAAAATGAGATAACGGATAACATGGATAATATGGAACATGGGCAGGAGGGTAGACGGTTAGACAGTGGATGCAGCGGGGGTCTGTGCTCTTGTTGGTTTTCCTGCAGCTCCAACAGATGCTTCATCATGTCCATTTGCTCCCCCATTAACCTCAGCATCGTGTCCTGCCTCTGCTCTTCGCACTCACTTAATTCTTTCCTGGCCTCTGCCACTGAAGGCCTCCATGCATTAAGCTGAGCCCTATCAGTGCGGGAGGGCTGCATGAGCTTGGAAAACATGTCATCACGGTTTTTTCACCTTCTAATCTGCGATAATCTCAAGGATGCAGATGATAGGGTCTATGATTCCGGGGGGACTGCATGGTCACCTGTACTGCTGAGCTCGCCACGCTGACCAAACAGGAAATGAAATTCAAAAGTTCCTGGGGCTTTTTCTGTGTACCTGGCTAGTGCTTCGGAGTTCAAAGTGCTGTCCAGAGCAGTCACAATGGAGCACTCTGGGAAAGCTTCTGGAGGCCAATACCATTGATTTGCATCCACGCTACCCCAAATTCGACCCAGCAAGGTCAGTTTTAGCGCTACTCCCCTCGTTGGGGAGGAGTACAGAAGTTGATTTTAAGAGCCCTTTAGGTTGACAGAACGGGGTTGGTTGTGTGGACGCAGTCATTTTTAAATCGACCTAACATGGCTAAATTCGACCTAACCCCGTAGTGTAGACCAGGGCTAAGACCCTCAGTGAAAGCAGTGGTGTAACCACCGCAAGGGAGAGAACATAATAGAGGGGGCTGCAATAAGCTGTGTGGCTGCAAACAACAGACTTTGCCGGCATCAGCTAAACGACACACACGCCGTATCCCAGACTGAAGCCAGGAACTTTGACTTCAGCACCACAAAGCCCCTGCCTCTGGTAGCTAAAGAAGAGTGTTGGTCACCTGTGGTGTTCATCCTATGGATTAGCATTCTAGGGTTGCAGTCACGAGCAAGTGACATAGTTACACTCACTTGAGCAGGTCTGACATACAGATGGCATCAATACACACACACACTTAGCCAATGAAATTGCAGAAATTAAAAGGGCACCTGATAGCCTCTTGGTGCCTAGATCACAAAGACCACCAGCAATATTGACTGTATCTGCAATAAAACTGAGGCTGGACTAGTCATGGAGACTGTCCTCTCATCCCTAGAGATGGTCTTTTGAGATCAGCAAAAGGAGAAGTGTGCAGAAGCTGACCTGATCACTGGATAAAGAGAGGGCTTGGGGCTACTGGGCTAGCCATCCAGTTTTTAGATGTTTGAGTAAATTTGGGAATAGACGGTTATGACAAATCGTGGCTTTTTGCTCTGTCTCCAGAGCCTGGGATGGCAGCTCTGTTAATGGTGGATAGGCCAGGATGAAAGCTTCCGACCGAGGCTGAAGTGCAGTGGCTGAGGAGATCTCTAGGAATAGAAGACTGGAGTAGATGCCTATTCACTAGGCTGTTGGTGTTGCCATTCAGCGCCACACCTGAAAAAAATAGAGCACTTTGGGCAAACTCTGCTGCCAACTGAAGTCAATGCTGGGTGCTGAGTGCTCACTCAGCCATTTTGAAAACCAAGTTACTGAATACAGGCAACTAAATATGTATTTAGGATCATAATTTTAGGCACCGTTAAAAAAATCCATGGCCTGTATTCAAAGAGCTATGGCCACCTTTTCAACGGAGTTCATCACACGACAGCTCCTATTTGGAAAGTCTGGGCTCTCCCCTTGTGTTTAAAGTGCCCATTCTCCAGTAGCTCTGTGGATCCATGGAGGGCAGAACTCTTTTGGAAATCTGACCATCTAAGTGGGAGCTGAGCAGTTTTGAAAATCCAGCCCAACGCTGCTTTTGGCTGTATTCTTCTAAGGATACCCAAAGTGTCCACTACAACGGCATTCACTTACTGGGAGCAGGGACAGGCCCTACCTTGTCCTGTGTCAAGGACGAACAAAGTTTGCACAGTCGCTTTCTGATGCCCTAAAAAAACCCAAGAAGAATGTCTTCATTCCCCATCCAGAGTGTGACAGCGACATGAAACAAATTTCTGGGAAGTGGAAAATGTGGCTCGCACATTTATCCTTCGATTACAACATTCATTTTGTGTCCTCTCTGTGTCATCATTTTGAGCAGTTGGCATGCTACCCCCCTACGAAGACGCATGCTTGTGCAGTTACTCCTGTTCCTGTGGTCTTCCCTGTTTCAGACACTTCAGCGTGTCCGAGCATGAAATCTGATCCATTGACCTTTGCTGTGCCAATTTTACCGATACAATAGATTAACGTATTCACTGCTGCTCACTGCTTTAATAGGCACTGAACCACTCAGTCACTCTCATATTTCACCATCCCCTGGCTGTGTAACCACGCATATGCATACGTTGAGGCTTCTAATTATATAGTGGAAGAGTCTAGCCATGAGCTAATCCCAGTTTTGGAATCTAGATGTTGTGCAGATAATTTTCTAGTGTCATGCAGCTCTCACCCTGGAAGGAGTTCACTCTTTCAGGATGAGCACTCAGATGTGGTTTCTATTTAACTTTGTGGACAGTGTCTAACCCGAGGCGTGAACCTGTGTTACCTTGAGATGAGTTAGTCTCAAATGATTTGAAGGTTCCTTATCTGAAAACTCTTATTATTAATTATTAATTATTAATCATTAGTATTATTATCATTGCGGTAGCACTTTGAAACCATAGTCAAGGGCCCCATTATGGTAGGTGCCATGGAAACATGGAGTAAATAATAAAAAGACCACCTTTCTGGCACCACAGAGCCCTCATGGGTTGGAATTCAGGCCCTCAGTCAACGAGAGTTTTGCCATTTGCTTTAGTAGGGCAAAATTTCACCCCCTGGTGTGTAATGAAAATATACACAAATGCCTTTGGAGTAGAAAACCCACAAGATCAGACAATAAATAAATGTAGGTGTCCATCATAAAAAAATGTTGTTGGTTCCTTTCGGATCCTGTTCCCCAATTCGTAGTGAAGATTGTCTCCTCTTTCCACCCCTCTGGCCCCAGGACTGATCCTTTGCTAGGGCATGCAGAGGGGCCGTGACAGTCAGCTGTGAAGTGGACGGGTAACAAGAAGACCCTGTCTGCGTTAAGTAGGGTGTCTTGCCATGTAGGAGCAGCACCACCCAGGGTATTTCATGAGGCTCCGGGAAGAGCTCCTCACCTTGCTCTGTTCTCAGGCAGCACAAAAAGCAGCACACAGTTAACAGGAAAGCGATGCCTGTGCAGAACTCTTGTGTGATGGGGAAAGAACACATAATTGTGGGTGGATGGCAGGGAGGTGCTGGGAGCAGGTTAGTAGCACAAATGAGAAGGGTTGGGAGAACCAAGGCAGAGTGGACTGGAGGAGAGAACAAGCCTGGCCTGGGAGAAGTTGACGGAGGACCCAGCTAGGGACGATCAGAGATGGGGAAATGGGCAGAAGGTGGTGAGAAGCAGATATGGAGAGTGTGGAGACCAACGGGGATGAGAAAGGGGCAGGCAGGGCAGGGATGATGTGTGTGAGACAGAACAGCAAGGGCAAGGGAAGCAGAGGAGGGGAAAAGGAAGAATGAAGAGAAAACAGGGAAAGAGGAGGAGACAGAATCAAACAAGCTTCACAGCCAGGCAAGAGGTGAGTTCCCTCTAGAACAGGCCTGCACAACTCGTAAAGCGGCGAGGGCCACATTACTCCAAAGAAAACAGCTGAGGGCCGAACCCTCCCGGCCCCGTGGAAACAACCCCCCCCCCAGCACCTCCTGGCCTCCTGCCCCAGCAACGCCCAGCCCTGTGGAAACAAATCCTCCTTCCCCAGTGCCCCAAATTAGCTGTGGGCCAACAAGGAAGGTTGGGGGTAGGGAGGTGATACTTTATTTTAAATCAACCAGGGGCTTCCAGCTGAAGAGGTGGCTGGGAGTCCTCAGGGGCAAATTAAAGAGCCCGGGGCTCCGGCGGCTGGGGGAACCCAGAGCTGTGTGGGGCTGCGGCAGGGATTTAAAGGGCTCAAAGCTCCTGCCACTGACGGGAGCTCCAGCCCTTTAAATCCTGGCCCCCCACCCGGCCGCTGGAGCCCTGGCTGTGATTTAAAGGGCTCTGGGCTGCCCGTGGCTGGGATTCAAAGGGCTCTGGGCTGCCTGAAGCCGCGGGGAGCCCTGAGCCCTTTAAATCCCAGCTGCGGCCGGGATTGAAAGGGCTCTGGTCTGCCCACAGAGCATGTGCGGGGGATTTAGAATCCCTCTGCGGACCGTATGTTGTGCAGGCCTGCTCTAGAAGAACTTATACAAGTTTCAGAGCTGGAGAAGCACCGGGGGGCTCAGCCACCTCAGCTAAAGAAAGCTGGACATGGGGTGGGAAGACAAAGGAGACACACATGAGGGAGGGGATGTGGAGAGATCTCCTTTCTCTTGGCATGGAGAGATTCCTTTATCCAAACCCAACTTCTGTGCTTGGCTTGGCTTTCCTTCCCCACCCCCATTCCCTCACCTACTGCATTTGGAGAAGCTGCCTCATCTCTGCCTGCCTACAACTCCCTGGCAGGCTTCAGGCGCTCAGCCTCCTTTTGGCTGCCAGCCATGCTGGGTAGTTGTGTAACGTGACTATTGCTGGCTCTGGCTCCAGGGGAATGTGCTCACTTTATTTTCTGAGCTGTGGTTAAATAATTGGTGTTTTCTTGGTGGCTAACTGCTCTGGATTCTGTGGTTACACACCATGATCGGACTTACTTGGAGTGATCTAGTTACTATTATTAGCTTGTTTCTTCCCTCCTTTCCTTTTCTCACCACTGGAATCATTTCGGCGTGTCTCCCACAAGGACGTTACGTTTGTTGCTTTGGGTTGGTTCACCACCTAGCTGTGAAACTGGGATGCCTTCTCCTCGGTTCGGTATGTTTGGGGGAGGACACAAAGCACAGGGCCTGCTCCTGTTCTGCCCAATCAGTGGGCCACACGTCCTCCTCCAAAGGGATGTCTGTGTTAAGTAGGATGTCTTGCCATGTAGGAGCAGCACCGCCCAGGGTATCTCATGAGGCTCTGGGGAAGAGCTCCTCACCTTGCTCTGCTATCAGGCTGCAAAATCACCTTATGCGCGATGCTGTTGGTATCCGGACTCCAGCCCATCTGGCTTAGTGTAGAGAACAGAGCTGTGGAGCCCTATCCCCAGACACTGCATCACTCCACTGTCCTGACTCTAAGATGAGCGATTTTGGGACTGTGCTCTAGAATCCCGTCGTACTTTTTTATACAAGGGATGGCACACGCCTGTCCTCACTAGCCAGGGAGAAGATATCAGGACCTTGCCAGCAACAATTCTTTTGAACGCCTCACAAGTGCTAAGCACATTCATGTTTTGGCCAGAACTGGACAAAACGTGGTGAACAGATCTTTAAAAAAAAAAAAAAAAGCGCCCCAACCTTTTCATCTCCAGCATCAGCTCCTTCATAGCACAAGCCTCATTGAAGAACATTATGCAGACACCTCTGCTTCCACTGACAGCTCCTTTAAAGCCTGCAGCGTAATCTCAGGCCTTTTTCTAATACCATTTCAAAACACCAGTAGACCGTGCGCGCTGTATTTGGCTCATGGGGACAGAGAGGATGACGCTTATCATCAGACATTTCCTGTCTTGCTATTTCTAAATGGTTTCCACTGGGCCTGATTTTGACCCCATTGTGATGTGGGCCCGATGTGAAGGGCATTGAGCTCTGTTGCCCAAGTCTTGACCCCGATGCCAGGGCTGAGAAGCCGGGTGGATGTGCAGCCATGAAGGAAGAATTCTTCTCCCAGGCCAGCTGTGCTACCCAAACCCAGTGCCTGGAATATCCTCCGCAGCTCCTTTGCACTCTCTTCTGCAGGGATGGAGAAGGATCCATATAATAATGGATCCTTGGCCTCTGCCCATCACCCTGCCTGGCCACGCCTTCCCATCACCTGTGCTGCAACTCATGCCCAGGTGAGAATACTCTGGTTTGCACACTCAGGCTCCCCCATCACATGGCAGAACCACATCAGTAATTCTGCCTGGCAAGTCTCCACGCCTGTGAAGGAACAGGGCTGGGATTCACCTTCAGAGCTTTTCTCAAAGTATTCCTGTTTCTAGTCCTGACTGCATCTTTCACGTGCCGGTGTTACCGTATGGTGATTTTGTTATAGATCCCCACTGTGCCTGATCCACAGAGGATATGAGTCTGTTATTGCCTCCACTAGAGAACCTGGCTCTGAGGTGACAACCACCATCTTGGCTGACAAAACTGGTGTTGGACCTGGGATCTTCAGAGCTAAAAGCCATGAGCTACTGAGCCCCCTAGCTAGGCCTGTAACAGACTCCTATCCTATGTAGAAGGGGCACGGCCGGGGGGGGGGGGACCTGTAACACACACTCCCTAGTGGATTACACAAGCCCTACTAGTGTAAACATCCCCACATTGCAAATTCTTCTTTGCACATCAGCAAAATCTGCAATCTTATTGCTCCAACAGTCACGGAAATTTCTCTGTCATTCAGTATGCGGAAGGTGTTTTTACAAGGCCTCAAAACTAGTTCAGGGCAGATTTAACTTTCAGGCCAAGATTCAGGTCAATTCTTGGGCAAGTTAAACACTTTGGTCACAGGGTTAAGACATTCTGACACGTCACAATTGTCCTTCTGCCTTGCATTACGGCAAATGGGTTTAGTTAGTTACAACACAGGAAAGTGAACTGGAAGTGACTGAGGAAATAGGCTCCTACTCCCTGAATAATATTGCTGAAGTTACATGTTTGTTGACAAGTCATGTTTATTGATCAAGGAGATCTTCCTTCTAGATGTCATTAAGCAATTCCCAAGGGTGTCTTTTAGCTCCTTCATGCAATGGGTTTACCTCATTCCTGGAGGATGCCTGAAACTCAACTTCATCTTTAAAAAATAAATGTATCTTAAACAGAAGCTCTGATGAACTAATGCTGTATCATATTGGAATTCACCAAAAGGCAAGATAGTGACACATTTTTTTTCAGGGTGATTCTTCAAGTAAGTAAGTGTCGGTTGACATAGTAGGAATGATTTTTCCTTTAAAAATGCACTCACATATTTTGTCCCACATGGGATAGGAACTGTCTAGCAAGGACTGTAACACATGTCAAAAGAGGTCTTGCCAACTTTCCATTCAGCTGCATGAGACTTTACAAAACTGTTGTTGGAAATACAGTTATTCCATTAAAAGCCGAAGTCCCATACTGCGCTCTGGCTTCACTAGGGAATATCCAATTGTCCAAGATTTGGAAGTAGCATGGGTATTTTCTTAAAAGTGACAGAAAGTTTCATAATTCCAAGTAAAATTAGATTTTACTACACGTGGCTTGGTTATGGTTTTGCTTGAACTTAAAGAACATTTTTTCATATTACTAGAGTTCTCAGCTACTCTTTTATCAAAAAATATATCACTTGCTAAATGCAGGCAATAAATAGTTTTGCTTGATGATATCTGTGATTTCAGATTTTAACAAACTATTGCACACATTTGACAAGGTGGCAGAAAATTGATTGTACTTAAGAAAATACTGCTGAAGATTTCTGTGTGAAACCAGTGGAATTGGAGGTACCTAAAAGAGGTACTTATACTCCCCAGAGAACTTGTTACTGCTGTACGCTTTGCATGTCTATTATTAATTTATGACATACTTGTGTCACTAGACCTGCTATGGGACAAAAACTGCTGCTTACAGGATTTCCAGTTCTGTTCCTGCTACAGGGCATAAATCATTCTATATGCCAAAATTCCCCCTCTGTAAGAAACATATAAGAAAGTGGGCTACCCTGCTCTACCAGCTGTGATTACTGTTGCCAGAACAGGCCCAAAATGTGTCATTCAAAAATTTTCATGAAATAAACTAAAAATAAAACCTGCTCCATTTAAACATCAATAGTTTCTTATTCTTTGTCCACCTAAAGCACCAACTGAGGTCAATGGTGAAATCCTGACACTACTGATTTCAAGGACACCGGGATTTTGCCCACTGGCCCATTCTGCTGCTACTGAACCCAAAGTGAGATTTGCTGTTAATTTCAATTGGACCTGGATTGAGTCCCAGAACAGACCTGCTATTGATTTGTTATTTTGAAATGGGAGAAAAGATGGTCACACAGCCTCTTTGCTGCATGAAGAAAATTAAATTGAAAATGTTACCAAAGGAACAAACTTGACACACGTTGCCAGATATTATAAACTGGGTTGGCAGAAAGACCCACACAATTCCCAGAATTGCTCTAGCTTTGGAAGATGCAGCATTCCTGGGGATTTTCAGTGCACAGCTACTTGTGTGTAAAACTGTTCCCCGCAGTTTGGAATGTGTTGTCATTTTCAGGTGTTTCTGTAATTTGCCCATAAGGTTGCAGAGCAAAAACCGTTTAGGGCTGCCATAGCTGTCATCTGAGATAGACATCTAACTCCCTGCTCAACTACATTTTAGGCATTAGTGTAATCTAAATAAATAATAATGTTATGTCAATGACATGGGGTGAATGATTTCTCCCTCCTACTATGTGCTTTCAGTCATTTGCAATAATGGAGACATGGAGTTTTAGCTTCGATAGAGAACAGTGAAATCTGAGCTCCTCATCAGACGAGGAGGAAGACGACCCCTGGATTAATTTAACAGCTAACTGTGCTTGCTGTGCCAATAAGTACATGACCTCCCAAATGTCACTATACTGTTTACATTCTTAGCTTCCCCTTTCTGTAAAAATTTTGCAATTATGGAGAGCGTGAGTCTGCAGATGTAAAAATCCCTGCAGAGTCATCTTAAAATACAGGGCCCATACTGCTTCCTATCAAATCATGCTGATGGTGCAGACTGATTGTGCGAATGCTGCCGTTGAGTGTTAGAATAAGTGAACTAATTTCATAGAGGGAGCGTTAGAGGCCTAATAAAAAGCTATGCCACCGAATGGAGCAGCAATGGGCACTAAGATCCCAGGAACTAGCCAGGGCTGCCCAGAGGATTCAGGGGGCCTGGGATCTTCGGCCACATGAAGCCCCCACCACTGAATTGCCACCGAAGACCCAGCACTTCGGCGGCGGGTCACGAGGTGGAAGGACCCCCGCCGCGGGTCTTTGGAGCACTTCAGCAGTGGGTCCCGGGGTGGAAGGAGCCCCCCGCCGCGGGTCTTCGGAGCACTTCGGCAGTGGGTCCCGGGGTGGAAGGAGCCCCCCGCCGTGGGTCTTCGGGGCACTTCGGTGGTGGGTCACGAGGTGGAAGGAGCCCCCGCCACCGAATTGCCACCAAAGACCTGGAGCAGAAGAAGCTCCGTGGGGCCTGGGCCCCGCGAGAGTTTTCCGGGGCCACCGGAGCAAGTGAAGGACCCCGCTCTGGGGCCCCAAAAAACTCTCATGGGGGGCCCTGTGGGGCCCGGGGCCTGGGGCAAATTGCCCCACTTGCCCCCTCCCCCTCCGGGTGGCTCTGGTACATTAAACACGAGAGACAAATCTGCCCCCCGCTACACCTGTTCACCCAGACCCGCTTCTGTAACCAAGGGCAGAATTTGATACATGGCGTCATCACCTTTAGCTGATGCATCCAGGCCAAACCCTTCGTGCACTGTGCGGGTCTGCCCCTGCCCTCACTACACAAGGGGCACAGGGTCTGCCCCCGGCACTGCCCGGCAGCCTACTTGGTTGTAATTACATATTGATCCAGGAGTAAAATGACTTGAGTAGGAGGAAATACTTCTCCCAAGTGAGCCCAGAGCTCTCCTCACCCCCACCAGATCACTGCTACTCCGCTCGGGGCTGATACCGATTTTGGAATTGAAGGAGTTCGAAGGACACAAACTCCAGCAGGATTCTGGGCTCAACTATGTCGTCATGCCCCCCCCCCAAGCTGAGCAATCACAGGACTGTGCATATTTCAGACCCCCCAGGTTGGTGGCTGCGCCCAGTTCCCCCCCCCCCCCCCGGGCGATTCACTGGCTAGGACGGGGGTGGCCGAACTGTCTGACCCTTCGAGCCACATGTGACAAGCTTCAGAAGTTCCAGAGCCGGTGGCACCTGCCGGGGTTCAGCTCAGCGCTTCAGTCTTGGGGCCCGTCCTGCCCTGGTGAAGCCCCCAAACCGCCTCCCCGCTGGGCACAAGCCAGAGGTGATGGGGGCACACGGGGGTCACATGCCCCCCCCCAGACTTTTGCCCGGGTTTGCTGGCCCTGCTCGGTCACATGGTGCCACCAGGCTCCCTCCCGTCAGGGCAGCTGCTGGAAGCGGCAAGCCGGGAGCTGCGGCCTGGGAAGAGGCAGCAGGAGCAGCTGGGAGCTGCAGGGACCCGCTGCCTTTGCTGCTGCCGCTCCGCGTGGAGCTAAAGCGGCGCCCGGTCCCCGCAGCTTCCCGCTGCTCGCCACTGGCAGCGAACGCCTGGGAGCGGCGGGGAGCGGCCCCGAGCCCGGGTAAGGCGGCAGCGGAGCCCGGGGGGCAGGACTCCCGCTGCCGGGATGGGGACAAACCTGTCAATTGCCCCGGCCCCCAGCGGGCCCCGGTTCTCGCTGCCAGCAGCCCCTGGCCCACCCCCCCGCAGGGAACTGGGGGGTGTCAGCCCCTGGGGCCCCCCCGGGCTACGAGACCACGTGAAGCTGAGACCCACCAGCGGCCTCCTCCCCCGGCTCCGCGCGCTGCGCTCGGCCGGCCCGTGGGCCCCGGCGGGCGCCGCGCTCCTGCGGCGGGGCGCGGCCCGGCTGAGCTGCAGCGGGAGCCGGGAGCTGCGGCCGCTGCGCTCCGGGCGCCCTGGCGGCGCCGGGCGGGATTTCCTGGCGCGGCTCCCAGCTGAAGCGGGTTTCTCCGGCCGCTCCGCCCCCTCTGCCCCGGGGATTTCCCGGCCGGGTCTCGCGGGGATAAAAGCGGCCGCGGGGCGCTGCGGTGGCTCAAAGCTGAGCTCAGCCCAGATCCCAGCACCAGCCTCCGCCGCCAGCCCGGACCATGAGCCGCCCCGAGAGCTTCGCCCCCAGCAGCGCCCTGCTGCTGCTGCTAGCGGCCTGCGCCGCGCTGTGCCGGGGTGAGGGGCTCGCTGCGCCGGGGGGGCCGGGACCGGGCTGGGGGAGTCTCGCTTCCCACTGGGGCTTGGAAGGACCGATCGGACCCAGGTGTCCGAGAGCCGCGGGGGTGGAGGGGACCCAGGTGTCCGAGATCCGGCCGGATGCGGGGAGTCCAGGGGGGATGGATGGGACCCAGGTGTCCGAGAGCCGGCCGGATGCGGGGAGTGCCCGGGCCGGGGGCATGGACCGGACCTAGGGTGTGTCCCGGGCCGCCCCCCTGCAGAGAATCTGGCCGCCGGCAGGAGCTGAGTCTTTCTCCCCCTCCCCGGGCAGGTGCCCCCATGGCCGGCGAGCTGCGGTGCCAGTGCCTGCAGACCGAGGCCGCGATGATCCAGCTCAAGCGCATCGCCCACGTGGAGCTGATCCCCGAGGGGCCCCACTGCGGGGTGCCAGAAGTCATGTAAGTGTCGGGGCCCTGCTGCCCCCCCCCCCAGCCTGCACCGCCCTCCTCACCCTGCCAGCCCCGCGCTCACCCGCTCTCCCCTCTGCCTCCCCGCAGAGCCACCACGAAGCACGGCAACAAAGTCTGTCTGGATCCCACCGCGCGCTGGGTCCGGCTGATCGTCACCAAGATCCTGAACAGGTACCTGCCTGGGGGTGTCGCTCTCCCTGTTGTGCCAGCGGCCGGTGTCTCGCGGGTGCAGCTCTAGTGCCGTTGTGCCGTGTCAGGGGAGCATGGGCAGCAGACTCGTGGGAAGCAGGTGCCCGTGTTGCAGGGACAAGGGGCGAGATGGGCCACTGAGTCTTAACCAGTTTCAGAGTAGCAGCCCTGTTAGTCTGTACCCCCAAAAAGAACAGGAGTGCGCGGCACCTTAGAGACTAACAAATGTATTTCTCCTGTGTGCCTGTTCCATGCTGTGCATCCGAAGAAGTGAGCTGTAGCCCAGGAAAGCTCATGCTGAAATAAATGTGTTAGTCGCTAAGGTGCCACAAGGACTCCTGTTCTTTTTGAGTCTTAACCAGTGGATACTGCTCATTACAAACCGCAGCCCGAGCTGGCCCCATCAGTCCAGCTCCAGTCCAGTAGGGGGAGAAACCAAGCCCAGGGGTCATGTAGGAAAACGAGTTTAAAGAAGTGTCTGTGCTCTTCGCCATGACCCCGGGCTGCTACCTGGGGCTGGCGGGGTCCCTGGCACTAAACGCCATTGATGGGCTGGATCAGCACTGCCCCTGTTCCCCGGGACACACACAGCTCCCAGGGGGGCAGCCGGAGGCGAGTGCACAGGGAATGCAGGCGGGGGGCCTGTGGAGGGGAAAGGCACCAGCAGAAATGAGTCCAGGTGAGGTCTTTCCGGATGTCACTTCTAACCTGTGTTCTGTTGTGACTGTTGCAGTAAATCTACCAAGCTGTGAGGGGAGCAGAGGAAATGAACAAGCCACTATAACAGAAACTACCTGTTTGTACACTGGGAAACCAGTGTGAGAGAGCATGGGAACCTGAGGCTGGACAGCTCGCCATGCTGAACTCTTCTTTTGAGGGTCTGAGAGACCAGCCTGCTCCATTCAACTGCAACCTGTTCCACTGAGTTATTGCAACCTGTGCTTATTTGTGTATTTATTAATACATCTCTGTAGAGCTCTGCACAGCTAGGTATTGTGTCAAGCCCTTTAGATCTTCCTGATCACCTGAAGGGATAATGCTGCAGCAGTGGCTCAAGAAATGGCTTGTTGTTAATCTAGTGCACATTCCCAATAGCCCATCCCCCTCAGCTCCTCTGAGCAGCTCGAGATGGACAGTACGGTGAAGCTGTGCCTTTCACACTGTGGCTGTGCAGGATGCCTGCTGGCTTGTGAACAGGGGCGGCTCTAGCTTTTTGGCCGCCCCAAGCAGTCATGCGCGGAAGGCGCCCCGGAGCCGCGGGAGCAGCGGACCTCCCGCGGGCATGACTGCAGAGGGACCGCTGGTCCCGCGTGGCTCGGCTGGACCTCCCGCAGCTGCGGGCGGCTCGCGGGTCCGGCGGCTCCGCTTGAGCTGCCGCAGTCATGCCTGCGGGAGGTCCAGCCGAGCCGTGGGACGAGCACCCCCTCCGCAGTCATGCCTGCGGCAGGTCCAGTAGTCCCGGGGCTCCGGTGGACCTCCCGCAGGCATGACTGCGGCAGGACTGTCGCTAATATAGAACTAAACTATTGTTGTATGTAAAGTAAATAAGGTTTTTTAAATGTTTAAGAAGCTTCATTTAAAATTAAATTCAAATGCAGAGCCCCTCCGACCCAGCCCGCTGCCCCCCACGGACGCAGAGGATGCCCCCTAGATGTTGCCGCCCTAGGCACCAGCTTGTTTTGCTGGTGCCTAGAGCCGCCCCTGCTTGTGAATAACCAGAGCTTCAGATTCTGGAGCTGCCAAGCATTTAGCCTCTGAGCCCACAAATATGGAGGATTCCAAAATGAAATCCAATTAGAACAAGCACAGTAACTTGCTACAGTCCTGAAATGTGCTGCCAAGGCACATGTCCCTCGGACACACAGTCATTTGCTTGGTTGGGTGAAACAGCTGCTAGTCTGTTTTCCTTTAATAGAAAAGCAATCTTTATGAGAATGTGGCTTCCAGTCACTAGCTGAAGTTTCTGCAAACTTTTTAGGGTTGTTTTGATGTGTTAACTTATTTCTATGCAATTTAAATATTTGGTATTTATGCTGAAGGTTTAAGAACAGTAAGGTTCTGAAGACCCTTGGACATTTTATGTCTGCATTGTATGACATACTGTCATGTTCTGTGTAGAAGTGGTATTACAAATTGTACTGTACTAAAATGCAGTAATTGTGAGACTGGCGGGAGTTACACATGAAATAAATATTTTCTGATTAAAAGTGGTTGAGTCGTCAACTCAGTGAAGTGCTCATGTCCATGTATCTGTCCCAGTGGAACCCTGGGAAAAGTGTGGTATGGGTGGGAATTGGTATAGGATACACCCCTGCCTTCAAGCTTCATCTCTTTCCCTATTTTATTTAATGTTTGTCTGCATTTAACAGACTCTTGGGTCCAGAGTTGCAATATTTAAACTCCTCATCTGCAGACCTCATTGTGAAGGGAAATTCAGCCTCAGAAAGTGGTTTGTGGCTATGAAAGCTGCAAGGACTTGCACATTTGCTTAACTTGCTATGAGACTACTCATGTGTTTAAAGCACTCTGCGAGACCAAGCACACAATGATTCTTTGCTGTTATAGGAAACAAGACAGCTCCAAGGAAAAAGAGCATAGAAGACGCTTGCTTTATATATAAGTAATTTTCAGGGCATGTGCATGATCTCGCTGTTAAGCATCCCCACTCTCTGCCTTTTTTTTTTTAAACTGTAGACATTTGTAAAAGCACAGTGTCCCTTTATCTGGTTCAATCCTAACTGTGTTTCATGGAGGATATTCCCAGAAGGAAGTGTTAGACCCATAGGCACAGACTCACGCCATCGTCCATGGACATATAATTGAGTGGGTGAAAGATCAACTGCTGCTTCCTTATGGAATTTGGGAAGCTTGCTGCGTTGTTATATTAGACAGCCGGTGCGATGGTGGGGTATCGAGCCTCACAACCTGACCCACACAGGACCTGACTACAAGTCCGAGGTTTGGATTGGTCTGAACATGCCAACCTGAGATTTTTCAGGCTCAGGACATGCGGGCCACCTGCCAGTGCTGAATTTTGGCCAGTGCTGCGTCCCAGCACCTCTAGGTTTGACAGTTCATAGCCCCAGCACCTCTGGGTTTGCTGTGTCAGTTATTAAAGTAAAAAAAAAAATTGCTGGAGCCCGGGTACCTTTTTCCTTACAAATTAAGTACTGCCACCGCCTTGCTGCACTGGGCACTCAGCTGTGAGTGCCTCTCACTTTGCAGCCCCACCAGCGCAGTGCGGCGACTGCCAGCAAGAGTGGGGCCCACAGTTTGGGCTGGTCTCCCTGCCTTGCAAATCAGCACCAGTGAACCCTTAAAACCACACTCCACAGTCATGTAATCTAGGCTACCACCTACAGGCCAGTTACCCTCCTGGAGTTCCTTTGTCATTACTCCTCTGTGTCCCTACCCTGGAGAGCGACTCTACCTCGGCACGATCACCCAACTTCTCAGACTCAGAGAGGAAAAATTCTAACTGCTGGTGGAGGCTTTATTCCAATGACCTCCACTAGCTTTTCTGTATGTGACATATTTTTAGGATCCACTACTGTAACATAAGAACGGCCATACCGAGTCAGACCAAAGTTCCATCTAGCCCAGTATCCTGTCTTCTGACAGTGGCTAATGCCAGGTGCCACAAAAGGAATGAACAGAACAGGTAAATCACCAAGTGATCCATCCTCTGTTGCCCATTCCCAGCTTCTGGCAAACAGAGGCCAAGGACACCATCCCTGCCCATCCTGGCTAATAGCCATTGATGGACCTATCCTCCAGGAACTTATCTAGTTTTTTCTTGAACCCTGTTATAGTCTTGGCCTTCACAATATCCTCTGGCAAAGAGTTCCACAGGTTGACTGTGCATTGTGTGAAAATATACTTCCTTTTGTTTGTTTTAAACCTGCTGCCTATTAATTTCATTTGATGACCCCTCCTTCTTGTGCTATGAGAAGGAGTAAATAACACTTGCTTATTTACTATCTCCACACCAGTCATGATTTCATAGACCTGTATCATAGCCCCCCCCACAGTCATCTCTTTTTTAAGATGCAAAGGCCCAGTCTTATTCATCTCTCCTCAGTTGGAAGCTGTTCCATACCCCTAATCATTTTTGTTGCCCTTTTCTGAACCTATTCCAAATCTAATATACGCTTTTTGAGATGAGGCGAACACATCTGCAAGCAATATTCAAGATCTTGGCATACCATGGATTTATATAGAGGCAACATGATATTTTCTGTCTTATTATCTATCCCTTTCTTAATTATTCCCAACATTTTGTTCGCTTTTTTGACTGCAGCTGCACAATGAGTGGATATTTTCAGAGAACTATCCACTAGGACTCCAAGATCTCTCTTGAGTGGTAACAGCTAATTTAGGCCCCATCATTTTATGTTTTCCAATATGTATTACTTTGCATTTATCAACATTGAAATTCATCAGCCATTTTGTTGCCCAATCATTAGGTTTGAGAGATCCTTTTGTAGTTCTTCACAGTCTGCCTGGGACTTCACTGCCTTGAGTAGTTTTGTATCATCTGCAAATTTTGTCACCTCACAGTTTACTCCTTTTTCCAGATCATGTTTGGATATGTTCAATAGGACTGGTCTCAGTACAGACCCCTGGGGGACACCACTATTTACCTCTCTCCATTCTGAAAACGGATAATTTATTCCTACCCTTTGTTTCCTATCTTTTAACAAGTTATCAGTCCATGAGGGAATCTTCCCTCTTATCCCATGAGAGCTTACTTTGCTTAAGAGCTGTTGGTGAGGGACCTTGTCAAAGGCTTTCTGAAAATTTAGGAGCTTTCAAAGGTTAGAAGGAAATGCTGCCCCCCTGAGAGAAGAGGGCATCAATGACATAGGGGTTCTGTTTCTAGTCCTGAAGGGTAAAATGCTTGTTGTACTTTGACCCTGAACAAGCTCTGGGTTCTAACCCTGGCTCTGGCCTGATGGGTGAGCACCAGCAAGTCTGTGCCTCCTTTGACAAAGTTGATGAAAAACCCAAAACAAGAGCTAGGGAGTATTAATACTAATCCTCCTGTTACTATGAAGATGTCATGGCCATACAAAGACTTGTCCAGGTTTAACTTGACACACTGAGTAGTTCCATTGAGTCCACTGGGATTAGTCACAGTGCAGAAGATTAAGTCTTTGCAGAATTACAGTCTTAGTTTAGTAATCTGGTGATTGAACCATGCCATTGAATTTAGTTTTTCATTTAAATTCCCACAACTCATGTATGTCTTATTTTAGGTGAGCTTTGCTTCTTACTGCACCACTGTAAAGGAAAATAGGTAATTTGGTGCAGAAGAGAACAGTAAATTAAGGGCTTTAAACCCCTCTATTTCACTGCTTTGACATAGCCCCATATTTGTCAGAAATCTCAGGTCTTGGGTAACAATTCTATGTGCTATTTATTCCACAATAAATATGTAGGCAAAGCCACATTGTGATGCTGTTGAACACACACAGAAAAAAGGAGACAAAAACACCACATTACTGGTGGGCAAACACTTTCCACAAAGCGATCACTCCACAGCTGACCTCTCAGTCCTCAGCCTCAAAGGAAACCTGCACAACACTTTCAAAAGATGAGCCTGGGCAGCTACATTCATCAGTTCACTAGACACGAAAAATCACAGTCTTGATAAAGACATTGTTTTAGTACAATAATTTGCCTTTTTTATGCCCCGTGGTTCTTTACAATATTCTTTACCCTTTGTTTCCTATCTTTTAACAAGTTATCAGTCCATGAGGGAATCTTCCCTCTTATCCCATGAGAGCTTACTTTGCTTAAGAGCTTTTGGTGAGGGACCTTGTCAAAGACTTTCTGGAAATTTAGGAGTTTTCAATGGTTAGAAGGAAATGCTGCCCCTCTGAGAGAAGAGGGACCCCCCATTCCTAATGACATAGGGGTTCTATTTCTAGTCCTGAAGGGTAAAATGCTTGTTGTACTTTGACCCTGAACAAGCTCTGGGGTTCTAACCCTGGCTCTGGCCTGATGGGTGAGCACCAGCAAGTCTGTGCCTCCCTTGACAAAGTTGATGAAAAGCCCAAAACAAGAGCTAGGGAGTATTAATACTAATCCTCCTGTTACTATGAAGATGTCATGGCCATACAAAGACTTGTCCAGGTTTAACTTGACACACTGAGTAGTTCCATTGAGTCCACTGGGATTAGTCACAGTGCAGAAGATTAAGTCTTTGCAGAATTACAGTCTTAGTTTAGTAATCTGGAGACTGAACCATGCCATTGAATTTAGTTTTTCATTTAAATTCCCACAACTCATGTATGTCTTATTTTAGGTGAGCTTTGCTTCTTACTGCACCACTGTAAAGGAAAATAGGTAATTTGGTGCAGAAGAGAACAGTAAATTAAGGGCTTTAAACCCCTCTATTTCACTGCTTTGACATAGCTCCATATTTGTCAGAAAGCTCAGGTCTTGGGTAACAATTCTATGTGCTATTTATTCCACAATAAATATGTGGGCAAAGCCACATTGTGATGCTGTTGAACACACACAGAAAAAAGGAGACAAAAACACCACATTACTGGTGGGCAAACACTTTCCACAAAGCGATCACTCCACAGCTGACCTCTCAGTCCTCAGCCTCAAAGGAAACCTGCACAACACTTTCAAAAGATGAGCCTGGGCGGCTACATTCATCAGTTCACTAGACACGAAAAATCACAGTCTTGATAAAGACATTGTTTTAGTACAATAATTTGCCTTTTTTATGCCCCGTGGTTCTTTACAATATGCGCAAACTACTTCTGCTAAACAATCCTTCCACCTTATATCCCTCTAGTTACCTTTCCCCGACCAGCAGAGCTCTGTGTAGCCTGGACATGCTACTTTCTTTGCCAGATCCACATAAAGAAGAGCTCGGAGACGCTCAAAAGCTTGTCCTTCCTCCAACAGAATTTGGTCCAACAAAAAGCCATTGCTGTCACCAAACGTCTCTCTTTCCTATCCTGGGACCAGTCCAGCTCCAACAACCCTGCAACCAACGTCCCCAGGCCGCTAGCCTGTGTGTTCTCCAGTGATTTTGAACAGGTTACTCTGATTGCAGGTAGTTGGGTGTTACCTGTTGTAAAAGGGGAAGCTAGGGCTAACTCCCAGAATAAAGATTCCCAGGGATAGCTCAGTGGTTTGAGCATTGGCCTGCTTAAACCCAAGGTTGTGAGTTTAATCCTTAAGGGGACCATTTAGGGAACTGGGATAAAAATCTGTCTGGGGATTGGCCCTGCTTTGAGCAGTGGGTTGGACTAGATACCTCCTGAGATCCCTTCCAATCCTGATATTCTAAGATCCTGTAGGCAGCTTTTTTTTTAATCTGAATGGTATATTTTTATTTAAGTTAATCCACAGATCCTACCAAAACATCTCTGGACAAATAAGGTGGGTGCTGGCCATAGTGCATAAAATGTTTACTCAGTGACGTCTTTGCAAGAGACAGCCACTTGACCACACACCCATTTTAAAGCAATTATACCAGAAATTTCTATTTTTAGGATGTTAGCTGTACAGTACTAAAGTGAAACATAGCAACTTAACAGACAAGCAAAAAAAAATTGAGAGAAAGCCAGCATGTTCCTTGGCAAATTTCATTAGTGGCCGTCATGGAGGGCTTTTTCCCCCTTCATACAGAAGACACCATCTTCATAGACATCCAGCGGTTTTTTAAGGGCATAGCTTTCTGTTCCCGTAGGCAGCTGCAAGGAAGGCACCTTCCTACCTACGTTCACACGGCGCTCAGAGCCCTGGTTCAGAGTCCCCAGGCGGAGTCAGCAAAGCAAAGGTCCCCCGCAGCCTGAGCGTGCGATCAGCCTCCAGGGCTTCCAATCAGTCCACCCCGGCTTCCTTCTCCTCCTCAACCGGCCCGGCCGGGAGGGGCAGGGGGACCCTTCCTTGAGCCCAGGCTTGCTCGAGCTGCAAGCGCCGGTATCCCCAAAGGGGTAGGACACCCCCCGCACCGCCCCGTCCTACCCAACCCAGCGGTGCTGACGGGTGTGGTGCCTTTACACTGACCTGCCCCCCGGGCTCCCCGTCTGCTGCCGGCACACTGGCTGGCGCAGCACTGACAGGGTTACCCGGTGGAGCTGGCAATCACCCGCCCGCTGCAGGGTGCACAGACACACTCGCATGGTTCGAGCTCTTCCCCTCACGCAAGTGACGGAGCAAAGTCCTTCAGCCGGGCTCTCCTGGGGCTCACGGGAGCGGGCTGCTCGCAGGGACTAGATCACCCGCAGGGCGTTTCTCGCGGCGCGCAGGAGCACCAGTGGAAGGGCACAGCCAGTGCGCGCCCAGTGCACGTTATAGCTCGCACCGCGGGGATGCTGAGTTCCAGTTCACAGCTGCCAAACAGATAACACAGTGGGGCCATGTCGTGAAACCAGCTGTGATTTCAACAAGCAGCTTAGACACCCGTGCCGGGCTGTGACCCCAGCGGTGTCCTCCAGAGCCTTTCAGTAAGAGCGGGATCGCCAGGCCATGCGTGCTACAGGCTGGGGGTACATGGAAGCAGCAGCTGTTTCCGTGTTCCTAGTCCACCTAAAACACCAAGTGACGTCACTGCGGAAACCCTGGCACTTGGCGGTGAAAGGGAATTTCGCCCTTAATTACAGCTGTAGCAGGACTGGGGCTTAGAACAAACTGCTGTCGGTTTGTCATTGTTAAAGGGAGAAAATGTATTTTCACAGCCTGCTTGCTGCACAAAGAGAAATAAACTGAAAATCAGGTGGCCGAAAATATTCCTTTAATTCTGTCACTTTTTCTCCTCCTGCCAAACAATGGCAAACCAGGGAACACAGGGGCTAGCGGAAAACACCGAACACGTGACCGTGTTTTTGAAATGCAAAACATCCTTGTGGCTCTGTGCCGGTGACACATCTCGCCCATCCGTGGCTTTCCCCCTCTGGCCGCTCGGGTAGGAGGAACGGGACTGTCACTATGCGAGCATCGCCTTCTCCGGGACAGAGCAAACTTTAAAGCCGCTCCTCGCCCACATGCAGCGCCCTTCCTCAGCTTCGGAGTCTCCGGCAGAGAATGCCCCGGGGGGCGAATTTTGATTTCTGAAGCTTGGGTGATATGGGGCTGGATCGTGCAGCTCTTAGGGGAAGCGCCCGCTAACTGCAGAGGGAAGTTTTGCCCACGGACTGCAGAATCGGGCTCCATTTCTTTTGTAGACTGAGTTAGTTCAGAGGCGTCTGTGCTTTGAACAGAAAAAAAACAGCCTCGCAATCGCTTCCTTTTTTAAGCTGGTTAATAACATATGTCCTGGGTGGTCTGCGCGTGTGTTGCAGTTCCCACTGTGAAAGTTACTGGTGACCCCCCTTAACAGCTATTCAGGCCGCCACTAGGGGAAGCAGAAACCTCAGGTACACAGTAACCTGAACTTTTGAACTGTCTTTTCTCCTCTGCCTTAAAGCAGAAGGAACTAGCTCCAAGTTGGTTTTCACTGACCAGGTAACGGTTTCACCGGGTCTGGCAACCACCAAAGAAGTGTTAACAGGGCATGGTCTTTGTCTGAAAGTGTATAAAAAGTTTGTGAAATTTGTATGAAGCAGAGTTCTTTGTACCTGAGTACAGAACTCTCCTTTTTTCTGCAGAATAAAGCAATCTTTCCTTATCCCTGTCAGGCTGTTATTGGCTCTCAGCTAGAGGGACCGATATTTCCTAACACCACAGATCACACTGGTTTTACTGTTTTGAACGTCTGGTAATTTTTATGGCTTCTCTCTTCGGCCCATCTGGCTGCCAGAGCAGGAGTTGTGCCGAAGCTCTCACTGGCAGCCTGGAGAGACAGAAGGTCTTGCTCACTGTTAAGTTAGTGCAGGGGTCGGCCACCTTTCAGCAGCGCTGTGCCGAGTTCACTCTGATTTAAGGTTCCGCGTGCCAGTAACACATTTTAATGTTTTTAGAAGGTCTCTTTCTAGAAGTCGCTATTATAGAACTAAACTATTGTTGTATGTAAAGTAAATAAGGTTTTTTAAATGTTTAAGAAGCTTCATTTAAAATTAAATTCAAATGCAGAGCCCCTCCGACCCAACCGGTGGCCAGGGTCCGGTCAGTGTGAGTGCCACTGAAAATCAGCTCCTGTGCCGCCTTTGGCATGGTGCCGTAGGTTGCCCACCCGTGAGTTAGGGCATGTCAATCTTTAGTCATGAGACTTCCACATCACCGGGCTGCACTGAGTGATTTGTTCCTCCACTTTACAGTAGGGTAGCTGGGGGGGGGGGCAGCGGAGCACAAGTGTTAGCCAAAAATGGGCTCGTTTCTCCCCGGAGCTAACCAATTACTCCAAAGAGAGACACAGAGAGCAAAACTGAGCTTCTTATACACAGGGCGGGGGGGGGGGCAAGAGGCGCAATTTGCCCCAGGCCCCGGGTGCAGCAGGGGCCCCCATGAGAGTTTTTCGGGGCCCCTGGAGCAGGGTCCCTCACTTGCTCTGGGGGGACAGAAAACTCTTGCGGGGCCGGGCACAGGAGCTTCTTTGCTCCTGGTCTTCGCCTGCGGGGGTCCTTCCGCTTCGGGATAGAAGGACCCCCAGCCGGCAAATAACCGCAGAAGCGGGACCCACCGCCAAACCGCAGCCCGGTGGCGGGGGGCCCTTCCGTTCCGGGACCCGCCGCCAAAGTGCCCTGAAGACCCACGGCGGGCCCCCCGCCGCCGAAGACCGGGCTGCACTTCGGCAGCGGGTCCGCCTTCCATGGTAATTCCGCGGCAGGGGGGCCCGAACTTTGGAGGCGGGTCCCAGAACGGAAGGGGCCCCCCGCATCCGAAGACCCCAGGCCCCCGGAATTCTCTGGGCGGCCCTGCTTATACAGACTCTTTATTGAGCGATCAGCTGAGCGGGTGCCCCCCTCGACTAATGCCAGAGGAAGGACACCCCGAAACAAGATTTTTACCACACATATATAGTATTATTGACGTCATATCAGACCATACTGATAGCAACATGTTTTCCTAAGATCAGGGACAGTGGGTACATAGGTTTATTTACCTGCTGATGCATCATTCCACCTATCTCTCATTGACCAGAGTATTGTTTGTTAAGACAACAAGTCACAAACTCTTAATGATTGCATAAGAGAATCAAAATCAAATTATGTTATCTATCACAAGCGGCCCCGTTTCTTGGTTGCTGTCCGCCAGATGCAGGGGCGGCTCTAGACCCCAGCGCGCCAAGCAGGCGCTTGGGGCGGCCGTTTCCCGGGGGGGCGGCATTTGGCTCCGGTTGAGCTCCCGCAGGCATGCCGGCAGGAGCTCAACCGGAGCCGCGGGAAGAGGGGACCCGCCGCGGGACCGGGGAAGGGCGGCGCAGCGCTCCGCGCTGCTTGGGGCAGCCCGATTTCTAGAGCCGCCCCTGGCCAGATGCAACAAACCAGAAGTAGATTTTTGGCGCCAACAGTGAAATACGAGCTCATGCTCAGACTCAAGGGGGTTCATTTAGCAGCGAACTGCCAAGTTGCTCCCTTAGCTCCCCCGTGATGGGGGAAGTTTGTCCGTGTTTCCGAGCCTGCAGATTGCTGCGCACTAGCGATAACCCCCGAGCAGGCCGGGTCCCTGCTCCTTAACATCAGCCCAGGCTGCTGGGCGGGGCTGTCCGAGGAGTGAACCAGTCTCCTAACGGGAGCGACAGCAGCGGGGGCAGAGCTGGGCCGCTGCACCCCAGGGAGAGCCCGCGTGGCTGGGAACTAGCCCGAGCTGCGAGGGAGACTGGGGCACCGGCGGGACCCATCCCGCTCCCTGCTCCCGCCGTTCCCCCACCCCGGCTTCGCTGTAAGAACTGGGGCCACGGCGCCTTCACCTGGAGCCTGAAATAGCTCGGCCAGATCCCACGGGCAGCGTCCGAGCCCGCCTGCCTCGCCCAGGGGCACCCGGGCTGCACCCCCGCCCCGGCACCCCGCGCTGCCACACCCGGTTCTAGGGGTAATTAAACCTGAACAGCGAACCGCGGGGCTTTCGGGCTTAGGAAACTGGGTTATCGAAACTCCAGGAACCCGCTCCCTGCCGGGCGGGGGATCCCGGGCTCGGTGCGGGGATCGCTACTGCGGGAGTGAAGGTGTCTGGATTGGGGGCTCCGGGCGGGGATCCCGGGCCCGGGCCAGTCCCCGAGCCCAGCCCTTGGCGCGGGGCCGGGGCAGGCGGGTCCCAGCTGAAGCGGGTTTCTCCGGCCGCTCCGCCCTCTCTGCCCCGGGGATTTCCCGGCCGGGTCCCGCGGGGATAAAAGCGGCCGCGGGGGGCTGCGGTGGCTCAGAGCTGAGCCGAGCCCAGATCCCAGCACCAGCCTCCGCCGCCAGCCCGGACCATGAGCCGCCCCGAGAGCTTCGCCCCCGGCAGCGCCCTGCTGCTGCTGCTGCTGCTAGCGGCCTGCCCCGCGTTGTGCCGGGGTAAGGGGCTCGCTGCGCCGGGGGCCCCGGGACCGGGCTGGGGGAGTCTCGCTTCCCACTGGGGAGTGTATAAGCGGGGAATGGGTCCGCTATTGTAGGGCGCTTCCCTGGCTTCTGCACTACCCCGTCTGGTGAAATGGGCTAGTGGAAGGATCTGAGTCCTGCTCCCATTCCCTTTCCCCAGAGGCCTCCCTGCCCTGGAGATCTCCCCTTCCACTCTCCTGTCTGGCAGAGCCCTCCTAACCCCGACAAGGCTGGGCCCAGTATTCCTGGGCGGCTGGACTCCCAACCCTGCTGTGGTCACCCAGGATAGGGGCTAGGGTGTCCCCTCTCCGGGGTGTTCTCTCTGCACTGGGCACCTCCCTGACCAGGGGCGGCTCCAGACCCCAGCACGCCAAGCGCGTGCTTGGGGCAGCATGCCGCGGGGGGTGCTCTGCCGGTTGCCAGGAGGGGTGCAGGCAGCTCCGGTGGACCTCCCACAGAGGTGCCTGCGGAGGGTCCGCTGGTCCCACGGCTCCGGTGGAGCATCCGCAGGGTCGCCTGTGGGAGGTCCACCAGAGCCGCGGGACCAGGGACCGGCAGAGCGCTCCTCGCGGCGTGCCGCCCTGCTTGGGGCGGCAAAATGGCTAGAGCCGCCCCTGTCCCTCACCCACTGATCATTTCATACAATTTAAAGCAAATACAATTTATTTAATCAGCAATTAGTTTAAAAAAGAATAAGGAACAATGGGAAAGGTTCAGGGAAAACCCATCACCCTGCTCTGTGGCAGGGAACATCACAAACAGTGTCTCTGGAACGTCAGGGCAGTTCAGTCTGTTCCTTGTAGGTCCCTGGCCTCCTTCTAAGCCATGGCTGTGCTGCAGGGACGCTGTGGGTTGGACACTTGCTCTGGTGGTGGCCACGCATCTCCGGGCATTGGGTGGCGGGACCCTTCTTCCCAGCACCAGCCCTCTGTCGGGTTCAGATCCCCCTCCCAGTCTGGCCTGCAAGGACCCTTGGCTGGCAGTGTCTTTCTGCGCTGGGTCCTTTGCCCAGAATCCCCTCTTGGCTGGCCCCAGTTGCTCACCGCATCCGGCTCCAGACTGCTCCAGCCCCAGCTCCACTGTTCTAGCTCTGGCTCCTCTCTGCCTCAGCAGGGAGGCTGCTCTGCCTCCAGCCCCCTGGGCTGCTTCTCACAGGTCTGCTCTGTGGGCTGCTTCTGTGACTCTGCTCCCAGCTCTCACTTGCTTCCTGGGCTGCTTTTCTGGCCCCTCTGGATCCGGCACAACTCTGCTCCCCAGCTCGGCTTGGACCCCTGCTCTGTCTGACCCAGGCAATTCCAGCTCACATGGAGGACGGGACCCTGGTCTCCTGACTCCCTGATTAGCCTGCTCACCCTGTCAGTCTGGAGCAGGGGCCTCTCCTCATTGTTCCTGGGGACTGTCAGTCTCAGGGTCCTTATTTCCCATCATCCCTTCCCCTTTCTTTTGGCACTGGGAGTTAGCCAACCCCAAAAAAACCTCACTGAGTCTTAGTAAGGGGACAACATCCCCTTACACTTGGAAGGATGGATGGGATCCAGGTGTCTGGGAGCTGGCCGTATGTGGGGAGTCTGGGGTGATGGATGGGACCCAGGTGTGGGGTGTCCCCAGGCCGCTGGCAGGAGCTGAGTCTTTCTCCCCCTCCCCGGGCAGGTGCCCCCATGGACGGCGAGCTGCGGTGCCAGTGCCTGCAGACCGAGGCCGCGGTGATCCCCCCCAAGCGCATCGCCCACATGGAGCTGATCCCCGAGGGGCACCACTGCGGGGTGCCAGAAGTCATGTAAGTGTTGTGGCCCTGCTGCCCCCCCCCTGCAGCCTGCGCCCCCCTCCCCGCAGAGCCCTCACCCCCTCTCCCCTCTGCCTCCCCGCAGAGCCACCACGAAGAATGGCAAGAAAGTCTGTCTGGATCCCACCGCGCCCTGGGTCAAGCTGATCGTCACCAAGATCCAGAACAGGTACCTGCCTGGGGGTGTCGCTCTTCCTGTTGTGCCAGTGGCCAGGGCCCCATCGGTGAAGGGCCAAAATCCCAATAACACATATATAAGATCTTGGCCACAGTCCCTGGTAAGAACCTTTCACATAGGCCCAAATTCCAGGGCCTGCTCTGAGGCATGAGGCCTAGTTAACAGTGGACAATACATGGCTAAAGAAAAGCTGGATGAGCAGGGAACAGCCGTGTATGTTTCAACGATACATAAAGCGGAGCCAGCACAACTCCAGGTGGGGAGCAGTCATTGGGAGGCTTATCAGGAGTTATAGGCACAGAGCTCACTGAGAGGAGCCTTACAGGCTACTCCCTGGTTCGGGAAGAGAATACGCTGCATATTCCCCAGAGTTCAGGGAGAGGCCTAGCATGAGTTATGGCATCCTCCCTCACAGAGGCCAGTCCTAGCTCACAGGATCGCATTGGTAACTCATACACAGTTGCCATTGCTGTGCACTGTTCTTTTTCCTTTAAAACCCTCCAGTATTGCACCTGTGGACCAACCTGCCCTGACAGACCCCGTCATTCCTCTGGACCCAAAATAAGGATTTAACTTACCCGTTGCAAGAGGAGAATTTTGAGGGATAGCACCTGTGTATTAGCAAACATGTTAACCTGGGCTATGGGCGGAGTCTTTTAGACTATTGGCCTATTGTGCTAATTTTGTTTTGCTGCTAGAACCTATCCAGGATCTGGGGAACTCCCCTCTCCCCGCGCTTCTCTCCGCCCAGTGGCACGTATATAATCTATTGTTTAGCAATGTCTCACTGAGCCTAATAAGCAAAGTGACACTCCGCCAGCGCTGTGCGTAATAAACCCTTGTGCTTGACTCTACCTGGTGTCCAACTTCTGTTCACTCAACCAGTCCCGCGCTGCCCAGGGGCAAGGGAGCAGGTGTGGGTGTCCCAGTGACAATGGGCCAGATTGTATCAGAACTGTCCATTGGTTAGGACTCAGTGGCCCAGGCTGTATTATGGGGTGAGAGAAGCCGGGAGTCATACAGCAGAACAGTTCACATATAATGTAAGTTTGTTTGTTCTCTCACCCATCAAACGGGGCTGCAACCTGTGGCTGGCGGAGTCGCGATCCCCGCACCGAGCCCGGGATCCCCGCCCGGAACCCCCAATCCAGCCACCTTCACTCCCGCAGCAGCGATCCCCGCACTGAGCCCGGGATCCCCGCCCGGAACCCCCAATCCAGCCACCTTCACTCCCGCAGCAGCGATCCCCGCACTGAGCCCGGGATCCCCGCCCGGAACCCCCAATCCAGCCACCTTCACTCCCGCAGCAGCGATCCCCGCACCGAGCCCGGGATCCCCGCCCGGAGCCCCCAATCCAGACACCTTCACTCCCGCAGGAGCGATCCCCGCACCGAGCCCGGGATCCCCTGCCCGGCAGGGAGCGGGTTCCGTGGAGTTTCGATAACCCAGTTTCCTAAGCCCGAAAGCCCCGCGGTTCGCTGTTCAGGTTTAATTACCCCTAGAACCGGGTGTGGCAGCGCGGGGGTGCAGCCCGGGTGCCCCTGGGCGAGGCAGGCGGGCTCGGACCACAGGCTGCACGTGGGATCTGGCCGAGCTATTTCAGGCTCCAGGTGAAGGCGCCGTGGCCCCAGTTCTTACAGCGAAGCCGGGGTGGGGGAACGGCGGGAGCAGGGAGCGGGATGGGTCCCGCCGGTGCCCCAGTCTCCCTCGCAGCTCGGGCTAGTTCCCAGCCACGCGGGCTCTCCCTGGGGTGCAGCGGCCCAGCTCTGCCCCCGCTGCTGTCGCTCCCGTTAGGAGACTGGTTCACTTCTCCGACAACAGCGAACCGCGGGGCTTTCGGGCTTAGGAAACTGGGTTATCGAAACTCCACGGAACCCGCTCCCTGCCGGGCAGGGGATCCCGGGCTCGGTGCGGGGATCGCTCCTGCGGGAGTGAAGGTGTCTGGATTGGGGCTCCGGCGGGATCCCGGCTCGGTGCGATCGCTGCTGCGGGAGTGAAGGTGGCTGGATTGGGGGGTCCGGGCGGGGATCCCGGGCTCGGTGCGGGGATCGCTGCTGCGGGAGTGAAGGTGGCTGGATTGGGGGTTCCGGGCGGGGATCCCGGGCTCAGTGCGGGGATCGCTGCTGCGGGAGTGAAGGTGGCTGGATTGGGGTTCCGGCGGGGATCCCGGGCTCGGTGCGGGGATCGCGACTCCGCCAGCCACAGGTTGCAGCCCCGTTTGATGGGTGAGAGAACAAACAAACTTACATTATATGTGAACTGTTCTGCTGTATGACTCCCGGCTTCTCTCACCCCATAATACAGCCTGGGCCACTGAGTCCTAACCAATGGACAGTTCTGATACAATCTGGCCCATTGTCACTGGGACACCCACACCTGCTCCCTTGCCCCTGGGCAGCGCGGGACTGGTTGGGTGAACAGAAGTTGGACACCAGGTAGAGTCAAGCACAAGGGTTTATTACGCACAGCGCTGGCGGAGTGTCACTTTGCTTATTAGGCTCAGTGAGACACTGCTAAACAATAGATTATATACGTGCCAGTGGGCGGAGAGAAGCGGGGGGGGTGGGGGGGGAGAGTTCCCCAGACCCTGGATAGGTTCTAGCAGCAAGACAAAATTAGCACAATAGGCCAATAGTCTAAAAGATGGCATCATGGCTCCGCGCATAGCCCAGGTTAACATGTTTGCTAATACACAGGTGCTATCCCTCAAAATTCTCCTCTTGCAACGGGTAAGTTAAATCCTTATTTTGGGTCCAGAGGAATGACGGGGTCTGTCAGGGCAGGTTGGTCCACAGGTGCAATACTGGAGGGTTTTAAAGGAAAAAGAACAGTGCACAGCAATGGCAACTGTGTATGAGTTACCAATGCGATCCTGTGAGCTAGGACTGGCCTCTGTGAGGGAGGATGCCATAACTCATGCTAGGCCTCTCCCTGAACTCTGGGGAATATGCAGCGTATTCTCTTCCCGAACCAGGGAGTAGCCTGTAAGGTTCCTCTCAGTGAGCTCTGTGCCTATAACTCCTGATAAGCCTCCCAATGACTGCTCCCCACCTGCAGTTATGCTGGCTCAGCTTTATGTATAGTTGAAACATACAAGGCTGTTCCCTGCTCATCCAGCTTTTCTTTAGCCATGTATTGTCCACTGTTAACTAGGCCTCATGCCTCAGAGCAGGCCCTGGAATTTGGGCCTATGTGAAAGGTTCTTACCAGGGACTGTGGCCAAGATCTTATATATGTGTTATTGGGATTTTGGCCCTTCACCAATGGGGCCCTGGCCCCTGGCACAACAGGAAGAGCGACACCCCCAGGCAGGTACCTGTTCAGGATCTTGGTGACGATCAGCTTGACCCAGGGCGTGGTGGGATCCAGACAGACTTCCTTGCCATTTTTCATGGTGGCTCTGCGGGGAGGCAGAGGGGAGAGGGGGTGAGGGCTCTGCGGGGAGGGGGGGTAGCTGGCTGGGGGGGGGGAGCAGGGCCCCGACACTTACATGACTTCTGGCACCCCGCAGTGGTGCCCCTCGGGGATCAGCTCCACGTGGGTGATGCGCTTGGGGGGGATCACCGTGGCCTCGGTCTGCAGGCACTGGCACCGCAGCTCGCCGTCCATGGGGGCACCTGCCCGGGGAGGAAGACTCAGCTCCTGCCAGTGGCCTGGGGACACCCCACATCTGGGTCCCATCATTCACCCCGGACTCCCCACATACGGCCAGCTCCCAGACACCTGGATCCCATCCATCCTTCCAAGTGTAAGGGGACTGTTGTCCCCTTCCTAAGACTCAGTGAGGTTTTTTGGGGGTTGGCTAACTCCCAGTGCCAAAAGAAAGGGGAAGGGATGATGGGAAATAAGGACCCTGAGACTGACAGTCCCCAGGAACAATGAGGAGAGGCCCCTGCTCCAGACTGACAGGGTGAGCAGGCTAATCAGGGAGTCAGGAGACCAGGGTCCCGTCCTCCATGTGAGCTGGAATTGCCTGGGTCAGACAGAGCAGGGGTCCAAGCCGAGCTGGGGAGCAGAGTTGTGCCGGATCCAGAGGGGCCAGAAAAGCAGCCCAGGAAGCAAGTGAGAGCTGGGAGCAGAGTCACAGAAGCAGCCCACAGAGCAGACCTGTGAGAAGCAGCCCAGGGGGCTGGAGGCAGAGCAGCCTCCCTGCTGAGGCAGAGAGGAGCCAGAGCTAGAACAGTGGAGCTGGGGCTGGAGCAGTCTGGAGCCGGATGCGGTGAGCAACTGGGGCCAGCCAAGAGGGGATTCTGGGCAAAGGACCCAGCGCAGAAAGACACTGCCAGCCAAGGGTCCTTGCAGGCCAGACTGGGAGGGGGATCTGAACCCGACAGGGGGCTGGTGCTGGGAAGAAGGGTCCCGCCACCCAACGCCCGGAGATGCGTGGCCACCACCAGAGCAAGTGTCCAACCCACAGCGTCCCTGCAGCACAGCCACGGCTTAGAAGGAGGCCAGGGACCTACAAGGAACAGACTGAACTGCCCTGACGTTCCAGAGACACTGTTTGTGATGTTCCCTGCCACAGAGCAGGGTGATGGGTTTTCCCTGAACCTTTCCCATTGTTCCTTATTCTTTTTTAAACTAATTGCTGATTAAATAAATTGTATTTGCTTTAAATTGTATGAAATGATCAGTGGGTGAGGGACAGGGGCGGCTCTAGCCATTTTGCCGCCCCAAGCAGGGCGGCACGCCGCGAGGAGCGCTCTGCCGGTCCCTGGTCCCGCGGCTCTGGTGGACCTCCCACAGGCGACCCTGCGGATGCTCCACCGGAGCCGTGGGACCAGCGGACCCTCCGCAGGCACCTCTGTGGGAGGTCCACCGGAGCTGCCTGCACCCCTCCTGGCAACCGGCAGAGCACCCCCCGCGGCATGCTGCCCCAAGCACGCGCTTGGCGTGCTGGGGTCTGGAGCCGCCCCTGGTCAGGGAGGTGCCCAGTGCAGAGAGAACACCCTGGAGAGGGGACACCCTAGCCCCTATCCTGGGTGACCACAGCAGGGTTGGGAGTCCAGCCGCCCAGGAATACTGGGCCCAGCCTTGTCGGGGTTAGGAGGGCTCTGCCAGACAGGAGAGTGGAAGGGGAGATCTCCAGGGCAGGGAGGCCTCTGGGGAAAGGGAATGGGAGCAGGACTCAGATCCTTCCACTAGCCCATTTCACCAGACGGGGTAGTGCAGAAGCCAGGGAAGCGCCCTACAATAGCGGACCCAGTCCCCGCTTATACACTCCCAGTGGGAAGCGAGACTCCCCAGCCCGGTCCCGGGGCCCCGGCGCAGCGAGCCCTTACCCCGGCACAACGCGGGCAGGCCGCTAGCAGCAGCAGCAGCAGCAGGGCGCTGCCGGGCGAAGCTCGGGGCGGCTCATGGTCCGGGCTGGCGGCGGAGGCTGGTGCTGGGATCTGGGCTCGGCTCAGCTCTGAGCCACCGCAGCCCCCCGCGGCCGCTTTTATCCCCGCGGGACCCGGCCGGGAAATCCCCGGGGCAGAGAGGGCGGAGCGGCCGGAGAAACCCGCTTCAGCTGGGACCCGCCTGCCCCGGCCCCGCGCCAAGGGCTGGGCTCGGGACTGGCCCGGGCCCGGGATCCCCGCCCGGAGCCCCCAATCCAGACACCTTCACTCCCGCAGTAGCGATCCCCGCACCGAGCCCGGGATCCCCCGCCCGGCAGGGAGCGGGTTCCTGGAGTTTCGATAACCCAGTTTCCTAAGCCCGAAAGCCCCGCGGTTCGCTGTTCAGGTTTAATTACCCCTAGAACCGGGTGTGGCAGCGCGGGGTGCCGGGGCGGGGGTGCAGCCCGGGTGCCCCTGGGCGAGGCAGGCGGGCTCGGACGCTGCCCGTGGGATCTGGCCGAGCTATTTCAGGCTCCAGGTGAAGGCGCCGTGGCCCCAGTTCTTACAGCGAAGCCGGGGTGGGGGAACGGCGGGAGCAGGGAGCGGGATGGGTCCCGCCGGTGCCCCAGTCTCCCTCGCAGCTCGGGCTAGTTCCCAGCCACGCGGGCTCTCCCTGGGGTGCAGCGGCCCAGCTCTGCCCCCGCTGCTGTCGCTCCCGTTAGGAGACTGGTTCACTCCTCGGACAGCCCCGCCCAGCAGCCTGGGCTGATGTTAAGGAGCAGGGACCCGGCCTGCTCGGGGGTTATCGCTAGTGCGCAGCAATCTGCAGGCTCGGAAACACGGACAAACTTCCCCCATCACGGGGGAGCTAAGGGAGCAACTTGGCAGTTCGCTGCTAAATGAACCCCCTTGAGTCTGAGCATGAGCTCGTATTTCACTGTTGGCGCCAAAAATCTACTTCTGGTTTGTTGCATCTGGCCAGGGGCGGCTCTAGAAATCGGGCTGCCCCAAGCAGCGCGGAGCGCTGCGCCGCCCTTCCCCGGTCCCGCGGCGGGTCCCCTCTTCCCGCGGCTCCGGTTGAGCTCCTGCCGGCATGCCTGCGGGAGCTCCACCGGAGCCAAATGCCGCCCCCCCGGGAAACGGCCGCCCCAAGCGCCTGCTTGGCGCGCTGGTGTCTAGAGCCGCCCCTGCATCTGGCGGACACCAACCAAGAAACGGGGCCGCTTGTGATAGATAACATAATTTGATTTTGATTCTCTTATGCAATCATTAAGAGTTTGTGACTTGTTGTCTTAACAAACAATACTCTGGTCAATGAGAGATAGGTGGAATGATGCATCAGCAGGTAAATAAACCTATGTACCCACTGTCCCTGATCTTAGGAAAACATGTTGCTATCAGTATGGTCTGATATGACGTCAATAATACTATATATGTGTGGTAAAAATCTTGTTTCGGGGTGTCCTTCCTCTGGCATTAGTCGAGGGGGGCACCCGCTCAGCTGATCGCTCAATAAAGAGTCTGTATAAGCAGGGCCGCCCAGAGAATTCCGGGGGCCTGGGGTCTTCGGATGCGGGGGGCCCCTTCCGTTCTGGGACCCGCCTCCAAAGTTCGGGCCCCCCTGCCGCGGAATTACCATGGAAGGCGGACCCGCTGCCGAAGTGCAGCCCGGGCTGCGGCGGGGGGCCCGCCGTGGGTCTTCCGGGCACTTTGGCGGGGGGCCCGGTCCGGGAAGGGCCCCCCGCCACCGGGCTGCGGTTTGGCGGTGGGTCCCGCTTCTGCGGTTATTTGCCGGCTGGGGGTCCTTCTATCCCGAAGCGGAAGGACCCCCGCAGGCGAAGACCAGGAGCAAAGAAGCTCCTGTGCCCGGCCCCGCAAGAGTTTTCTGTCCCCCCAGAGCAAGTGAGGGACCCTGCTCCAGGGGCCCCGAAAAACTCTCATGGGGGCCCCTGCTGCACCCGGGGCCTGGGGCAAATTGCACCTCTTGCCCCCCCCCCCCGCCCTGTGTATAAGAAGCTCAGTTTTGCTCTCTGTGTCTCTCTTTGGAGTAATTGGTTAGCTCCGGGGAGAAACGAGCCCATTTTTGGCTAACACTTGTGCTCCGCTGCCCCCCCCCCAGCTACCCTACTGTAAAGTGGAGGAACAAATCACTCAGTGCAGCCCGGTGATGTGGAAGTCTCATGACTATTGATTTACATGCACTAACTCAGGGGTTGGCAACCTACGGCACCATGCCAAAGGCGGCACAGGAGCTGATTTTCAGTGGCACTCACACTGACCGGACCCTGGCCACCGGTTGGGTCGGAGGGGCTCTGCATTTGAATTTAATTTTAAATGAAGCTTCTTAAACATTTAAAAAACCTTATTTACTTTACATACAACAATAGTTTAGTTCTATAATAGCGACTTCTAGAAAGAGACCTTCTAAAAACATTAAAATGTGTTACTGGCACGCGGAACCTTAAATCAGAGTGAACTCGGCACAGCGCTGCTGAAAGGTGGCCGACCCCTGCACTAACTTAACAGTGAGCAAGACCTTCTGTCTCTCCAGGCTGCCAGTGAGAGCTTCGGCACAACTCCTGCTCTGGCAGCCAGATGGGCCGAAGAGAGAAGCCATAAAAATTACCAGACGTTCAAAACAGTAAAACCAGTGTGATCTGTGGTGTTAGGAAATATCGGTCCCTCTAGCTGAGAGCCAATAACAGCCTGACAGGGATAAGGAAAGATTGCTTTATTCTGCAGAAAAAAGGAGAGTTCTGTACTCAGGTACAAAGAACTCTGCTTCATACAAATTTCACAAACTTTTTATACACTTTCAGACAAAGACCATGCCCTGTTAACACTTCTTTGGTGGTTGCCAGACCCGGTGAAACCGTTACCTGGTCAGTGAAAACCAACTTGGAGCTAGTTCCTTCTGCTTTAAGGCAGAGGAGAAAAGACAGTTCAAAAGTTCAGGTTACTGTGTACCTGAGGTTTCTGCTTCCCCTAGTGGCGGCCTGAATAGCTGTTAAGGGGGGTCACCAGTAACTTTCACAGTGGGAACTGCAACACACGCGCAGACCACCCAGGACATATGTTATTAACCAGCTTAAAAAAGGAAGCGATTGCGAGGCTGTTTTTTTTCTGTTCAAAGCACAGACGCCTCTGAACTAACTCAGTCTACAAAAGAAATGGAGCCCGATTCTGCAGTCCGTGGGCAAAACTTCCCTCTGCAGTTAGCGGGCGCTTCCCCTAAGAGCTGCACGATCCAGCCCCATATCACCCAAGCTTCAGAAATCAAAATTCGCCCCCCGGGGCATTCTCTGCCGGAGACTCCGAAGCTGAGGAAGGGCGCTGCATGTGGGCGAGGAGCGGCTTTAAAGTTTGCTCTGTCCCGGAGAAGGCGATGCTCGCATAGTGACAGTCCCGTTCCTCCTACCCGAGCGGCCAGAGGGGGAAAGCCACGGATGGGCGAGATGTGTCACCGGCACAGAGCCACAAGGATGTTTTGCATTTCAAAAACACGGTCACGTGTTCGGTGTTTTCCGCTAGCCCCTGTGTTCCCTGGTTTGCCATTGTTTGGCAGGAGGAGAAAAAGTGACAGAATTAAAGGAATATTTTCGGCCACCTGATTTTCAGTTTATTTCTCTTTGTGCAGCAAGCAGGCTGTGAAAATACATTTTCTCCCTTTAACAATGACAAACCGACAGCAGTTTGTTCTAAGCCCCAGTCCTGCTACAGCTGTAATTAAGGGCGAAATTCCCTTTCACCGCCAAGTGCCAGGGTTTCCGCAGTGACGTCACTTGGTGTTTTAGGTGGACTAGGAACACGGAAACAGCTGCTGCTTCCATGTACCCCCAGCCTGTAGCACGCATGGCCTGGCGATCCCGCTCTTACTGAAAGGCTCTGGAGGACACCGCTGGGGTCACAGCCCGGCACGGGTGTCTAAGCTGCTTGTTGAAATCACAGCTGGTTTCACGACATGGCCCCACTGTGTTATCTGTTTGGCAGCTGTGAACTGGAACTCAGCATCCCCGCGGTGCGAGCTATAACGTGCACTGGGCGCGCACTGGCTGTGCCCTTCCACTGGTGCTCCTGCGCGCCGCGAGAAACGCCCTGCGGGTGATCTAGTCCCTGCGAGCAGCCCGCTCCCGTGAGCCCCAGGAGAGCCCGGCTGAAGGACTTTGCTCCGTCACTTGCGTGAGGGGAAGAGCTCGAACCATGCGAGTGTGTCTGTGCACCCTGCAGCGGGCGGGTGATTGCCAGCTCCACCGGGTAACCCTGCCAGCGCTGCGCAAGCCAGTGTGCCGGCAGCAGACGGGGAGCCCGGGGGGCAGGTCAGTGTAAAGGCACCACACCCGTCAGCACCGCTGGGTTGGGTAGGACGGGGCGGTGCGGGGGGTGTCCTACCCCTTTGGGGAACAGCGGGGCTTGCAGCTCAAGCAAGCCTGGGCTCAAGGAAGGGTCCCGCTGTCCCGCCCGGGCCGGGCCGGTTGAGGAGGAGAAGGAAGCCGGGGTGGACTGATTGGAAGACCTGGAGGCTGATCGCACGCTCAGGCTGCGGGGGACCTTTGCTTTGCTGACTCCGCCTGGGGACTCTGAACCAGGGCTCTGAGCGCCGTGTGAACGTAGGTAGGAAGGTGCCTTCCTTGCAGCTGCCTACGGGAACAGAAAGCTATGCCCTTAAAAAACCGCTGGATGTCTATGAAGATGGTGTCTTCTGTATGAAGGGGAAAAAAGCCTTCCATGACGGCCACTAATGAAATTTGCCAAGGAACATGCTGGCTTTCTCTCAATTTTTTTTTGCTTGTCTGTTAAGTTGCTATGTTTCACTTTAGTACTGTACAGCTAACATCCTAAAAATAGAAATTTCTGGTATAATTGCTTTAAAATGGGTGTGTGGTCAAGTGGCTGTCTCTTGCAAAGACGTCACTGAGTAAACATTTTATGCACTATGGCCAGCACCCACCTTATTTGTCCAGAGATGTTTTGGTAGGATCTGTGGATTAACTTAAATAAAAATATACCATTCAGATTAAAAAAAAAAGCTGCCTACAGGATCTTAGAATATCAGGATTGGAAGGGATCTCAGGAGGTATCTAGTCCAACCCACTGCTCAAAGCAGGGCCAATCCCCAGACAGATTTTTATCCCAGTTCCCTAAATGGTCCCCTTAAGGATTAAACTCACAACCTTGGGTTTAAGCAGGCCAATGCTCAAACCACTGAGCTATCCCTGGGAATCTTTATTCTGGGAGTTAGCCCTAGCTTCCCCTTTTACAACAGGTAACACCCAACTACCTGCAATCAGAGTAACCTGTTCAAAATCACTGGAGAACACACAGGCTAGCGGCCTGGGGACGTTGGTTGCAGGGTTGTTGGAGCTGGACTGGTCCCAGGATAGGAAAGAGAGACGTTTGGTGACAGCAATGGCTTTTTGTTGGACCAAATTCTGTTGGAGGAAGGACAAGCTTTTGAGCGTCTCCGAGCTCTTCTTTATGTGGATCTGGCAAAGAAAGTAGCATGTCCAGGCTACACAGAGCTCTGCTGGTCGGGGAAAGGTAACTAGAGGGATATAAGGTGGAAGGATTGTTTAGCAGAAGTAGTTTGCGCATATTGTAAAGAACCACGGGGCATAAAAAAGGCAAATTATTGTACTAAAACAATGTCTTTATCAAGACTGTGATTTTTCGTGTCTAGTGAACTGATGAATGTAGCCGCCCAGGCTCATCTTTTGAAAGTGTTGTGCAGGTTTCCTTTGAGGCTGAGGACTGAGAGGTCAGCTGTGGAGTGATCGCTTTGTGGAAAGTGTTTGCCCACCAGTAATGTGGTGTTTTTGTCTCCTTTTTTCTGTGTGTGTTCAACAGCATCACAATGTGGCTTTGCCCACATATTTATTGTGGAATAAATAGCACATAGAATTGTTACCCAAGACCTGAGCTTTCTGACAAATATGGAGCTATGTCAAAGCAGTGAAATAGAGGGGTTTAAAGCCCTTAATTTACTGTTCTCTTCTGCACCAAATTACCTATTTTCCTTTACAGTGGTGCAGTAAGAAGCAAAGCTCACCTAAAATAAGACATACATGAGTTGTGGGAATTTAAATGAAAAACTAAATTCAATGGCATGGTTCAGTCTCCAGATTACTAAACTAAGACTGTAATTCTGCAAAGACTTAATCTTCTGCACTGTGACTAATCCCAGTGGACTCAATGGAACTACTCAGTGTGTCAAGTTAAACCTGGACAAGTCTTTGTATGGCCATGACATCTTCATAGTAACAGGAGGATTAGTATTAATACTCCCTAGCTCTTGTTTTGGGCTTTTCATCAACTTTGTCAAGGGAGGCACAGACTTGCTGGTGCTCACCCATCAGGCCAGAGCCAGGGTTAGAACCCCAGAGCTTGTTCAGGGTCAAAGTACAACAAGCATTTTACCCTTCAGGACTAGAAATAGAACCCCTATGTCATTAGGAATGGGGGGTCCCTCTTCTCTCAGAGGGGCAGCATTTCCTTCTAACCATTGAAAACTCCTAAATTTCCAGAAAGTCTTTGACAAGGTCCCTCACCAAAAGCTCTTAAGCAAAGTAAGCTCTCATGGGATAAGAGGGAAGATTCCCTCATGGACTGATAACTTGTTAAAAGATAGGAAACAAAGGGTAGGAATAAATTATCCGTTTTCAGAATGGAGAGAGGTAAATAGTGGTGTCCCCCAGGGGTCTGTACTGAGACCAGTCCTATTGAACATATTCATACATGATCTGGAAAAAGGAGTAAACTGTGAGGTGACAAAATTTGCAGATGATACAAAACTACTCAAGATAGTGAAGTCCCAGGTAGACTGTGAAGAACTACAAAAGGATCTCTCAAACCTAATGATTGGGCAACAAAATGGCTGATGAATTTTAATGTTGATAAATGCAAAGTAATACATATTGGAAAACATAAAATGATGGGGCCTAAATTAGCTGTTACCACTCAAGAGAGATCTTGGAGTCCTAGTGGATAGTTCTCTGAAAATATCCACTCATTGTGCAGCTGCAGTCAAAAAAGCGAACAAAATGTTGGGAATAATTAAGAAAGGGATAGATAATAAGACAGAAAATATCATGTTGCCTCTATATAAATCCATGGTATGCCAAGATCTTGAATATTGCTTGCAGATGTGTTCGCCTCATCTCAAAAAGCGTATATTAGACTTGGAAAAGGTTCAGAAAAGGGCAACAAAAATGATTAGGGGTATGGAACAGCTTCCAATTGAGGAGAGATTAATAAGACTGGGCCTTTGCATCTTAGAAAAGAGATGACTAAGGGGGGCTATGATACAGGTCTATGAAATCATTACTGGTGTGGAGATAGTAAATAAGCAAGTGTTATTTACTCCTTCTCATAGCACAAGAACGAGGGGTCATCAAATGAAATTAATAGGCAGCAGGTTTAAAACAAACAAAAGGAAGTATTTTTTCACACAATGCACAGTCAACCTGTGGAACTCTTTGCCAGAAGATATTGTGAAGGCCAAGACTATAACAGGGTTCAAGGAAAAACTAGATAAGTTCGTCGAGGATAGGTCCATCAATGGCTATTAGCCAGGATGGGCAGGGATGGTGTCCTTGGCCTCTGTTTGCCAGAAGCTGGGAATGGGCAACAGAGGATGGATCACTTGGTGATTTACCTGTTCTGTTCATTCCTTTTGTGGCACCTGGCATTAGCCACTGTCAGAAGACAGGATACTGGGCTAGATGGAACTTTGGTCTGACTCGGTATGGCCGTTCTTATGTTACAGTAGTGGATCCTAAAAATATGTCACATACAGAAAAGCCAGTGGAGGTCATTGGAATGAAGCCTCCACCAGCAATTAGAATTTTTCCTCTCTGAGTCTGAGAAGTTGGGTGATCGTGCCGAGGTAGAGTCGCTCTCCAGGGTAGGGACACAGAGAAGTAATGACAAAGGAGCTCCAGGAGGTTAACTGGCCTGTAGGTTGTAACCTAGATTACATGACTGTTGGAGTGTGGCTTTAAGGGTTCACTGGTGCTGATTTGCAAGGCAGGGAGACCAGCCCAAACTGTGGGCCCCACTCTTGCTGGCAGTCCCCGCACTGCACTGGTGGGGCTGCAAAGTGAGAGGCACTCACAGCTGAGTGCCCAGTGCAGCAAGGCGGTGGCAGTGCTTAATTTGTAAGGAAAAAGGTACCTGGACTCCAGCAATTTTTTTTTTACTTTAATAACTGAAACAGCAAACCCAGAGGTGCTGGGGCTATGAACTGTCAAACCTAGAGGTGCTGGGACGCAGCACTGGCCAAAATTCAGCACTGGCAGGTGGCCCGCAGGTCCTGAGCCTGAAAATCTCAGGTTGGCATGTTCAGACCAATCCAAACCTCGGACTTGTAGTCAGGTCCTGTGTGGGTCAGGTTGTGAGGCTCGATACCCCACCATCGCACCGGCTGTCTAATATAACAACGCAGCAAGCCTCCCCAATTCCATAAGGAAGCAGCAGTTGATCTTTCACCCACTCAATTATATGTCCATGGACGATGGCGTGAGTCTGTGCCTATGGGTCTAACACTTCCTTCTGGGAATATCCTCCATGAAACACAGTTAGGATGGAACCAGATAAAGGGACACTGCGCTTTTACAAATGTCTACAGTTTAAAAAAAAAGGCAGAGAGTGGGGATTCTTAACAGCTAGAGCATGCACATGCCCTGAAAATTACTTATATATAAAGCAAGTGTCTTCTATGCTCTTTTTCCTTGGAGCTGTCTTGTTTCCTATAACAGCAAAGAATCACTATGTGCCTGATCTCGCAGAGTGCTTTAAACACATGAGTAGTCTCATAGCAAGTTAAGAAAATGTGCAAGTCCTTGCAGCTTTCATAGCCACAAACCACTTTCTGAGGCTGAATTTCCCTTCACAATGAGGTCTGCAGATGAGGCGTTTAAATATTGCAACTCTGGACCCAAGAGTCTATTAAATGCAGACAAACATTAAATAAAATAGGGAAAGGGATGAAGCTTGAAGGCAGGGGTGTATCCTATACCAATTCCCACCCATACCACACTTTTCCCAGGGTCCTACTGGGACAGATACATGGACATGAACACTTCACTGAGTTGACGACTCAACCACTCTTAATCAGAAAATATGTATTTCATGTGTAACTCCCACCAGTCTCACAATTACTGCATTTTAGTACAGTACAATTTGTAATACCACTTCTACACAGAACATGACAGTATGTCATACAATGCAGACATAAAATGTCCAAGGGTGTTCAGAACCTTACTGTTCTTAAACCTTCAGCATAAATGCCAAATATTTAAATTGCATAGAAATAATTTAACACATCAAACCAACCCTAAAGAGTTTGCAGAAACTTCAGCTAGTGACTGGAAGCCACATTCTCATAAAGATTGCTTTTCTGTGAAAGGAGAGCAGCTGTTAGTCTGTTTCACCCAACCAAGCAAATGACTGTGTGTCCCAGGGACATGTGCCTTGGCAGCACATTTCAGGACTGTAGCAAGTTACTGTGATTCTTCTAATTGGATTTCACTTTGGAATCCTCCATATTTGTGGGCTCAGAGGCTAAATGCTTGGCAGCTCCAGAATCTGAAGCTCTGGTTATTCACAAGCCAGCAGACATCCTGCACAGCCACAGTGTGAAAGGCACAGCTTCACCGTACTGTCCATCTCGAGCTGCTCAGAGGAGCTGAGGGGATGGGCTATTGGGAATGTGCACTAGATTAACAAGCAGCCATTTCTTGAGCCACTGCTGCAGCATTATCCCTTCAGGTGATCAGGAAGATCTAAAGGGCTTGACACAATACCTAGCTGTCGCAGAGCTCTACAGAGATGTATTAATAACTACACAAATAAGCACAGGTTGCAATAACTCAGTGGAACAGGTTGCAGTTGAATGGAGCAGGCTGGTCTCTCAGACTCTCAAAAGAAGAGTTCAGCATGGCGAGCTGTCCAGCCTCAGGTTACCAGTCTCTCTCTCACACGCAGGTAGTTTCTGTTGTGGTGCCTTGGTCATTTCCTCTGCTCCCCTCACAGCTTGGTAGATTTACTGCAACAGTCAGACAACAGAACACAGGTTAAAAGTGACATCCGGAAAGACCTCACCTGGGCTCATTTCTGCTGGTGCCTTTCCCCTCCACAGGCCCCCCGCCTGCATTCCCTGTGCACTCGCCTCCGGCTGCCCCCCTGGGAGCTGTGTGTGTCACGGGGAACAGGGGCAGTGCTGATCCAGCCCATCAATGGCGTTTAGTGCCAGGGACCCCACCAGCCCCAGGTAGCAGCCCGGGGTCATGGCGAAGGGTGCAGACACCGGCCGCTGGCACAACAGGGAGAGCGACACCCCCAGGCAGGTACCTGTTCAGGATCTTGGTGACGATCAGCTGGACCCAGCGCGCGGTGGGATCCAGACAGACTTTCTTGCCGTGCTTCGTGGTGGCTCTGCGGGGAGGCAGAGGGTAGAGCGGGGTGAGCGCGGGGCTGGCGGGGCGGGGAGGGGGGCGCAGGCTGGCTGGGGGGGGGGGCAGCAGGGCCCCGACACTTACATGACTTCTTGCACCCCGCAGTGGGGCCCCTCGGGGATCAGCTCCACGTGGGCGATGCGCTTGGGCTGGATCATCGCGGCCTCGGTCTGCAGGCACTGGCACCGCAGCTCGCCGGCCATGGGGGCACCTGCCCGGGGAGGGGGAGAAAGACTCAGCTCCTGCCGGCAGCCAGATCCTCTGCAGGGGGGCGGCCCGGGACACACCCTAGGTCCGGTCCATGCCCCCGGGCCCGGGCACTCCCCGCATCCGGCCGGCTCTCGGACACCTGGGTCCCATCCACCCCGGACTCCCGCATCCGGCCGGCTCTCGGACACCTGGGTCCCATCCACCCCCGCCCCTGGGACTCCCCGCATCCGGCCGGCTCTCGGACACCTGGGTCCCATCCACTCCCCCAGGGACTCCCCGCATCCGGCCGGCTCTCGGACCCCTGGGTCCCATCATCCCCCCCGGGACTCCCCGCATCCGGCCGGCTCTCGGACACCTGGGTCCCATCCATCCCCCCCTGGACTTCCCGCATCCGGCCGGCTCTCGGACACCTGGGTCCCCTCCACCTCCCCGGGACCCCCCGCATCCGCCCGGCTCTCGGACACCTGGGTCCGATCCGTCCTTCCAAGCCCCAGTGGGAAGCGAGACTCCCCCAGCCCGGTCCCGGCCCCCCCGGCGCAGCGAGCCCCTCACCCCGGCACAGCGCGGCGCAGGCCGCTAGCAGCAGCAGCAGGGCGCTGCCGGGGGCGAAGCTCCGGGGGCGGCTCATGGTCCGGGCTGGCGGCGGAGGCTGATGCTGGGATCTGGGCTGAGCTCAGCTTTGAGCCACCGCAGCCCCCCGCGGCCGCTTTTATCCCCGCGGGACCCGGCCGGGAAATCCCCGGGGCAGAGGGGGCGGAGCGGCCGGAGAAACCCGCTTCAGCTGGGAACTGCGCCAGGAAATCCCGCCCGGCGCCGCCAGGGCGCCCGGAGCGCAGCGGCCGCAGCTCCCGGCTCCCACTGCCGCTCAGCCGGGCCGCGCCCCGCCGCAGGAGAGCGGAGCCCGCCGGGGCCCCACGGGCCGGCCGAGCGCAGCGCGCGGAGCCGGGGGAGGAGGTCGCTGGTGGGTCTCAGCTTCACGTGGTCTCGTAGCCCGGGGGGGCCACAGGGGCTGACACCCCCCAGTTCCCTGCCGTGGGGTGGGCCAGGGGCTGCTGGCAGCGAGAACCGGGGCCCGCTGGGGGCCGGGGCAATTGACAGGTTTGTCCCCATCCCGGCAGCGGGAGTCCTGCCCCCCGGGCTCCGCTGCCGCCTTACCCGGGCTCGGGGCCGCTCCCCGCCGCTCCCAGGCGTTCGCTGCCAGTGGCGAGCAGCGGGAAGCTGCGGGGACCGGGCGCCGCTTTAGCTCCACGCGGAGCGGCAGCAGCAAAGGCAGCGGGTCCCTGCAGCTCCCAGCTGCTCCTGCTGCCTCTTCCCAGGCCGCAGCTCCCGGCTTGCCGCTTCCAGCAGCTGCCCTGACTGGAGGGAGCCTGGTGGCACCATGTGACCGAGCAGGGCCAGCAAACCCGGGCAAAAGTCTGGGGGCGCATGTGACCCCCATGTGCCCCCATCACCTCTGGCTTGTGCCCAGCGGGGAGGCGGTTTGGGGGCTTCACCAGGGCAGGACGGGTCCCAAGACTGAAGCGCTGAGCTGAGCCCCGGCAGGTGCCACCGGCTCTGGAACTTCTGAACCTTGTCACATGTAGCTCGAAGGGTCAGACCGTTCGGCCACCCCCGTCCTAGCCAGTGAATCGCTCTGGGGGGAGTGAGGGACAGGGCTGCCCAGAGGGGGGGCAAGAGGGGCAATTTGCCCCAGGCCCCGGGCCCCACAGGGGCCCTCACGAGAGTTTTTCGGGGCCCCTGGAGCGGGGTCCTTCACATGCTCAGGGGGCCCGGAAAACTCTTGCGGGGCCGGGCCCAGGAGCTTCTTCTGCTCCCGGTCTTCGCCGGCGGGGGGTCCTTCCCCCCGGAGTGGAAGGACCCCCCGCAGGCGAATTACCACCGAAGCGGGACCCGCCACCGAAGTTCAGCTTGGTCTTCGGCGGAATTCGGTGGCAGGTCCGGAACGGAAGGGCCCCAGCTGCCCCCGGAATCCTCTGGGCGGCCCTGGGGTGGGGAAGGGAACTGGGCGCAGCCACCAACCTGGGGGGTCTGAAATATGCACAGTCCTGTGATTGCTCAGCTTGGGGGGGGGGAATGACGACATAGTTGGGCCCAGAATCCTGCTGGAGTTTGTGTCCTTCGAACTCCTTCAATTCCAAAATCGGTATCAGCCCGGAGCCGAGTAGCAGTGATCTGGTGGGGGTGAGGAGAGCTCTGGGCTCACTTGGGAGAAGTATTTCCTCTTTCTCACGGCATTTTACTCCTGGATCAATATGTAATGACAACCAAGTAGGCTGCCGGGCAGTGCCGGGGGCAGACCCTGTGCCCCTTGTGTAATGAAGGCAGGGGCAGACCCGCACAGTGCACGTAGGGTTTGGCCTGGACGCATCAGGTAAAGGTGATGACGCCATGTATCAAATTTTGCCCTTGGTTACAGCGAAGCCGGTCTGGGTGAACAGGTGTAGGGGGGGGGCAGATTTGTCTCTCGTGTTTAATGTACCAGAGCCACCGAAGACCCGCGGCGGGGGGCTCCTTCCACCCCGGGACCCACTGCTGAAGTGCTCCAAAGACCCGCGGCGGGGGTCCTTCCACCTCGTGACCCGCCGCCGAAGTGCTGGGTCTTCGGTGGCAATTCAGTGGTGGGGGCTTCATGTGGCCGAAGATCCCAGGCCCCCTGAATCCTCTGGACAGCCCTGGCTAGTTCCTGGGATCTTAGTGCCCATTGCTGCTCCATTCGGTGGCATAGCTTTTTATTAGGCCTCTAACGCTCCCTCTATGAAATTAGTTCACTTATTCTAACACTCGACGGCAGCATTTGCACAATCAGTCTGCACCATCAGCATGATTTGATAGGAAGCAGTATGGCTCTGCAGGGATTTTTACATCTGCAGGCTCACGCTCTCCATAATTGCAAAATTTTTACAGAAAGGGGAAGCTAAGAATGTAAACAGTATAGTGACATTTGGGAGGTCATGTACTTATTGGCACAGCAAGCACAGTTAGCTGTTAAATTAATCCAGGGGTCTTCTTCCTCCTCATCTGATGAGGAGCTCAGATTTCACTGTTCTCTATGGAAGCTAAAACTCCATATCTGGTTTATTGCAAATGACTGAAAGCACATAGTAGGATGGGAGAAATCATTCATCCCACATCATTGACATAACCTTATTATTTATTTAGATTACACTAATGCCTAAAATGTAGTTGAGCAGGGAGTGAGATGTCTATCTCAGCTGACAGCTATGGCAGCCCTAAACGGTTCTTGCTCTGCAACCTTATGGGCAAATTACAGAAACACCTGAAAATGACAACACATTCCAAACTGCAGGGAACAGTTTTACACACAAGTAGCTGTGCACTGAAAATCCCCAGGAATGCTGCATCTTCCAAAGCTAGAGCAATTCTGGGAATTGTGTGGGTCTTTCTGCCAACCCAGTTTATAATATCTGGCAACGTGTGTCAAGTTTGTTCCTTTGGTAACATTTTCAATTTAATTTTCTTCATGCAGCAAAGAGGCTGTGTGACCATCTTTTCTCCCATTTCAAAATAACAAATCAATAGCAGGTCTGTTCTGGGACTCAATCCAGGTCCAATTGAAATTAACAGCAAATCTTGGGTTCAGTAGGAGCAGAATGGGCCAGTGGGCAAAATCCCGGCGACCTTGAAATCAGTGGCAAGACTCTCATAGACATCAGTGGTGTCAGGATTTCACCATTGACTTCAGTTGGTGCTCTAGGTGGACAAAGAATGAGAAACTATTGATGTTTAAATGGAGCAGGTTTTATTTTTAGTTTATTTCATGAAAATTTTTGAATGACACATTTTGGGCCTGTTCTGGCAACAGTAATCACAGCTGGTAGAGCAGGGTAGCCAACTTTCTTATATGTTTCTTACAGAGGGGGAATTTTGTCATATAGAATGATTTATGCCCTGTAGCAGGAACAGAACTGTAAATCCTGTAAGCAGCAGTTTTTGTCCCCTAGCAGGTCTAGTGACACAAGTATGTCATAAATTAATAATAGACATGCAAAGCGTACAGCAGTAACAAGTTCTCTGGGGAGTATAAGTACCTCTTCTAGGTACCTCCAATTCCACTGGTTTCACACAGAAATCTTCAGCAGTATTTTCTTAAGTACAATCAATTTTCTGCCACCTTGTCAAATGTGTGCAATAGTTTGTTAAAATCTGAAATCACAGATATCATCAAGCAAAACTATTTATTGCCTGCATTTAGCAAGTGATATATTTTTTGATAAAAGAGTAGCTGAGAACTCTAGTATATGAAATATGCTCTTTAAGTTCAAACAAAACCATAACCAAGCCACCTGTAGTAAAATCTAATTTTACTTGGAATTATGAAACATTCTGTCAGTTTTAAGAAAATACCCATGCTACTTCCAAATCTTGGACAATTGGATATTCCCTAGTGAGGCCAGAGCGCAGTATGGGACTTCGGCTTTTAATGGAATAACTGTATTTCCAGCAACAGTTGTGTAAAGTCTCATGCAGCTGAATGGAAAGTTGGCAAGACCTCTTTTGACATGTGTTACAGTCCTTGCTAGACAGTTCCCATCCCATGTGGGACAAAATATGTGAGTGCATTTTTAAAGGAAAAATCATTCCTACTATGTCAACCGACACGTACTTACTTGAAGGTTCACCCTGAAAAAAAATGTGTCACTAACTTGCCTTTTGGTGAATTCCAATATGATACAGCATTAGTTCATCAGAGCTTCTGTTTAAGATACATTTATTTTTTAAAGATGAAGTTGAGTTTCAGGCATCCTCCAGGAATGAGGTAATCTTAACTCACGAAAGAGGCAGCAGCAACCCATTGCATGAAGGAGCTAAAAGACACCCTTGGGAATTGCTTAATGACATCTAGAAGGAAGATCTCCTTGATCAGCAAACATGACTTGTCAACAAACATGTAACTTCAGCAATATTATTCAGGGAGTAGGAGCCTATTTCCTCAGTCACTTCCAGTTCACTTTCCTGTGTTGTAACTAACTAAACCCATTTGCCGTAATGCAAGGCAGAAGGACAATTGTGACGCGTCAGAATGTCTTAACCCTGTGACCAAAGTGTTTAACTTGCCCAAGAATTGACCTGAATCTTGGCCTGAAAGTTAAATCTGCCCTGAACTAGTTTTGAGGCCTTGTAAAAACACCTTCCGCATACTGAATGACAGAGAAATTAGAGATGTACTTAAAGTGCAAAAATGGCGGATAAATATTTGCTTGAACTGAATTCCCTTCATCCAGGCTAATGCCCATTGTGCGTTCACTTTCCGTGACTGTTGGAGCAATAAGATTGCAGATTTTGCTGATGTGCAAAGAAGAATTTGCAATGTGGGGATGTTTTCACTAGTAGGGCTTGTGTAATCCAGTAGGGAGTGTGTGTTACAGGTTCCCCCCCCCCCCCGGCCGTGCCCCTTCTACATAGGATAGGAGTCTGCTACAGGCCTAGCTAGGGGGCTCAGTAGCTCATGGCTTTTAGCTCTGAAGATCCCAGGTCCAACACCAGTTTTGTCAGACAAGATGGTGGTTGTCACCTCTGTCATAGGTCTCACCCCCACTTGGAACTGTTGGGTTTCAATGTGGGGACCTGCCTTAGTTTCCCTCTAAACTAAAATCCTAGTTTAGGTCTGGTTCTTGCTGCCACCACTCAATCAGATATGTGGATTGAGACACAGTCCTTCCCCAAAATCCTAGGGGATTCCAAGAACCCCAAATCCATGGAGTTCTTACACGCAGGAGAAATAAACCATTCCCCCTGCTTCCTCCCCCCTCCCTTTTCCTAGGAGAGATACCGGGATCTAACTACAGAGGGATACCTCCCTCTTCTCTTTCCCTGAGAATCCACCCAAGGAAAGACCAAACAAGTCCTTAATAGAAAAGAATTTATTAAAGAATAAAAAGAAAGTAATTTGTCTCTGTAATCCAAGATAGAACCATACAGGGTCTAAATTTATCAATCTCTGGAGAGAATTCCCCCCTCCCCCTTTCTTTCTCAGTGAAAGCAAAGTAACAGCAAACAGGAATAAAGAATTTCCTTTAGCAAACACACAATTGCAAATGTAGAAAACAACTTAAAAGACTAATTCGCCTTTCTAATTAATACTCACTATTAACTAGTAGAAACTACTCCAGGAGAACTTGGAGACATGACTGTCCTCTCTTAGATCCAAAGAGAGCTCTCTGAGCAAAACAGGGAACACAGACAAAGGCTTCCCTCCACAGAGATTTGAAAATAATCTGTTCCTTGATTGGTCCTCTGGTCAGGTGTTTCTCAGGTTACTGAGCTTGTTAACCCTTTCCAGGGAAAAGAGACCTTAACCCTGATCTGTTTATTTATGACACGCCCCCCAAATCGCAGACAGTGGGGGAACCACACTGGCGGTGATTTCCTTCTAGAACTTTAAAATAAACAGATTAACAAAACACATGCACTATTACATATACTACTAAGTATGTAAACAACAAGGTATTTGACATTGAACAACACTTTTTATGAATTTGACCGGACATACTTGGCAATGTCCTTGCCCATCCCCTCCCAGTGGAAGGACTTTCCCAACCTGTCTTTGGTTCTGTTCACCCCAGAATGACCACTGGGATGTCATGGCCCAAGCTTAAGAGCTTGTACTTAGTTGGAACTACCAACTGTTTTTGAGGATTCTGGCCTTTCTGGTGTCCACCAGAAAGAATGTCCTTATATAAAAGTCCTTGTTTTACAACAAACTGGAATTGGGTAGAAGAGCTGAGAGGCGGTGGATTGCTGCGTGCCGCCGCCCAAGCTTTCTTAAGGCTGTCATCGGCTTCCTGCTCAGTCTGGAACTGTTCCCTTGAAGCTGGAGACACCAGTTCCTCCATAGACTGTGGACTTGGAATTGGTCCCTCTGGAAGCGATGTAGGTGATGATGTTGTTTCCGTTGACTGTGAACCGCTCTCCGCTGGTGCACAAGATGATATTTCAGGCTCTGGCTGAGCCTCTTGGGTAGAGTTGTCTACTGCTTCTGCCAGTTCAGGCCCGTTGGCGCCCCCTGGCGGTGGAGTTGCAAGCGCTGGCTTCAGTGCTGGCGCTGGTTTTGCCGCTGGTTGCTCTTCCAGTTCCGGTCCTGGAACTGGATGTACTATGGATGCTGTAGTTGTTGGCATGGGATCCGGTTTCACCACCTTGGTCTGGGTCTTTGGTAACACAGACCGGGTCCTGGTGGATGGCTCAGGAACAGGGATGGGAGTGCCTGCTTGTTTGGCCTGGCTGCGGGTGACCACTCCCCCTTTCTTAGCCAGCTGCACATGGTTGGCCAAGTCTTCCCCCAGTAGCATGGGGATGGAATAATTGTCATAGACAGTAAAAGTCCACTTTCCTGACCAGTCCTTGTACTGGTCTTCAGGGATGCTTTACCCATGGCAGGTCCTTTTAAAAATTTTCAAGAAGGCCCGAGTGTCCTCACCTGCCATGTAGGTGGGAAATTTCTTGGGATGGGGAACAGTGCCTGGAGAAGGACTGTTAGGGTTGGCTGGAACAGGTGGGTTAGCTCTTGCTAATCCCAGGGCCTGCTGGTGGGCTTCCCTCTGGAGCTCCAACGCCCTCCTGTGGTTTGTTGCTTCTCCAGCTCTCTCTTGTGGTTAGCTGTTTGACTGGTACTCATGTCTTTGTGTTTTTTGGTGCTGGCCACACCCCTCTGCAGTGAGTGAATTGGGTTGCTTGCTTCCCAATTCCTACCCTGTCTACTCGCGACTGAATAGAAAGAAACAAAACCTTTTCATTTGCATTTGTGTAGCTGCTGTTTGCTGATATACTGAGAAGACCAAAAAAAAACTGGTTTGTCCTGTTTCTAGCACTTGCTAAGTACCTCACAGTGGGGGTCCTTTCTAACAAGCCTCCTAGAAAACTTACACCTCTTTCCTAGCTGTTTTCAAGCAGACAGAAAGAAAAAGGAGAAAAAAGAAAAGAAGAAGAAAAAAAAAGTTCTTTTCTAACACAGCCCGTTAGAAAACCTTATCTTCCTCAGCTAAACCCAGCTGAAAATTTGTTTCCAAAAAAAAAAAAAAACCAATCTCCCCCTCCTCCTGGCTCCCAAGAAGGTGGAAACCTGCCCTGCAACTCTCCCTTGCAATTGCTAAGTACCCTCTCAGCAGGGAGTTCCTTGTAACAAAAGCCTGGTTAGAAAAACTGTATTCCCTCCAGCCAACGTAGCTGCAACTGCTTCTAACCCTGAAAACTGCTTGAAAACTGCCTTTTCCTCAAGCTGCCTGTCCAAGCAACAAGAAAGAAAAACTGCTTCCAACAAAGCCTGCTGGAAAACTTAATTACCTCCAGCCAACCTGGCTGAAGATTCCTTCTAACAATACCAGTTAGAAAACCTGTGTCTGTTTGCCTTCGGGGTCTCTCTCCCTCCTAACCTGCAGTCCTGCTTTAGGAGAAGAGAATAGCAATGCCTGTCTGGTTCAGAAAAATCCCTCACCGCTGCTCACCATGTCATAGGTCTCACCCCCACTTGGAACTCTTGGGCTCCAATGTGGGGACCCGCATATATTCCCCCACCTAAAATCCTAGGGTAGGTACCTGATTCAAACTGTTTGACTCAAACCCAGGAGGAATTCTCTCTTCCCCCTCCCTTCTCTGCCCGGAGATAAGCCGTCTCACCACCGAGAGAGAGTTTCTTAGCCCACCCCCTGTATTCACAGTAGAGGGATTTAATCAAATCTTTATAGAAAGAATTTATTAAAAGAAAAACAAGAAAAATACAGAATCTCTATGAGCCCAAGCTGGACACTCATAGGGTATAACCTTGCTAAGTTCTGGAGAGAATCCTCTCTCCTTCTCAGTACAAACAATACAGGCAGAATTAAGAATAATCAATAACAAACACACAGAATTGCAAACATAGGATTATTAGATGGAGACACAAAGTATCTTTCTAATACTCACTATCTTGACTAGAAGAATTTAGCTCAGAAAGGTGGAAAGTTATAGAGACTTGATTAAATCGTCTGGACTCTTGCAACTCCAAACGGCTAAGAACAATACACACACACACAGAGGGAAAAAGTTCCCTCCTAGGAATTTCAAATTCTCTTCCCTGATTGGTCCTCAGGTCAGGTGCCCACCAGGTACCATGTTAACCCTTTACAGGTGGAAACTTAACCTTTAACTAACTATTTATGACAACCTCAGAGCCAGGTTCTCTAGTGGAGGCAATAACAGACTCATATCCTCTGTGGATCAGGCACAGTGGGGATCTATAACAAACTCACCGTACGGTAACACCGGCACGTGAAAGATGCAGTCAGGACTAGAAACAGGAATACTTTGCGAAAAGCTCTGAAGGTGAATCCCAGCCCTATTCCTTCACAGGTGTGGAGACCTGCCAGGCAGAATTAGTGATGTGGTTCTGCCATGTGATGGGAGAGCCTGAGTGTGAGGGGTCAAATCAGAGTATTCTCACCTGGGCATGAGTTGCAGCACAGGTGATGGGAAGGTGTGGCCCGGCAGGGTGATGGGCAGAGGCCAAGGATCCATTATTATATGGATCCTTCTCCATCCCTGCAGAAGAGAGTGCAAAGGAGCTGCGGAGGATATTCCAGGCACTGGGTTTGGGTAGCACAGCTGGCCTGGGAGAAGAATTCTTCCTTCATGGCTGCACATCCACCCGGCTTCTCAGCCCTGGCATCGGGGTCAAGATTTGGGCAACAGCACTCAATGCCCTTCACATCGGGCCCACATCAGAATGGGGTCAGAATCAGGCCCAGTGGAAACCATTTAGAAATAGCAAGACAGGAAATGTCTGATGATAAGCGTCATCCTCTCTGTCCCCATGAGCCAAATACAGCGCGCACGGTCTACTGGTGCTTTGAAATGGTATTAGAAAAAGGCCTGAGATTACACTGCAGGCTTTAAAGGAGCTGTCAGTGGAAGCAGAGGTGTCTGCATAATGTTCTTCAATGAGGCTTGTGCTATGAAGGAGCTGATGCTGGAGATGGAAAGGTTGGGGCGCTTTTTTTTTTTTTTTTTTTTTAAAGATCTGTTCACCACGTTTTGTCCAGTTTTGGGCAAAACATGAATCTGCTTAGCACTTGTGAGGCGTTCAAAAGAATTGTTGCTGGCAAGGTCCTGATATCTTCTCCCTGGCTAGTGAGGACAGGCGTGCGCCATCCCTTGTATAGAAAAGTACGACGGGATTCTAGAGCACGGTCCCAAAATCGCTCATCTTAGAGTCAGGACAGTGGAGTGATGCAGTGTCTGGGGATAGGACTCCACAGCTCTGTTCTCTACACTAAGCCAGATGGGCTGGAGTCCGGATACCAACAGCATCGCGCATAAGGTGATTTTGCTGCCTGATAGCAGAGCAAGGTGAGGAGCTCTTCCCCAGAGCCTCATGAGATACCCTGGGCGGTGCTGCTCCTACATGGCAAGACATCCTACTTAACACAGACATCCCTTTGGAGGAGGACGTGTGGCCCACTGATTGGGCAGAACAGGAGCAGGCCCTGTGCTTTGTGTCCTCCCCCAAACATACCGAACCGAGGAGAAGGCATCCCAGTTTCGCAGCTAGGTGGTGAACCAACCCAAAGCAACAAACGTAACGTCCTTGTGGGAGACACGCCGAAATGATTCCAGTGGTGAGAAAAGGAAAGGAGGGAAGAAACAAACTAATAATAGTAACTAGATCACTCCAAGTAAGTCCGATCATGGTGTGTAACCACAGAATCCAGAGCAGTTAGCCACCAAGAAAACACCAATTATTTAACCACAGCTCAGAAAATAAAGTGAGCACATTCCCCTGGAGCCAGAGCCAGCAATAGTCACGTTACACAACTACCCAGCATGGCTGGCAGCCAAAAGGAGGCTGAGCGCCTGAAGCCTGCCAGGGAGTTGTAAGCAGGCAGAGATGAGGCAGCGTCTCCAATTGCAGTAGGTGAGGGAATGGGGGTGGGGAAGGAAAGCCAAGCCAAGCCCAGAAGTTGGGTTTGGATAAAGGGATGCATTCAGGGAATCTCTCCATGCCAAGAGAAAGGAGCTCTCACCGCATCCCCTCCCTCATGGGTGTCTCCTTTGTCTTCCCACCCATGTCCAGCTCTCTTGCCTTAGCTCAGGCAGCTCAGCCCCCCAGTGCTTCTCCAGCTCTGAAACTTGTATAAGTTCTTCTAGCCCAGGCCTGCACAACATACGGTCCGCAGAGGGATTCTAAATCCCCCGCACACGCTCTGTGGGCAGCCCAGAGCCCTTTCAATCCCTGCCGCAGCTGGGATTTAAAGGGCTCAGGGCTCCCCGCGGCTTCAGGCAGCCCAGAGCCCTTTGAATCCCAGCCACGGGCAGCCCAGAGCCCTTTAAATCACAGCCAGGGCTCCAGCAGCCGGGCGGGGGGCCAGGATTTAAAGGGCTGGAGCTCCCGTCAGTGGCAGGAGCTTTGGGCCCTTTAAATCCCTGCCCCAGCCCCGCACAGCTCTGGGTTCCCCCAGCCGCCGGAGCCCCGGGCTCTTTAATTTGCCCCTGAGGACTCCCAGCCACCTCTTCAGCTGGAAGCCCCTGGTTGATTTAAAATAAAGTATCACCTCCCCACCCCCAACCTTCCTTTTTGGCCCACAGCTAATTTGGGGCACTGGGGAAGGAGGATTTGTTTCCACAGGGCTGGGCGTCGCTGGGGCAGGAGGCCAGGAGGTGCTGGGGTGGGGTGTTTCCGCAGGGCTTGGGCAGTTCGGCCCTCAGCTGTTTTCTTTGGAGTAATGTGGCCCTCGCCGCTTTACGAGTTGTGCAGGCCTGTTCTAGAGGGAACTCACCTCTTGCCTGGCTGTGAAGCTTGTTTGATTCTGTCTCCTCCTCTTTCCCTGTTTTCTCTTCATTCTTCCTTTTCCCCTTCTCTGCTTCCCTTGCCCTTGCTGTTCTGTCTCACACACATCATCCCTGCCCTGCCTGCCCCTTTCTCATCCCCGTTGGTCTCCACACTCTCCATATCTGCTTCTCACCACCTTCTGCCCATTTCCCCATCTCTGATCATCCCTAGCTGGGTCCTCCGTCTCCTTCTCCCAGGCCAGGCTTGTTCTCTCCTCCAGTCCACTCTGCCTTGGTTCTCCCAACCCTTCTCATTTGTGCTACTAACCTGCTCCCAGCACCTCCCTGCCATCCACCCACAATTATGTGTTCTTTCCCCATCACACAAGAGTTCTGCACATGCATCGCCTTCCTGTTAACTGTGTGCTGCTTTTTGTGCTGCCTGAGAGCAGAGCAAGGTGAGGAGCTCTTCCCAGAGCCTCATGAAATACCCTGGGTGGTGCTGCTCCTACATGGCAAGACACCCTACTTAACGCAGACAGGCCCTTCTTGTTACCCGTCCACTTCACAGCTGACTGTCACAGCACCTCTGCATGCCCTAGCAAAGGATCAGTCCTGGGGCCAGAGGGGTGGAAAGAGGAGACAATCTTCACTACGAATTGGGGAACAGGATTCGAAAGGAACCAACAACATTTTTTTATGATGGACACCTACATTTATCAATTTTCTTTCCAGGAGGCAGATACCCTGTCCTTCCCCCAGCTTCCCTCACGCCTGCTGATCTGATCTTGTGGGTTTTCTACTCCAAAGGCATTTGTGTATATTTTCATTACGCACCAGGGGGTGAAATCCTGCCCTACTGAAGCAAATGGCAAAACTCTTGTTGACTTGGGGCCTGGATTCCAACCCATGAGGGCTCTGTGGGGCCAGAAAGGTGGTCTTTTTATTATTTACTCCATGTTTCCATGGCACCTACCATAATGGGGCCCTTGACTATGGTTTCAAGGTGCTACTGCAATAATAATAATGATTAATAATTAATAATAAGAGTTTTCAGATAAGGAGCCTTCAAATCATTTGAGACTCACTCATCTCAAGGTAACACAGACTCAGGTTAGGCACTGTCCACAAAGTTAAATAGAAACCACAACTGAGTGCTCATCCTGAAAGAGTGAACTCCTTCCAGGGTGAGAGCTGCATGACACTAGAAAATTATCTGCACAACATCTAGATTCCAAAACTGGGATTAGCTCATGGCTAGACTCTTCCACTATATAATTAGAAGCCTCAATGTATGCATATGTGTGATTACACAGCCAGGAGATGGTGAAATATGAGAGTGACTGAGTGGTTCAGTGCCTATTAAAGCAGTGAGCAGCAGTGAATACGTTAATCTATTGTATCGGTAAAATTGGCACAGCAAAGGTTAATGGATCAGATTTCATGCTCGGACATGCTGAAGTGTCTGAAACAGGGAAGACCACAGGAATGGGAGTAACTGCACAAGCATGCGTCTTTGTAGGGAGGTAGCGTGCCAACTGCTCGAAATGATGACACAGAGAGGACAAAATGAATGTTGTAATGGAAGGATAAATGTGCGAGCCACATTTTCCACTTCCCAGCAATTTGTTTCATGTCGCTGTCACACTCTGGATGGGGAATGAAGACATTCTTCTTGGGTTTTTTTAGGGCATCAGAAAGCGGCTGTGCTAACTTTGTTTGTCCTTGACACAGGACAAGGTAGGGCCTGTCCCTGCTCCCAGTAAGTGATGCCGTTGTAGTGGACACTTTGGGTATCCTTAGAAGAATACAGCCAAAAGCAGCGTTGGGCTGGATTTTCAAAACTGCTCAGCTCCCACTTAGATGGTCAGATTTCCAAAAGAGTCCTGCCCTCTGCGGATCCACCAGAGCTACTGGAGAATGGGCACTTTAAACACAAGGGGAGAGCCCAGAATTTCCAAATAGGAGCTGTCGTGTGATGAACTCTGTTGAAACGGTGGCCCATAGCTCTTTGAATACAGGCCATGGATTTTTTTAGCGGTGCCTAAAATTATGATCCTAAATACATATTTAGTTGCCTGTATTAAGTAACTTGGTTTTCAAAATGGCTGAGTGAGCCCCCAGCACCCAGCATTGACTTCAGTTGTCAGCAGAGTTTGCCCAAAGTGCTCTATTTTTTTCAGGTGTGGCGCTGAATGGCATCGCCAACAGCATAGTGGATAGGCATCTACTCCAGTCTTCTATTCCTAGAGTTCTCCTCAGCCACTGCACTTCAGCCTCGGTCGGAAGCTTTCATCCTGGCCTATCCACCATTAACAGAGCTGCCATCCCAGGCTCTGGAGACAGAGCAAAAAGCCACAATTTGTCATAACCGTCTATTCCCAAATTTACTCAAACATTTAAAAACCCATCTTCATAATTAAAAACTGGATGGCTAGCCCAGTAGCCCCAATCCCTCTCTTTATCCAGTGATCAGGTCAGCTTCTGCACACTTCTCCTTTTGCTGATCTCAAAAGACCATCTCTAGGGATGAGAGGACAGTCTCCATGACTAGTCCAGCCTCAGTTTTATTGCAGATACAGTCAATATTGCTGGTGGTCTTTGTGATCTAGGCACCAAGAGGCTATCAGGTGCCCTTTTAATTTCTGCAATTTCATTGGCTAAGTGTGTGTGTGTATTGATGCCATCTGTATGTCAGACCTGCTCAAGTGAGTGTAACTATGTCACTTGCTCGTGACTGCAACCCCAGAAGGCCTAATCCATAGAATGAACACCACAGGTGACCAACACTCTTCTTTAGCTACCAGAGGCAGGGGCTTTGTGGTGCTGAAGTCAAAGTTCCTGGCTTCAGTCTGAGATACGGCGTGTGTGTCGTTTAGCTGATGCCGGCAAAGTCTGTTGTTTGCAGCCACACAGCTTATTGCAGCCCCCTCTATTGTGTTCTCTCCCTTGCGGTGGTTACACCACTGCTTTCACTGAGGGTCTTAGCCCTGGTCTACACTGCGGGGTTAGGTCGAATTTAGCCATGTTAGGTCGATTTAAAAATGACTGCGTCCACACAACCAACCCCGTTCTGTCAACCTAAAGGGCTCTTAAAATCAACTTCTGTACTCCTCCCCAATGAGGGGAGTAGCACTAAAACTGACCTTGCTGGGTCGAATTTGGGGTAGCGTGGATGCAAATCGATGGTATTGGCCTCCAGAAGCTTTCCCAGAGTGCTCCATTGTGACTGCTCTGGACAGCACTTTGAACTCCGATGCACTAGCCAGGTACACAGAAAAGCCCCTGGGAACTTTTGAATTTCATTTCCTGTTTGGTCAGCGTGGCGAGCTCAGCAGTACAGGTGACCATGCAGTCCCCCCAGAATCATAAACCCTATCATCTGCATCCTTGAGGTTATCGCAGACTGGAGGTGAAAAAACCGCACTCGTGATGACATGTTTTCCGAGCTCATGCAGCCCTCCCGCACTGATAGGGCTCAGCTTAATGCATGGAGGCCTTCAGTGGCAGAGGCCAGGAAAGAATTAAGTGAGTGCGAAGAGCGGAGGCAGGACACGATGCTGAGGTTAATGGGGGAGCAAATGGACATGATGAAGCATCTGTTGGAGCTGCAGGAAAACCAACAAGAGCACAGACCCCCGCTGCATCCACTGTCTAACCGCCTACCCTCCTCCCCATGTTCCATAGCCTCCTCACCCAGACGCCCAAGAACGTGGTGGTGGTGGGGGAAAAGAGGCTCTGGGCACCCAGCCACTCCACTCCAGAGGATGGCCCAAGCAACAGAAGGCTGTCATTCAAACAGTTTGATTTTTAGTGTGGCTAGAATAAGCAATGTGGCCTTGTCCTTCCCTCCTCCTCGACCCCACCTGGGCTATCTTATCCGTTATCTCATTTTTTTAAATTAATAAAGAAAGAATCCTTGGTTTCAAAACACTAGTTACTTTATTTCAAAGGGGGGAGGGTGGTTGGTGGTTGGTTTGGATCAAGGAGAAACATACACAACTGTCACACCGAAGCCTGGCCAGTCATGAAACTGGTTTTCACAGTCTCTCTGATGTGCAGCGCGCCTTGCTGTGCTCTTCTAATCGCCTTGGTGTCTGGCTGGTCAAAATCAGATGACAGGTGATTTGGCTTAACCTTCCACCCTTTCATAAATGTCTCCCCCTTACTCTCACAGGTATTATGGAGCACACAGCAAGCAGCAATAACAATGGGAATGTTGGTTGCGCTGAGGTCTGACCAACAGCGCCAGCGAGCTTTTAAACCTCCAAAGGCACATTCTACCACCATTCTGCACTTGCTCAGCCTATAGTTGAACTGCTCTTTACTACTGTCCAGGCTTCATGAACGGATCCCCTGAGCTGGTCGCTGGGGAGCAGGAGAGCAGAGTTGCAGGAGAGCAGAGTTGCGGCGGAAGCGGTGGAGCCGTACACCATGCCCTGGAGGTTGCTACGAACCGGCCAGGGAAGACGTTCCCAGAACCCCCGGCCAAGCTACATGTCCGACGAGGACAGTTAGCAGTCCTACTTCACCGTCTGCTGCGAAGCCAAGGAGCTGCTGCTGTGTAGCAATGCCAGCTGCTGCAGGTGCTTCTGTGTCAAATGCTTGGAGGTCCGGATAGGGCAAGGTACCTTGGCCAAGGCAAAAGAGCAAGAGCCCTGGACCTGTTACATGTATCAGCCACAGAAGTGCTATGGCATGTTACAGCGCCGAGCAGACTGGAATGTACAGCTGCAAGACTTCTTCACCAGCGACAAAGGACAGGAATATGATGCACCTAAAATCTAAAAAGGCCCGCACGTTTCCCAGAGTCACTACCCTTGATACCAGGGCATCAGTGATTGAATTGGCTACTTGGATCACAGCAGCCCCCACAGTAGACATGCCCACAACAGCAGCAGTGACAGTGAGCTGAGCGGGTTCCATGCTTGCCGTGGTATGACATCTGCATGGGTAACTGAGGAAAAAAGGTACAAAACAATTGTCTGCCGTTGCTTTCACGGAGGGAGGGGGTGACTGACGACATGTACCCAAAACCACCCGTGACAATGTTTTTGCCCCATCAGGCATTGGGAACTTAACCCAGAATTCCAATGGGCAGCGGAGACTGCGGGAACTGTGGGATAGCTACCCAGAGTGCACCGCTTCGTAAGTCAATGCTGGCCATTGTAGTGAGGACGCACTCCGCCGACTAAATGCGCTTAGTGTGGACATACACAATCGCCTGTATAAAATTGATTTCTAAAAATATTAATTATTTCTATTGAGGTGATGCCTAGGAACCCCAATCATGGACCAGCACCTCTTTGTGCCAGGTCGTGTACAAACCCAAAACAAGAAGACAATCACTGCTCCAAAGATTTTACGTAATCTGTTCCCTTAATTCATTAGTGTCAAACACCTATGTACAGTACAGCGGAACAGTGAACACCGTGGCATTACCAACCAGTGATGTAATGAACACAGACTGCTAGAATAGCTTGTCTATAGGCCACCGTTCCTGTTGGGACAGTCCAATGTCTGTCTGCCCTGAGTGTATGAACAAATGATTCAGGAGACAATCCCATGGGCACTGCTAATTGGGTTCTAAAACGATTGAACTTTACATAATGCAAAACAACCCCCTCAAGTCAGAAGCCCTGGGAGGCTGCATGACCCACTTTATGAAACCACTCTGTAATTTGGCACAACTGGTGGTTTGCTCAGGAGAGAGTCAGCCTGAAGAGCAGGTGTGTTGCATGCCAGGGCTGAGATGCGTAAGCAGAGTTTGCCCCTCCTTTATTCAGATTGGATCTGGCCAAAGCCAGTTCTGTTAACAACCTCGCTTATATGGAGGAGTCAGACTCATTTAGAGAAAAAATATTTGTAGCTCAGGGAGGGAAAGTGTTGCTCTGCTGATCTGGGTGCAGCATTAGAAGTGTTTGCGTCAGAGAGAACGGAAGCAGGGGCGTAGGTGGGAGAGTTGGAATTGCAGGTGAGTTTCCGGGCCTTCTGAGACAGCGGGGATCTGATCCTGATCTCACTTCTGAACTCCACTCCCTTTGATGTACCCCACTGGTGAAACTGAGAGCACACTTAGACCACCTGTGGTTTCACTCACCTTAAATTCCCTTGGATTCAGGCTTTCCCAGGCCTTTATCGCCCTCTCTCCACTGAATAAGACCAGACTCAGGCTCCCTCTGTGCCTTTCCAATGTAGGTGATCTGTTCAGTGAGGCGCTAGCTTGTAATGTGCCTTCCCCTACTTCTCTAAAGAAAAGGTTCATCCAATCAGGATTTGAGCTGGATATTATTTTGACTTATGCAAGAATCCTCTTTTTCCCCATTCCATATAAGATAAATCGTCATGCTAACTCATAATTTAATCTGGGGACATGTTTTGAGATGGAGCGGTTACAAACGATACTTTTAATATTTATTTCAGAGACAGAAAGTTATTTCTTTTTGATGCTTATAACCAAATTTAGCTTCCCGAGGGGGTGAATATTCCTAAGAATTTAGCTGCTGCTAAGTATCAACTGCCCAAGTCATTTTGTTTCACTTGAAATGGAACTTAAGCAACATAGAGCCCAACCGAGCCACCACTGAGTGCAGAATTCCCAGTGAGCTGATACAAGGTTCAGTCTAAACACTCCGGCCCATAACTCCATCCCGGTGCAAATTTAGACAGTGTAGCTGGGCCTTTGGGCAAATTCACAGGATTTAATTACATGCATAATTTAAGACCAAGCCTTGTAATATATGCCAATGAATGGAAATAAAGGCCAGGTACATTTTAGAAAACATTTATTTATTTTAAAAAACTAAATAAACCTATTAGGCGCATACAATGGAAATTCCAGAATCAAAAGGTCCATTTAATCCCCAGATAATGCCTGGAACAATCTTTTGTTATATTTATGCTCTGGTGCAATTTTTAAAAGGGAGCAAATTATCTGACTTGGTGAATTCTTCTTAGAAGGTGAATAGATTTCTTCCATAGTTTGTAAGCATCGCTGTTATAATCTAGTGCTTAAAATGCAAGACACACTACAAAATGTGTGCAACATAGGGGCCTTGCCCTACAGAGTTTACAGATGGAAATCAGGTGATATAACGAGGCAAGAATTCAAGGACAGGAAGAAGAGGAGATTCAGAAATGGCATTATGGCCATTCAAATTCTGTTGTTGTTTTTTTTAATTGTACCATCTGACGTCCTTGTCATGCTGTCTGGAGTGACTCAGAACCGTGAGTGCCTGCCTCAGGGCAGCTTGGCAAAAGCAGGGCAGACACCCCAGCCTGGTGATATGTTCTATAATTAGGTTCCCCTAACCCAGTAACAAACGTGAACTCCCAAAGTACCACAGCAGCCTTAGAATGGAGTCACAGACAGTCTCCTCATTGAAGTGTCTGTCTTGCTACCCAGGCAAGCCGTGCTGTGTGATCAATGGTCACTTACACCCAAAATCACAAAATATTTCAGATAACACCAGTCCCAAGAGATCAGTCACTCATCCAGCTCGAGTTGCATCCTAGTCTCACACCAAAGCCAATGCAGGGAGCTAATTCTGTAGTAAATTAACTAAAGGGTGATGAGAGTTATTGAGAGGTTACAAATATATGTACGGGTGAGTCACAGGCTATAATTTCAAATGGGAGCAGAGATGCTGTGATCTGCCATTTTCTCAGAAGTCTTTTGGGGCTACCCAGGATAACTCTGGGGATCTCCATCTTCTCGTTCAGCTGTTCTGCCCTATTACAATACAAACAGTCCAGAGAGGAAGAACTTTTCCTTTTGTGTCTGTACTTATAGCTTCTTCTCACAGCAAAACAAACAGACAGTTTGGCCAGCCACATGGGCTCTTTCTTTGCTGGCAGAGAGAGAGGAGTGCATTTAGTCTTTGATCTCTGATCGCACAATGACCACGTGCTTTGAAACGCGCGAGAATTAGCACTTTCCTATTAAAGTTCTTCATTTGCATTACACAAGGTTTTTTTCTCATGTGATGGGTTTTTTAATTAGAAAGGGGAGATATACAATGTACATGTTTGCCATTCCACTATAACAGGATACACCGAAGTGAAAATAATGCAAGTAGCATCCCATTGGTTTTCATGAAGTTTTAATACCAAATATGTTCATGTACATGAAACAATGCATTTATACCATTCTTATACATTTAACTTATTGGTCTGGCTTCCATCTGCGTTTGTCAGTTCTCAGCTGACTCGGCCCTGACTGGAGCCGACACTTGGCTTTCCAGCGTCACAGTCCTAATGACTATGTCCTCATGGAGAAAGGGATCTGATTCGTCATTTGTGGCCAAATCCTAAAGCCCTTACTTGTCTCCATGTCAGTTTTGACTAGTAAGGATTGCAACAGCTGGCCTTGATAATATTAGTTTAGATTCCACTTCATTTCAGTGTAGATTTTCTGCCGGGCAGAAACATGAACAAAGACAGGGGAAATTGTGCACATGGAATCCAAAGACAGAATTCGGTCCATAATAAATGAACCATTCATCAGCAGCACAGCATTTTTCATAGACAAATGGACATTGTGCCGTACCTAAATGACATAACACGTCTAAGGTTGCAGGGAGCAATATACACCAGCTCCCTTAAGATTTGAGCATTGGAGATTAGACAAAAGCAATAGACACTTGTATGACCAAGTTCAGTACACGAGCTTTTCTCTTGGGGAGGGTGAATTTGAAGCTGATGGAAAGAACAACTGCTGGGTTCACTGTGGGCTCTGTCCAACACCCACCGGAGTCTGGACGAAGCTTCTCCTCTCTCACAGTTTTCCTATATTACAGGGGTTCTCAAACTTTTCTTTTTGCTGGGCCCCTCTTGGAAAATATTTCGGGCTGTGACGACCTCCCAGAAAAAGTGATAGCAAATTGTGCCCATGGGTATGTACAGTATACTCATGCTATTGCCACCCTTCAGGCTGCTCTGCTGCTGGGGCAGTGCTGCCTTCCGAGCAGGGTGACTAGCAGCTGCTGGCTGGGTGCCCAGCTCTGGAGGCAGTGCCACCGTATCGTACTGACACCCTTACTTCTGTGCTGCTGCTGCTGCTGGCGCTGCCTTCAGAGCTGGGCAGCCAGAGAGCAATGGCTGCTGTACCTCCCCCTCCCCCCAGCTCCTCTTTTCCCCAGTGACATTGTTATGATCTCACAACCCCCCTACAATAGGCTCGCGACCCCCACTTTTGGGTCAGGACCCCCAGTTCGAGAAGCACTGCTACATTAGCTAGGAAAGCTTTTTCCCATCACAGTCAGGAGTGTGTGCAGAACAGAACTGATCAGATGTTTGGGGGATTAGCTATGCAAAGTCTTCCCTTGGCTGCTATATCAAAAAAATGAAAATCTAAACAAAAATCCATCTCTTACTTTTGAACACTGGGCTGTCATGTATTACACAGGAGACAGTGGATGCCTTCATGAAATACGTGAATACAGTGGTTCCTAAACTCTTTTCCGTGGTCCAGAGCTCTTCCTGATGGTGTGCAGAAAGACAACCAAAGAGTGAACATCATCAGAGTGTTGAGATGAGAATGTCCGTAAGATCATCTTCTGAAGTGGTCCACAAAAGGACTGCTTGTAAAAGCGCTTGCTACTAGCACACAATGAATCCTACTTTCTGATTCTGTTTCCTCTTAGTGAGGAGTTAACGTAGCCACCTTAATTACAAAGCATGCTGTAATATTTAAATAAATACAGTAAAATCTTGCTGTATTACAAACAAATATTTAATAAATAGGAGGAGCACAAATTCAGTGTGTCTCACAGATACAATTATTTTCTTGCAGTCCCTGGCTCACAAAATGCCATTTTCTTGGCAGGCAAATCAGAGGTTTTCTTCATGATTTTTTCGATGTTGTACTGAAAGGAAAATGAAATGAGCTAAAATCAGCACTTATGCACCCAGGCAATGTGATAAGACCCAGACTGGCTTTAAAGGGAAATAGTTTTGCCATGAATGGCGTTATCTCAGCACTTAGTATTTTGAAAAGTGAACAGAGAACTCCAAAATAACTGACAACCCTCAGCTATATATTGCTTTGAACAATGAGTGTTTTGAGCCAGGCTTTCTCCCTTGAAGTCATAGGGTCCGTTATTTGGTAAAGGTTGTCTCAGCCAGACTGACAAAGGGAAATAGGTAACACGAACCAGTTGTAGCTGACTTCAGTGATACTTCTGGGGGAATGAGATACTACTCAGGATGAGTAAGAGTGGCAGAATCTGGACCCAATGGGAATGGATGACAAGTCACTTGGATACTAAAAGGTTATTTGGTTTTGTTTTGCTTTTTATATTTACAAGAGACATAAGGTCAATTTTAGGAAATGAATTTCTACCAATAGAGATATACTAATCATCATTAAAACTACCTTCATTTGTGTTGGAACAGAACAGAAATACATAGGGTTAGTGTAGCATCAAAGAAAGCAATCTAGGACCCAGTTCTACAATGCACAGACTAATATGCCTGTAGTTTTATTCATTAAGCTAGTAACGAAGATAGAGGTGTAAGTGTTTGCAGAACTGGGTCCAGCACCAGGTTGCTGGGATGGGCTCTTTAATCACAAGAAGTCACACTAATCAGATATCTGAAAATTAATAGTAAGCCCTGATTTGCATGCGGCTTTGTAAGGCTTTTACTTTTCTTTCTATTGCTTTGTAAATGTTGTTAATATTTTTCAGCCAGCCCAGGGGTGGAGAAAAATCGTGCGTGTCTATATCATGGCTTTGGAGCACCTGGGGTAGCCAATACCAAGTTGCACGCTCATCACACCACTTTTAAAGGCTGGAAATCTCATGCACAGTCCTAGGGTGAATCCAGCTCCGCTTTTAATAGGCTTTGACTATTAACCTGTGCTGATGCTTGAATCAATTCGCAGGACAATTTCTGAATGATGACAAACAGTCTATTAAATGGAGGGGAAACATTTCTGTAAAGAACAGTCTTTGGCCTGCCCAGTCCCGCTTCCAGCCAGTGCACTGGGTTGGGTTATTAACTCAATGAGGAAGCCAAGCCTGGGATTTGGGTTTGTTTTTGCTGTAACCAAGTCCCATTTTCCTTCCCCCCCCCCCGGGGGCGGCTCATTACATCGATACACCCCCTGCGACACCCGGCAGCGCCCAGATTAGAGCTGGCTCCTGCTGGGAGCACCCGGAGCACCCCCAGGCAGGTACCTGTTCAGGATCTTGGTGATGATCAGCTGGACCCAGCGCGCGGTGGGATCCAGACAGACTTTCTTGCCGTGCTTCGTGGTGGCTCTGCGGGGAGGCAGAGGGGAGAGCGGGGTGAGCGCGGGGCTGGGAGGGCGGGGAGGGAGGCGCAGGCTGGGGGGGGGACAGCAGGGCCCCGACACTTACATGACTTCTGGCACCCCGCAGTGGGGCCCCTCGGGGATCAGCTCCCCGTGGGCGATGCGCTTGGGCTGGATCACCGCGGCCTCGGTCTGCAGGCACCAGCACCGCAGCTCGCCGGCCATGGGGGCACCTGCCCGGGGAGGGGGAGAAAGACTCAGCTCCTGCCGGCGGCCAGATCCTCTGCAGGGGGGCGGCCCGGGACACACCCTAGGTCCGGTCCATGCCCCCGGCCCGGGAACTCCCGCATCCGGCCGGCTCTCGGACACCTGGGTCCCATCCACCTCCGCCCTGGGCCTGGGACTCCCCGCATTCGGCCGGATCTCGGACGCCTGGGTCCCATCCACCCCCGGGACTCCCCGCATCCGGCCGGATCTCGGACCCCTGGGTCCCATCCATCCCCCCTGGGACTCCCCGCATCCGACCGGCTCTCGGACACCTGGGTCCCATCCATCCCCCCCAGGACTCCCCGCATCCAGCGGCTCTCGGACACCTGGGTCCCATCCACCCCCCCCGGGACTCCCCGCATCCAGCGGCTCTCGGACACCTGGGTCCGATCCATCCTTCCAAGCCCCAGTGGGAAGCGAGACTCCCCCAGCCCGGTCCCAGGCCCCCCGGCGCAGCGAGCCCCTCACCCCGGCACAGCGCGGCGCAGGCCGCTAGCAGCAGCAGCAGCAGCAGGGCGCTGCCGGGGGCGAAGCTCTCGGGGCGGCTCATGGTCCGGGCTGGCAGTGGAGGCTGGTGCTGGGATCTGGGCTCGGCTCAGCTCTTTGCCACCGCAGCGCCCCGCGGCCGCTTTTATGGCCGCTGGGTCAGGCACCCGCAGGGGCAGGGGCGGCTCTAGACACCAGCGCGCCAAGCAGGCGCTTGGGGCGGCCGTTTCCCGGGGGGGCGGCATTTGGTTCCGGTGGAGCTCCCGCCGGCATGCCTGCGGCAGGTCCACCGGAGCCCGGCCCGAGCGGACCGGCCGCAGGCATGACTGCGGCGGGTCCCGTCTTCCCGCGGCTCCGGTTGAGCTCCCGCAGGCATGACTGCGGCAGGTCCGCTGGTCCCGGGCTCCGGTGGACCTGCCGCAGGCATGCCGGCAGGAGCTCAACCGGAGCCGCGGGAAGAGGGGACCCGCCGCGGGACCGGGGAAGGGCGGCGCAGCGCTCCGCGCTGCTTGGGGCAGCCCGATTTCTAGAGCCGCCCCTGCGCAGGGGATCCCCATCCCGTGGTGCGGGGCTCACTCACCCCGGGACGGGACGGGAGGCGGGGCGGGGAGTTCCCATTCCCCATCCCGCGGCTCACATGGGCCGTGGATGGGTCAGGCGCAGTCAGCTGTGAGCGTGGGAGGGAAATAACACCCTGGCCTGGGGCTAACCCGCCGCGGCCCTGCCCAGGCGGGGTCAGCCTGCCCGGGGGTCACTGGCCCTGCGTGCGGAGCAGCAGCCAGGTAATCATTAGTAGGAGTGAGCTGTGTTCTCTCTGCACCCAGCGCCCCACGAGTGCCTGGGGCTCTCCCTGGGAAAATAACATTAACCTGCCTGGCAGAGGTTCCGTTTCACAAGGAAATGTAACGCTAAGCTTCCAAGCTTGGTAGTTAATATCCATGAATATTTTTATTATTATTAATAATCCTTTAATACAGAACCATTACAAGGGCTAGCTGCCAGCTCTGAGCTCCCAGCTAGTTATTTCAATTTATTAAGCCACCATCCGTTCCCAACGCTAGATCCCCTCTGCCCCTGCTCCCCAATCAAATCACTAAATCATATGTAAAGATTGAGAACAGAGCAGATGAAATCCCCTAAAAGATGTATTGTTCCTAAGCAGGGCCCAATTAAGGAAATTGGAGACCCCTGGGCTAATGTTTTTTGGAGGTTCCCTTTCATGTGAACAGGGTATGAATGAAAGCCAAAGAGTACCTGGTTTGTGAAAGTCAACCTCATGTAGTCAAGTATCAGAGGGGGAGCTGTGTTGGTCTGGATCTGTAAAAGCAGCAAAGAGTCCTGCATCCGACGAAGTGGGTATTCACCCACAGAAGCTCATGCTCCAATAAGTCTGTTAGTCTATAAGGTGCCACGGGACTCTTTGCTGCTTTAACCTCATGCATATTACTGACTAAAAGGAAATTGAACACAATGAACAGATTGTAGACTGGCTGGACAAACATCAAAAGTAAAAAACACTGAGTCCTGAAATGCTGCATGTTTAAACTGGCACCTTGCAAGCCTTAAGTGTCACAAATTTAGTTATTATTTGCTCAAACAAGAGTTTACAAAGGAAATTACATTCAATTATCAGAACAGCAAGAGCATTAAGCTTTTTCTAGCCTCCTTGACCAAAGACTGGTTTTCACCCAGGCAAGCTTTCAGAACAATTCTCTGCTTCACAGCTGGCAATGGTACAGACAAATACAGACTCATCTCAATGAATACATTCGGGAGAACATTACTCCCAGCGTTGTCATGCAAAAATGCGATGACTCCAGTAGCACTCTTATCCTGCATGTCACAATATCGTAACAATGTTGAAAATTAAGACATTGTAGCCAAAAGCCCAGGTTCTGGATCATTCCCGTGAGCATAGAGCATCTCCTGAGTGCATGTTCTCATCTTCTCTTCCCTTCATACTTGATCCAGAGACATGAAGAAGCCAGACCTTGTGGCTGGTTCAGCATAACATCGATGTATTCGTTTTAGTTCTGAATTTAGCTTTAAATAACACAGAACCACTCAACCTCAAATTTCCTTCCTCCTCGAAAGGAAGTCACTTTTGCCATTGGGAAGATTTTGCTTTCCAGTGTGTTTGTATTCTTCAGGTAGGACTCATCTGTGATTCTGTCTGGAGTGGCTCACAATAAACATGAGGGCCTGCCTCAGGGCAGATTGTCAAAAGCAGGGTAAACATCCCCAACTGGTGGTATCTTCTATATTTAGATTTCACCAAGCCAGTAACAAATGTGAACTCTAGAACTACTCTAATAGTCCTATAATTGAGTGACTCCATTATATCTTGCCACCCAGGCAAGATGGACTATGTGATAAATGGTAATTTACACCCCAAATCACAACATATTCAGGTTACACCCAGTCCCAAGAGATCAGTCACTAATCCAGGGCACGTTGCATCCTAGATCTCACACCAAAGACAACACTGGTAGCCAGTTCTGTAGTAAGCTAACTAAAAGTTGACTAGCTAAGAAAAAGGAATGAGAGTTATTGAGAGATTAAAGCAGATAAAAATATATGTACAGGTGAATCACAGTCTATAATTTCAGAAGGTGGCAGGGATGGAGTAATCTGCCAGTTTCCCAAAAGTATTTTAGGGTTAACCAGAATAACTTTGGGGATGTTCATCTTCTTATTCCATTATTCTGCTCTGTAAGAATCCAAACAGTCCAGAGATAAATAATTTTTCCTTGTGTCCGTATTTATAGCTTCTCACAGAACCTAATCTGGCAGCAACAGTTCCTACACAGGTCTCTTCTTCATGCGGAGGACAGGAGGGAAGGAATGGACTTCAAAGTCTTCGATCTCACACATAATGACCATTTGCTTTCCATGCACAGGATTTAGCACTTTTCTGTTAAAGTTCTTCATTTGCATTACCCAAGACTTCTTTCTCGTTTGATGGGTTATTTAGTTACAGGGGTATATACAATGCAAGTGTTTGCCATTACATTACAATGGTACAGATTCTTGAAAACTACGTGTGCAACATCTCACCAGTTTTTCATTAAGTTTAAACACTAAACGCATTCTTATACATTTTATCATCTACTTTGAATCATAGTGAGCTGGTCTGGCTTCTCACTGTGAGTTTGTTAGTTTTTAGCTGATGCCTGTGGCCTTCTATAGAGTGGCACCAGCATTAGATCATCAACATCACTTCCCAGTTGTTTTGCTTACTACTCAAAATCATCCAATGGAGACTGTGAGCTCATGACAAACTCTGACAAGGAAATCTGCAGATGAACAGCAACGACAAGATCCAGATCTGGCTTTTGAAGCTTTACACTAGTTTTGTCAAAACTTTCTAGTACCACATCCTATAAATTACTCATAAGTGCAGTTTCCAGTGGGCAAAGTCTTTTGTACAATGATCATGCTTCCTTTTGAATTTCACTTTTTCCCTCAGCATTCTCTGATATTTCTTTCAAACAATGTTGAAGGCTCTCATAGTTCACTACAATTGTTTTACAAGATTCAGCATGGCAGGATCCTCTCGTATCTGACAGGGATTCTAGGACAAGGAGAGTTCCTTGTTCACTTTTGGTAAGATTGTTGCACAAAACTTTTATCACCTGGGTGATGCTGCAAGAAAACCATATAGTTTCTGAACAAAACTGAAAAAGTTTATGGCTTCCATGCAAGAATCAATGCTGTAAGTTCCAACTAAGTTCAGAGAATGAGTTGTCCATGGCACACACAGAGCTAGTGGATTTAGTCTTTTGATCTGAGCTTCAAGACCTTCATACTTTCTAGACATGTTACTTGCATTATTGTATGACTGACCTCTGCAGTTTTCAATAGCAGTGTTGTTTGCATCCAATAAAGACTTCATGGTCTGGAAGAGTGACTTGCCTGTGTGGCTTTCAATTGGTAGAAACCTAACTTATTCATATCACCATGTAAGCGGTATCATAAAATGACAGAAAAATGATCAACATGAGTGATATCAGAAGTTGAGTCTACTACCAAAGAGTAGTATTTCACCTGTTTGACTTCAGTTACAATGAATTCTAAACCCTTATATCCCATTAGCTCAAAGAACTCATGTGATAAATGAAGGGGGGGGGAGCTCCCTTTGATGGACACCCAGCCAGCCAGTTAGCTGTAAAATCCCTCTTAGTAGCTGTTCTCTACTTGCTTTACCTGTAAAGGGGTAAAAAGTTCCCCAGGTAAAGAAAAGAAAGTGGGCACCTGACCAAAAGAGCCAATGGGCAGGCTAGAACTTTTTAAAAATTAGGAAAGAAACTTTCCCTTTGTCTGTTGTTCTCTGGGCTGCAGGGACACGGAACATCAATGCTATAAGCAGCAATGTTGTGCAAGGTTTGAACCAGCTATGAAAAATTATTTTCCATACCTAGAAGGAATCATTGGGGTAGGGAACGTTTAGATAGACGTGATCAGGTTGATTTCTTTATTTTGGCTTGTGGATCTCCTCTGTTCTAACCCCAGATGCTTTTGTTTGCTTGTAACCTTTAAACTGAATCCCCAAGAAAGCTATTTTGGGTACTTAATTTTTGGAATTACTCTTTTAAAATGTAGCAAAAGCCTAAATTCAAGATGTATTTTCTTCCTTTTTGTTTTTAATAAAATTTACCGTTTTAAGAACAGGATTGGATTTTTGGTGTCCTAAGAGGTTTGTGCATGTTGTTTGATTAGCTGGTGGCAACAGCTAATTTTCTTTGTTTTCTTTCTCAACTCTGAAAGGGCTTGAGGGTTTGCCACAGGGAGGATTCCCAAATGCTCCTTCCTGGGTACAAGGGGTCTTTTTGCATTTGGGTGGTGGCAGCATTTACCAGGCCAAGGTCAGAGAAAAGCTGTAACCTTGGGAGTTTAATACAAGCCTGGAGTGGCAGTTATTAAATTTTTAGAATCCTTGCGGGCCCCAACCTTCTGCACTCCAAGTGTCAGAGTGGGGATTCAGCCCTGACAACTCATCACAGATTATTTCTGACAAGTAGGATGAGGGATCTTTCCCTGTGTTTCATAGCATTTAATATGCTTACTTAGATAAGGGTCAAATTCAGTAATGGCTTCAAGAACACCTAGATCATTTCCATTCTGAGGAGAGCTGATAACTTCCTCCGTTCCTCTAAATGCTAAACTGAGTTCAGCAAGAAGCTTAACAACTGTCACAATATGCCTTAAAACTTTCTTCTAACCATTTTGTGTTAGAAGCAGCTGTGTCATTGCCCTGTCCATGTGGTTCTTGCCTTGTGAATGCACTAGCTGTCCTGCCCCTTCCCACAGAGCTCCAGTTGTGATAGGATGAGCATTCGTGCAAGTCCCCTCTTCATGGGTGTGCGAAAAACAATCAACAAAGTCCTTTGTCCAATGATGTTCCACAGTGGCTGGTCTGGTGTCTACAGGCTTTCTTTCATTGGGTAGGAGATGACACCTTTTGTGGTAAACTAGTATTTCACTTGGTAATGCTTCTCTCCTGACTGTGGATTTTCCAGTTTTAAAGCAAACAGTTTCATAGTTACAGAGCAAACACATACATAGTACCTTGTAAAACATGGGCTACAGCTAGTATAAGCAAGACTAAAGTATGCAGCAACTTACCAACATTTCATAAAGTCAAAACACTAAACACGTTCTTATGAACTTAATATCTATTTTAACAATGCTAACACACAGGTGAGCCAGACTGGTTTCCAGCTTTGCATTTGTCAGTGTTCAGAGAGTCCTAGGGGCCATGGCATAAGCTGGCACCTGGTCTACCAGTGTCACAAAACCAGTGCAACTTTTCCCTACCCAAGAAATGATCCAAGAGAGTGTACCTTGCTGTACTGTTTCCCAAATAGTGGGTCTGTTGCAGGAAGGTTGTAGACGGGTCACCATCAGGACTCTAAGCAAACATACACTTCTCCCAGCATGATGGGGGGAGGGGCTGGAGAGTAAACCCACCCCACACACTCATCCCACAGTGGCAGGTCCTGTCCCATCAGGGTGGGCCCAGCTCCCTGCTCTGGGCATTGCTCAGATTGCCCCGCGCAGTGCTGTGCACCAGGTCACAATGCCGGAGTGGAGAGTGGACCCAGCTTCACAGGACAGGAGCCATGGCAGAGGGTTGAGTTTGCTCTCCAAGACCCCTTGCCCCCTCTGCACTGGGCTAGGATTAGGATTGTGGTGCTGGGGTGGAGGGTGCTGCTGTGGGTGGTCATTACTGGGTGGGGTGAGGAGGAGGAGGTGGCAGTGGAGGAGGTAGTTGCAAAAAAAGACAAAACGCAGTTGGTGGGCCATCCTGGTAAAAAGTCTGGACACCAATGACTTAGTGGATCGTATGCCTTCTTCCCACCTTCAGTGTAAGTTGCACTCACTTAAGCTCCAGTCCTACAAGCTGCTCTGGGCAGGCAAAGCACTGCCTGCGCCCGAGAGATTAAAACTTCCTGACGGAACAATTTTCCATTGGAAAATGCAGTTTTGATGAACTCAGAGGCATAGGGAAGTGCTAATTTCAATTAAATTTTCTATGAAAAATTTTCTAAGCGATTCTCTTTCACATTCTTGTTTCATTTTGACCATGCCAAATAATTCCTCGGGGGAGAGAAACAAATTTTGAAAAGTTGGAATTTCCCAGGAAAGGGAAATTCCATTTTCCACTCAGCTTTACCCCCAGCAAGAAGCCAATGGGGCCTGTGCAGCCTACTGCAGGATCAGGGCTTAGGCCTCTTTATCTCCCTAACCAGCAACCTGCAGCTTATACCCCTTTCACCTTGGAATTAGGACCTGTGTATTGCCAGTTGTACCAGGTGTTTCCTTAGCTTATGAAATGCTGATGGCTGTTCAGGAATTTTAAGTTAGCCGTTACTTTTCTGTTTGTTTATTTTTATTTCCTCTATACGGTATGATGGAATGGTATTGCTACGCTGCAGTATGTAAGTATTTGCCTTATTTGTATGAGCTGACCCAAAGCTAGGTACATACATTCTGCTTACAAAAGAATAGTCCAAGCTTTGAAGGAGAGATGCATTGATGAATTCCTGATACAATGACTCTTTTCCCCTATAAATGAAGCCTGATTCACTGACCCTTTCCCCCTATAAATCAATCAAGCCAGTTCAAAATGCCAAACCTTCAGTTTCCTTTTGAGAAGTGTTTTCTTACCCTTCTATGTATGTTCTCAGAGGCCACGTTTGCCTCGCAGGGGGAAAATGTACACACTTGTGTTTGTAGAGTGTTCGGTACTGAAAAGAATGCAGGAAATCTATTTCTAATCAGCAGCGTGAAGTCCAGGGCTGCCAAAATAGAAAGCTAAAGGAGATGTTAAAACAGGGAGGGTGATTTTTAATACCTCATGGAATCATGCTACAAAATCCTTCCCGATCAAGAAGAATTTTCTTTCAAAATGAACAGAAAACAAATCCAAAGTACTCAGAATGTATGAGATTTAGCAGGTCTTTCAATCCTGGTGAATCAGTGAAGATTTGAACCACAGTACTGGCACGGCTTGATTCTGCACAGGAATTTCCAACACTTCCTGAGTGGTCATGTTGTTCATGTGACTCTGGCCACACTCCCGCCCCAAACCCCCTTGTGGTGAATTCTTCACTTCAGCAAAACATCAATCATGCAAGAAAAAGCTTTGCTACAAACAGGCTGTGATTTTCCTAGCTAACCAGGAAGTAGCTAATGAATATTTCTCACCCCTTTTCATTTCTGGCATGTTAATGCTGTCATTCTCTCAAGCAAGCTTTTTTTTCAAAAGCTGGAGGATGAACAAAAATAGGGGTTAGACTAGAAACAACTTGCATCCTGTATTTCCTTCCTATGGACCATGCGATGCCATCAGCTTTTAAGTAAAATTAACTCCCCGTTGACATATAGAGGGAAATCTGCTTTACCACTGAAGACTTATATGGCCCCATGACTCCACGATGTGAGACACAGACCCCTAAAAAAGGATCACCCCCAACCCTCACTTCTAAGACAGCTGAAACCCTTCTGTTAAACAGCTCTGCAGTGTGACTGCTTGCCAGTGGAAACCACAGCAGAGTTATTGATGACCTCGAGAGGTCATCAGCCCACAGGTTCAATGGGAAAACTAATGGTGGCACAGTCATGAAGGCACCTGTGCTGGCAGGGAGACCAGAAATCACCCAGAAGATAAGTTGCTTCCCATGGACATCCTAGATCGAAGGGATGGAAGGGATTCCTAGCAGATCCTCCGACTTCACAAGGTTGGCAGCATAAGCTCCTTGCTCACTCTACATGGCTGCTGCTCCCTCTCCTAAAGGGGGAGATACACTGGGTTCTCTGCAAGAGGACACTATGGGGACAGATGGTTTACCTGCCTGCATTCACACCCACACAGTTGAGCAGGCTAACATATGTAAGCAAAGTGCCACAATCCACGTAGAACCATCGAACTGGAAGGGACCTCGAGAGGTCATCTAGTCCATGCACAAATTGTTTGTTGGCATGTGCCCATGCCTGGTTTGGAAGTTCACAAGCTATGGGGGCATATACATGTTCACCCAGCCAGTTTCTTAGATTGTCCATGCTTAATTTAGAAAGTCAGGCCTTGTGGAGTTTTATATATTTTCCTTGTCTCTGTTTTGTGTTCCCACCCCCTGCCACCCCCCCACCACCACAAAAAAGGGATGAGATGGCTTGTATTATTTCAAATGTTTCCACTGGACAAAATTATCAATATTGGATTTATACCAGGCAGGAAATGCCAGAATTATATCTGAGAAAAGGCAGCAGGATCTGGCCCTATATTAAAATGTTACATTGGTTGTTTTATTTAATAATTCCTCCACCAGCAAGTTTTTGTATTATTGATATAAAACCTTTAAAATGCAAGGGGACTGTAGAAATGGCCCGGTGTGGTTCTGTGAATCACCTCCAGAAATGGGCTCACTTTACAGATGAGAAGATGCCTTTTGGTAACTGCTATCCCTGCAAACTGAATAGCTAATCTGAAAAGCAATCTGGGTTCTTTCCAGCGTGGTTAGCTGTTCGGTTGCGTGCGGGTGTTCTTTCTGCATGCTGGCTCTGGCCAGATAGCCGGTACAGCAGGCTCCGATTGAACTGCTCAATAAGACCACAAGACTTGGTTTAGTAGAGAGGGTGCCTGGCCAGGTTTATTGCCAATGAAGCACGATGCTAATACTCTGGCTTAATGTCTGCAGTTACACTAGCACGTGTGCCCGTGACAATGGACACAGCTCAGTCAGTGGCAGGACTTTCCACTGCCCCCTAGGCTGGACAAAGACACTTCCTTTGAGATACATTTTTATACACCAATACAAACAAGTTATGTATTACCCTAGATGTATCAGGGTGCCACCCTCTGACGTATTGGGGTGCCACCCATTGCCTTGTACCTGTAGGTTCGCTCAAAACATCTTTATTCATTAGGCTGTCATCCGGACCTTATCCTTCAAATGGGCAGCATGTTCCTGTTGGGTTTGGGGGATGTGTTTATCGGGGTGTTCTGGTACCACCGTTGTGGGATGTGCTTGTGTGAGTGCTTTGGGCCTAGCATTTTTTAGGAATATGTGTTTTTGCAATATCAGCCCCATGCTTGCCAAATTTTGTGAGTGGGGCCTGCCTCTTGCTCACAGCTTAACTTTGTTTTCTAGCAGCAAAGTTTTGACTACTTTAGCCCAGGCCTCAGGCCTCATACCAGGCCTCTGATACATGGGCTTATGTTTCAGGCCCTCTTCCTATTACATTCCCAGCACTTTTTGTCTTTTTATGGGGAGGATGTTTACCCATTGCCCCGGAAAAGTATAATGTATCGACTGAAGATGACCCAGTGAGCTAAACACTGTTATATAGTTACCTTATTTTACCATTTATGCTCCGTCTGTTCCTCAATCTGCACATTTCCTTGTGCGACTGATGGACAGATTTTATTTTTCAATCATATGTTTAGTTTCTTATGGTAGGCCTGGGAATGTTAGGCCTGGGACCTTGATTGAGGAAAGTAGTTTTATGATTGAGCCTTGGGGGCACTCCCAGATAATTAGTATATATGAGTAATATGGATAGGGTGCATATATTTGTAGTGTATATATATATATATATATATATACATATATATATAGTATGTATGTGTACATATGACACTACCTTATATTCAAGCATAAAAATCCTTTGTTAATCTGGTGTTGTAGTTTGGCACTCATGGTATTGCAGATAGCAACACACAACACCATTTCTACAGTCCTCTTGCATTGTAAGGGTTTTATATCAATAAGACAAAAACTCACCGATGGAGGAATTATTAAATAAAACAACCAATGTAACGTTTTAATATAGGGCCTGCAATTACAGTTACCATTTGTATTAGCAGTAGTCGTAGGCTGAGTGCTTTGAAATACTGGGATAGGGGTTGTGATAATGTGTCCCACAGTGCTATGTATATGCGAAGTAAAACAGAAGTTTGCAGTAGTGACACATCAATGAGGCCTTTATGGAGAAATGTTTTGTAATTAGTTACTACACAGTACTGTCCATCCATGTTAGAGGTTACCCTTACTGCTGGTTGTCACCCTCTGATAAGCTTTACCGGGCAGGAAAAGGAACGGCTAGCTTCTTTGTTTCATGGTGGAGTGGGGCGACTCTGACAGAAAAGGGGTTAAAAGCAGCCCTGGAGAGGGCTGCAGCAGGGAAAAAGGGATTAAGAACAGCTGGGGGAAGCTGACTGGGCAGCTGACCACAGCTGTGGCCAGCTCAATCAGGGCCAGCTGGCCCTTATAAGAGGGCTGTGGGCCAGAAGCTAGCAGACTCTCTCTAGTGTCTGAGAGAGAATGACTGGGCTGCTTGGGAGCTGAGCAGGGTACCTGAGGTGGAGCAGTGCTGGGGAAGGGCAGAGGGAGCTGGGGAGCTCCAGCCTGGTAAAGGGCCTATGAAAGTTACTGGGGCTGCAGAGAGGCAGCCCAGAAATAGGCAGAGGCAGCTGGTCCAACCCCCACTTGCTGCTGCTGAGTGGTTTACAGACTGCCGTCTGCCCCAGTGAGTAGGAGCTAGATAGTGACTGGCAGTAGCCACTGAGGCAAGGTGGGGATAGAGGGTTGGGGGTTCCCCTGGGAGGGGAGACCCAGATTGTGGGGTACTGTGGGGGCAGAACCCTAAGGAAAAGGGGCACTGGGGTCTGGGAGGGACACGGGGCCAGTGGCAGGCGAGACACCGGCCTGCAGAGGGTGCTCTGGTCTGGAAGAGCTAATTCCCAGGATGACCAGTGGGAGCCGCCATGCCGGTGAGTCATCACCCCGCCACACATGGGTTGCATTGCTCTGTGATCACGGCCGGCTCCAGGCACCAGCCCACCAAGCACGTGCTTGGGGCGGCACCTTGGGGCAGGGCAGCACTTGGGTTTTTTTTTTTTGTTTTTGGTTCATCCTGGCAGCGCTGGCGGGGGTTTTTTTGTTTTGTCGGCGTGGTGCGGCACTCGGAGGGGGCAGGGGCTTGCGTGGTGCTCTGGGGGTGGGGCTACGGGTGGCGTAGTGCTGGGGAGGGCGGTGGGGGTTGGCGGCGCTCACGGGGGGGCGGGGTACAGCGGGGCAGCGCTCTTCTTTTTTGCTTGGGGTGGCAAAAAAGTTAGAGCCGGCCCTGTCTGTGATACACCAGTAGCTGACGTAGATCCAGTTGTTTCATATGGATGCTGTCTTCCAGATAACCTACTGAATGGACAGTAACCAATTTTTTGAAGTCCTGCTGTGTCAGGATGTAGTATTGGCACCCAGACACTGAACACAATTGTTCTGAATAACATGTGCATCAGTTAGAATGCCACGTCACTAACCCAAATTATGACTGGCGCTGCCAGGGAATTTGTTTACCCAATTTGTAGTTACCGTGTAACCTTTTTTTTACCAATTTTTTTTCCCTGCCATTATGTTGTTTGCTACCGTTCGTTTGTTGATTTTTACCTGTGTAAAACAGTGATTAGGCTAACTTGTGATTAAACAGTTTAGCAATGTTATGCACATTGTAAATGAGGTACAACAATAACACAGCTATATGCATCATCACCTGTCAGAAAGGTGCTGCAGGCCAAGCTACGTGCTCCCAGTAACATACATGGAGCCCTGCTGCCTACAGCAAGTTTGCACAGGTGTAACTGAGCGGTGCGTCATAAATAGTGATGATGATGTCAAATGCCTGGCAAATGCCATTCGCAGTTGTATTAATAGGAGTGTCATGGGTAGGACACAGGAGGGGATGGTTCCGAAGTATTGGGCACTGGTGAGGCCTTTCTGTGTCCAGTTCTGGGCACCCCATTTTAAGGAAGATGCTGACATATCAGAGTCCAGAGGACAGCAACAAAAATGATAAAATGTGACCTATGAGGAAAGGTAGTTAAACTACTTGGGTATGTTTCGTCTTGAAAAGAGATGGCTGGGGGTGGAGGGGGGGACTTGATAACACTCCTCAAATATGTAAAAGATTATTACAAAGGGGATGGTGATGGGGAATAATTAATTTCCACTGAGGGTGGGACAAGAAGGAAAAAGCTCACTTTGCAGCAAGGGAGATTTAGGTTGGATATCAGGAAATCCTTAAACTATAGGGTGACCAGATGTCCCTATTTTATAGGGACAGTCCTGATTTTTGGGCCTTTTTCTTATATAGGCTCCCTCACCCTGTCCCGATTTTTCACAATTGCTGTCTGGTCACCCTATTAAACTCTAAGGATAGATAGATAAGCACTGGAACAGGTTATCAAAGGAGGTTTTGGAATCCCTGTCACTGGAGGTTTTTAAGGACAGGTTAGAGGGTTAGACATAAGAACATAAGAACGGCCGTACTGGGTCAGACCAAAGGTCCATCTAACCCACTATCTGTCTACCGACAGTGGCCAATGCCAGGTGCCCCAGAGGGAGTGAACCTAACAGGCAATGATCAAATGATCTCTCTCCTGCCATCCATCTCCATCCTCTGATGAACAGAGGCTAGGGACACCATTCTTACCCATCCTGGCTAATAGCCATTTATGGACTTAGCCACCATGAATTTATCCAATTCCCTTTTAAACATTGTTATAGTCCTAGCCTTCACAACCTCCTCAGGTAAGGAGTTCCACAAGTTGACTGTGCGCTGCGTGAAGAAGAACTTTCTTTTATTTGTTTTAAACCTACTGCCTATTAATTTCATTTGGTGACCCCTAATTCTTGTATTATGGGAATAAGTAAATAACTTTTCCTTATCCACTTTCTCAACATCACTCATGATTTTATATACCTCTATCCAGGGGCGGCTCTAGAGCCCAGCGGGGCAAGCACCCGCCTGGGGCGGCCGTTTCCCAGGGGGGCGGCAGGCTGCGCCGGCGGACCTGCCGCAGTCATGCCTGCGGGAGGTCCACCGGAGCCCCGGGACGACCGGACCTGCCGCAGGCATGACTGCGGACGGTTCGCTGGTTCCGCGGCTCGGCTGGACCTCCCGCAGGCATGACTGCGGCAGCTCAACCGGAGCTGCCGGACCAGCGAACCGCCCGCAGCTGCGGGAGGTCCAGCTGAGCCGCGTGACCAGCGGACCCTCCGCAGTCATGCCCGCGGGAGGACCGCTGCTCCCGCGGCTCCGGGGCGCCTCCCGCGCATGACTGCTTGGGGCGGCCAAATTTGTAGAGCCGCCCCTGCCTCTATCATATCACCCCTTAGTCTTCTCTTTTCCAAGCTGAAGAGTCCCAGCCTCTTTAATCTTTCCTCGTATGGGACCCTCTCCAAACCCCTAATCATTTTAGTTGCCCTTTTCTGAAACATCTGAAAAGGATGGTCTAGGTATATTTATCCTGCCTCTCCATGGACTAGCTAGTCTCTTGAGGGCCCTCCCAGTCCTAGCTCTCTATGATGCTCAGGAAAAATTAGATTCTGCTTCCCGCCCTCTTAGCTGTGTTGCCTCTGCAGAGCTAATATAGTTAAAAACAAACTGACTAACAGTGTTTAGGCCCCAGTCCCGCAACTGGGTAGCTGTAAGCAGGCTGCTGCCCTCACAAATCGTCCATGAGCCTTTGTCACTAACATCCCGAGATAGGACTCTGAATAAACACAGAGAGCAGATCAGTTGGGAGGAGGAATAGCCCAGTGGTTAGTGCATTAGCCTGCGAAGCCCAGGGTTGTGAGTTCAGCTCTTGAGGGAGCCATTTAGGGATCTGGGACAAAATAAATAGTTGGGGATTGGCCCTGCTTTGAGCAGAGGGTTGGACTAGATGACCTCCTGAGGTCCCTTCCAACCCTGAGATTCTATGAAAAGTTGCACAAGAAGCTGCCCTTTTTTACATCATCACTTTCTGGAGTACAACCACAATTTAAAAAGTTGGTTTTGAACTGCCCAACTGAGTAAGGACTACTGTGCTGTGTTTCATACTTGGCTGACCATTCATGATGTCTGAACAGACACAGTCATTCCTTAGCTGTTACTGTTTCTGGAATTTCCTCAACAATCTCTCAGGATTTAAGGCACGAGGCCGGTGTTTTGGAAACAGAGCAGCCTGATCAGCACTACAGGGAGGTGCATCACCCAGAAACAAGCATCAGTCAGTTCCATAATCATGCTGCAATTTAGATCAGTGATAAGGAGTGGCTAATCAGAATATGGGCTTGTGACAGAGTGCACAGACAGCAACTGAATCAGCATTCTGCTCACCGTTGAACCTATTTGGCCCCGGTGCAGGACCTGAATAAGGAGATGAGTTCCTGGTTACCAGACCAGGTTGAGGCTGGATAGCTAATGGATAATTAGCCCATTAAAAAGGAGACTGGATTTAAAAAAGCACTGGAAGGCATTACAAGTGGGGGAAATAAATAGGCTACCGAGGTCTGATAAAGGGAGCTCTCTGTGTGGAGAGACCTTTCCCACCCCCAGTCCTTGGGAGAAGGGGCAGTTAAGCTGAATGATGCTGTAGATAGCATGGCTGCAGAAGTATGTAAAAGGTGGTGAGGTGAAGCATTGGGGTAGCTACAAAAGGAGGGTCTCTGAATGGTCTGAGTGAGAGCAAAGAGGGTGGGAGCAGGGGATGCCCCATAACAGGCCTTCATTCTTCAAGTTCTTACTCATGTGACTACACCTTGCATGTGTGAAATCCCCAGCTGGCATCAATGGGATGACTCACATGAGTAAAGACTACTTGAGTGAGTAAAGGTGGGGAGGATTGGGGCCCCAAATAGCCATCCTAAATATGGAGAATGTGGGTAAGTAATCTTCATTCAAATGAGACAAGGCAAGAAGGGTATTAGGTGTCTTTAACTGTGTCCATGTCTATAGATTAGAACATTCAGCACTGTGATCATCACATAACACACTCCTTGTCTCCACCACGCACCACCAAAGTTATCGTTGCTATGGCAAGTGTTCCCAGTCTCATTTTAGACAGGTGCAATACACACTTAGGGCTTGTCTTCACTACTGGCTAAATCAGAGCGGCTGCGATCGATGCAGCGGCATCGATTTAGCGAGTCTGGTTAAGACATGCTAAGTTGATGGGAGAGCATCTCCCGTCAACATCGCGGTGTAGATACCGCAGTAAGTCAGTGTAGGTTACGTTGACTTCAGTTGCGTAGTTTACATAACTGACGCACCGTAACTTACATCGACTGTAGCGAAGACAAGCTCTCAGAGCATGAATAAAAATTCTGGGATGAAAATCAAGTCAAGGCCCAGGTGCTTCTAGTGTTTTTGTGAGGGACAGAGAAAATCACTTGAAAAGAAATCATGACTCTAATTATTCTTGTATTTGCATAAGTGTTTAGATGGTTTCTCATTCCCTATAGTTAATTTTGTATCCTGAGAGCTTGTTGCAAATGGAGCCAATTGGGGAGGCATTGCAAAGCAGCATATGGCCTGCACTTACGGCTACTTTCTCTTCTCTTCCCACTTAAAATCTCTGCAGCGCTGGACAGTATTTCAGACGGAGGCTGCCTGGAAGTGGGCGACTGTAGGAAAGAGAAGTAGGGGAAAGGGGCAGCCCAGCCAGGTCACATTTGCTACAATGTTAAGTCTGTACCATTAGATCTGACCTCAAATTTGTCCATTAGTAAAAATATCCCTTTGACCTCCTCAGAGGCACTCTGGGTATCTCATGATAATGATGTCTGACAGTGGTACAGCACTCTTTGACTTGGCACCGTAAGACCAAGTATTCCCATCAGCCTTGATTCTCCACTCCATCCAAACTCTGCCTGGATGGCGAATTGGTTATGGATCCCTGGTCCTGGTGCAAATTTGGGTGGTACTGAGGCCGCTCTAACTTTTCTCACTGCCATAGTAGCAGTGGAGTAGTAGGTGTAGCAGAGTTACCTTTTTGTCCATGTTTCCTGCATTCCCAACCCCTACAACACCCTCAACATGTTCTGTCTTCCACCTTACCCAGGGGTAAGCATTAGCATTTTGCAGGAGGAGCTGGAATCACCTCAGCCAGATTTAGGTCAGTGGAGAGTGCCCCAGTGCAACATAAATCCTCCACTGGGAGTGCCCCAGTGCAGCGTAAATCTACACCGGCTTTAAGGCCTCTCTGCACCACAGACATGACTTGAAGCTGCATTAGCTGAGAATCAGCCCATTGACTTTAACTTGAGTTGGGAGTGCTCAGCATTTCTGGAAACCAGGCCCAGCATGTCACAGTTTGGACACCAAGAACAGGGCATCCAAAATTAGCAGCATCCAAAACCCTAAGACTTGCCAAAGTCCACTTGCCCAAGCCCAGTTCTGTTCTTTAGTGGCCAGGCTCTCAGCAATTAAAGTCACCTTTTATTTTTCCAGAGAAAATTGGTTATTTCTTCCCTTTCCTCATTGCGGTGAATTTTTTTGTACTTACTCATTTTCTGAGTCAGAATTCTCATACTCACCTTGCTCATTGCCATTATTCTGTCAGCTAGGCCAGTGTGGTGTTAGCTGTGAATATTCAGAGATGCTACTCAGGCTGGTTACTAGCGGGCTTATAATAAGGAGATCAGTCTATGTAAACAGGAAATAAAGACAGTCTTGCATTCATGATGTCCTGACCATGATGTCCTAGTGCAGTGTAATTTCTACAGTCAGATTTTTGGCATTCAGAGATCTGTGTATTTTAGCTTTGTTTTTTTCAGTTTAAATATTTGCTTTTGAAGGCGTTGGTCTCCTCAGTCTAGGGTGTGATAGTGGTCCCATTGAGGTTAACAGGTTAGGTCAGCATCGAGCACTTGGACAAAATCTCACCTGACGGGAGTTATGTTATTGACATCGATGGGGATGGGAGCAGATCCTTAACCTAGACTAATCCCACTAGGTATTAATTTGCATTTGCAATATTAAAAACCCTCCATCTGTAAAGCAACAGAGAAGAAAATATGCAATTAGTAGTGTAGTTCTCTTTCAGGCTGAGTAAAGGTAAATAGATGTCAGACAAGTTACTCGTAACAGAACTATTCACGGTGTAATGCATATGATTTTCTTATATCAGTATTAAAACAGTGGCACATGCAAACGGTATGGGAATACAGCATAGTTTACAGTAAACTGAGAGATTTGAATCTGGATTCTTCCTGCCCCATCAAATGCCACTTAGGGTATGTCCACACTGCAATTAAAAATCCATGGATGGCCTGTGCCAGCTGACTTGGGCTCATGGGGCTCAGGTTAAGGGGCTGTTTAATTGCGGTGTAGACATTCATGCTCAGGCTGGAAACCGGGCTCGAAGACTTGCAGAGCTCAGGCCCTAATCCAAACATCTACAGTGGAGTTAAACAGCCCCTTAGCCCGAGCCCCACCAGCCCGAGTCAGCTGGCACGGGCCAGCCACAAGTTTTGAATTGCAGTGTAGACGTAGCCTTAGGACATAAAAGAGGTTCTGCCATCCCTGTCTATCAAGCTGTTTGCTGGAATGGCTGCCTTGTGTTTCTGTAACTTAGCATTTTTTTAAGCATGAGCTTTCGTGAGCTACAGCTCACGAAAGCTCATGCTTAAATAAATTTGTTAGTCTTTAAGGTGCCACAAGTACTCCTGGTTTTTTTTGCGGATACAGACTAACACGGCTGCTACTCTGAAACTTAGCATTTTTTGTGAGGCTATCGCTCAACCCCCAACCTGGTGGACCAGTGCCCTGCTTTTCATCAGGTCTACCACTTGTTTTTATTAATTGTATTGCCAGAGCACCTAGGAGCCCTAGCGTAACAGGTCAGGCTCCACTCCTGTCCTGAGATCCCACTCAAACAACCTTGGACGCGTTCTGTTTGTTAGCACCTCCATGAGCTTTATTTAATTACCTCCACCGAACCACCATCACAATCCTGTGCAGCAGCTATACAGTTTTCCCTTGTCCTGAGTGCTCCCTCAAGGAAGAGGGGAAGATCTCATCACCCTGAGATCTTACTTCCTCTGGGCTCTGCTGGCTTCCCCATTGCACTTCCTTCCTTTTGACCTATCCTCTCAGGTAATGGGATTATTAGCTCCTTAGCTCATCAGCCCCCTGGTTAGGTAATTAAGTACTTCAAATTGTTCAGCTGTTAATCTCTTACAGGCAGTGAGTCGTTCCATTTGACTTCATTCTTTTATTTTGATCAACCATGTGTCTACAGGTGATATGTTTTTTCATCCATAGTGATATACATTTATTGGCTGCAGTCATAGGACCACTAATTGGGATGGTCCCAGAAGATACAGAGATGATTCCTGATAGCCAGGAATCCCCTCTACCACTTTGATGTGAATTTTGTGTCTGTTTAGTTTTGTCTATGAAAATATCCAATCACTGTTGCCCACTGGTATTCTCTCCATGAAGGCGAGTTAGTACTGCTCCGAATGGCTAGTATTATTTTATGATATTGATCTGTACTGTGGCAGCACCTACCACCTATGAGCCCTCATCATGGATCAGGACCCCATTTCACTAAGCGTCATACAAACACACAGCAAGAAGCCAGTCCCTGACCCAAAGAGCCGGCATTGTCTCATTCCACTCAGCTGGAGAGATTTGTTGGTTCTTTTCCTTTTCCCAACCTAACGTCAATGTTGCTCTGCAATTCTGCAAGAGAAAGCACATGCAACGTGACTATTTGTTGTATTTTTAACCAGAAATCTGATTACTTTGCAATTCCCTTACATACTGGGGACAAATCTAGTTTGATCTGTCTCAATCTCTTATTATTTTGTAAATAACACCTTAATTGTAAGAAAATACAAATTTCCCATCTGTCTAACGTATATTGTGAAGGATCTTGGCTCAATTTTGTCAAATACTTTCTCACACATTACAAAGATTTTTGTGGCTCTTTTTCTCTTATCTCTTTTGTGAAGTTAAGGCTAATGTCTGGGCTATTGTAAATGGTGGTGAGTTTTGAAATTTCCCTTGAAATTTCTGGCCGTTTCCTCATATCTTCCTAGATTTTCAACACATGGGAAATCCTAGAGGTTATGACTGCCCTTTGGAGCAGGGATTTAGCAGAAACCCCAAATAACATCACTGCTTTGGAGTGTGAATGACAGTCTGAGCAAACATGCAAAGCAGAACACACCCAAGTGCTTCTAATACCAGCGCAAACCTTATGCTAACATTGCTCTAGCGTTTCCTTAGCAAAGGCTACTACTAAAATTCCTTTGGTCACCCTCATCTTACACCTTTCCGTTTCTAGTGGTGTTCTTTTCTTCGCAAAGGTAGTTAATGGGATTTTGCCAAATCCTAACCCTGCTTTCTGTGGCTGCTTAGGCGTATAACAACCTCCAATGGCTGTACACACAGGCTCCATGGAGGGCTGACTAGCTGTATTTGGGCATGATGGGTAAAGGGGAGGAGGGAATTCGTATCCATTTTGCAGGCAGGTGGTGTAGAGTTGCTTGGCTTGGGAGGAATTCATTTAAATGAGCAATTCCCCTCCACCCTGCCCGAGTCTCTGTGCAGCTTAACCCTCTCACTCCTCCCTGCTAGAGCTACAGCAGCGACCCCACATGTCGCAGCCAGGCTGGACAGTCATAAACTCAGCCCCCGGGGAGGGGGAGAAGTTGGTGATTGTGTTTGTGCTGCATAAGCTTCAAACATCCATGGTAGCGGTGCCTGTCTCCATCACGAAGCTGCTGAGAGGCCCTCACTGTGCAGGCTACCATGGGTCAGAGTTTCAACTGTGTTGTCATTTATTTGTATTACTGTGCTGCATAGGAGACCCGGTCATGGACCAGGATCCCATTTGTGCTAGGGGCTGTACGAACACAGAACAAAAAGCCAGTCCCTGCCCCAAGGAGCCTACATCTGAAGTATAAGACAAGTGGCAACAGAAGGTGACAGACTGGTGGGGCGTACAAGTAACCGATGCAACGCTTGTGGTCTCAGCACCGCAGCCGCTTCACTTCTTGTCAAGTTTTGTTTTGTTTTGTAGGTTTCATGGCAAAGAAGAGTTTTGAGGAGGGATTTGAAGGTGGATAATGAAGCGGATTTGCAGATATGGATGGGATGCACCTCCCAAGCGTGGGGGGCAGCATGGGAGACAGCAGGAAGGGGCTGACCAGTGGGTGATGGCGGCGGGCTTCATGGGCTGATCGAAGGCAACCTTTGAGAGCTCAATAGCAAACGAGAGGTAGGGTGGGGATTGATTTTGAGCAGCCCTGAAAGTGAATACAAGCTGCTTATTTTTTGATGGGATGGAGAAGAGAGATCCAACAGAGAGGTTCAAAGAGAAGAGTGACAAGATCAAAACGACGGGCTAGGAAAACAACCACTGCAGCAGCATTCTGAATGGATAGGAGTGGGGAGAAGATTGCATTTGTCAAGGCCAGAAAGAAGAATATTGCAGTAATTGAGACGAGAGCTTAGGCAAGAGTTCTAGCTATGTGGAGGTTGGAGTAAGAGTGGCAGTTTGTGTGTCAGAGGTAGACAGGTTAGTGATTGCAGTGACACGTCTTTCATTCTGTGGCGTAGGCTTGACAGGAGAAACTGTGACACAAATAGCATCTTTGAATAAGTGACTGCATGTAATAGCTTTGAACCTGTGTCTACACTGTGGCTCATGTACTGCTGGATCCTGAGAGGTGCTCAGCACTTCATATGAGGTACTAAACTATCACAACTGAACTTCCTGATTACTCTGGGCTGTTACAGGAGAACTTTGGGGAAGAGTGGAATGTTGGACATAAACACGTGAGCCAACTCCCTGTAGGAACTCCAATCCAGTGGAGCTGACTATGCCTTGAGAAACTGTTCCGGATAGTTACTGTCTCTGCTCTGAACAATGACACTCCTTGAGAAACCAGTGGCAGTGGAACACGAAACCAAAAGGGCATTGGAATCCCCCAAATCCTAGAAACTCTAGGAATTCTTAGTCGCTTTGGCCCTTGTCCTTTGACAAAGTTCATGTCATTGAGTGTGGTTTGCTATAGGGAGGAACAGCCGAGTTGCCTCATGGAAGCACGCCTTTACTTTGACTCATACATATAAGAAAATGAAGTTGCCATTTTTGGAGACGGTAAGCTAGTTACTGTAAATCGAGCATGAGATCACTCTCTGGAATGTAGTGAAGGTTCATTTGCATTGGACCATCAGCCCATCTAGTGTGGCAACCTGTCTCTGCCAACAACTGATGACACATGCTTCAGAGGAAGGGAAAAGTTCCCTCTAATGAACTCTGTTCATTATGCACAGTGGTGCCTTGACAAAGAGTGGAAAATTCCTTTCAGACTTCTACAGGGATGAGTTTAGATGAGGTTTAGTTAGGTGGAATCAAAGGGTTTCATTGGCTGGAGGCTGAGGGAGGGGACAGAGTGCAGCAGAAGGACCTTTTTTGAGAGGTTGTTTGTCCTTGTGGTCACCAGGCTACAGGCCTCAGAACCAGCTCCACTCCCAGCTGCAGCTTCAGTACCCAGCCAAGATCCATCTGGGGTGTTCATTGAGTCCCCACCAAGCTATCATGTCCTGCAACCTATGCAGTCATTGTACACTATTCTGGGCTTGGCTGGTCCATGAGCCATGCACTGAACAATTCATCCAGTTCCACTACCAGTGAGACCACCTGTGCCAGTGTAGACAGTTTGCCTGTTTGCTTTTTGGTGCGGGCAAGCTGCTCGTATAGGGTCAGGAATGTCTGCTTCTTCATGTGTAAACTCTGGCACCACTGCTGGGCATCCCAGGTCCGCAGACTAATGTGGCCTCATCAGTCTGTGCTAGAAGCCCAGCTCCAGAAGTGCCAGTCTACATATGGGGAATCTGCGATGGTGGCAGCAGGCATCAGCTGGGTGGTGAATGCTGTCAAAGTTAGACTCAGGACTCACAGTTTGTCAGACCACTCTGTTTTATTAGCACAGCGCTCTGCTAATAGCACCCAGATAATGTGAGCGGCCATGCAAGACCCACACAGTCTTATTTATACAGATAAAAGAGCGGGAATTAAACAAAGGGACAAAGAGAGCAAAATTCACCTGGGGCATAGCATGCATATCCTACTTCCTTACTAACTCCTATCGATCTAAGGCTAATGCTTCACCAATTGCCCTTAAACAGTGCAATTGTTCTATGTTAATGTCTGTATTCCTGACACCTGGACTCCAGCATTCCAGTGATTTTCCTTAAAGGTACAGACAGCATTTCTTTAATCCTATCTATTTTTGTAATATAATTAATTCTACTTTCACAATCCCTCCTTTTGGTCACGCTTCGCCATGACCAACGATGGACTGGGTTCCACATATTAACCGTTCTTTATCTTTTTGTTCATCAGCGATATTTAAAATCATCATATTAGCACTCTGTTTTGGGGCAGTCACCTGGGTGGCATATTTTACACAATTTTGGATACAACAGGAGATTAACTGAAAACATACAAAAATCACTAGGATTCCAAACAGGATAGTCAGGGCTCCCTGAAACAACCAGTTTCCTAGGCCAGAGAAATTGAACAGGTTGCTTAGCCACTTCCATAAAGAACTCGGCTCTTCATGGGGAAGATATGGGATTTGTTCTAAGTGGCTAGCGCAATCTATTACCTCATTGGTATTGTCAGGTATATACACACAACATTCTTTTCCAATGAGTGCACAGGTCCCTCCTTTGGCCGCCAGCACTATGTCCAATGCCTGACGGTTTTGAAGGGCCACCTGTCGGATCGCCTCTGTTTCTTTGGCCAGAGTTTTTAAACTCTCTCCGGTTTCATTTGCCATTATTTTAACTACTTTCTTTTAACCTCAGGAGCCTTTTTGCCTGGTGTATTACTCCCCCAAGTGGGTTAAAGGAACTGCCAATAGTCTCTTCCCAGGTGTCATTACTGTTCCATATTGTGTTAAATGGACAAGGTCCTCCAGTGAGGTCTGGGGAATTGAGTGGGATAGCCAGGACAGGAACATCAGTTTGAGAGTGGGCTGGGATGTGGCTGCAGACCCAGCATTTAGAAATATTAAGGGTCTGAGCTATCCACACTTGCTGCTGGATAAAAGAATTGTCATTGTGGAATTGCCAGACCTTCAGACACCAACAGCCGAGGAACAGGCACCACCAGAGGTGCATGTTGGAGGCAGGGCCCTTCTGGTTCTGACAACCTCAACTGAGGGAACTGTAGTCACAGTTTTATGTCCACCAGGCAGCAGGCGCTAGGCTCACTACTGCTTTTTCTTGGGCCTTGCTTTAGGTAGTCGTCTGCTTCTGGCAACCCTTACGAGAACGTAGATTGTAAGGTATTGCAGGCTGTTCCTCTACGTCATCTTCTGGAGTCAAAATTGACTCTGCATGGTCCTGACGTGATGATTAGTTCGCTGGGGGTGGTGCATTCTTACACGGCAAAGCATGTATTCATGCTACGGATGCCAGACAGTTTAACAGCTGTCTGGGTAGTAAGCAGTGCCTGATGATTCTTTGATACTCTAAGTCTTTTTGCTTCTTTCCTTTACTCTGGCTATAACAATGGCCTTCACACCTTATCTTTTCCTGATGCATTCATTCCTCATTCACACAAACAGATTGAGAATACAAACAGTAGTATTTTATATCGAGCAAAAAGGCATTGCAAATTAAACCTTGCTAAGTTTTACAATTAATAACCAAGACAATTTACATTGAGACCCAGGCCTTCAATGTTTCTCTAATTTACTTAACATAGACACAATAGAGAATCCTGTCTCTTACTACCTAAATCTTAAAACAAAGAGTTAGAGAGGGCCCAATTTGTAATGCATATGGGAAAACAGAATCTTATAGTCCCAGAGGGTCATTTCTTTCTGCTATTCAAAAAGGATGGCTGGCAGGATGAAATCAAATTATACATTATAAAGTCCAGCTCCTACATATCCCCCTTTTGACACTAAGATTATCAATCGCCAGTGTCACTTCTTATGTAGTAAAATACTGGGAGGTGATTTGGGCCTGAGGCTCTAGCTTTGCATACATTTGTTTTATTCACCAGCATATTTTAAACATTTCAGTTAAACACATACAATTTAAAACCAAAAACAATTAGGGGTAGTAACATTAGTATGCCAGTAGTTGTGGGAGTCCATCCAGATAATATGAATGGTTCTGTTTCCCACATTGTTATGTTTGTTTTTAGGAACTATGTTACCTTTTTACCTTTTTAAACAGATAATTGGTAACTGTTTGCCATTTAATGCCAAGACTGATAGAGAACTCAGCTAAATCAGTGCTTACAGTAAGCTGAGACTTTTTGGTTGTGGCAAATAGTAAATGTGATTATTGGTAAACACAGTACTTACATTACATGTACATTTGTCTACTGGTGGGTTGCTAACACTTTTATTCTTTTAAAACACTTCTTTCCAAGAATTAACACACACATTGCCTGTTATACAATACTTTGGTCTAATTATTAATTTTATTCCACATACAGGATCCTAGTGAGATGTCTTTACTACAGGGCTTTGGAGGAACAGGCATGGATAAGCATACTCACTTTTGAGGAGTTCACTTGGTACAACCTCTAGTGTCCAATAGTTTCCCTTCCTCCCAAGCCCACTGGCTTGAGGTTTGAGGTAGCCAGAAGGATCCCAGGTGCAATCTGTGGAGTGGGCTAACTTTCCATCTCTTTGCTTCCAAAGCCTGTTGGTGTGCAATTTTAACAATTTCTTCACTTAACAAATTTTGTCTTACCGTACTGGAGACATACTGCATCCAGTTATATTGATAGGTATTAAACAATTATTTTTTTCTTTGCTTTAACAGATGTATTAAAACCTTAATATTTTCTGATATTACCCAAAACATCTTATGTTCTAAACATCTGCATTTTAGTACATTCCATAGCTATTGCAGTATGTTGTTTTTGTGTTTTTAACTTATTTGTTTTTGTAATAGGTTGTTCTGTAGCTGGTATTAGCTTTTTCTGATTTTCTGAAAGACAAAAATAACATTTTTCTACCCCTTTCAGGGTGGCATTGATTGTTGCTTAAAATATTCCTTTCTTTTACAAATACCCTTGCTGATTGCAGGCAAAACAGAGGAATTACCCCCATATTTTCCTGTGTTTTTTTTTTTTTTTTTAATATAGGCAGGCCAGGTTTTAATGGCTTTTACTTTTTAAGGGTTATGGGGAAATTATTTCACTGTTTAGTTATTAAATTCATGAGGTGGTGTACCTCAAGTTTTTCTTCTTATATAGCAGACCAAGTTTGTAATGTTTTTCCTGCTGTGTTAAGCTTTAAGTTTATTCACAGGTAATAGCTGAGAAGCATCATTACCATATTACCTTAAAGGATTTTTCCAAAAATCATACACACTATATGTTGTTACCGGGGTACTTACTAACATTAAATTTATTTCAATGTTTAATATTAACAATAACATTTAGCATCAAATCTCTTAAAGGGATCTTGTTATACCATGTCTTTTATTTAGGCAATTTCTTTTGTTCTGGCAGTTTTCACCTTCCTTTATCAGTTAGGTAATTTGCTTCAACACAGGCTTGGCTTTTGGATTCAAAGCCATCAGCAGAGCTCAGAGACTCTGTCTTAAAAGGGACACAATCAACTTCCACCAGAGTTTTGATTTCTTTCCACTTTCAACTCCTGCTTACAAAACACACAGAGATCTGAAAAAGAAAACAGTCTATTGCGGCTCTTTTTGGAGCCCTAATAGGATTTTAATTCAGTAGCATATTTCTTTTATCCCTTTTTACAATATACACTGCACATGTCCTAGGTAAAAAGCACATTCCTTCTATACTACAACTTTTTTTTTTAAACATTAGCCATATCAATTGTTACATACGATGTAACTGTTTCTTTTTTTTCTTACAGAGTTTTTATGTACCCTTATCAAAAGTGACAGTCTGATTACACAGAGCCATTTTAAGGCTCAGTATTTTTAACATTGCTTCTTTTTGTTTTGTGCACCTTACCTCTGCTGTTGCTTCAGAGGGGCACTGTTAATTTTTTTTTTTATTCTTTCACTACAGCTCTTATCTGCTATTGTTACAAAAAAACAACAACAACCAACCAAACAAAAAGACTCCAGAATCTCTCCCTATTCTCCTGATTTTGACTGCCCTATTGCAGCCATGACTTGGTTTTTATTTAAAAAACATTTTAAATTTTATAAAGAATCAAGTTACCCCTTAAGGGTTAAATGCTAAATCCCAAAGCCAAACAACACTAATTACCTGTGTCTTGCAAAAAGGTCTGTCAGTTTTGCAACTTTGAAATAAGAGTCAAATGAATTTTTAGTGGCATTAAAAACAAAAACAAAACCAATTTATCTTACACCTACAAAACAGGAGTTTTACAAACCAGATGTGCTGGTTTAGATTTTTAGAACTTTACATATTTTCACAGACAAATAGATACATACACATTTTCTTTTCCTTAACATTCCTTTACACTTTTTTTTTTACATAGCTCTATATATATTTGGATTATTTACAGGCATTCTTTTGGAAAAGGGCCCATTTTCCCTTCAGAATGGCTGCAAAGAAACCAAGACTTCTCTCTTTAACATGGTCCTTTTTAACATTTTCACAAAGTTTAACTGCTTAATTCTCTCCAGCCTTTGTAGAGTTAACTTTTCACTCTCTTTCCATAAATCACTTGTTTATCTCCCAAAATGACACCTTTATCACCTCAGATTTCACCATTTTAAGTATTGTTCCAGGGGTTCATGCCTGCACTTACTGCTTTTCTTACTCCTCACATTAGGCCCTTAGGGCTTCCAACCTGTTTTTCAGTTTCTTTATCTGTTGCTTGCCTGCTTGTCTGGACCTGATCCTGCTTTTTTTTTCCAATGAACCGTTTGTGAGTGATATTGTGGTCACTTCACAATTTTGAAATAAATGTTTAAGGAAAGGGACCAGGAAGGGTGGGGGCTAGTTGAGGAGCCCCCCCCCCTTGCTGAATTGCTAGTGGAACACTAAAGAATCAGTTTTTGAGGCAGACAACAAAGGGGAACAGAACAAGGGGCTTTTTGTCCTTTTTACAATGAGATGGGAGTATTAAGGGGGTTGGATCGATCCAGGGTGGGTTTTTGAGAACGGGGTAAGGGGAGCGCTCGGTCTGGTGGTGGGAGAGGAGGCTTTTAATAAAGCTTTCAACTTATTATTTGAATATTTGAGAGAGGCGAGTTTTTGATTTTGTCCAGCTACGATTTGCCTCTTCCCACCACTGAATGAAACAATTAACCTCTTCTTTAGCCAATTTAGTTTTAGGTTGGCCGAGTTTGTCCTTTAAGACGTCCACTCGGTCTTGTTCCAAGATTTTAACAGTAGCCACTGAGTTTTGGGATCCCCCTGAGTTAGCCTAGACCATTTTTCCAGAAATTTACAGGAGTCCGGACCCTTCTTACAGGAGCCTGGACCCATCCTAAATACATAAAATGAGCCGGCGTTCGTTTAGGGAACTGTCCCGACTTAGACGTCTGGTTACCCATACAGGAGGACTTCACACACCAATCGCACAAGAAGGAAATTCGGGTTCGTGAGAGCAATGCCCGGTGCAACACACAAAAGGAGCCCACAGGCTACTGCCTCAATCGCCCTTGCTTTCACACCCAGGGATTTACCCAAAGTGTGGTGCGGCTACAATTGTGCAGATTCCACTCACTCAGACCGCAGGGACAGGAACCCCTTGGTTGGCCGATCCCCGGACGGAGATGGCACCCAGACTCAAACACTCCACAGGAAGACGGATAGACACAGAGACAGAACAGTCCTCAGTCCAGACAAAACACAGAAATAATTACCTGACCAGATTCCTGATGTCAGATCCCGGGATCCCTACCAGAACAGAGTGGGAACCAACAGGTTCAATGGCGTAGACTTCACTGTGGTCGTGCACCTTTCTGTTCTGGTGGAGGACCGCTCGGGCCAAATGCCCAGGTGCCGGCTGCCACGGTCGTCCTACAAAAACAGTCAGGAATCACACAGCCCTAGTGAAGACGGTTGCCATCTCGGTGGAACCTCCAAATTGTCAAAGTTAGACTCAGGACTCACAGTTTGTCAGACCACTCTGTTTTATTAGCACAGCGCTCTGCTAATAACACCCAGATAATGTGAGCGGCCATGCAAGACCCACACAGTCTTATTTATACAGATAAAAGAGCGGGAATTAAACAAAGGGACAAAGAGAGAAAAACAGCAAAATTCACCTGGGGCATAGCATGCATATCCTACTTCCTTACTAACTCCTATCGATCTAAGGCTAATGCTTCACCAATTGCCCTTAAACGGTGCAATTGTTCTATGTTAATGTCTGTATTCCTGACACCTGGACTCCAGCATTCCAGTGATTTTCCTTAAAGGTACAGACAGCATTTCTTTAATCCTATCTATTTTTGTAATATAATTCATTTTACTTTCACAATGCCATGGCGGTATCTCCTCAGAGCAGCCTTTGAAAGGCCAAAGACGACCACTGAAATGTCCGACAGCGTCTCACAGATGTAGTGCCTGAATCCTGAAATAGCAGTGAAACCACAAGCAGGAAAAGATCGTCCAGCTTTGCTGGATCGGTTTTGCTGACACTGGTTGCCGGGAATATGCAGATCCCAAAGTGGCTCAGCTGGATGTGTTGGCGGGCTAGGAGCACTTCCAGGCAAGTGCTGTGGGATGGACAGACAAGTTGTCCCGCAATACACCATGACCTAAGCCCTAGAGCAGCTGCAGCTACCAAGGGTGCTAAGGACCTTGGGATCTGTCCCCAGAAATCACAAGACAAGACACATGTCTGCATATCACAGTACGGACACGCTAGTCTGGGTCAAGGGCAGATACAAGGCACGTGTGGCAATGCGGCGTAGACGACCAAAGGTGAGCCTGGAAATTGTGGGTTCATAGGTCTGGGTGCACAGACACATGTTTACTATGCAGTGTAGACACCGCTTCTCTAATCAAGCACTGCAGCCTGATTGGCTGACTGAATGGTATCCACTCTGCTTCTCTCCAGTATTAAAAAGCACTTTGCCGGTCCCTTCAGGGAGGAAGTGGCATTAGAAGTGTTTTTTAAAAAGCGGATCCAGCCTACAAACTTGTAAATTCATAGATGTCCATCATTAGGGTGTGTCAGATTAAGTGCATTGAGATACTTTAAGCCCTGTACACTACCCGATACAATTTCCCTGCTTTCTGTCCCTGTCCAACGAGCGTACTCAGAAAGGGAGCACAGAGGAATTCAAGGGTTCCTCTCTCTGGCTTTTGGACACATTATCATTGCAATGGAAAATCACGAACACAGATCATTCAGCAAATCAGCACAGCACTTGTCTTCTAAAATAGATCTGGGTTTGTTTGCCCTTTATTCCCCCCTCTTCCCTTTCACCCCAGAATCAGCATCAGTGTGTTTCTCCTTTAATGAGCGTGAAACAGTTTCACTAGGAAATAAGAATGGAGATGAGAGAGTGGTTGAGTTCATGAGTGATGGAAGTCCTGGAATCCATACATCTGCAAAGGCAGGACAGAGCTCTCTGAGAGAGGCAGCACCCCTATGGAGAAGCAAAGACAGATCTGGGTCTAGTGCGTAGGACTGGGAATTGGGGAACCTATTCCTGGTCTTCTCAGTGATCTCCTTTCTGTCTTTGGGCAAAATCACTGTGCCTCTGTTTCTTCTTTGTTTGATTTATCTATTGAGTGTTATCTCTTTGGGGCAGGGACTGCTTCTTAACATGTATTTGCACAGCTTTTAGCACAATGGAGCCACAGCCTGGGTTGGGGCCACTAGGTATTCCTGTAATATAATTCATAATATATTAAACTAATACATTTATGGCTCTGTCCTGTATTCGGTATTTAACCCAAACCTCTGCTGACTTCCGTGGGAGATTGGGGTATGTAAGAAATGCATTATCAGGTCCTTGGTCTTATCCAGAAGGCTGCCGTGTTACAGCATTCAGTGCTGCTGTGACGTACGCAGGCAGGTTTGTTAGCTCCTGCTCTGCAAACCTTGCTCAGGATGACCCATTGGTTACAGAATCGGGCCCCTTGTTAACAGAGAGGAAGCACCACAGAGAAAGACGAGAGAGGAAAAACAAAAAGAGATAGCAGCAGTATAGGAATGGTGCCAGGGCTAATCCCTAAGTAGGTCAAGATTAAATCCAAAGTACTGAGTACTGCACCTCTAACAGGAGCTTAGAGTACATGGAAATTCCCCAGACTTTAGGAACCTGAATTCACCCAATGGATAAATATTATCTCTTAAGTAGAAAGGCAGTGAGTCAATTATTACATTTTCTTTGGCATTTTGAATGTCCATGTTGGGGAGGGGGAGGAGAGTCTTATGGTTGGGAGCAGGCCTGCTCAGATCAGTGGTTACTAATTCATAGACCAGTCCAGATTTCTTTGACTATATTTATTCTTTGTAAATGTCAAACGGATAATTTGAATGTGTAACTCAGAATTTGGGAGGTTTTTGAAATTCTTTGCAAGCTGGTCACTGTTCAGCATTTCTGTTGTGTGACTGAGCCCCTACCTAGGGTGACCAGATGTCCTGTTTTTAAAGGGACAGTCCTGTTTTTTGGGGACTTTTTCTCATATAGGCATCTATTACCCCCCCCACACACACACACACACCCCTGTCCTGTTTTTTCACAGTTGCTATCTGGTCACCCCACCCCTACCTCACATGATACTGTTCTGCTCCCTGAATGGACAACAAAAAATTCTGAAATGGAACAAAAGCCCCTTGCCTCATATGCAAATTCCTTCCAACAGGAGAGAGAGCGCACACCACCAAGCAGCTGTGTGGGCTAGAGGACTGGCCGGGGTCAGTAACTCAGGATTCAAATCTCTCGCACATCCTCACGAGGCCGTGGAATAATGGTCCCGTCACATTTTTCAGAAAACAGCCTGATGCCTAAGTCACAAGAGAGAGGGAGCTACGACACCACCACAAGGAGGTGCCGAGCGGCGAGCTGACCCCCTGCACATCTCATCGCGGACAGCGGGCTTAGAGCTATTGTGGTGTGGTAGGAAGAGGCCCAGGAAGGGCAGGCTTAGGGTGTCCCTGGCTGTCAGACCTCTGATAGCCCTCCCAGGACCCTGGGCTGGGGTCTGGTGGAATGGGAGGGCCCGGGCTCCCCTACCAACCTCCCCTCACCCCCCAAGGCAACGTCCACCGTGAGAGAAGTGATGGCTTTCCCTCCGGGGTACCACCATAGTGATGGCTTTCCCTCCGGGGTACCACCTGGAAGTGGGGTACCACTGAGCCCTCTGATCCACCAGCCTGGGCTCCCACTCACACTGAGCTGCTGTGACAAGCTACAGACCCACTCCTGGTTCTTCACTTCCTCCAGCATTCACACAGATAGACACACCCAGCTGCAGTTACAGTTATGCAGTTACCAGCCACTGCATAAACCAACAATAAAGAGGCTACAGCCAAAATAACATCAGTTTCCCAGCCTAGGACCCCAGAGCTGTACCATCCTGCCCTGGCCCAAACCCCAACCAGTAGGAATTTATTATCCAGTTCGCCTCCCCCTCAATGTGGAGAAGAAATGCAACAAGCCTGTGTTAAACCAAGCTGAGATTTGCCCCTGGCACTTCACTTAAAGGCACATTGGGTTTAAATTAAAACATTAAATAAGTTTATTAACTACAGAAAAATAGATGTTCAGTGAGTATAAGGGATAGCAAACAGCTCAAAGCAGATTACCTAGCAAATAAACAAAAACACAAACTAAGCTTAACGTACTACATAGATTACTATGTAGTACTACTACATAGTACTACTAACGTACTACATGCCTCCAGCTTCCATCCCGGGCACACCACAAGATCCATTGTCTACAGCCAAGCACTGAGGTACAACCGCATCTGCTCTAACCCCACAGACAGAGACCAACACCTACAAAATCTCCACCAAGCATTCTCAAAACTACAGTACCCGCACGAGGAAATAAGGAGACAGATCAACAGAGCCAGACGTGTACCCAGAAGCCTCCTACTGCAAGACAAACCCAAGAAAGAAACCAACAGGACTCCACTGGCCATCACATACAGTCCCCAGCTAAAACCCCTCCAGCGCATCATCAGGGATCTACAACCCATCCTGGAGAATGATCCCACACTTTCACAGGCCTTGGGTGGCAGGCCAGTCCTCGCCCACAGACAACCTGCCAACCTGAAGCATATTCTCATCAGTAACTGCACACCGCACCATAGTAACTCTAGCTCAGGAACCAACCCATGCAACAAACCTCGATGCCAACTCTGCCCACATATCTACACCAGTAACACCATCACAGGACCTAACCAGATCAGCCACACCATCACCGGTTCATTCACCTGCACGTCCACCAATGTAATATATGCCATCATATGCCAGCAATGCCCCTCTGCTATGTACATAGGCCAAACTGGACAGTCTCTAAGGAAAAGGATAAATGGACACAAATCAGATATTAGGAATGGCAATATACAAAAACCTGTAGGAGAACACTTCAACCTCCCAGGCCACACAATAGCAGATCTTAAGGTGGCCATCCTGCAGCAAAAAAACTTCAGGACCAGACTTCAAAGAGAAACTGCTGAGCTCCAGTTCATCTGCAAATTTGACACCATCAGCTCAGGATTAAACAAAGACTGTGAATGGCTTGCCAATTACAGAACCAGTTTCTCCTCCCTTGGTTTTCACACCTCAACTGCTAGAACAGGGCCTCATCCTCCCTGATTGAACTAACCTCGTTATCTCTAGCTTGCTTCTTGCTTGCATATATATACCTGCCCCTGGAAATTTCCACCACTTGCATCTGAAGAAGTGGGTATTCACCCACGAAAGCTCATGCTGCAGAACGTCTGTTAGTCTATAAGGTGCCACAGGATTCTTTGTTGCTTTTACATAGATTACGCAGATGATGTCACTCCCTGCCTTTATACAGCTTTAACATAGGGCGGGAACCCTTTGTCCCAAACTCAGTTTGTGGAAAAACAGACATCCCAAGCATAGGCGCCGACTTATATGGGGCTCTGGGGCTTTAGCCCCATGAATAAATCCCAAGCAGGGGCTCTGCCCCACCAATGTTTTTTCTCCCCTGCTTAGAGCGCCCCCCCACCGCTGCCGCCGGCGCCGCCAGGGCTGCCCAGAGCCCTTTAAATCCCAGCCGCAGCTGGGAATCAGAGGGCTCTGGGCTGCCTGCTGCAGCGGGAAGCCCAGAGCCCTCTGATTCCCGGCCGCAGCTGGGATTTAAAAGGCTCTGGGCTCCCCGCGTTTGCAGGCAGCCCAGAGCCCTTTAAATCCCAGCCGCGGCCGGGAATCAGAGGGCTCTGGGCTGCCTGCTGCAGCGGGAAGCCCAGAGCCCTCTGATTCCCGGCCGCGGCTGAGATTTAAAGGGCTCTGGGCTCCCCGCCGCAGTGGGCAGCCCAGAGCCCTCTGATTCCCGGCCCCGGCTGGGATTTAAAAGGCTCTGGGCTCCCTGCGGTTGCAGGCAGCCCAGAGTCCTCTGACTCCCAGCCGGGGCTGGGATTTAAAGGGCTCTGGGATCCTCAGGCTGCCAGCAGCCCAGAGCCCTTTAAATCCCAGCCTCCGTCCGCTGATTGCCCCCTCCCCAGACCCCTGCCCCAACTGCCCCCCAGAACCTCCACCCCCTATCTAAGCCCCACTGGTCCTTGTTCCCCAATTACCCCCTCCCGAGACCCCTGCCCCTAACTGCCCCTTGGAACCTCAGCCCCTATCTAAGCCTCCCTTCTCCTTGTCCCCAACTGCCCCCTCCTGAGACCCCACCCAACTTCCCCAGGACTGCACCCCTACCTGTCCCGTGATAAACCTCTTAGACTCCCATGCCTATCCAATTGCTGCCTGTCCCCTGACTGCCGCTCAACCTCTGCCCCATCCAACTCCCCTGCTCCTTGTCCCTTGACTGCCCCCGAACTCCTACCTCTTCTCCAACCCCAAACTGCTTACTGTGCCACTCAGACCAGCGTATCTGGCTCCATGCAGCTCCAGACAGTTGCTGACATGCTCCCCATGGAGCCCACAGCCCTCTCCCACCCCAGCACCTGCCTTCCAGATTTGAACACCTCAAAATTCAGGAGTGCTCAAGCTCGGTTTGGGCAGCTTTACTTCATTTCTCCCAAATCAGTTTCCTGCAAGGTGCCAACTGAAGGTGTTGGAGAACAGAGAGATCAGGTGGCCTCCTAATGCCTGGAAAAGAGACAAAGGCCGGAGGAGGGAGTGTCAGTGCCTGTGCGGACTTCTGGGAAGTGCACGGTGTGGAAGGGGATGCTGTGATGCTTTGGAACATCTCCATACAAAGCCAGTCAGGACTCTGGGGAGCCTCTCTCTCGGAGCATACTGTCTCCAGGGCAAGAAGCTTACACCTTCCTGGGTCTGACCTCGGGCATTCAGCATGCCCTTCCACGTCATGCACTTTCCAAAGTGAGTCTGCCCAGGCTGGTCCTGGGGCAACCAGAGGTCGCTGCACCCCAACTCTGCAGTCAGATGTGACTCTCAGCCAGACAGTAAAACAGAAGGTTTATTAGATGACGGGAACACAGTTTAAACAGAGCTTGTTGGTACAGAAAACAGAACCCCTCTGTCAGGTCCATCTTGGGGGGTGGGGAGCCCAGAACCAAGTTCTGGGTCTCTCCCAATTTCCCCAGCCAGCTCCAAACTGACACTCCCTCCTCTGGCCTCTGTGTCTCTTCTGGACAAGGAGGCCACCTGATCTCTTTGTCCCCAACACCTTCAGTTGGCATCTTGCAGGGGAAACTGAGGCACCCACACAGTATTCAGAGAAAATATTAAGAACATTCCCACTTCATCACAACAGATGCAACAAAATATAATACTGTATATTGAAGTAGGCAAGTGCTGCTTCTGACTTTCCACTTTTAATTGACCCTTGTAATCTTGTGGCACTGACGCGTTGTAGCTTCATTTTATATCGGCTTACAGGGCGGGAGCGGGGGGGCACCACCATTTTGGGCCCCACCAAAAATTATACAAACCTGCCGCCTATGATCCCAAGATGGAGTCCAGAGTCATGTGGCCTGGTTACATGCCCTTGCATACCTTGCTGAGTCATAGCAGCCATTACTTACATGCTGTCTGGAATGTTCATAGGAAGGTTAAGTTCTTCCAAGGTCCATTGTCTTTGCTGATGGGCCATCGGCACTGTCTGGCTTCCTCATTGTTTTACGGGAAAGGGTAGTTGTGGCTGTCACCCAGAGTAAGCACGTTTGAAATACAGATACATAGTCAATATTCCTAACTTTAGATACAAAAATGACACATGCATACACATAGGATAATCATATTCAGCAAATCATAACTTTTCCAATGACACCTCTCATGTCCCATCTTGTACAAAATGCATCATAATTATGCCATAATCATATCATAATATCACTGTGAAGAATATGGGGTGAAGTGTCACGATCATCACAGCCATATTTTGTACAAATATTATTGCAGTAGGGTGTGAACATAGGGATGTCTCAGGTCCCAATCACCCAGAGCTCTTCAAGAACCATCTGAATCCCCAAGAACTGTTTTCTTTGGCAATCTCTAAATCAAAAAGCTGAATCTTTTTATGTAATAGTTTGTTTGCTAGAGATCCCCATCTGGACTGACAATCTTGGAGCCAAGTTTCAGGCAACTGCATCTGGAAACCAGATTTACTAAAGTCAGAAAATAAAATGAGTGGTTGCCATAAAAATGCTAACAGAACTTTTGCTGCAATGCATGGATCTGGGTGCTGCTGATGCTTGAGTATTAATCAAGAAGAATAATAAATACAGAGGTCAAAAGATTGCAGCTGGGCTGATGCAGCCATCACCCAAACTCTGCTCCCCTGTGTGTATGCATCATGATACAGTCTTCATTTGCATGGGGTTTCTCAAATACAGTATACCATCACATACTTGTTAGGTACGTCCAATAACAGTGCACAGTATATTGCAGTAAACGCATGTAAATAGCGGGAAAAGACCTTTATTGTCTCTGCTTGCTTTGTGGACAGAAGATGCATGTGTATTTCAGGTTATAAAAATGTTACAGTATTATCCTGTAGTATTTGAGCTACAGTGGCATATTGTCATATATTCCGCAGGGTCTCATCGAGTCAGCTGTACTTCTACCTTTGCCCAGTGTAGTAGTTAAAAGGAGGTTAAGTACTTTGATCTGAGGAGTGTCCTTTAGTGGATTATTCAATAAATGGTAACTAAACTAAACAGCCTGGCATGGCCCTGCCCACGCTCTTCCCCAAAGCCCCCTCCTGCTTCCCCTTCCCCTTGGCCCCAACCCAGGCAGGCTGCTCCTCTTCAGGGAAGCAGGCTGGGGCTGGGGCTAGGGTGGCTGGGACAGTGCCCCCCAGGGTTGGGGGGGTGATGGAGGCAGTAGGGCTGCCCTCCCTGTACTTGGGAGGGCTGGGGACACTGGGTCTGGAGGGGGCACCCAAGACCTGGCCGCCCTGCGCTCGGGGGCCGGGAGGGTGCACATTGCCTGCCCACCTGGCACTCCGGGGCTGGAGTGTGGGGGGTAGATCTGGTGGCCACAAGGACGGGGGGGCTTCAGCGGGGGAGGGTCCTTGAGTGCAGGGGTGGGGCCAGCCAGGCGCTAGCCTCCCACAACCAGTGGTTCACCCACCACCCATGCTTATTTCTTATTGCATTTGTTGTCCATTTCACAACTTTGATGCACAATTTAAATGCAAGATTTATCCCAATCATATAAGATGATAAATTTGCACACTAGGATCTGTAACTCTATATTTCTTCATGCCATATATAAGCAAATAAAAAATTTCATTTCCTCTAAGCTCGTCGAAACTTTTTAATTTTAAGAATAACCGGAATGTATCAAGAAATTGAACTGTGCCCCCACATTGGGTGGACCGGTATGAAATAATGTGTGGCAAGGCACCTTCTCGGTTTCCCCAGCCTCTGCTGCTTTTAGCCCTGGCGAGACAGGCTTGGGTAAAATAGTCCCCCTTGGTGGCACAGGGGAAGTCCGTTCCTTCTCTCCGCCAGTCTTTTTAGCTGGTTTTTCTCCCTTATGGGAGGGAATGCAGCCTCTCCGCCTGGCGAGGCTCGCTGTCTTGCTGCTCCTCACCTACTGGCAGCAGAGCTCCTTCTCTCTCTCCTCTCTGCCCTTCTTCCCCCCAGGGGAGGGTTTAAAAAGGTCTCAGGCAGCCCTTAGCTGGAATCAGCTGATCCTAATTAACCTCAGGCAGCTCCCTCTCAGCTGATTCTCATTGATACTCTGGTAACCCCTTTTCAGCTGAACCTGATTGCCCTGTAGTTACCCCCCTTCAGTATAATAGGCAAAGGAAGGCATTGCCTCCTCTAGCACAGCCGTCCCTGACACCCGACACCTAAGAACATAAGAACGGCTGTTCTGGGTCAGACCAAAGGTCCATCCAGCCCAGTATCCTGTCTGCTGACAGTGGCCAGTGCCAAGTGCCCCAGAGGGAGTGAACCTAACAGGCAATGATCAAGTGATCTCTCTCCTGCCGTCCAGCTCCACCCTCTGACAAACAGAGGCTAGGGACACCGTTCCTTACCTGGACCATGGTGTCCCCCCACTTCTTCCCCTCCCTGCTCTGACCCTTCCCTGAGGCTCCCAGGGCTTGCTGCTGCTGCCTGGAGTCTTCCTCCTTTCCTCTCCTCCACCCCTCCCTTTCCCCTTCAGAGGTCCCTGCAGCTGCCGATGGCATCTCTCCTCGTCCCCCCCCCATCCCCCTGGGGCACTGGGTGTGTGTGTGTGAATGCCAGGGGGGAGTCAGTGGCAGATGTAGGGGAGGGAGGAAGTGAGCAGAGGGGATCCCTGAGTAACTTTACAGGGTGAAAAAACCTCCCAGAGACCTAACAGCAGAGATCACTGCAACTGTTAAAGAGCCTTTCAATGGTAATAAAGCCATTGGACAGGAAGCCTTTGGCCACATTCGCTGGCTTTTCTATTGTCGGAAAATGTGTTATTGGGGTTAAAAGCAGTTTCCAAATGACCCGTTGGTTATTCTCTGTACCCAGCAGAAGTAACTGCTAACCTGGCTCAAGGAGGAGCTGACATAGCCAGTGAGTTTATTTCTTGACCTAGTTGTTTTCTCCAAACCCAGTTTAAGTAAACGAGCTGGCCGGGAATTCTGTGGAAAGAAGGTGCCCGAACGCAGGCTGTCACTGACAAGCACCTTTTCAAAAGGAGAGATCCGGCACCAGGATGGTGCAGGGAGCCTGGCTTTTCATCTGTCTCTGTGCAGCATACCCCGAACTCCCTGCCACGCAGAGGAGAATCTATCTGGCAACTGAGCTCCACCTGCCAAGTTCCCTTGGGGAATGTTATCAGTGCTTTAAGGTGAAAAGGGGAGAGGGTGTCATGGGTGGGACGGGGGCAGCAGCAGGGTGAGGAGGTGAGTGGCGAGCCAGCTGCACAGCAGGTGGGGGGGTGTCTCGTGGCGGGCAGGGTAAGGGTCTGGTGGGGGAATGAGGAGGTGAGTAGCAGGTGGGCAGTGGCAGGTGGGGGAAGGAGGTGAGCAGAGGGGTGGATATGGGGGGGTGAAGAGGTGAGTGGTGAGTCAGTGGGGGGGGGCAGGGCCTGGGGCAGAGCAGATGTGAAGTGTGGGCGGGGCTTTGGGTGGAAGAGGCAGGACAAGGAGCTCACCTCCCCCAGGGGAAGCTTCACCCACCACCCATGAGGTTACCTGAAGATCAGTGGGACTGGGACACCTGACCTCCCCCCGAAAAATGTCTGAGCAGGAGGACTGGTGGCCACTCTGCCTATACAGAAGATTTGAAAGGTCTGGGAAGGTATTTCCGACTCAGGACTGTTTTTGGAAAATGAGTTGTTGAAGTCCCAGGAGAAGTACTTGAATTCGGGGATAGGGGACCAGGATAGCTCAAAAGGATCCGATTGATATTTAGTTTATATTCAGGTGGCCGCACGGCACTCATGACATTCGACAACAATATTATTCTGTGCACCCTTCTCAAGCCTCAAACTCGGGGGCATTCTGAGGGTGGAATATACAGGAAATGTTTCTCAGTGTAACTTGAAGAACTTGATTTTGGAGGCCTGCTGGGAAGGAAATCTGTCATGGATTTTAATTGGCCGCACTGCCCTTCCCTTAGGAAGAAATGAACTCTGACTTGTGGGGAAAAGCGCAACAGTGTTATTTATAAACACTGAGAGATCAGCTGAAAAACTCAGTCTGTAACAACACTGGAGTGACAGGAAAGCAAATGTAACAGCCAGAGCCTTATCCTCCTCCCAGCCAAGACAAACAACTGATGACAAGTGTACATGAATCACGTATTATGCCTTATCACTTTTAAGACCATAGATGCACATAGTGAATGTTTGTTTGTTTTTTTTCACCTAGTTCAACACACACAGAAGTCAGAGCCTGTCCTCTTCATCCACATTTTTCAAGAGTTTACTTTGCAGACAGAGGCCACTGAGATAGGCCTGGGGTCGGTACTTCCATGAGAGGTGAATAGCAAAAAACACCCAGTCCTGTATCTAAGGGCTTGTCTACACTGGCACTTTACAGCGCTGCAACTGTCTCACTCGGGGGTGAAAAAACACCCCCCCCTGAGCTCAGCAAGTTTCAGCGCTGTAAAGCGTCAGTGTAGACAGAGCACTAGCGCTGGAAGCTACTCCCCTCGTGGGAGCGTTTGTTTTTTAACGCACTGGGAGAGCTCTCTGACGTGACCACACAAGCCTCATTAAAGTGTGGCGGTGGCAGCGCTTTAACGTTGTATCTTAAGGCAAAAGCTGTTCCCTGCGGAAAAGCCCTTTTGTGTGATCGAAAAGGAAGCACTGTCAGGTAACTAGCCCATAATTGCCAGAATTATCTGGGTATATCTCACTTAATTATTTCCCTGCCATTGTGGGGGCCTGAGGCACTGGCGGAGCTTGGCCTCTTCCATTCTCTTGCTGAGGTACATATCGAGTCTGCTGCAGACTGTAATATGTTGGTCTAATTTCGATGGCTAGGTTTAGCGTGCGGGGGCTGGATGGTGCTGGTGGCCTGTGATCTGCAGGAAGTCAGACTGGATGATCTGTTGGTCTCTTCTGGCCTTCAACTTTCTGGCTGTTTAGCACCGCACAGGAAAGAAACACAGCAATGTGAACTTCCTTTTGCGGGAAGCGGGAGAGTCAGGCTCAGCCAATGGAATCCCAAGCGCCATCTTGGGAAGAAGGGTACGTGGTGGGGGAGAGCCTGTTACAGGAGATGGGAGGATCCTTGCTCCATGCAGCATGGCTGTCTGATGGAGCAGGATTGCAGCTCAGAGTTCTCCCGCCCCTGGAAGCAGGAACTGCTCACCAGGGAAATGGCATGAGATCCTTGGCAGCCATTGTTACACCATTGACTGACTGTTTAGTGATCTCAAACTTTTTCCCAGTGGGCAGGCATCCATCACAAAAACCATTTGCATGTTGGGCAGTAACAGAAATCTTTATTGCCAGTCTCAGGAAAGGTTAAGGACTGAAAAGCCACAGAGACTGTCCCATTTCAGGAAGGCAATGGATTATCTGGAGAATAATACTGTGTTCATAGTCTATGTAAGAAAAAAGCCTGTGAAGTTAAACAAAGCAGGACTATGCAAAAGTTTAATTAATGAAGATCAATCAGTCACAGAAGGCATTCTGGGACATAACTTCCCTGAAGGCTGATGTTTTTACTCAGGGAAGCTATGGGAAAAATTGAATTTCCAACCTGGGTTAGAAAAGGCACTTATGTAGTATGACTAGCCAGTCAGCAGGACAACAGTGAGCAATTTTGGAAAGAAGGCTTCAAGGAATAAGAAGCAAAAGGAAAAGACCAGCATGACTGGCTGAACTTCAGTGAGTTGTGCCTGGTTTTCGCAAACAATTTGAGTCAATCAAGGTGTTTAATTGCCTCAGAGCCACGTTTTCCAAGCGGATGAGAAAAGGGACATTTTAATTTTAGCACCTGATGTGTGTGCAGGAAACAGATGGGTGTGACTGCTGCGTATTGAGTGGGAGGCAAGGATAAGAAGTGGGTGGTATTTCTGCAATCTCTGCGTTGGATTTATCATGGATAGAATCTACTCTTTAATGTGCTCATAATAACCACGCTTGTTTCTGTAAGGTTTGCTTTTAGGCTGGGTGAATATTCTTTGAGAACAACTGCAATTACTAGCCGTTGTCATTTAAATGATATGAAGTTCACATTGGCCTGATCCAACTCCCATTCTTTCTCCCCATCCAGATCTGAGGCCTGGTCTACGCTGCGGGGGGATCGATCGAATGTAATGTAGCTGAAGTTGACGTACTTAGAGTGGTGTCTTCACTGTGGTTGGTCAACTGCTGATGCTCCCCTGTCGACTCCGCCTGCACCTCTTGCTCCGGTGGAGTACTGGAGTCAACTGGCAAGCACTTGGGGGTCAATTTATTGTGTCTTCACTAGACGCGATAAATCGACCCCCTTCTGAATCGATCGCTTCAGAGGTAAGTGTGGACGTGCCCAGAGTTTGGTTGGCAGCTTACCCCTATTTCTGTAATGGGCCAAATCCAAACATCAGCATGGATTTCTCAAGAACAAATTGTGTCAAACTGACCTGATCGGGGTAATCAATTTATTTTTTGTCAACGTCCAAATTACTTGGTCAAGGTATAATCAAGGTCCAGACTCCGGAGAAAATAATCCAAAATAATAACAATTATGATAAGTAAATAAAAAGATTTCAAGATCTGTTCAAAAGCATCTTGTGGCCTGGATTTGGCCCGTGGTCCACCTATTGTCTCCTCTGGGCTAGAGGGTGGTTTGGGACAGAAACGGAGCCACCGGCTCATCTCTAGCAGTTTGTCCCACTAGATCGGGGCTGCTGAACAATGGCTAGCTAGTTAGGACCTTAGACCATGTTCCTGTCTGGTGACTCACGTGGATAGACTGGTATCTTGTCTATGTAGATTGTGAGCTCTTTGGACCAGGGACTGCCTTACTATGTGTTTGTACACAGACAGGAGGTCAGGCAGGATGATCAGAGTAATCCCTTCTAGCCTTGGAAACTAGGAATATGAATGAATCCTGATATGTCCCTCTCTGTAAAAACCTGTAGGACATCTCAGAGCCATTCACATTGAGCCTTGGCTTAGTCATCCTGTTGGGCGTGGGTTGGAGACAGTCTCACCAGGAGAGATCGTCCCTGTGAGGAGGTGAGGGAAGGATCAAAAGCCTCAGGAGGGTATAAAGACACAGGTACTCTCTTAAGGAGGGGTCAAATGACTCCAGAGTCTGGGGTAAGATAGGCCTGCCTAAGTCCCCAGCTCAGATCTGCATAAAGACTGTTCATTATTTAAAAAAAAATCCTTTTCTCTTGTTATGCTGTGTTCCTACTGTTAAGATTAAATTTAAGAAGGCTGCTTGGAATCTTTCTATTCACCACGGGTCACAGCTCCTGCAGGGAAGAACCAGATAGCCAAACCCAGTAGGACTTTTTGATGTTTTGGGGGAATCTGTCTGTACAATTTATGAATTCAAGTATAAAGGTACACAGGACTATAAAGGTCTGGGATTTAGATCTTTAGCTGAAGCAAATTCTCATAGCTCCATTGATAATCCCTAGCTTTTGCTAGTGCTTTTCATCAGTAGATCTCAAAGCAGATAAACATCGCTACCTTCGTTTTACATATGGGGAGAGTGAGTTACTGAGTGTGACACTACACCCCCATATTCTTCGTAGAAATATTGTTATGATATGATTATGGCATCACTATGATGTATTTTGTACCAGATAGACCATGTGAGGTATCGTTGAGAAGGTTATGATTATGATTCTCCTATCTGTATGCATGTATCATTTTTGTGTCTTTCCCACTGACTGAGGGTGGGAATCACACTGGGAGACAAAGGGTTTCCGCCACATGCAAAAACTATTTGTCAAGGGAGTGACATCATCATGGTTCGTTCTTCACTAACTCCCAACCCAAGAAAGAAGGCTGCTGGAAACACCTGAGAAACAAAGACACTGGGCAGGGTGGGGTGGAAGGGCTGAACCCAGGCTAGAAGATTGTCTAGCCTGTGCATGGATTATCTGAAGTTTTAAGCCACAAGCAAGTCTCTGCACTCTGCCTAAAACACCATTCAGGGTGAGAATTTGGTACTTGTAACCAATTTCTTTAGTACATTAATCTTAGATTGCATTTTGTTTTACTGACTGGGTAATTTGCTTTGATCTGTTTGCTATCCCTTATAATCACTAAAAATCCATCTTTTGTAGTTAATAATCTTCTTTTTGTTTTGGCTAAAACCCAGTGTGTGGAATTCATAACTGTGGGGAAGGGGGATGCCAAAAGCTGTTGCATGTCTCTCTCCACATTGAGGAAGGGGGTGAATTCCATGATCTTATGCTGGACAATTCTCTGTGCAAAGTGCAAGACGGTACAATTTTGGGTTTGCACTCCAGAGCGGGGTGGTCACTTGAGTACTGGGCAGTTCCTTAGCTGAGCCCTCCCACGCAGAGCTGATCACAGCATCTGTGCGTAAAGCTGCAGCGGGGTGTGTCCCTACCTGTGTGTGGGCTGCTTAAGTGCAGTCTGAAGCCAGAGGGAGGGGCTTGGCTCAGCAATACAGCGTAAAGGGAGCCCAGGGGTATCCCAGTCAGCACCCCAAAGAAGTGGGGGAAACTCATCACATGGAGAGGAAAAGTGACTCATTCAAGGTCACCCAAGAGGCCAAATTGGGAATAGAACCTAAGTCTTAAGGAGTCCTAATCCAGTACAACCTCCATGAGGCTGGACTGCTTTCACAGTTCATGAATGTTTCTGAAAGTCTGTAATATCATTGGATTAAAAGTATCTGAACAGGAGATAAATACATTTGGATAATCAACCCCAAAAGAAAGGTTTGATTTTTAATAGGAACTAATATAACTGCAGGATTTACAATTCTCACGACTGTATGGTGAATCTCGAAATATTAAAGCCCCAGTGTTGGGATCGAAAGCATAGTTAGGCCTGACAGAAGCCTGCGGTAGATGTTAAGAGTCTCTTCTGATAACGTTTAACAGTGTAAGCCTAAGTAGACCTATGTATGGGTAAGAAATTGCTGAGTAATCATGTTTCATGTTGTGCGGGTGTAAGAAACTGAAGAGTCATCATCTTTGTGAAACCAAAATAAAGTAACTAAAAAGCTAGAAGGAACCAGTTTGGACTAACGCTAAACCTGCAGTGACTCGGGGAGGGAAGTTAACATAGGCACGAGAGGCTAATTAACATGTATAAGAAAAGATAACAAGTTATAAACAAGTTTGCGTAACAAAAGAGAAGTTGAAGCTCTATTGCCTGGTGGGGGAGGCAACCCTGGTGAATCGTCCTGATGAGCTTCCCACTTGTGTAATTTATTACTAACCCTCTATATTAATATTTTTGGAACCTGAGGGGGAGGAATGGGGTCATTCTGTTGGCTACCATCTGTCCCTAGTAAGGCAGAATTCTTTCACCCACCTACAGAAGGGGTTTAATTTTTTCCCCAGGATTTACATTTTTTTCAGCACCCTATCCTAGCCTCCCTTATGGTTTCAAGGGTTTTAGAGAGTTTGAATCCACTCTAGAACCAAGTGAGCCCTTTGCCCATCCCTTAATCTTTGCCGTGCGTGATTCCACACCTTGACAATGAAAAAACCAAGGAAGTACTTCAGGGTCAGGTCTGGAAGAGACCATTTTCAGTGCAAGGTGCTGTCTTCTGGGCTGGTGAACTCCCCAGAGAGGTTCCCCACATATCTGACCATGCAGTCTGCACACGTCTTTGTCAGACTTTATAGGTGTACCTTCGGCCAAAACACTGGGTTAAAGAATCTGATCTGATCAAACGGTGCCTCACCAAAATGAGAGCCGCTCTGACAGGGGAGAAATGTGGTGATCAGGCTGTGGAAACTTGAAGCACCATATTGCTACTGGTCAGCTGGGAATCAATTTGGACCCAGGAAATCCACCACAGGGGCTCTTGCCACGCATTTGCGATGCTGGCAGACCAGGTGCCAGCTCATGTCAAGGTCCCAGGCCTCACTGAACACCTACAAATGCATAGCTGGGAACAAGCTTTTGTTACCTGTGGGTTAGCATCATCAGAATAGTTATTATAGGTGATAAGAATGTGTTTAGTTTTAGACTTCATAAGATGCTTGTAGAATCCTGCAAGTACTGATCTCACTTATAATCTCCATAGCCCACATGGTATCAAGTTTTATATTGAGTGTTTGCATTGTAAACCTCTGTAATTGTGTAACTACTGCAAACAGAAAAAGAAGCTCTGATTAAGGTAAAGTGCTTGCCCTGCATACAAGAATGGCTAGTTGAAGGCAATTGACATATTGTGTAACATCAAAGGACAGAGATGTTGTTGATTGCATTCCTAACTCCCTCCAGGAAGAAGAGCCCCACATAAGAACTCATCCTATCAGTTCTGAACACTGGAAAGGAAGGGATAAAAATCCCTGCCAAGGAGAAATTGAATCTCTTTTATGCTGTCTTGACTCTGAGATACAAGGATTCCTAAACATAAGCAAAGAGATTCCCATGCTCTTTGGCATGGGTTAGTCCCAAAGAAAGACATTTTGCAGTCACAGATCACTACAACTCTGTCACTCTTAGGATTTAGATTGCAACTCATTTGTGTTATATGCTTGCTTGCTTTAATGTGTAAATAACTCATTTCTTTTCCTTAGTTAATAACCCTTCAGTTAGTTATTACAGAATTGGCTACAAGCGTTGTCTTTGGTGTGAGATCTAAGATACCAGTTGATCTGGGGTAAGGGGCTGGTCTCTTGGGACTGGAAGCAACCTGAATATTTTGTGAATTTTGGTATAAGTGACCTTTTATAACTAAGTCCAGCTTGTCTGGGTGGCAAAGTACACTGGAGACCCTCAGGGGTCTGTCTGTGATTCTATGGTAAAACTGATACAGTGAACCAGGAGTTCCCATCTGTTACTGGGTTGATGAAATCTAATTATAGAACATCCCAGCAGTGTGGGGTGCATGTCGTACCCCTTCTCCTGCGCCCCGCAAGCAAAGTGCTCATAGATGTCGCTGTTTCTCCAGCTGGTTCAGAGCAGGGCCTGCACAGCCTCCTCTCCCCACAGGCCCAGGAGATCCAGGCAGGAGTGCGTTTGCAGAGTGGGTAGCCAGCATGGTCGGCTGGGCACTGGAGAGCTGCTAGATGTGCTCAGCAAGCCAGCAATCAGGAAAGGGAATTGGTGGGGCTTTAAAGGGCAGGGAGTTCACAATGGTGACCAGAGCAGTCAGTCTGGGGCAGCTGCTGCAGGACCGTTAAGACTGACATAAGTTATGCAGTGTCTACATTCACACTGCATCAACCTAAGTACATTGACTGTGGCTATATGCTGCTCGGCGAGGTGGTGTTATTAACTTGGCGTGATGGGACACTTATGTCAGCAGGAGCCAAATTTAAGTGTAGACACAAGCACAACTAGGTCAGCGTAAGCTTCCTTGCCTGGACCTAACTGCAGCAAAGACCAGGCCTAAGCAACTCACAGGGAGAAGTTAAGCTCCCCGGGTCCTTGTGCAGCCGCTAGCATCTTGGTCTGAGGTGTGTGGCACCTTCAGTCACCAGGAGAGGCTTGGGGCTGCTACAAGGGGAGGAGGGAAGATTGCCTTTGACACTCTCCAAATGGCTTCTACAGGTTTTAGTCAAATACCAAGTTTGGAAGTGGAGGAAACTCTTAGGTGGGCTGCTTGTTTCTGAGGCTGCAGAACACGCCAGCATGAGGAAAAGAGGAATGTTAAACAGATGGAGGCCAATGATAGGATCTAGTGGTGCCAGTTGCAATTGGCACTAAGGCTGTGAAAGCTTGTGACGTTTCATTCTCTCTCCTTGTGCAGCTGAGCGGCTGGGTGGGAGGATGCTGTAAAAGGTTTGTGATTCCCTCCACGTTGTGTATGTCAGCACCAGAGTGGGAAATGAATGGCTCGCCCCAGTGGCTAGTGAGGAGTGGAACTGGTAGAAGTGAGATGATCGGCCATTGTTTCTCAGTGGATGGAAGGAAGAGAGACAAAGATAAACAGGAATGTAGCGGGGGGGTCACCCCACTCCGGCCCTGAAAAGGGCTGCAGCTGGAAAAGGTAGGCTGAGGGGGAAAGCAGCTGGCCCTATAAGAGGGCTGAGGGCCAGAGATGGGACAGACACACTCGCTAGCTTCTCTGAGAGAGAAGGACCTGCCTGCCTGGAAAGCTGAGAAGGGTGGAGCAGGGCTGGGGAAGGGCCAGGGACCCAGGGAGCTCCAGCCTAGCTAAGCCCAAAGCTGCAGGTTGAGGTGAGGGCCCACGAAAGGTACTGAGGTGAGGGCCCACGAAAGGCTGCAGAGGGGCGGCCCAGGAATAGGCAGGGGCAGCTGAGTGGTTTACAGACTGCAGCCTTCCCCAGTGAGCGGGGACTAGACAGCGACTGGCAGTAGCCACTGAAGGAAGGTGGGGATACAGGGTTGGGGGCTCCCCTGGGAAGGGAGACCCAAATTGTGGGGTACTGCTGGGGGCAGAACCCTGAAGTAGAGGGGCACTGGGGTCCGGGACATGGGGGCCTGCAGAGGGCGCTCTGGGCTGGAAAGAGCTAATTCCCAAGACAGCCAGCAGGAGGTGCCAGGCCGGTGAGTCGTTGCCCTGCCACAAGGAGATATTAACAAGGAAGAAAAAAATTAGGAAAGAGAAACTGGTAATTACAGAAGAAATAAGCATTTAAAAATAACAAAATGATAGAGGATAAAAGACATAGTTGCCATATGGAGCTTTTCAGTAATCCCTCTCTTTTCTTGGAATCACTTTAGTGAATGAGATGCAGCTTTCCTGGGGAGGTTACTGCTGTATTACTGAAGCCTTCGCCTAAATATTTCTAACATTATTAAGGATATACTTGTGATTCTTTGGAGGGTAACCGTAGAGTCAATTTAGGCCTCACACATGATCCCTCTGTGCATTTTGGATGAAGCTGTGACAGGGCTGCAATGAGGCCAGTACGACTATCCTGCAGGGGGAGATGTTCTGGCTCAATCCTAATTCTTGAGGCTTGGGCTGGCTAGAAAGTGAGACTTGTTGCCATCATCTCTCGATGAATTCAAAAGGAAAGAGAAATGTCGGTACAAGGAAAGGCACAAGGAACAGATAGGAAAGAGAGCTAGAAAGAGAAACAGACAAGAAAAAAAGACTATCATTTATTTTTAAATAAATATTCTTCCCTGCATTTGTGAAACCCCTATTAGCCTTCCTATTTTCAACTCAACATTGTTTGAATCCCTTCACATTGCCAGAGGAAAATCACGCTTACTGTCTGAGTTACTAGAATTGTGTTTACAAGGGACTACCATTCTATTTCAATCTGGTTTTCGTCTTCAAAATAAAACCGCAGAAAGTAAATATTGTGGGTTGCTTATCCTTGTCAGCAGAGCATGAAACTAGGCCAATGCAATTCTCAGTACAACATTCAGAGTTTTAAAAAAACAAACAGTGGCTGTATTTTGACTACCCATGGCCTTGGATAAATCAATTAAAGCTAGTTGTGTCATTTATCCACAGGCCGGACCAGCTCCTGCGGGGCAGGTCCTGGAGGGTGGCGATTGTCCACAATCTCAGTGTTCCAGGCAGTGCAAAGGGATGGAGCAACACATAGGGTGGAGCAGCCTCCTCCACTCTCTGCAGGTTGTTATGGGGAAGGGACAGTTATGGTCCCACTTCTAGGCAAAGCCCATGGTAGGGAAGGAGAGGTGGGGGAGGGAAGTTCTTTGTACCTTCTCTCAAACTCTAGGGCAAGGGAGACGCTGGCCTTCAAAAACAGATAGAGGCAAAAAAAGGCCAAGCAAACTGGGAAACTCTGCAGAGGACATCACTGGGTTGGTTGGTTAATTTTTAATTCACTTACTTTTTATGGGTGTCATGTAAGAAGTGAGTCTTTCAGAGGGACTTGACGAAGGATAGGATGGTGGCTGGTGAAACGGGATGGGGAAGGCTTTCCAGATGTAAGGCGGTCACATGACTAATTTGCAACAGCTCTATTACAAAGGGGAGAAGCTCTAGAAGACCCAGAAGAGACCAGTAATAAGTATATCCCTGAGGAAAAGCCACACTATTAAGAGGCACCACTGCGTTGCACCTGCTTTCAGTTCTCTCCCTTCCCATATCGGACCAGGCCAAGGAGCCTACTCTCCGGAGAAAGCTCCACCAGGTCAGTTATTAAGGAGGCTTTGGCAAAATCGTCTGGGTCATCAAAAACCCACACCAATCTCAGGAAGGACAAACATTAAATATATACAAGCCTAGAATGTTCACGGTGATGAGACTGGGTGCGTAGCAGGGGAACAGAGTGCTTAGCTTTGGACACACTGGATTTATCAAAGGTTTCACGCTTTGTGGGTGGAGCAGTCTCTGAAAATACCAGTTGTAAGTTACTCACCCTGGCTGGGGCTGTCCAGACAGGCTTTTCCCTGGATGCAACGGGAACTGTAAGGTGCTGAAGCCCCTGGAGGAGATTGCTTGGATGATGGGGGTGCTAGGATTTCAGCACTGTTGGAAACGCTCTGCGAGGCAGGGAAAAATATCCAAAGAGAAGAAGAAAATGACTGAGATGCACATCCCAGCACATCCTCACCTACCTGAATCTCATCATCATATGCAAATCACTCATCACTATATGCTAATGAGGTCTGTGCACTCAAGAAAGTTCTTGGGGGAAAAGGTGAGAGACTTTTAGGAAGGCGCTTGGCGTCCCAAAATACATACACGGCATGGATGATGCATCAGGCGCAGGATGTTAACGATGACGCTGCACATGGCAATGGAGCTGACCACCACAAGAAGAACTAAAGATGGTCAGTCTCAGTAAGTGTGAATTCAGTCTTGACCCAGCCAGAAGGCATACATGTTTTACACTGACATTTGTAGTAAAACTGCTGCTTTCTATTACCCGTTTGCCCAGCATGGCTGCATGGTGCTTAGGGAAATGTTGAGCCAAGACACCATATGTCCTGCTTCATGTACTTGTGGGGCAGCCCTGGCAGAGGAGAGGGCCTGGTAGTTGACTACCACAAGGAATCATCTTGTGACTCCTCAGGTAGTTGTGCATTAGGCATAATTATCCCAAAGGGTCCTTGCAGTGTGTATGCGGGCCAATGGGCACTTAACCATGCCCTAGCCCTGCCCTCAGACAGAGTGCACAGTACTCAGGGGCTTGACAAGGACTTATGTGCTGTGGAAAATGCCTTGAGCACCTAAAGGAGGTGAGTGTGGGGATAGGGTGACCAGACCACAAATGTGAAAATTCAGGACGGGGGTGGGGGGCAATAGGAACCTATATAATAAAAAGACCCTGTGACGGGATCCGCTTACCCCGCACTAGCCCAGACAGGGTTAAGCCCCAGGTACTGACAGCGGAAGTCCCGCCTCCCTGGCAAGACTGGGCATGCTCCAAGTGCTCTAGTAGTATAAAGGGAGAGAGACCCGCTCATTCTGGCCTGGAGGTTGCAGGGGAAGGACCTGCCTGGGAAGCGCCTGTGGAGGGTTAGCCACAGCCTCTGACTATGCCTGGCACTGAAGCTGTTCGCGGCCTGCCTGCACCCCGGCGACTAGAGAACACCCTGGAGATGACTGGATCTGCTGAACACAGAGGATCCAATGTCTCATGGGAAACCCCAACACAGACTCTGGTAGGAAGTGACCCAGAGAGGGTGGCAGAGTGGTACCTGTCACCTGGGGAAACTCAGCATGTTTCGGTAGGATCCCCCACTGAGTCAGTGGCAAGCTGCTATGCCACTGTTAGGGCCCTGGGTCGGGGCTCAGTGGAGTCGGGTGGGCCTGAGCCCCCCTACTGGAGCTATCAAACCCCAACGCCATAGACTCTGGCCACTAGGCCACGCTACCTGGTGCCAAAGGGTTGTTTTGTAGACTCTGGCCATTAGGCCATGCCACCCTACACCAGAGGGGGCGCTATAGACTCTGGCTGCTAGGCCACGTGGCCCTGCGCCGAAGGGCTGCTTTGCGAACTGTGACGGATAGCCCACGCTCACCTGACCCTAGGGCCGTGGACCCTCACAGACCCCAAAATCGGGACTCTCCCTATAAAATTGGGACATCTGGTCACCCTAAGTGGGGATGCTGTAGGACCACCAATTGGCACAATACAAGCTTCTGCAACTATCAGCCAGAGCTTTAAGCACAAAACTGGCTGCTTGGCGCGAACGTTCACTGACCACGTGCCTCTACTGTGACTTCCTCCTCTGTGCCAATAAGTTTAAGTTCAACGCTCAAACAAGACTGTTGGCTTGCATGCAGTGATTGTGCTCTTGTCAGGATTTCTAACATAACAGAGAGCTGATTGGAAATGGTTATTTGTATGGCTGGTTACAGTTGGGTGTTTCTCTGGACTCCGTGGGTCTTGGCTTTCATTCAGCAAATAAAAATTATCAGGCTTAGGTTATTCAACCTGGAACTTGGGCAGAGTCCAACTATAAATTATAATAGAGCGCCAGGCCATTTCCTGTACATGCAAATTAGTTTTTTGTGGAGGGCATCATGATCAAATTTCACTTGTTTCCAAAGCCAGTTACAATAGGCTTGTAAGTGGAGGAAATTCCTTGCGCTGGAGGAAGCACATAATATACTAGGTAAACAACCCTACCCAAGACAAGGCTCATTCTTCTTTAGTTGCAAATCATGGCTAAGAAGATGGTTTGTTTGTAAAGAAATGAAGCTGTTTCCAAGGACTCCATGACACCTGCCACCCTGACTAGCAACTGCTGAAGCCCTCATAAGCTCAGCACCACTTCCCAAACTGGAGCAATTTTAAAGATTTAGGGTCAAATCCTGTCTCCAATCCTTTGTGGTCCTAGAGGTCCCTGGCTCCAGTAGAACTGGTGAGGAAGGGAAGAAGGCTGTGATCCTGGTCAAAGGTTCTGAGCCCAGAGCTTCCTGAACTCCAGCATGCAAGAGGGTTGGGGCTGGCCAAGTGGAGGACCAGGGATGAAGCTTGGGAGATCCACATAGCTGCAGATACACTAGCAATCCTGGGACTGGTGGAGGAGCTGTGGCAGCCAGGCCAGTCTTCAGGCTAAGGTGACTGCAAAGCAGTTCTGTTGCTACTCTGAGGCCAGAAGAAGGATTCTTCCCTCCCCCTGCATTCCTTGTAGCTTCTTCCCTGTACTTTCTGCCTATTCTGCCAGGGAAGCAGTAACCTCCTCCAGGGAAGACCTCATTTATCATCCTCAAAGACTCTCCTAAAAGGAGGCCTTTGAAGAGAGAGCATCCAGCAGGTGTTAGTCGTAAGCGGGATGGGATTTCATTGTGGGTTATGATGCAAACAAAGTGTTTGTGAGCAAAAGAATTCTTTAAAATGGGCAAATGTCTTTTGGTGTATTCAATGGCCCTTAATCCACATTACAACCTCATGCATTCAAAAGTGGAGTCGGGCCCCAAAATTTCATGAGATTGGCTCTAAAACGCATGAGATTTAAAAATAATAAATTCAGGGGGTTATTAGTTACCTTCAAGTCTTTCAGCATTTAGGGGTCACATTTTCAAGTTTTTTTTTCTCTGCAATCATGAGGGCATTTTTTAAATGAAAGTTGAAAGTCTCATGTAATCACATGACTCCAGGAGCTGAGGCTTTAAGGAAAACACCAAAATACTAGGAGACTTGCAATAAAATCATGAGAGTTGGTAACATTTCATTTCTCATGAAATTAGGGGCAATAGGACAACAGGTTTTGGATCAGGAACTTAATTAAATATATTACAATTTAAAGATACTAACTGGTGGCTTTATGCCACCTCCATCTGGCTAAGCTGGGGTACACTGAAGTAGCTTAAATGGCAAGCACAGCTCTGCCAGAGCAGACGAGATGGCCTCCTGTTTCCTGACATAAAGGAAGGCAGAAACAGAAGAAAAATCACAGACTTATACTAGCACTAGTGGAATTCCTTACTACAGACGTAGCTGGAGCCAATAGAAAGAGTTTTTCTGGTGGTATAATAACAGCACCTTCCTAATGACATTAGCGATGCTGACAAAACCACTCTTCTAGCCGCATAGTTGCATCTACACTGAGGGTTTTGCTGGCATAGTTATATCAGCTTAGGGGGGTTGTTGGTTCCCCCGCACACACACATCTGACCAACATAGTTATGCTAGCAAAACTTTGTTGTGTACAGGCTACAGTCCAAACAATAAATCAAAGGCCTTCTACTGCCAGTAAAGGGGGCCATAGGGAAATGGATTGCCATCAGGGGAGAAGAAGGACAGTCTCGAGAACAAGAAGACTGCTCGAACGGGGGACATTATTTACCAGAGGTTTTTGGGCAGGGGTGCATGCAACACCAAGAGGGCGAAGAACGGTGAGTGAAGAAACGTGAGCTATTTTTCCACAGACTAATTGTGCAACCTAGGGCGAGTTATTTCACTTTCGTATGATTCCGTTTTGCCACATGTAAAATGGAGCTAGTTATGCTCACCCATTGCAGAAAGGGCTTTGCGACGAATGGAACTAAACGTTTGAGGCTTTATAACTTATCGCTGTTTTGGTTTCTATAAGGCTAAATTAGAGCACAAATTGAACAACAGAACAGTCGTTTCCTGCTTCAATATTTATTTATGCAACCAGCCTCCCAATCTGTGCTATGAATTAGACTTGGAGACATGCCAGAGTCAACACTGAAATAGTTTTTATATTCCCTGCTTTGAGTTTCTGGTGTTGGATTTTCCCACGCTGAGGATTTCACTGTGTCTCTTCCTTTATGAAGGTGGATGTTATTGGTTTTTTGGGAAAAGACAAAAAGAATCCATTGTTTCGTAACCTCAGACCTGGCATAACAAGGGAACACATTCTTCTCTCAAAGAGGATTCCTTATCCATGAGGTACAGCTCATAATAAAGGGCAGAAAACTTCCCAGAGCTCCCATCATCCAAAGGCTATGTTTGCTTTATAAATCCCCTTCATAAGGTGCTGCTGTGGCCTACCATTGTGATGGGTTGGAGCCATAGCCTCCTGCCTGCCCCATCTCACCCACTTTGAGGTGCCAAACATCTTCAGGGAGCCGGGGAAGCAGCAGTCCCTGTAAAGCTCCTTATGGACCCATGTAAATGCCGGGTGGAATCTCGCCTGCGGACTGTAATTCCCAAAGTAATTCCTTTTCTGAGTGTCCAAGTGAATTTTTGGATGGGGGTGCTCCAGGTTGCTCTGTAGTGTCCTCAATGTCTGTTGGATCTCCTCATGCATAGTAAGGTATGTTCAGGGGTTGGTCAAAAGCAAAATCCTATGACTCTTGTTTTGTAAACTTTGTCTAAAAGTTACTGGTATGGTGGACAGTTATCAGATGGACAGACTTGTTCCCGGCCATCCTGGGGCCAAGTTCTGAGGAGTGTGAGGCGTAATGGAGAGACTGAGATAGTAGTGGGCAAGTGGAAAGCATCTGCCCCTGGCTGACTCCGCATGGCCTGCGGCAAGGTGTTCTACAGGGCCACATCGCCCCTGGGTTCCCTCCATTTTTGAGTGTGCTCAGGCCTGCAAGCTACGGCCTACACTGCCTTAGAAAAGGTTTGCCAGTATAGCTGAACTGGCAATGCTACACTGCCAAATGATTCTAGTGTAGATGCACCTTATACCGGCAAAAGAGGGCTATGGTCAGTATAGCTTATACTGTTCCCTGAACAAAATCAGCTATGCTGACATGAGGACTTTTTTGCCAGGACAACTGAATCTACACTAGGGCTTTTGCCAGTTTAGAAATGTTGTAAAAAATTCATTCCCCTAAGGGACTTTAGTTTCTAGTGTAGACCTGGCCTTAATCTGGCATTGGGAATAAATGTAAAACAAGCTCAACTCTATGACCTATTCCCAGGAGCACAAGTAATCCCACCTCTAGGATAACTGAGGTAAGCAGGTACAACCAAACACTTCTAACTGACAGGGATCTGTAAATTGAACAGCTGCCTTTTAGATTATACCTTTTTCTGGTTTATTTTATGCCAGTATGTGTCAGCTGTTAGTCAGGACGCATTTAGAATAGCGGGACTAAGAGCAAGTGCATCACAGTGAATCTGATTCCTACACCAGTTTGTGGCCTTCATCTTCTCCTGTGCTGGGGCAGCCGTGTGCCACTCCAGTGGTGTGCACCTGCCCCGAAAGCCTGGCTTCCCAGCAAGATCATTCCATCGCTGGGGAATTGCTAAGTGGCCCATGTAAACCCTCCTAGCAGCTCTGGGAAGGGTTTCTGCCACTGCCTGTGAATTTTAGGCTGCTCGTGCTTGCGGCGGGACACCAGCTCAGTTCAGAGCTGCTTCCAGATTGGGAGTGGGGGGTGTGATGACATAAAAGTGAGTGAAGCCGACTTTCCCACTCTCCCTACACAGCAGCACTCAGGGCCAGCTTTTTAAAGGCAACTAAGCATTAGGTGCCTAATAGAATTTTCAAAAGCACCCAGATGCCTACATCCCCGGGGAGAGGCGCAGCACATAGGTCTTTAGAGGCCTAAAGATGAAGACAGATGCCTAGTTCGATTTTCAACAGCATCTAATCAGGCTAAATGCCTAACTCTCCTTGAAACCAACAGAATTAGGCACCTAACCTTCTTAGGTGTATGTGAAAATCCTATTAGAAGCCTCAATACCCCTGTAAATCTCACTTTGAATGCACCTGGCTCAGTGGAGGTACACTCCTGATTGATATCAGTATAGGTGAGATCTGAATCAGTTTCCTCTTCTTGAGCTACTGGGTTCTTTAAAAAGCAAACAACAAATAACTGGAGAGAACATAACACTTTACAAGCACGATACACAGATATATGGATGCAGCTATCCACGGATCTAAAATGAATATCCATAGATTTGCAGGGCTCTACAGATCAGGAGTGGCTTCTCAAGGGAGAGTGGAAAAAGTTGGAGCAGGGACATGTTGGGTTTGTGCACCATTAATGCAGCACGGCTGTACAATTCCCCTTGTGTGTTGGTATGCAGGGGTAGGCTGGGGAGGCGGAGGCTAGAGTTTGATGGAACAGCGTCTGTGGGAGGGAAGGAGGCAGAAGCAGAGGATCTGGCATTACCTGGATCTTCCAGTTTTCCCTCCACAGCAGCAGCAGGATATTAAGGCCACGGAGGCTATTCCAGCCATGGTTGTAACAATCACATCTGGGTTTTTGACTTTTCCAAAGTTCAGAGGTGTTCGAGTCTCTGGTTTTGATTTGTCTCGCTTTGTAAGTAGGGCCAGCCACTAAATTTGTATCTATACCTAAGTTTGGATACGTGTTAGTGTGGACTGGCTTATTTTTGCAGTTATTGGTTCTCTCACCAGTCTGATGCTTAACTAAAACTCTTTTAGAGCATCTGTTGCAACTGCCTTGGAATTGCTGTGACTAAATATTATTTGTTCACTTCTTTGTATCTCTGAATTTTATTGCTACTTAATACTGCTTTTGGGGAAAGTACAAAAATGATCATAGACCCTTTGAATACACTGAGTTCGATCAGTTGAGGAGGCGCAGAGTCAGAAACAGTATCGTAGTTTAGGGTAAATGGAGTTTACCCACTTCTCTTTTGGAGAATATTAAGTTAATTTAAGTGTTTAGCCCCTTTTTTACCACTACAGCACTGCTCAGAAATAATTCTAGTCATGTTCCCTCAAAAACCAGTATTAGAAACCATCTGTTATTAATTCACGATAGTCCTTTTGTTCCTATGAATCCAGCAACGCTTGGCAAGTTGCTTGGATATTCAGACTGCAGTTTTCTAAAGTCCAAAGCTAAAATATTTCTGACTACTAACAATATGCCTGTCTGGAAACAAATGCTTCACTGAGCCACATCAGAACCCTGATGCCAGGAATGGATCCTCTATTTACTGACTCATGGAGCTCATCTGCACTCAACAGATTTGCCCAAGAGTTCAGTAGGAGAAATGATGCTATACAGCAGTGGTTCTCAACCAGAGGTATGCAGAGGTCTTCCAGGGGGTACTTCAACTCATCTAGATATTTGCACAGTTTTACAACAGGCTACATAAAAAAGACTAGTGACATCAGTCCAAACTAAAATTTCATGCAGACACTCACTTGTTTGTTCTGCTCTGGATGTGATACTGAAATGTAAGCACCATATTTATATTCCAATTGATTTATTTTATAATTGTGTAGTAAAAAGATAAAATAAGTAATGTGTCAGTAACAGTGTGGCTGTGACCCTTGGATATTTATGTCTGATTTTGTAAGCAAGTAGTTTTTAAGTGAGGTGAAACTTGGGGAATGCAGGATGAATCAGACTCCTGGAAGAGGTGCAGTAGTTGTGAAAGGTTGAGAGCCAGTGCTATAAGGAGCAGCCATCCCCACCGCTCCAACATAAATCATCCCATTCAGAACTGTGGAGACCAAACCCCATGGAGCACCCAGAGAAGAGGGTTCGGAGTGTGCATGGCATTGAGCCACCAGAACAGATCCAGTGTGTTCTGCTACCCTCTGCTCATGGAGCTTGCATTTGGCCATCGATTTGAGAAATGCCAACTTAACCCTAACTGGGTTACTTCCACCTGCTGCAAATCTGCAGTTGAGCTCAACCTGAGTCTGGAAACTGGGCAGTGATACACAAGAACGCTCATACTGCATCTGACCAAAGGTCCATCTAACCCTGTACCCTGTCTTCTAACAGTGACCAAGGCCAGGTGCCCCAGAGGGAATGAACAGGTAACCATCAAGTGATCCATCCCCTGTTGCTCATTCCCAGCTTCTGGCAAACAGAGGCTAGAGACACCATCTCTGCCCATCCTGGCTAATAGCCATTGAGGGACCCATCCTCCAGGAATTTAGTTAGTTCTTTTTTTAAACCTTTATATTTTTATACCATGACCTTTTCTGATGACAAAAATCAAGCCAAGTGCCAACAACTATGAAACAGAACACAACTTTTTTTTTAAGCATATAGTTTAATGTAAAAATGATTGAATTCCAAAGTGCACAGGAATAAAAAAATTGCAACATGAGCCTCAACATTTTTTCCATTCATTGAATAAAATAAATAAAATAATTAACAAAATAATTAACATAACAAAATCCTATCACACACAACAGCAGGAATGTGAAATATTCTATCTTCATAAGGAATTAACATAATAGAATCCAGATGAATCAAAAATCACTGAAATAAATAGTTTGTTTTTTCTACTCAAATATTACCTTTTTAAATAGAGAGCGAGAGAGAAAAACATTCATGTGCTATAGCACAATACATAATGCTCCCCAAATAACAGCACTTTGGCTGCTTCATTTCGGAAAGCCACAGAACCCCAGGCAGTAGCGAGCCTCAGGCTGGCTCTGACTCATGGTGCTGTTGATGCAACATACCCGTGCAGGGGAGGGGTAACTGTTGCCAGTTTGCTGCTCTAACAGGGAAAGAGCCAGGCTTACAATAAATACAGCTGTGCTGCAAGTGCATTGCACTCAGACAGCCCTGTTCAGCTTCAGTGGTTTCCAAAGGTCTTCATTTCCCTCAGCAAATCACTTTTCCCCATCCAGTGCTTTCAGCTGCAGAAAGTGGCATATCCCATGCACAACTGAGCCTTTTTTTAAAAAAAACACTCCTAAAATGAAGCACCTCAATAAATAAATACATAAATAGAAAATAGACACTGCTAGCTGGAGTCTGCCTGAAAACATGTTAACAGAAGGAGGTGGGCTGCTTGCCGATGGACTGGCATTTTCACAGAGATGTTTCCTTCAAGGGGAAACTGGAGGAGAACATCCGAGATTTTTCTTCTTTGGTTTCTCTTAGCGTTTTGCCTCAGCATTGGCTTGAGCTCTGTAAAGAGGGGGAGAAAAGGAACAGCTTAGAAACCTGCTCATGGAACAATTCTCACTAGTTAGAACCTGAGAACTCTTGGGGCTCTGAGCCTGCTCTCAACCATATCAGTGAAACTTCATTAACTTGGACATAGTTACTCTTGGTTCACACCAAAGGAAAATCAAGTGTGTGTGGGGGGGAACGACACCCTGGTTTTTCAGAAGCACTGAGCACCTGTGAGTCCAATTGTCTCCAGAAGGAGTTGCAACTGCCCAGTATATGTGGCCATTATCAGTGACTTCCCCAAGCTCACACAGGAAGTCTGGGGCAGAGCAGGGAACAAGAAGAACCTAGTTCCATAATGTAACCACTAGGCCACCTTCAAGGTAGGATATGGTGATTATTTATTTACTGGATTGAGAGAGACAAGTTTGGGGAAGATTACTATGCCCTGAGAAGAGGTCACTCTTACGCAGTTTGTGCTAAGGAACCACCTAGCTATTCTTTGAAAATAATTTTTTTCATGAAATCCTTCTGAGAATGATGACTCACTTGTCCAAAATTGCTTTAATGATTCTCTTCACCCATTGAGCAGTGGGATCCAAGCACACTTCTCTGCCGTCCTTGAGAGTAGCGCTGCAAAGAAGGAAAACAAAGGTCAGGCATCTATTGACTTGATGGACTCTGTGGACTCTCATCAGGGTATCTTTCAACCTCTTAAACTACAGGCACGGCTGGTGTCAATTGATATAATTCCATTGACTTCACTAGAGAGCTACACCATTTTACACTAGCTGAGGATCTGGCCCTACATTTATTTGCTTAAAAATGTTCCAGGTCTGCAAAAAAAAAATTAAAAAAAATCATCTCCCTCCCCCTATACATATGCATTCAAGTTTTTTTTGTTTTTTTTTTTAATATTGCCTGGTATCTCTCTCTCTCTCTCTCTCTGGATGTGTGTGTATATATATATAAAATGTCTTTGCCTGCATTGGTATTGCTTTTTACATAAAGGGCTGAATCCTGCATTCCTCTGTCAGGGAAACCACTTATGTGCTCAGTGGAGATTTTTCAGTGGGAGTTTTGCCTGCAGAAGGACTGGAGGAATTGGGTTGAAAGGTTGTATTGGGTATTAATAATTTTTCCTGTCCTTCTAATGCAGGTTCTAGCACTCTATAGATAATGCCCATTATTCCCCATGGGCATTTGTATTTCCACCCCAGAGATCCTGGACACTATGAAAAGCAAAGTGCAATACCTAAAATTACATCTTTAGAAAGACTAAAAATCACTCTTAGGGAGTCTCCCTGGGTGGTGTGGGCCTGCTAGTGTTTCCCACCCCTTTGAAAACTCCTGGACCAGCACAAGGCAAAGCAGTCTCCTCCTAGTTTAGCAGCAGGTAGCATTTTGCAAAACTACTTACATGATTTCAGTGTTCTGGCAGTGAGGTCCACTCGGGGTTAGCTTCACGTCCCGAATGCTCCTGGGAGGGATGAACTTGGAATGCAGGTCGATGCACTGGCATCGGAGCTCATTCCCCATCCTTGCCAGACTCATCCCTGGAAAAAAACAAGAGTTGTGTCGGGTTAGCTGAGTATCTCGCCATCTATACATGTGAAGCAGAGGGCTTGGTTTTGCTTGTTGCTTGATCAGACATGCTTGCTCTCTATTTGTTTTTTTCCACAAGGGTCTTGGCTAAAAGGTTACCTTGGTCCTCACCTCTAAAAGCTTATTATGAAAAGGTATGGAGAGCAGTTGATGCTGCTGCAAAATAATGTTTGGATTTGTTTTTAAAGACAATTCTAAGTCACCAGTTTTTCTTTTTTAAACCTGCTCTTGCTTGGCCAGATTCTGATCTAGTTACAATGATGATGAGCCTAGATTTAAAATCATGTAACTGAGGCTAAGAACTGGCCCCTTGCTTTTCTTCAGTTTTGAGGACTATCTGTGATCTTGTTCTGTGCTCCTATTGCTTATTCCCCACTCCAAGTTAAACCCTCCTGTGTTTGAGACAAGCAAGAGGTGCAGATGAAGATTGTAATCAGACGAGCCCGCCTTTAGCCTGTCTTTAGAACCAGGGGAAAAGCAGACGGTGAGAATGAGGCAGAAGCATAACTTTCTATAGCAAAGAGACTGTTTCCCAACATTTTCCACCAGGTGTCAGTCACTGCTCTGAAGAGCTGCTGATTTACAGCTCTCTCAAATAGGGTGACTAGACAGCAAATGTGAAAAATCGGGACGGGGGTGGAGGGAAATAGGAGCTTATATAAGAAAAAGACCCAAATATCAGGACTGTCCCAATAAAATCAGGACATCTGGTCACCCTACTCTCAAATGAAGATTGTTTGAAAAAGTTTTAACAAGACCTCAAGTTTTTAAAAATAAGCCTAAAATGAAAATGTCTCTCCAGGCACAATATGCGCATAACTAAGCAAAGTCCTGTGAGCCCGAGGAAGGATTTTCTTACCTTCTGACACCGCTGCGTAGGTTAGGAAAAGAGCCAAGACAGCAACAACCAACTTGCCGTTCATGATGAGAGGTGAGACGAGCTTCCCTCTTGGATTCTCCTGGCTCTGCTTGCTAGGAAGGAGCAGGGAGCTCTCTTGTTGTCTCGGGAGGTTTCTAATGTCTGAGCTGTGGAACCAACCCTCTTATATACCGTCCTGGGGCGTGCGAGGCAGCAGTGTGTTTAGATTGTGTCAGGAAATTCCAAAAATGTGCAAGATGCTATTGCAAAATGAGTCACATGGCTGTGGGTAAAATACCTTCCTAGATGGCCCTGAAATTAGTTCGTTATCCTTCCAATCACGCTCCTTGTGAATGGATTAAATATAAAAGATGTACATCATCGCCGTGTAGTTAGATCAGTGTAACTGGTGGGTTTCTATAACTCATTATTATTTTTTTATTATTAATATGACTATCCCTTTATATTGTTTTGTCTTATCATGTGGCTGGTTAAGAAGACATTCAACTCTTGAGTTTCCCTGAGCATTTCTTTGATTGGATATTCTGGGAGGGTTAGTAGAGTTAGCTCCTACTTTTCTCTGTACATTGATTTTGAACACCTGAAATCCTGGCCCCACTGAAATCAAGGTCAAAACTCCAAATCGACTTCAATGGGGCCAGGTGTTTTGACCCTCTCTTTGTAGGATATAGTCTTAGTCTTATTCTCTGGCATTTTTTTTTCCTCCACACCCTAACCAGGATTTTTCCTCTAACACAATAGTCCTCTGTAGTGTCCTCAATGTCTGTTGGATCTCCTCATGCATAGTAAGGTATTTTCAGGGCTTGGTCAAAAGCAAAATCCTATGACTCCTTTTTTGTAAACTTTGTCTAAAAGTTACTAGTATGGTGGACAGTTATCAGATGAACAGACTTGTTCCCGGTCACCCTGGGGCCAAGTTCTGAGGAGTGTGAGTTGTAATGGAGAGACTGAGACAGTAGTGGGCAAGTGGAAAGCATCTGCCCCTGGCTGACTCCGCATGGCCTGCGGCAAGGTTCTCTACAGGGCCACACCACCCCTGGGTTCCCTCCCTTTCTATCATCTCACTGCTAGTACTCTGAAAGGAGTATGCTCAGGCCTACAAGCTTAGACCTACGCTGCCCTCGAAAAGATTTGCCAGTATAGCTGAACTGGCAATGCTACACTGCCAAACGAGTCTAGTGTAGATGCACCTTATACCGGCAAAAGAGGGCTGTTGTCAGTGTAGCTTATACTGGTTCCCTGAACAAAATTAGCTATGCTGACATGAGGACTTGTTTGCCAGGACAACTGAACCTACACTTTTCAGAGTGGTAGCCGTGTTCATCTCTATCAGCAAAAACAACGAGGAGTTCTTGTGGCACCTTAGAGACTAACAAATGTATTTGGGCATAAGCTTTCATGGGCTAGACCCCACTTCATCAGATGCATGGAGTCGAAAATACAGGAGCAGGTATAAATGCATGAAAAGATGTGAGTTGCTTTACCAAGTGTGAGCTCAGTCTAATGAGACAATTCAATTGACAGCAGGATTCCAAGGGAGGAAAAATAACTTTGGAAGTGGTAATGTGTGGCCCATTTCAGACAGTTGGCAATAAGGTGTGACTAACAGTGAGGGAAATTAGTATTGGGGAAATTAGGTTTAGGTTTTGTAATGACCCAACCACTCCCAGTCTTTATTCAGGCCTAATCTGATGGTGTCCAGTTTGCAAATTAATTCCAGTTCTGCAGTTTCACATTGGAGTCTGTTTCTGAAGTTTTTTTGTTGAAGAATTGCCACTTTTAGGTCTGTTAGTGAGTGACCAGGGAGACTGAAGTGTTCTCCTACTGGTTTGGAATGTTGTGATTCCTGATGTCAGATCTGTGTCCATTTATTCTTTTGCATAGAGACTGTCTGGTTTGGCCAATGTATATGGCAGAGGGGCATTGCTGGCACATGATGGCATATATCACATTGGTAGATGTGCAGGTGAACGAACCCTGGTGGCGTGGCTCATGTGGTTAGCTCCTATGATGGCGTCCCTTGAATAGATATGTGGACAGAGTTGGCACCGGGGTTTGTTGCAGAGTTTTGTTCCTGGGTTGGTGTTTTTGTTGAGTGGTGTGTAGTTGCCGGTGAGTATTTGCTTCAGGTTGGGGGGCTGTCTGTAAGCGAGGACTGTCCTGTCCCCCAAGGTCTGTGAGAGTGAGGGATTGTCCTTCAGGATAGGTGGTAGATCTTTAATGAGGCGCTGGAGAGGTTTCAGTTGGGGGCTGTAGGTGACGGCTAGGGATCTAACTGATAGGGATCTGTACATTGAACAGCTGCCTTTTGGATGGTACCTTTGTCTGGTTTATTTTATGCCAGTATGTGTCAGCTTTTAGTCAGGACGCATTTAGATTGCAATATGTATCAGTTCTCTGTTTGTTATATCCCTTTGTAGTATTTACTTAAGGAATTACCATAGTTCTGTGTGTCTTTCTTATTGCTGACAATGAACCATTAGGAGTCACAGCTGTCCCTTTACGGGGGTTCATTTAGCAAGGAATGGTAGATCAGCTCTTATTTTATCTCAATTGTATATTCTGTCCCAATCAAGGGCCAAGAAATGTCAACTATTTTTTGCATATAGTATATCGGGAGCTGAAGTCTATAAAGCATAACTTAGAAAATAGCTACTTTTTCCTCTCGGAATGTGGCTGGTGAACCATAGTAATGATCTGAACCACAGTGCTTAATTGAACGAAGATGGTCCATGATGGAAAGAATAGCAGAACTAAGGGCAAGCGCATCACAGTGAATCTGATTCCTACACCAGTTTGTGGCCTTCATCTTCTCCTGTGCTGGGGCAGCTGTGTGCCACTCCAGCGGTGTGCACCTGCCCTGAAAGCCTGGCTTCCCAGCAAGATCATTCCATCGCTGGGGAATTGCTAAGCGGCCCATGTAAAGCCTCCTAGCAGCTCTAGGGAGTGTTTCTGCCACTGCCTGTGAATTTTAGGCTGCTCGTACTTGCGGCGGGACACCAGCTCAGTTCAGAGCTGCTTCCAGATTGGGAGTGGGGGGGTGTGATGACGTAAAAGTGAGTGAAGCCGACTTTCCCACTCTCCCTACACAGCAGCACTCAGGGCCAGCTTTTTAAAGGCAACTAAGCGTTAGGTGCCTAATAGAGTTTTCAGAAGCACCCAGATGCCTACATCCCCGGGGAGAGGCGCAGCACAAATGTGTCTAGGAGCCTAAAGATGAAGATAGGTGCCTAGTTGGATTTTCAACAGCGCCTAATCAGGCTAACTGCCTAACTCTCCTTGAAACCAACAGAATTAGGCACCTAACCTGCTTAAGTGTATGTGAAAATCCCATTAGAAGCCTCAATACACCTGTAAATCTCGCCTGGAGTGCACCTGACTCAGCGGAGGTACACTCCTGATTGATATCAGTATAGGTGAGATCTGAATCACTTTCCTCTTCTTGAGCTACTGGGCTCTTTAAAAAGCAAACAAAAAGGTAACTGGAGAGAACATAACGCTTTACAAATTGGTTTTGTGACTCAGGCCAGTTACTTGGTTTTGCAAGACTATTTTGGGGATTATTGTTAGAGGGAGAAAACATTGGATTTCCAACATTGCAATGCAGAGCATTTTATCTTTAGCAAGATAACAAGAGTCAAGCACCTTGGCTATATCTGCCTGCAGGACAAATGACTGACATCTGAAGCGAGGTCAAGTCCATCTAGCCACTTAAAAAAAGAGAGAGGGAGAGAGCAAAGGTCTTTTGGAGACCCAGCCCATGTGTCTAAAGAATTACCGGATTTCTACATAAGTGCAGCAGTGACTACTATCAAAGCAAGGTTCAGGAAGCTGAAGAGCTGAACTAATCCAATTTCAAATATCAGAGTCAGGGCCGGATTAAGGTTATGAGGGGCCTACGGCTAATGGGAGGGTAGGGCCTAAATGTGAATGACATATTGCAAACAAAATTATGAAGTCATCAAACATTTTTTTCTACACACATTTACATATTTTTATTTCTGTAGAATTAACAAGTTTATTCTAGTCTCACGACACTCAATTCTCCAAACAGATACTTCCGAGTAAGAGGTAGCACGAATGATGCTACGCTGTCCTTCTCTTAGGTAGTGGAGTGCTCCTCTGAATGAGGACGAACACTGCAACATTAACAAACTTAATCTCAAGCCTTTCAGCTTTTGAATGACTAGGAGTTTACAAAAGAGAGCTATTCCCTGTTGTGTTCTCTGTCCCACTGAACAAAAAAGACTTCATTGAAAACCAGCATCTTAAAAGAACCATTAAGTATCTTTCAAAAGAACAATCCAGCCGAGGCTGCTGTAGTGACACCCTTGTTACACCAGGCCTGGGGTTTGTTTACAAGGCTGGTTTAGAATGAAGGGAAAGCTTCCTGTTTTGTTTACATGTGTAAATCAAGCAGAACTTGATTTTTTTTTTCCTTAAAATGCTCAGATTCTGCTTATACCAAGTGTGGAAAAGAAGATGGGACCAAAATCTATTCTTGTGTAAAAGTCTGTTCTCCCTGAAGTCAATAAGACTACACAGGTGTAACTGTCAGCAGGAATTGGCTGTGATCTCATTCTCTTCTCGAATCACACACATTCCGTGCTTACCCAACATTTTCCACTTGGGAAAGAACTTAGTTTGAGTTGGGGGGCAGAAGAATGAGGACTAACTTCAGGTTTATTAAGCTTTTAAGTTTTTTTGGAATGAAACTTAAAAGAAATCAAATGTGAGGTACTTGTATGATGGATTGAACGGCTAGAGAACCAGCATAACCGGCCTTTAGCCTATTCAGCCAGTCTTCCTATCCTAGCCTGCTAAGAAGTGGATTTAAAATCCTTGAGGGAGAAACCTACCACATTGTGTGCTGAGCTTCCTCCAGTGCTTTTGCAACCCCTTAAAAGTACAAAGCTGTGTTGGCCTGTGGAACTAGGCTGAGCATAAGGAAAGAATTTGGTTGCCTGTGCATCCAAGTACAGAAAAATACATCAAAGAAAAAAATTGGATGTCTTTGATTTTGAGTAGAGTGCAATGCAGTATTGAACACAGGGCATCATAAACCTGAAGCCCCTCGATGGAAGGCCTGTAAAAGTTAAAGGACTGGTATCCAGAATGGGAGGTTTGGTTTTGTTTTGCCTAGAAATGTGCAGGAGTTTGTTCCTTAGACATGGAAGGGGCAATCGTTCTGGCTGGAGCTGGATAGAGTGTGTGCAGGTTCTGTGCAAGCTTCTCACCTTGCCTCTCTGGTACTCCCTCTTCCCCTGCCTCCTTCTTTCCCCCCCCCACACCCCCCCCGGCACTCGCCAGCTGTCCAGAAATGGGACCCAGCATACCCAGAAGATGACAGTGATGGCACTAGGACCGAGGAGGCAGTGTCCTGGTGCCCTGCCAGCCTCAGCTGAGGAGAGGGACAGAGGGAGCTTCTTCCCTCCCTGACAGCTAAGCAGAGCTCCGGAGAAATCAGGGATGAGGGGAGCAGGGGTGGGGGACGACAGTGCCTGCTCAAACTACCCCCACGGCTGGCATGGGTTTCTGTGGTAACTGGATTTTTAGTGTCCGGTCACCAGTGTTAACTGGATCCCTGGCAGTGTGTTCCTGGAGCGCAGGGAGATGCAGCAGGCTGCCGGCTGAGCTCCTTCCAAGCCACGGGGCCTGCTTTGCCTTTCCTGCTGGCAGGAGCGCTCCAGCAGCTCCCTCCCCATCCCCAGGCCCCGGCCATGCCCCCGGCCTGACCAGACGGGCCTAAAAATAGGAGGCCCTAAGGCTATCGCCTTATGAGCCTATGGGTTAATCCAGCCCTGATCAGAGTTGGGTCTGAACCAAAAATCCCAGATCTCAATATCCCCAAATGTGGAGATGTTCAGATCCTAATTTTTCAATCTGTACCTCTCTAGTAAAAATCTCATTGTTATTGCTAATGGATGAAAATGTTACTTGATTCCCCATATAATAACTTGCATGCTACGCTGTCCAGGGCTTCCTTATATAGGGAAAGCAAGCAGAGCTTGTAGGCAGAGGTCAGGGGAAGAAATGGGAGATAAAACAGGAAGAGGAAGTAAAACCATAAAATACTAATAATCTCAATAACACTTGCATCCGACAAAGTGGGTATCACCCACGAAAGCTCTTGCCCAATACATCTGTTAGTCTATAAGGTGCCACAGGACACTCTGCTGCTTTTACAGATGCCGACTAACTCAGCTCCCCCTCTGTTACTTAAGAATCTCTTGTTTATTAAAACAGTTTTTTAAATTAAATAAATATTATGAATCAGGAATTTCAAAGCACTCTGTTAGGTTTACTTAAACAGCAGTCTAATCAGATTCCAGAGTGCTCCATTCAGCAGCCCCCCCTCATCCGCTCTGTCACCCGACTTTTAAACATAAGTGCCATGTAGAAAGGTTTTTGCGGCAATGTATAATCGCTTCAACTATTCCAGACCCTTTTAGCAGATAAAAGAACAGCAGCTTACCATGCCTCCAGTTTATTTATATGGCTATGCCTCAGAACTGATTAATGCCTGAGACGCTGCATTAAAAATGGTGATAATTTACTTTGACCAAGAAATAAGCCAAGTTGCAAATATTTGAGTCACTCTAACATCTACACTATATAAATCCCTTACTATCAAGCAGCAGGAGAAATGTATTGCATGGAAAAAAATTTCAAATTCATAAACTTAATATTTGCTTAAAGAAATGTAATGCAGGTGAGCATTTGGTTAAATATTTGATTAATTAAGAACAAAACCCTGTCACCGCCTCCCAAGCATTATGCAAGCGAAGATGTTTTGGTTCATCTAACTCACGTGAATCAGGAGCCGTGTTCATTTAGGGCCAGATACTGTCACCATTACTCACACGGAATAGTATCTTACTCCACAGGTTGTTGCATTGATTTCAGTGGGATTATTTGCAGAGTCTGATACTGGTGCTGAATCTGGCCCTTAGAAGGAAACTTGAGATGAGGTGTATCCATTGGATAACAGAGCATTGTTTCACTAGCTCAGGGGTAGGCAACCTATGGCACATGTGCCGAAGGCGGCACGTGAGCTGATTTTCAGTGGTACTGACACTGCCTGGGTCCTGGCCACCGGTCTGGGGGGGCTCTGCATTTTAATTTAATTTTAAATGAAGCTTCTTAAACATTTTAAAAAAACTTATTTACTTTACATACAACAATAGTTTAGTGATATATTATAGACTTATAGAAAGAGACCTTCTAAAACCATTAAAATTATTACTGGCACGCGAAACCTTAAATTAGAGTGAATAAATGAAGACTCAGCACAGCACTTGTGAAAGGTTGCCAACCGCTGAACTAGCTTCAAATTCCCTTTTTAATACATCTGAAAGGTTGATCCTATGTGGCTTTTTCTGTAATGTACGGTGATGGTGCTTAAAGAGATAGAAACTGCTTGTGGTAATAGCTCTTGTGTTTCCAGATGGGTGAAACCTAAGGTTTACCAACCACGGTGACAGTGCCTGAAATACTCAAGCGGTAGAACACCAATAGTTTTCCCCATCAGTCATGCATATAGGGCACTTTTATTTTTTTTTTAATTGGCCAGCCACAGACTTACATACAAACAATTCCCAAAAAAGAATCATAAAGGACACACTCTCTAGTTAGATTTTATCAATTCATATCCGCTAAGGTCAACTATGTTGAAGCCAGGCCCTCAGCTGGTGGGAATCAGTTATCTCCATTGATTTGAATGATGCTACACCAATGTACACCAGCTCAGGCTCTGTCACATAGAGAAAAAAGGTAAAAAATACAAAGCTAACCATTTTTTCTCTTCAAACATATTTAGTATAAATGCAGTTTAAAAATACTGCATACTACACTATAGAACAATTCCTGCTCCCAAGGGCAACAAATCAGTAGAGTCCTGCCTGGATACAAAGTTTGTATCTGCATCTGATCCACAAGTATGGTCCATGTTGGATATGCGGACGCAGATATCCATGGATATAAAATGAATATCCACAGATTGGCAGGGCTCTACAGATCAGGAGCGGCTTCTCAAGCAGGAGTGGCAGAAGTTGGAGCAGGGGCATGTTGGGTTTGTGCACCATTAATGCAGCACGGCTGTACAATTCCCCTTGTGTGTTGGTATGTAGGGGTAGGCTGGGGAGGTGGAGGCTAGAGTTTGATGGAACAGCCTCTGTGGGAGGGAAGGAGGCAGAAGCAGAGGATCTGGCATTACCTGGATCTTCCAGGTTTCCATCCACAGCAGCAGCAGGATACTAAGGCCATGGAGGCTATTCCAGCCATGGTTGTAGCAATCACATCTGGGTTTTTGTCTTTTCTGAAGTTCAGAGGTGTTCAAGTCTCTGGTTTTGGTTTGTCTCACTTTGTAGGAGGGCTAGCCACTAAATTTGGATCTATACCTAAGTTTGGATACAACGTGTTAGTGTGGACTGGCTTATTTCTCCAGTTATTGTTGCAAAATTTGGTCATCTCACCAATATGATACTTAACTAAAACTCTTTTAGAGCATCTGTTGCTACTGCCTTGGAATTGCTGTGACTAAATATTATTTGTTCACTCCTTTGTATCTCTGAATTTTATTGCTACTTAATACTACTATTGGGGAAAGTACAAAAATGACCTTAGACCCTCTGAATACATTGAGTTTGGTCAGTTGAGGAGGCGCAGAGTCAGAAACAGTATCGTAGTTTAGGATAAATGGAGTTTGCCCACTTCTCTTTTTGGAGAATATTAAGTTATTTTAGGTGTTTAGCCCTTTTTTACCACTACAGCACTGCTCAGAAATATTTCTAATCATGTTCCCTCAAAAACCAGTATTAGAAACCATCTGTTACTAATTCACGATAGTCCTTCTGTTCCTATGAATCCAGCAACGCTAGGCAAGTTGCTTGGATATTCAGACTGCAGTTTTCTAAAGTCCAAAGCTAAAATATTTCTGACTACTAACAATATGCCTGTCTGGAAACAAATGCTTCACTGAACCACATCAGAACCCTGATGCCAGGAATGGATCCTCTATTTACTGACTCATGGAGCTCATCTGCACTCAACAGATTTGCCCAAGAGTTCAGTAGGAGAAATGATGCTATATAGCAGTGGTTCTCAACCAGGGGTATGGAGAGGTCTTCCAGGGGGTACTTCAATTCATCTAGATATTTGCACAGTTTTACAACAGGCTACATAAAAAGCACTAGTGACATCAGTCCAAACTAAAATTTCATACACACACTCACTTGTTTATTCTGCTCTGGATGTGATACTGTAATGTAAGCACCATATTTATATACCAATTGATTAATTTTATAATTATATGGTAAAGTGAGAAAATAAGCAATGTGTCAGTAATGGTGTGGCTGTGACCCTTGGATATTTATGTCTGATTTTTGTAAGCAAGTAGTTTTTAAGTGAGGTGAAACTTGGGGAATGCAGGATGAATCAGACTCCTGAAAGAGGTGCAGTAGTCGTGAAAGGTTGAGAGCCATTGCTATAAGGAGCAGCCACCCCCACAGTCCCAACATAAATCATCCCTTTCAGAACTGTGGAGACCAAACTCCACAGCACGGTATGGGGAGGAGGTGACCAGCTCTCTGTGGGGAAAGAAGTAGTTCGGGACTATTTAGAAAAGCTGTACGAGCACAAGTCCATGGGGCCGGATGCACTGCATCCAAGGGTGCTAAAGGAGTTGGCCGATGAGATTGCAGAGCCATTGGCCATTATCTTTGAAAAATCATGGCGATCGGGGAAGGTCCCGGATGACTGGAAAAAGGCTAATGTAGTGCCCATCTTTTAAAAAGGGAAGAAGGAAGATCCAGGGAACTACAGGCCAGTCAGTCTCACCCTAGTCCCTGGAAAAATCATGGAACAGGTCCTCAAGGAATCAATTCTGAACCACTTAAAGGAGGGGAAAGTGATCAGGAACAGTCAGCATGGATTCACCAAGGGCAAGTCATGCCTGACTAACCTAATTGCCTTCTATGATGAGATAACTGGCTCTGTGGACGAGGGGAAAGCAGTGGATGTGCTATTTCTGGACTTTAGCAAAGCTTTTGATACAGTCTCCCACAGTATTCTTGCCAGCAAGTTAAAGAAGTCTGGGCTGGATGAATGGACGGTAAGGTGGATAGAAAACTGGCTAGATGGTTGGGCTCAACGGGTAGTGATCAATGGTTCCATATCTAGTTGGCAGCCGGTATCAAGTGGGGTGCCCCAAGGGTCGGTGCTGGGGCCGGTTTTATTCAATATCTTCATTAACGATCTGGAGGATGGTGTGGACTGCATCCTTAGCAAGTTTGCAGATGACACTAAACTGGGAGGAGTGGTTGATACCCTGGAGGGTAGGGATAGGATACAGAGGGACCTAGACAAATTAGAGAATTGGGCCAAAAGAAATATGATGAGGTTCAACAAGGACAAGTGCAGAGTCCTGCACTTAGGACGGAAGAATCCCATGCACTGCTACAGACTAGGGACCGAATGGCTGGGCAGCAGTTCTGCAGAAAAGGACCTAGGGGTTACGGTGGACGAAAAGCTGAATATGAGTCAACAGTGTGCCCTTGTTGCCAAGAAGGCTAATGGCATTTTGGGTTGTATAAGTAGGGGCATTTCCAGCAGATCGAGGGATGTGATCATTCCCCTCTATTCAGCACTGGTGAGGCCTCATCTGGAGTACTGTGTCCAGTTTTGGGCCCCACACTACAAGAAGGATGTGGATAAATTGGAGAGAGTCCAGCAGAGGGCAACAAAAATGATTAGGGGGCTGGAACACATGACTTATGAGGAGAGGCTGAGGGAACTGGGATTGTTTAGCCTGCAGAAGAGAAGAATGAGGGGGGATTTGATAGCTGCTTTCAACTACCTGAAAGGGGGTTCCAAAGAGGATGGATCTAGACTGTTCTCAGTGGTAGAAGATGACAGAACAAGGAGTAATGGTCTCAAGTTGCAGAGGGGGAGGTTTAGGTTGGATATTAGGAAAAACTTTTTCACTAGTAGGGTGGTGAAGCACTGGAATGGGTTACCTAGGGAGGTAGTGGAATCTCCTTCCTTAGAGGTTTTTAAAGTCAGGCTTGACAAAGCCCTGGCTGGGATGATTTAGTTGGGTTTGGTCCTGCTTTGAGCAGAGGGTTGGACTAGATGACCTCCTGAGGTCCCTTCCAACCCTGAGAGTCTATGATTCTATGATTCAAACCCCATGGAGTACCCAGAGAAGAGGGTTCGGAGTGTGCATGGCATTGAGCCACCAGAACAGATCCAGTGTGTTCTGCACCCTCTGCTCATGGAGCTTGCATTTGGCCATCATTTTGAGAAATGCCAATTTAGCCCTAACTGGGTTACTTCCACCTGCTGCAAATCTGCAGTTGAGCTCAACCTGAGTCTGGAAACTGGGCAGTGATACACAAGAACGCTCATACTGCATCTGACCAAAGGTCCATCTAACCCTGTACCCTGTCTTCTAACAGTGACCAGTGCCAGGTGCCCCAGAAGGAATGAACAGAACAGGTAACCATCAAGTGATCCATCCTGTTGCTCATTCCCAGCTTCAGGCAAACAGAGGCTAGAGACACCATCCCTGCCCATCCTGGCTAATAGCCATTGAGGGACCCATCCTCCAGGAATGTAGTTAGTTTTTTTTTTAAACCTTGATATTTTTATACCATGACCTTTTCTGATGACAAAGATCAAGCCAAGTGCCAACAACTATGAAACAGAACACAACTTTTTTTTTAAGCATATAGTTTAATGTAAAAATGATTGAATTCCAAAGTGCACAGGCATACAAAAATTGCAACATGAGCCTCAATTAATTTTGTTCAATGAATGGAAAAAATGTTAATTAATTAACATAACAAAATCCTAACGTACACAACAGCAGGAATGTGAAATATTCACAGAGATGTTTCCTTCAAGGGGAAACTGGAGGAGAACATCCGAGATTTTTCTTCTTTGGTTTCTCTTAGCGTTTTGCCTCAGCATTGGCTTGAGCTCTGTAAAGAGTGGGAGAAAAGGAACAGCTTAGAAACCTGCTCATGGAACAATTCTCACTAGTTAGAACCTGAGAACTCTTGGGGCTCTGAGCCTGCTCTCAACCATATCAGTGAAACTTCATTAACTTGGACATAGTTACTCTTGGTTCACACCAAAGGAAAATCAAGTGTGTGTGGGGGGGAACGACACCCTGGTTTTTCAGAAGCACTGAGCACCTGTGAGTCCAATTGTCTCCAGAAGGAGTTGCAGCTGCCCAGTATATGTGGCCATTATCAGTGACTTCCCCAAGCTCACACAGGAGGTCTGGGGCAGAGCAGGGAACAAGAAGAACCTAGTTCCATAATCTAACCACTAGGCCACCTTCAAGGTAGGATATGGTGATTATTTATTTACTGGATTGAGAGAGACAAGTTTGGGGAAAGATTACTATGCCCTGAGAAGAGGTCACTCTTGAGCAGTTTGAGCTAAGGAACCACCTAGTTATTCTTCTAAAATTTTTCATGAAATCCTTCTGAGAATGATGACTCACTTGTCCAAAATTGCTTTAATGATGATCTTCACCCATTGAGCAGTGGGATCCAAGCACACTTCTCTGCCGTCCTTGAGAGTAGCGCTACAAAGAAGGAAAACAAAGGTCAGGCATCTATTGACTTGATGGACTCTGTGGACTCTCATCAGGGTATCTTTCAACCTTTTAAACTACAGGCATGGTTGGTGTCAATTGATATAGTTCCATTGACTTCACTAGAGAGCTACACCATTTTACACTAGCTGAGGATCTGGCCCTACATTTGTTTGCTTTAAAATGTTCCAGGTCTGCAAAAAAAAAAAATCATCTCCCTCCCCCTATATATATGCATTCAAGTTTGTTTTTTTTAATATTGCCTGGTATCTCTCTCTCTGGACGTGTATATGTATAAAATGTCTTTGCCTGCATTGGTATTGCTTTTTACATAAAGGGCTGAATCCTGCATTCCTCTGTCGGGGAAACCACTTATGTACTCAGTGGAGAATTTTCAGTGGGAGTTTTGCCTGCAGAAGGACTGGAGGAATTGGGTTGAAAGGTTGTATTGGGTATTAATAATTTTTCCTGTCCTTCTAATGCAGGTTCTAGCACTCTATAGATATTTCCCATTATTTCCCATGGGCATTTGTATTTCCACCTCAAAGATCCTGGACACTATGAAAAGCAAAGTGCAATATCTAAAATTACATCTTTAGAAAGACTAAAAATCACGCTTAGGGAGTCTCCCTGGGTGGTGTGGGCCTGCTAGTGCTTCCCACCCCTTTGAAAACTCCTGGACCAGCACAAGGCAAAGCAGTCTCCTCCTAGTTTAGCAGCAGGTAGCATTTTGCAAAACTACTTACATGATTTCAGTGTTCTGGCAGTGAGGTCCGCTTGGGGTCAGCTTCACATCCCGAATGCTCCTGGGAGGGATGAACTTGGAATGCAAGTCGATGCACTGGCATTGGAGCTCATTCCCCTTCCTTGCCAGAGTCATCCCTGGAAAAGAACAAGAGTTGTGTCGGGTTAGCTGAGTATCTCGCCATCTATACATGTGAAGCAGAGGGCTTGGTTTTGCTTGTTGCTTGATCAGACATGCTTGCTCTGTTTTTTTCACAAGGGTCTTGGCTAAAAGGTTACCTTGGTCCTCACCTCTAAAAGCTAATTATGAAAAAGTATGGAGAGCAGTTGATGCTGCTGCAAAATAATGTTTGGATTTGTTTTTAAAGACAATTCTAAATCACCAGTTTTTCTTTTTTAAACCTGCTCTAACTTGGCCAGATTCTGATCTAGTTACAATGATGATGAGCCTAGATTTAAAATCATGTAATGGAGGCTAAGAACTGGCTCCTTGCTTTTCTTCAGTTTTGAGGACTATCTTTGATCTTGTTCTGTGCTCCTATTGCTTATTCCCCACTCCAAGTTAAACCCTCCTGTGTTTGAGACAAGCAAGAGGCGCAGATGAACATTGCAATCAGACGAACCCGCCTTTAGCCTGTCTTTAGAACCAGGGGAAAAGCAGACGGTGAGAATGAGGCAGAAGCAAAACTTTCTATAGCAAAGAGACTGTTTCCCAACATTTTCCACCAGGTGTCAGTCACTGCTCTGAAGAGCTGCTGATTTACAGCTCTCTCAAATAGGGTGACTAGACAGCAAATGTGAAAAATCGGGACGGGGGTGGAGGGAAATAGGAGCTTATATAAGAAAAAGACCCAAAAATCAGGACTGTCCCAATAAAATCAGGACATCTGGTCACCCTACTCTCAAATGAAGATTGTTTGAAAAAGTTTTAACAAGACCTCAAGTTTTTAAAAATAAGCCTAAAATGAAAATGTCTCTCCAGGCATAATATGCGCATAATTAAGCAAAGTCCTGTGAGCCCAAGGAAGGATTTTATTACCTTCTGACACCGCTGCGTAGGTTAGGAAAAGAGCCAAGACAGCAGCAACCAACTTGCCGTTCATGATGAGAGGTGAGACGAGCTTCCCTCTTGGATTCTTCTGGCTCTGTCTGCTAGGAAGGAGCAGTGAGCTCTCTTCTTGTCTCGGGAGGTTTCTGATGTCTGAGTTGTGGAACCAACCCTCTTATATACCGTCCTTGTGCGTGCGAGGCAGCACTGTGTTTAGCTTGTGTCAGGAAATTCCAAAAATGTGCAAGATGCTATTGCAAAATGAGTCACATGGCTGTGGGTAAAACCCACAGTCCTTCCAAGTTTGTTATCCTTCCAATCACGCTCCTTGTGAATGGATTAAATATAAAAGATGTAGAACATCGCCGTGTAGTTAGATCAGTGTAACTGGTGGGTTTCTATAACTCATTATTATTTTTTTATTATTAATATGACTATCCCTTTATATTCTTTTGTCTTATCATGTGGCAGGTTAAGAAGACATTCAACTCTTGAGTTTCACTGAGCATTTCTTTGATTGGATATTCTGGGAGGGTTAGTTGAGTTAGCTCCTACTTTTCTCCGTACATTGATTTTGAACACCTGAAATCCTGGCCCCATTGAAATCAAGGTCAAAACTCCAAATCGACTTCAATGGGGCCAGGAGTTTTGACCCTCTGTTTGTAGGATATAGTCTTAGTCTTATTCTCTGGCATTTTTTTCCCTCCACACCCTAACCAGGAGTTTTCCTCTAACACAATAGTGCTCTGTAGTGTTCTCAATGTCTGTTGGATCTCCTCATGCATAGTAAGGTATGTTCAGGGCTTGGTCAAAAGCAAAATCCTATGACTCTTTTTTTTGTAAACTTTGTCTATAAGTTACTGGTATGGTGGACGGTTATCAGATGGACAGACTTGTTCCCGGTCACCCTGGGGCCAAGTTCTGAGGAGTGTGAGGCGTAATGGAGAGACTGAGACAGTAGTGGGCAAGTGGAAAGCATCTGCCCCAGGCTGACTGCGCATAGCCTGAGGCAAGGTTTTCTACAGGGCCACACCACCCCTGGGTTCCCTCCATTTCTATCATCTCACTGCTAGTACTCTGACAGGAGTATGCTCAGGCCTGCAAGCTTAGACCTACGCTGCCCTCGAAAAGATTTGCCAGTATAGCTGAACTGGCAATGCTACACTGCCAAACGAGTCTAGTGTAGATGCACCTTATACCGGCAAAAGAGGGCTGTTGTCAGTGTAGCTTATACTGGTTCCCTGAACAATATTAGCTATGCTGACATGAGGACTTGTTTGCCAGGATAACTGAACCTACACTTTTCAGAGTGGGAGCCATGTTCATCTCTATCAGCAAAAACAACGAGGAGTCCTTGTGGCACCTTAGAGACTAACAAATGTATTTGGGCATAAGCTTTCATGGGCTAGACCCCACTTCATTATATGCATGGAGTGGAAAATACAGGAGCAGGTATAAATACATGAAAAGATGTGAGTTGCTTTACCAAGTGTGAGCTCAGTCTAATGAGACAATTCAATTGACAGCAGGATTCCAAAGGAGGAAAAATAACTTTGGAAGTGGTAATGTGTGGCCCATTTCAGACAGTTGGCAATAAGGTGTGAGTAACAGTGAGGGAAATTAGGTTTAGGTTTTGTAATGACCCAACCACTCCCAGTCTTTATTCAGGCCTAATCTGATGGTGTCCAGTTTGCAAATTAATTCCAGTTCTGCAGTTTCACGTTGGAGTCTGTTTCTGAAGTTTTTTTGTTGAAGAATTGCCACTTTTAGGTCTGTTAGTGAGTGACCAGGGAGACTGAAGTGTTCTCCTACTGGTTTGGAACGTTGTGATTCCTGATGTCAGATCTGTGTCCATTTATTCTTTTGCACAGAGACTGTCTGGTTTGGCCAATGTATATGGCAGAGGGGCATTGCTGGCACATGATGGCATATATCACATTGGTAGACGTGCAGGTGAATGAACCCTGGTGGCGTGGCTCATGTGGTTAGGTCCTATGATGGTGTCCCTTGAATAGATATGTGGACAGAGTTGGCACCGGGGTTTGTTGCAGGGTTTTGTTCCTGGGTTGGTGTTTTTGTTGAGTGGTGTGTAGTTGCCGGTGAGTATTTGCTTCAGGTTGGGGAGCTGTCTGTAAGCGAGTACTGGCCTGTCCCCCAAGGTCTGTGAGAGTGAGGGATTGTCCTTCAGGATAGGTTGTAGATCCTTAATGATGCGCTGGAGAGGTTTCAGTTGGGAGCTGTAGGTGACGGCTAGTGGCATTCTGTAACTTTCTTTATTGGGCCTGTCCTGTAGTAGGTGACTTCTGGGTACCCTTCTGGCTCTGTCAACCTGTTTCTTCACTTCACCAGGTGGGTATTTTACTTTTAAGAACGCTTGATAGAGATCCTGTAGGTGTCTGTCTCTGTCTGAGGGATCGAAGCAAATGTGGTTGTATCTTAGAGGTTGGCTGTAGACAGTGGATCGTGTGATGTGGTCCAGATGAAAGCTGGAGGCATGTAGGTAAGTATAGCGGTCAGTAGGTTTCCGTTATAGGGTGGTGTTTATGTGACCATCACTTATTAGCACTGTAGTGTCTAGGAAGTGGACCTCTTGTGTGGACTGGTCCAGGCTGAGGTTGATGGTGGGGTGGAAATTGTTGAAAACTTGGTGGAATTCATCAAGGGCCTCCTTCCCATGGGTTCAGATGATGAAGATGTCATCGATGTAGCACACGTAGAGTAGGGGCGTAAGGGGACGAGAGCTGAGGAAGCGTTGTTCTAAGTCAGCCATAAAAATGGTGTCATACTGTGGGACTATGCAGGTACCCATAGCAGTGCTGCTGACTTGAAGGTATACATTGTCCCCAAATGTGAAATGGTTGTGGGTGAGGACAAAGTCTCCAAGTTCAGCCTCCAGGTTTGCCGTGATGGTATCGAGGATGCTATTCCTGATGGCTTGTAGTCAATCTTTGTGTGGGATGTTGGTGTAGAGGGCTTCCACATCCATAGTGGCCAGGATGGTGTTTTCTGAAAGATCACCGATGGATTGTAGTTTCCTCAGGAAGTCAGTGGTGTCTCGAACATAGCTGGGAGTGCTGGGAGCGTAGGGCCTGAGGAGAGAGTCTACATAGCCAGATAATCCTGCTGTCAGGGTGCCAATGCCTGAGATGATAGGGCATCTACGGTTTGGGGTAGCAGATAGAATACCCCTGGTCAGGGCTCCAGGGGTGTGTCAGTGTAGATTTGTTGTGTTTCTTTAAGGACTTTCTTGAGAAGATGTTGTAGTTTCTTTAGGGCTTTTGCCAGTTTAGAAATGTTGTAAAAAATTCATTCCCCTAAGGGACTTTAGTTTCTAGTGTAGACCTGGCCTTAATCTTACATTTATTCCCAATGCCAAAGAAGCTCACAAGATCCACTCTTATGACATATTCCCAGGAGCACAAGTAATCCCACCTTTAGGATAACTGAGGTAAGTAGGTACAAACAAACACTTCTAACTGATAGGGATCTGTACATTGAACAGCTGCCTTTTTCTGGTTTATTTTATGCCAGTATGTGTCAGCTGTTAGTCAGGACGCATTTAGATTGCAATATGTATCAGTTCTCTGTTTGTTATATCCCTTTGTAGTATTTACTTAAGGAATTACCATAGTCCTGTGTGTCTTTCTTATTGCTGACAATGAACAATTAGGAGTCACAGCTGTCCCTTTACGGGGGTACATTTAGAAAAGAATGGTAGATCAGCTCTTATTTTATCTCAATTGTATATTCTGTCCCGATCAAGGGCCAAGAAATGTCAACTATTTTTTGCATGTAGTGTACCGGGAGCTGAAGTCTATAAAGTATAACTTAGAAAATAGCTATTTTTTCCTCTCGGAATGTGGCTGGTGAACCATAGTAATGATCTGAACCACAGTGCTTAATTGAACAAAGATGGTCCATGATGGAAAGAATAGCAGAACTAAGGGCAAGCGCATCACAGTGAATCTGATTCCTACACCAGTTTGTGGCCTTCATCTTCTCCTGTGCTGGGGCAGCTGTGTGCCACTCCAGCGGTGTGCACCTGCCCTGAAAGCCTGGCTTCCCAGCAAGATCATTCCATCGCTGGGGAATTGCTAAGTGGCCCATGTAAAGCCTCCTAGCAGCTCTTGGGAGGGTTTCTGCAACTGCCTGTGAATTTTAGGCTGCATGTGCTTGCGGCGAGACACCAGCTCAGTTCAGAGCTGCTTCCAGATTGGGAGTGGGGGGGTGATGACATAAAAGTGAGTGAAGCCAATTTTTCCACTCTCTCTACACAGCAGCACTCAGGGCCAGCTTTTTAAAGGCAACTAAGCGTTAGGTGCCTAATAGAATTTTCAAAAGCACCCAGATGCCTACATGCCCGGGGAGAGGCGCAGCACAAATGTGTCTAGGAGCCTAAAGATGAAGGTAGGAACCTAATTGGATTTTCAACAGTGCCTAATCAGGCTAAATGCCTAACTCTCCTTGAAACCAACAGAATTAGGCACCTAACCTGCTTAGGTGTATGTGAAAATCCCATTAGAAGCCTCAATACCCCTGTAAATCTCACCTTCAGTGCACCTGACTCAGCGGAGGTACACTCCTGATTGATATCAGTATAGGTGAGATCTGAATCAGTTTCCTCTTCTTGAGCTACTGGGCTCTTTAAAAAGCAAACAAAAAAGTAACTGGAGAGAACATAACACTTTACAAATTGGTTTTGTGACTCAGTCCAGTTACTTGGTTTTGCAAGACTATTTTGGGGATTATTGTTAGAGAGAGAAAACGTTGGATTTCCAACATTGCAATGCAGAGCATTTTATCTTTAGCAAGATAACAAGAGTCAAGCACCTTGGCTATATCTGCCTGCAGGACAAATGACTGACATCTGAAGCGAGGTCAAGTCCATCTAGCCACTTAAAAAAAAGAGATAGGGAGAGAGAAAGAGGTTCTTTTGGAGACCCAGCCCATGTATCTAGAAGAATTACCGGATTTCTACATAAGTGCAGCAGTGACAACTATCAAAGCAAGGTTCAGGAAGCTGAAGAGCTGAACTAATCCAATTTCAAATATCAGAGTCAGGGCCGGATTAAGGTTATGAGGGGCCTACGGCTAATGGGAGGGTAGGGCCTAAATGTGAATGACATATTGCAAACAAAATTATGAAGTCATCAAACATTTTTTCTACACACATTTACATATTTTTATTTCTGTAGAATTAACAAGTTTATTCTAGTCTCACGACATTCAATTCTCCAAACAGATACTTCTGAGTAAGAGGTAGCACGAATGATGCTACGCTGTCCTTCTCTTAGGTAGTGGAGTGCTCCTCTGAATGAGGACGAACACTGCAACATCCTCCATCCTGCTCCTCTTTCAACCTGGTGCTTCTCCCTTCAGCTCTCCACATGGCACAGTGCAAAGCCAAGCCCTGCAGGTGTTTTTCCCCAAGCTTGGACTCTATACCATATACCCTATCTCGCTCTGACTGCAGTCTGGGAGGCAGCCAACTTTATATTATGTAAAAGAAAACTACTCTGGTGTAAACTCCACTGGAGTAGAGGAAGTAGTAGTGGGAAAATTACATGGGGCGGCATTGTATGGTCTGTTCTAGAATGTGTGATCAGCAGCTCTGACATGAGGTTTCTTAAGCATGAGTTCTGTGTGCACCAGCCCCCTAAGGTTTGCATCTGTTTGTTTTAAGCTTTCTGTAAGAACAAGGTAACAGCTAGAAGGGACACAGATCTTTAGATGGTTGCCCAGTCAGAATATTTAGCACTGTAAAAACATTAAACAAACTTAATCTAAAGCCTTTCAGCTTTTGAATGACTAGGAGTTTACAAAAGAGAGCTATTCCCTGTTGTGTTCTCTGTCCCACTGAACAAAAAGACTTCCTTGAAAGCCAGCATCTTAAAAGAACCATTAAGTATCTTTCAAAAGAACAATCCAGCTGAGGCTGCTGTAGTGACACCCTTGTTACATCAGGCCTGGGGTTTGTTTATAAGGCTGGTGTAGAATGAAGGGAGCGCTTCCTGTTTTGTTTACATGTGTAAATCAAGCAGACCTTGCTTTTTTTTTTCCCCCTTAAAGTGCTCAGAGATTCTGCTTATACCAGGTGTGAAAAAGCAGATGGGACCAAAATATTCTTGTGCAAAAGTCTGTTCTCCCTGAAGTCAATAAGACTACACAGCGGTGTATCCTGTTATAGTGGAATGGCAAACATGTACATTGTATATCTCCCCTTTCTAATTAAAAAACCCATCACATGAGAAAAAAACCTTGTGTAATGCAAATGAAGAACTTTAATAGGGAAGTGCTAATTCTTTCCTGTTTCAAAGCAAGTGGTCATCCTGTGTGATCAGAAATCAAAGACTAAATGCACTCCTCTCTCTCTGCCAGCAAAGAAAGAGCCCATGTGGATAGCCAAACTGTCTGTTTGTTTTGCTGTGAGAAGAAGCTATAAGTACAGACACAAAAGGAAAAGTTCTTCACCTCTGGACTGTTTGTATTCTAATAGGGCAGAACAGCTGAACGAGAAGATGGAGATCCCCAGAGTTATCCTGGGTAGCCCCAAAAGACTTCTGAGAAAATGGCAGATCACAACATCTCTGCTCCCATTTGAAATTATAGACTGTGACTCACCCGTACATATATTTGTACCTGCTTTAACCTCTCAATAAGTCTCATCACCCTTTAGTTAACCTACTACAGAATTAGCTCCCTGCATTGGCTTTGGTGTGAGACTAGGATGCAACTCGAGCTGGATGAGTGACTGATCTCTTGGAACTGGTGTTATCTGAAATATTTTGTGATTTTGGGTGTAAGTGACCATTGATCACACAGCACGGCTTGCCTGGGTAGCAAGACAGACACTTCAATAAGGAGACTGTCTGTGACTCCGTTCTAAGGCTGCTGTGGTACTTTGGGAGTTCACGTTTTTTACTGGGTTAGGGGAACCTAATTATAGAACATACCACCAGGCTGGGGTGTCTGCCCTGCTTTTGCCAGGCTGCCCTGAGGCAGGCACTCGCGGTTCTGAGTCACTCCAGACACCATGACAAGGATGTCAGATGGTACAATTAAAAAAAACAACAGCAGAATTTGAATGGCCATAATGCCATTTCTGAATCTCCTCTTCTTCCTGCCCTTGAATTCTTGTCCTAGTTATATCACCTGATTTCCATCTGCAAACTCTGTAGGGCAAGGCCCCTATGTTGCACACATTTTGTAGTGTGTCTTGCATTTTAAAGCACTAGATTATAACAGCGATGCTTACAAACTATGGAAGAAATCTATTCACCTTCTAAGAAGAATTCACCAAGTCAGATAATTTGCTCCCTTTTAAAAATTGCACCAGAGCATAAATATAACAAAAGATTGTTCCAGGCATGTTCTAGGGATTAAATGGACCTTTTCATTCTGGAATTTCCATTGTATGCGCCTAATAGGTTTATTTAGTTTTTTTTAAATAAATACATGTTTTCTAAAATGTACCTGGCCTTTATTTCCATTCATTAGCATATATTACAAGGCTTGGTCTTAAATTATGAATGTAATTAAATCCTGTGAATTTGCCCAATGGCTCAGCTACACTGTCTAAATTTGCACCGGGATGGAGTTATGGGCCGGAGTGTTTAGACTGAACCTTGTATCAGCTCACTGGGAATTCTGCGCTCAGTGGTGGCTCGGTTGGGCTCTATGTTGCTTAAGTTCCATTTCAAGTGAAACAAAATGACTTGGGCAGTTGATACTTAGCAGCAGCTAAATTCTTAGGAATATTCACCCCCTCAGGAAGACAAATTTGGTTATAAGCATCAATAAGAAATAACCTTCTGTCTCTGAAATAAATATTAAAAGTATCGTTAGTAACCGCTCCATCTCAAAACATGTCCCCAGATTAAATTATGAGTTAGAACGACGATTTATCTTCTATGGAATGGGGAAAAAAGAGGATTCTTGCATAAGTCAAAATAATTTCCAGCTGGAAATAATTTCCTGATTGGATGAGCCTTTTCTTTAGAGAAGTAGGGGAAGGCACATTACAAGGTAGCGCCTCACTGAACAGATCACCTACATTGGAAAGGCACAGAGGAAGCCTGGGTCTGGTCCTATTCAGTGGAGAGAGGGAGATAAAGGCCTGGGAAAGCCTAATCCAAGGGCATTTAAGGTGAGTGAAACCACATGTGGTCTAAGTGTGCTCTCAGTTTCACCAGTGGGGTACATCAAAGGGAGTGGAGTTCAGAAGTGAGATCAGGATCAGATCCCCGCTGTCTCAGAAGGCCCGGAAACTCACCTGCAATTCCAACTCTCCCACCTACACCCCTGCTTCCGTTCTCTCTGACGCAAACACTTCTAATGCTGCACCCAGATCAGCAGAGCAACACTTTCCCTCCCTGAGCCACAAATATTTTTTCTCTAAATGACTCTGACTCCTCCATATAAGCGAGGTTGTTAACAGAACTGGCTTTGGCCAGATCCAATCTGAATAAAGGAGGGGCAAACTCTGCTTACGCATCTCAGCCCTGGCATGCAACACACCTGCTCTTCAGGCTGACTCTCTCCTGAGCAAACCACCAGTTGTGCCAAATTACAGGGTGGTTTCATAAAGTGGGTCAAGCAGCCTCCCAGGGCTTCTGACTTGAGGGGGTTGTTTTGCATTATGTAAAGTTCAATCGTTTTAGAATCCAATTAGCAGTGCCCATGGGATTGTCTCCTGAATCATTTGTTCATACACTCAGGGCAGCCAGACATTGGACTGTCCCAACAGGAACTGTGGCCTATAGACAAGCTATTCTAGCAGTCTGTGTTCATTACATCACTGGTTGGCAATGCCACGGTGTTCACTGTTCCGCTGTACTGTACATACATGTTTGATGCTAATGAATTAGGGGAACAGATTACGGAAAATCTTTGGAGCAGTGATTGTCTACTTGTCTTGAAGCAGTGATTGTCTTCAAACTGTTTGAATGACAGCCTTCTGTTGCTTGGGCCATCCTCTGGAGTGGAGTGGCTGGGTGCCCAGAGCCTCCCCGCCCCAACTCTGCATTCTTGGGCCTGTGGGTGAGAAGGCTATGGAACATGGGCAGGAGGGTAGGCGGTTAGACAGTGGATGCAGCAGGGGTCTGTGCTCTTGTTGGCTTTCCTGCAGCTCCAGCAGATGCTGCTAGAAGCCTAGTTAATTTTTGGTGCAAACACCCACTCGACTAGCCAGCAGCACACAGCAGCTGCTTCATCATGTCCGTTTGCTCCCCCATTAGCCTCAGCATCGCATCCTGCCTCCGCTCTTCTCACTCACTTAATTCTTTCTTGGCCTCTGCCACTGAAGGCCTCCATGCATTAAGCTGGGCCCTATCAGTGCAGGAGGACTGCATGAGCTCGGAAAACATGTCATCGCGAGTGCGGTTTTTTCATCTTCTAATCTGCAATAACCTCAGGGATGCAGATGATAGGGGGAGCGTAGAAACATTCTATGCTCTGTATCAGAGGGGTAGCCATGTTAGTCTGATCTCTGTAAAAAAAAAAGAATCCTATGGCACTATATAGATTAATATGTAATGAGGGGAGCATGAGGGTGAATGAATACCCACTTTGTCGAATGTTGAATAGTGTTTCCAGAGGTGTGTGTGTGTGTGTGTGTGTGTGTGTGTGTGTATATATATATATATATATAAGGCAAGAGAGGCTAAGGATAGAGAGGTTAGTTCAGGCAGGAGGATGAGGCCCTCTTCTGAGTGTGAAAGTGTGGGAAAGGAGAGAAAAAGCTTTTTGCTTTTGTAGTTGACAGAAAGATCCCCGGAGACCAGTACCCATGATTGATTGATTTGCGCACTTCCTCCCCAGCGCCACCAGGTTAGTCCAGTTTTAGCGTTTACTCAGGAGTTGGGAGGAGTACAGTTGTTGATGCCTGAGGGGACGGAGGGTCGGGTTGGTTGTGTGGACGCAGTCATTTTAAAATCATTTTAAAATCGAACTATTAACCTCGCACCTCGCCAGTGTAGACAGTGCTAAGACCAGCTCAAGGAGAAGTGTGACAGCACCCAATCAACAGACTTTGCCGGCATCAGCTAAACGACACACACGCCGTATCTCAGACTGAAGCCAGGAACTTTGACTTCAGCACCACAAAGCCCCTGCCTCTGGTAGCTAAAGAAGAGTGTTGGTCACCTGTGGTGTTCATCCTATGGATTAGGCCTTCTGGGGTTGCAGTCACGAGCGAGTGACATAGTTACACTCACTTGAGCAGGTCTGACATACAGATGGCATCAATACACAGACACACTTAGCCAATGAAATTGCAGAAATTAAAAAGGGCACCTTATAGCCTCTTGGTGCCTAGATCACAAAGACCACCAGCAATATTGACTGTATCTGCAATAAAACTGAGGCTGGACTAGTCATGGAGACTGTCCTCTCATCCCTAGAGATGGTCTTTTGAGATCAGCAAAAGGAGAAGTGTGCAGAAGCTGACCTGATCACTGGATAAAGAGAGGGCTTGGGGCTACTGGGCTAGCCATCCAGTTTTTAATTATGAAGATGGGTTTTTAAATGTTTGAGTAAATTTTGGAATAGACGGTTATGACAAATCGTGGCTTTTTGCTCTGTCTCCAAAGCCTGGGATGGCAGCTCTGTTAATGGTGGATAGGCCAGGATGAAAGCTTCCGACCGAGGCTGAAGTGCAGTGGCTGAGGAAAACTCTAGGAATAGAAGACTGGAGTAGATGCCTATCCACTATGCTGTTGGCGATGCCATTCAGCGCCACACCTGAAAAAAATAGAGCACTTTGGGCAAACTCTGCTGCCAACTGAAGTCGGTGCTGGGGGCTCACTCAGCCATTTTGAAAACCAAGTTGCTTAATACAGGCAACTAAATATGTATTTAGGATCATAATTTTAGGCACCACTAAAAAAATCCATGGCCTGTATTCAAAGAGCTATGGGCCACCGTTTCATCAATGTTGGGATATTGAAAGTCTTTTTCCTGAGTGTCTGGCTGGAGAGTCTTGCCCGCATGCTCGGGGTTCAGCTGATCGCCATATTTGGGGTCGGGAAGGAATTTTCCTCCAGGGCAGATTGGCAGTGGCCCTGGAGGTTTTTTGCCTTCCTCCGCAGCATGGGGCAGGGGTCGCTTGCTGGAGGATTATCTGCTACTTGAAGTCTTTAAATCAGGATTTGGGGACTTCAACAGCTGAGTCAAGGGAGAGAATTATTTCAGGAGTGGGTGGGTCAGCTTTTGTGGCCTGCATCTTGCGGGAGGTCAGACTAGATGATCATAATGGTCCCTTCTGATCTTAAGTTCTATGACAGCTCCTATTTGGAGAGTCTGGGCTCTCCCCTTGTGTTTAAAGTGCCCATTATCCAGTAGCTCTGGTGGATCCGTGGAGGGCAGGACTCTTTTGGAAATCTGACCATCTAAGTGGGAGCTGAGCAGTTTTGAAAATCCAGCCCAACGTTGCTTTTGACTGTATTCTTCTAAGGATACCCGAAGTGTCCACTACAACGGCATTCACTTACTGGGAGCAGGGACAGGCCCTACCTTGTCCTGTGTCAAGGACGAACAAAGTTAGCACAGCCGCTTCCTGATGCCCTAAATGAAACCAAGAAGAATGTCTTCATTCCCCATCCAGAGTGTGACAGCGGCATGAAACAAATTTCTGGGAAGTGGAAAATGTGGCTCGCACATTTATCCTTCGATTACAACATTCATTTTGTCCTCTCTGTGTCATCATTTCGAGCAGTTGGCACGCTACCCCCCTACGAAGATGCATGCTTGTGCAGTTACTCCCATTCCTGTGGTCTTCCCTGTTTCAGACACTTCAGCATGTCTGAGCATGAAATCTGATCCATTGACCTTTGCTGTGCCAATTTTACCGATACAATAGATTAACGTATTCACTGCTGCTCACTGCTTTAATAGGCACTGAACCACTCAGTCACTCTCATATTTCACCATCTCCTGGCTGTGTAACCAAGCATATGCATACATTGAGGCCTCTGCTTATATAGTGGAAGAGTCTAGCCATGAGCTAATCCCAGTTTTGGAATCTAGATGTTGTGCAGATAATTTTCTAGTGTTATGTAGCTCTCACCCTGGAAGGAGTTCACTCTTTCAGGATGAGCACTCAGTTGTGATTTCTATTTAATTTTGTGGACAGTGTCTAACCTGAGGCGTGAACCTGTGTTACCTTGAGATGAGTGAGTCTCAAATGATTTGAAGGTTCCTTATCTGTAAACTCTTATTATTAATTATTAATCATTATTATTATTGCAGTAGCACCCTGAAACCATAGGCAAGGGCCCCATTATGGTAGGTGCCATAGAAACATGGAGTAAAAAATAAAAAGACCACCTTTCTGGCCCCACGGAGCCCTCATGGGTTGGAATCCAAGCCCTAAGCCCTGGATTTTGCCAGTTGCTTCTGTAGGGCAAGATTTCACCCCTGATGTGTAACGAAAATGTACACAAATGCCTTTGGAGTAGAAAACCCACAAGATCAGATTCCAGCAGGCGTGAGGGAAGCTGGGGGAAGGACTGGGTATCTGCCTCCTGGACAAATGGAAAGACAATAAATAAATGGAGGTGGCCATCATAAAAAAATGTTGTTGGTTCCTCTCAGATCCTGTTCCCCAATTCATAGTGAAGATTGTCTCCTCTTTCCACCCCTGTGGCCCCAGGACTGATCCTTTGCTAGGGCATGCAGAGGTGCCGTGACAGTCAGCTGTGAAGTGGACGGGTAACAAGAAGAGCCTGTCTGTGTTAAGTAGGGTGTCTTGCCATGTAGGAGCAGCACCACCCAGGGTATTTCATGAAGAGCTCCTCACCTTGCTCTGCTCTCAGGCAGCACAAAAAGCAGCACACAGTTAACAGGAACATATTGGGGTGGGGCAGGGTGGAGAATGGAGCAGGTTAGTAGCACAAATGAGAAGGGTTGGGAGAACCAAGGCAGAGTGGATTGGAGAAGAGAACAAGCCTGGGCCTGGGAGAAGGGGACGGAGAACCCAGCTAGGGATGATCAGAGATGGGGGAATGGGAAGAAGGTGGTGAGAAGCAGATATGGAGAGTGTGGAGACCAACGGGGATGGGAGAGGGACAGGCAGGGCTGGGATGATGTGTGTGAGACAGAACAACAAGGGCAAGGGAAGCAGAGGAGGGGAAAAGGAAGAATGAAGAGAAAACAGGGAAAGAGGAGGAGACAGAATCAAACAAGCTTCACAGCCAGGCAAGAGGTGAGTTCCCTCTAGAAGAACTTATACAAGTTTCAGAGCTGGAGAAGCACCACCTGAGCTAAGGCAAGAGAGCTGGACATGGGGTGGGAAGACAAAGAGACACCCAAGAGGGAGGGGATGCGGAGAGATCTCCTTTCTCTCTGCACTTGGCGTGGCTTTCCTTCCCCACCCCCATTCCCTCACCCACTGCATTTGGAGAAGCTGCCTCACCTCTGCCTGCCTACAACTCCCTGGCAGGCTTCAGGCGCTCAGCCTCCTTTTGGCTGCCAGCCATGCTGGGTAGTTGTGTATGTCACTATTGCTGGCTCTGGCTCCAGGGGAATGTGCTCTCTTTATTTTCTGAGCTGTGGTTAAATAATTGGTGTTTTCTTGGTGGCTAACTGCTCTGGATTCTGTGGTTACACACCATCATCAGACTTACTTGGAGTGATCTAGTTACTATTATTAGCTTGTTTCTTCCCTCCTTTCCTTTTCTCACCACTGGAATCATTTCGGCGTGTCTCCTACAAGGACGTTACGTTTGTTGCTTTGGGTTGGTTCACCACCTAGCTGCGAAACTGGGATGCCTTCTCCTCAGTTCAGTATGTTTCGGGGAGGACACAAAGCACAGGGCCTGCTCCTGTTCTGCCCAATCAGTGGGCCACACGTCCTCCTCCAAAGGGATGTCTGTGTTAAGTAGGATGTCTTGCCATGTAGGAGCAGCACCGCCCAGGGTATCTCATGAGGCTCTGGGGAAGAGCTCCTCACCTTGCTCTGCTCTCAGGCTGCAAAATCACCTTATGCGCGATGCTGTTGGTATCCGGACTCCAGCCCATCTGGCTTAGTGTAGAGAACAGAGCTGTGGAGTCCTATCCCCAGACACTGCATCACTCCACTGTCCTGACTCTAAGATGAGCGATTTTGGGACCGTGCTCTAGAATCCCGTCGTACTTTTCTATACAAGGGATGGCACACGCCTGTCCTCACTAGCCAGGGAGAAGATATCAGGATCTTGCCAGCAACAATTCTTTTGAACGCCTCACAAGTGCTAAGCACATTCATGTTTTGGCCAAAACTGGACAAAATGTGGTGAACAGATCTTTAAATAAATAAATAAATAAATAAAAGCGCCCCCAAACATTTCCATCTCCAGCATCAGCTCCTTCATAGCATTGAAGAACATTATGCAGACACCTCTGCTTCCACTGACAGCTCCTTTAAAGCCTGCAGCATAATCTCAGGCCTTTTTCTAATACCATTTCAAAGCACCAGTAGACTGTGCGCGCTGTATTTGGTTCATGGGGACAGAGAGGATGACGCTTATCATCAGACATTTCCTGTCTTGCTATTTCTAAATGGTTTCCACTGGGCCTGATTTTGACCCCATTCTGATGTGGGCCCGATGTGAAGGGCATTGAGCTCTGTTGCCCAAATCTTGACCCCGATGCCAGGGCTGAGAAGCCGGGTGGATGTGCAGCCATGAAGGAAGAATTCTTCTCCCAGGCCAGCTGTGCTACCCAACCCCAGTGCCTGGAATATCCTCCGCAGCTCCTTTGCACTCTCTTCTGCAGGGATGGAGAAGGATCCATATAATAATGGATCCTTGGCCTCTGCCCATCACCCTGCCTGGCCACGCCTTCTCATCACCTGTGCTGCAACTCATGCCCAGGTGAGAATACTCTGGTTTGACACCTCACACTCAGGCTCCCCCATCACATGGCAAAACCACATCAGTAATTCTGCCTGGCAAGTCTCCACACCTGTGAAGGAATAGGGCTGGGATTCACCTTCAGAGCTTTTCTCAAAATATTCCTGTTTCTAGTCCTGACTGCATCTTTCACGTGCCGGTGTTACCGTATGGTGAGTTTGTTATAGATCCCCACTGTGCCTGATCCACAGAGGATATGAGTCTGTTATTGCCTCCACTAGAGAACCTGGCTCTGAGGTGACAACCACCATCTTGGCTGACAAAACTGGTGTTGGACCTGGGATCTTCAGAGCTAAAAGCCATGAGCTACTGAGCCCCCTAGCTAGGCCTGTAACAGACTCCTATCCTATGTAGAAGGGGCACGGCCGGGGGGGACCTGTAACACACACTCCCTAGTGGATTACACAAGCCCTACTAGTGTAAACATCCCCACATTGCAAATTCTTCTTTGCACATCAGCAAAATCTGCAATCTTATTGCTCCAACAGTCACAGAAAGTGAACACACAATGGGCATTAGCCTGGACGAAGGGAATTCAGTTCAAGCAAATATTTATCCGCCATTTTTGCACTTTAAGTACATCTCTAATTTCTCTGTCATTCAGTATGCGGAAGGTGTTTTTACAAGGCCTCAAAACTAGTTCAGGGCAGATTTAACTTTCAGGCCAAGATTCAGGTCAATTCTTGGGCAAGTTAAACACTTTGGTCACAGGGTTAAGACATTCTGACACGTCACAATTGTCCTTCTGCCTTGCATTACGGCAAATGGGTTTAGTTAGTTACAACACAGGAAAGTGAACTGGAAGTGACTGAGGAAATAGGCTCCTACTCCCTGAATAATATTGCTGAAGTTACATGTTTGTTGACAAGTCATGTTTGCTGATCAAGGAGATCTTCCTTCTAGATGTCATTAAGCAATTCCCAAGGGTGTCTTTTAGCTCCTTCATGCAATGGGTTGCTGCTGCCTCTTTCGTGAGTTAAGATTACCTCATTCCTGGAGGATGCCTGAAACTCACATTTATTTTTTAAAGATGAAGTTATCTTAAACAGAAGCTCTGATGAACTAATGCTGTATCATATTGGAATTCACCAAAAGGCAAGATAGTGACACATTTTTTTTCAGGGTGATTCTTCAAGTAAGTAAGTGTCAGTTGACATAGTAGGAATGATTTTTCCTTTAAAAATGCACTCACATATTTTGTCCCACATGGGATGGGAACTGTCTAGCAAGGACTGTAACACATGTCAAAAGAGGTCTTGCCAACTTTCCATTCAGCTGCATGAGACTTTACAAAACTGTTGCTGGAAATACAGTTATTCCATTAAAAGCCGAAGTCCCATACTGCGCTCTGGCCTCACTAGGGAATATCCAATTGTCCAAGATTTGGAAGTAGCATGGGTATTTTCTTAAAACTGACAGAATGTTTCATAATTCCAAGTAAAATTAGATTTTACTACAGGTGGCTTGGTTATGGTTTTGTTTGAACTTAAAGAGCATATTTCATATACTAGAGTTCTCAGCTACTCTTTTATCAAAAAATATATCACTTGCTAAATGCAGGCAATAAATAGTTTTGCTTGATGATATCTGTGATTTCAGATTTTAACAAACTATTGCACACATTTGACAACGTGGCAGAAAATTGATTGTACTTAAGAAAATACTGCTGAAGATTTCTGTGTGAAACCAGTGGAATTGGAGGTACCTAAAAGAGGTACTTATACTCCCCAGAGAACTTGTTACTGCTGTACGCTTTGCATGTCTATTATTAATTTATGACATACTTGTGTCACTAGACCTGCTATGGGACAAAAACTGCTGCTTACAGGATTTCCAGTTCTGTTCCTGCTACAGGGCATAAATCATTCTATATGCCAAAATTCCCCCTCTGTAAGAAACATATAAGAAAGTGGGCTACCCGGCTCTACCAGCTGTGATTACTGTTGCCAGAACAGGCCCAAAATGTGTCATTCAAAAATTTTCATGAAATAAACTAAAAATAAAACCTGCTCCATTTAAACATCAATTGTTTCTCATTCTTTGTCCACCTAAAGCACCAACTGAAGTCAATGGTGAAACCCTGACACTACTGATGTCTGTCAGAGTCTTGTCACTGATTTCAAGGTCGCCGGGATTTTGCCCACTGGCCCATTCTGCTCCTACTGAACCCAAAGTGAGATTTGCTGTTAATTTCAATTGGACCTGGATTGAGTCCCAGAACAGACCTGCTATTGATTTGTTATTTGGAAATGGGAGAAAAGATGGTCACACAGCCTCTTTGCTGCATAAAGAAAATTAAATTGAAAATATTACCAAAGGAACAAACTTGACACACGTTGCCAAATATTATAAACTGGGTTGGCAGAAAGACCCACACAATTCCCAGAATTGCTCTAGCTTTGGAAGATGCAGCATTCCTGGGGATTTTCAGTGCACAGCTACTTGTGTGTAAAACTGTTCCCCGCAGTTTGGAATGTGTTGTCATTTTCAGGTGTTTCTGTAATTTGCCCATAAGGTTGCAGAGCAAGAACCGTTTAGGGCTGCCATAGCTGTCAGATGAGGTAGACATCTCACTCACTGGTCAACTACATTTTAGGCATTAGTGTAATCTAAATAAATAATAAGGTTATGTCAATGATGTGGGATGAATGATTTCCCCCTCCGACTATGTGCTTTCAGTCATTTGCAATAAACCAGACATGGAGTTTTAGCTTCAATAGAGAACAGTGAAATCTGAGCTCCTCATCAGACGAGGAGGAAGACGACCCCTGGATTAATTTAACAGCTAACTGTGCTTGCTGTGCCAATAAGTACATGACCTCCCAAGTGTCACTATACTGTTTACATTCTTAGCTTCCCCTTTCTGTAAAAATTTTGCAATTATGGAGAGCGTGAGTCTGCAGATGTAAAAATCCCTGCAGAGTTATCTTAAAATACAGGGCCCATACTGCTTCCTATCAAATCATGCTGATGGTGCAGACTGATTGTGCAAATGCTGCCATCGAGTGTTAGAATAAGTGAACTAATTTCACAGAGGGAGCGTTAGAGGCCTAATAAAAAGCTATGCCACCGAATGGAGCAGCAATGGGCACTAAGATCCCAGGAACTAGCCAGGGCTGCCCAGAGGATTCAGGGGGCCTGGGATCTTCGGCCACATGAAGCCCCCACCACTGAATTGCCACCGAAGACCCAGCACTTCGGCGGCGGGTCACGAGGTGGAAGGACCCCCGCCGTGGGTCTTCGGAGCACTTCAGCAGTGGGTCCCGGGGTGGAAGGAGCCCCCCGCCGTGGGTCTTTGGAGCACTTCAGCAGTGGGTCCCGGGGTGGAAGGAGCCACCCGCCGCGGGTCTTCGGAGCACTTCAGCAGTGAGACCCGGGGTGGAAGGAGCCCCCCGCTGTGGATCTTCGGAGCACTTCGGTGGTGGGTCACGAGGTGGAAGGACCCCCCGCCGCCGAATTGCCACCAAAGACCTGGAGCAGAAGAAGCTCCGTGGGGCCCGGGCCCCGTGAGAGTTTTCCGGGGCCACCGGAGCAAGTGAAGGACCCCGCTCTGGGGCCCTGAAAAACTCTCATGGGGGCCCCTGTGGGGCCCGGGGCAAATTGCCCAACTTGCTCCCCCTCCGGGTGGCTCTGGTACATTAAACACGAGGGACAAATATGCCCCCCACTACACCTGTTCACCCAGACCGGCTTCGCTGTAACCAAGGGCAAAATTTGATACATGGCGTCATCACCTTTACCTGATGCGTCCAGGCCAAACCCTTCGTGCACTGTGCGGGTCTGCCCCTCCCCTGCCCTCACTACACAAGGGGCACAGGGTCTGCCCCCGGCACTGCCCGGCAGCCTACTTGGTTGTCATTACATATTGATCCAGGAGTAAAATGACTTGAGTAGGAGGAAATACTTCTCCCAAGTGAGCCCAGAGCTCTCCCCACCCCCACCAGATCACTGCTACTCCGCTCGGGGTTGATACCTATTTTGGAATTGAAGGAGTTCGAAGGACACAAACTCCAGCAGGATTCTGGGCTCAACTATGTCGTCATTCCCCCCCCCCCCAAGCTTAGCAATGACAGGACTGTGCATATTTCAGACCCCCCAGGTTGCAGGCTGTTCCCAGTTCCCTTCCCCACCCCAGGGCCGCCCAGAGGATACCGGGGGCCTGGGGTCTTGGGGGAGGGGGGCCTTCCGTTCCGGGACCTGCCGCCGAAGTGCCCCGAAGACCCGCGGTGGGGGGTCCCCGCCGCCGAATTACCGCCGAAGCGGGACCCACCGCCCAAGTTCAGCCCGGTCTTCGGCGGCAATTCGGCGGCGGGGGTCCCGCCGCAGGTCTTCGGGGCACTTCGGTGGCGGGTCCGGAGCGGAAGGACCCCCCCCGCCGGCGAAGACCGGGAGCGGAAGAAGCTCCTGGGCCCGGCCCCGCAAGAGTTTTCCGGGCCCCCCGGAGCGAGTGAGGGACCCCGCTCCAGGGACCCCGCTCCAGGGACCCCGAAAAACTCTCGTGGGGGCCCCTGTGGGGCCCGGGGCCTGGGGCAAATTGCCCCTCTTGCCCCCCCCGGCGGCCCTGTGCCCCCCCCCAGGGCGATTCACTGGCTAGGACGGGGGTGGCCGAACTGTCTGACCCTTAGAGCCACATGTGACAAGCTTCAGAAGTTCCAGAGCCGGTGGCACCTGCCGGGGCTCGGGGCTTCAGTCTTGGGGCCCGTCCTGCCCTGGTGAAGCCCCCAAACCCCCTCCCCGCTGGGCACAAGCCAGAGGTGATGGGGGCACATGGGGGTCACATGCCCCCCCAGACTTTTGCCAGGGTTTGCTGGCCCTGCTCGGTCACATGGTGCCACCAGGCTCCCTCCCGTCAGGGCAGCTGCTGGAAGCGGCAAGCCGGGAGCTGCGGCCTGGGAAGAGGCAGCAGGAGCAGCTGGGAGCTGCAGGGACCCGCTGCCTTTGCTGCTGCCGCTCCGCGTGGAGCTAAAGCGGCGCCCGGTCCCCGCAGCTTCCCGCTGCTCGCCACTGGCAGCGAACGCCTGGGAGCGGCGGGGAGCGGCCCCGAGCCCGGGTAAGGCGGCAGCGGAGCCCGGGGGGCAGGACTCCCGCTGCCGGGATGGGGACAAACCTGTCAATTGCCCCGGCCCCCAGCGGGCCCCGGTTCTCGCTGCCAGCAGCCCCTGGCCCACCCCACGGCAGGGAACTGGGGGGTGTCAGCCCCTGTGGCCCCCCCGGGCTACGAGACCACGTGAAGCTGAGACCCACCAGCGACCTCCTCCCCCGGCTCCGCGCGCTGCGCTCGGCCGGCCCGTGGGGCCCCGGCGGGCTCCGCTCTCCTCCGGCGGGGCGCGGCCCGGCTGAGCGGCAGCGGGAGCCGGGAGCTGCGGCCGCTGCGCTCGGGGCGCCCTGGCGGCGCCGGGCGGGATTTCCTGGCGCGGCTCCCAGCTGAAGCGGGTTTCTCCGGCCGCTCCGCCCCCTCTGCCCCGGGGATTTCCCGGCCGGGTCCCGCGGGGATAAAAGCGGCCGCGGGGGGTTGCGGTGGCTCAAAGCTGAGCCGAGCCCAGATCCCAGCACCAGCCTCCGCCGCCAGCCCGGACCATGAGCCGCCCGCGGAGCTTCGCCCCCGGCAGCGCCCTGTTGCTGCTGCTAGCGGCCTGCGCCGCGCTGTGCCGGGGTGAGGGGCTCGCTGCGCCGGGGGGCGGGATCGGGACCGGGATGGGGGAGTCTCGCTTCCCACTGGGGCTTGGAAGGACGGATCGGACCCAGGAGTCCGAGAGCCGCGGGGGTGGAGGGGACCCAGGGGTCCGAGAGCCGGCCGGATGCGGGGAGTCCAGGGGGGATGGATGGGACCCAGGTGTCCGAGACATTTCAAAACCCTCCCGTTTTGCTACTAGTTGCAGTTTCTGCCGCACAACGTAAGCATCTGGGCTCCTGCTCAGGACTTGCTGCCGCCTGATCCATGGGGTTGCAAATCAGGAGGGACAGGGTTTGTGGTCAAAAACACTCACATTCCGCTTCCTCCTGGCTAATGTGCCACATTGACCTATTGCAGGGTTCTGGGGGTTTCTGCATTTTAATTTTATTTTAAATGAAGTGTTTTAAGCATGTTAAAAAACTTATATACTTTATATACAACAATAGTTTAGTTATATATTATAGCCATAAAAAGAGACCTTCTAAAAATATTAAAATGTATTACTGTCATGCGAAACCATGAATCAGAGAGACTAAATGAAGACTCGGCACAGCTCTTCTGAAAGGTTGCCGAACCCTGATCTATTGGATGTTTGAGGCGCGCTCTTTCACTTTTTTGTGTGTGAATATATGAAAAGGGAGGTAAGGTTTGGGGGTACAGAGCACTCCCCTGACCCCAAGGTAATAACCAGAGTGGCCCCATTCATTTTTTTCAATGGCTTCCTCCTTGATTATTTCCAATGACTTGGCTGCCTACGCCCCTGTCACTGGTCCGGGGTTGGTTGTGCCCCTGTCACTGGTCCGGGGTTGGTTGTGCCCCTGTCACTGGTCCGGGGATGGTTCCAAATCTGGAGGGATGGGGTTTGTGGTCGAAAACGCTCACGATTTGCTTCCTCCTGGCTAATGTGACAAATTGACCTATTGGATGAATGAGGTGCGCACTTCCACTTTTTTGAGTGTGAATACGTGAAAAGGGAGGTAACGTTTGTGGGTACAGAGCACTCCCCTGACCCCAAGGTGGTAACCAGAGTGGCCCCATTCATTTTCTCCACTGGCTTCCTCCTTGATTATTTCCAATGACTTGGCTGCTTATGTCCCTGTCACTGGTCCAGGGATGGTTGCAAATCTGGAGGGATGGGGTTTGTGGTCAAAAACACTCACATTCTGCTTCCTCCTGGCTAATGTGCCAAATTGACCTATTGCAGGGTTCTGGGGGTTTCTGCATTTTAATTTTATTTTAAATGAAGTGTTTTAAGCATGTTAAAAAACTTATATACTTTATATACAACAATAGTTTAGTTATATATTATAGCCATAAAAAGAGACCTTCTAAAAATATTAAAATGTATTACTGGCATGCGAAACCATGAATCAGAGAGACTAAATGAAGACTCGGCACAGCTCTTCTGAAAGGTTGCTGAACCCTGATCTTTTGGATGTTTGAGGCGCGCTCTTCCACTTTTTTTATGTGTGAATACGTGAATAGGGAGGTAAGGTTTGTGGGTACAGAGCACTCGCCTGACCCCAAGGTAATAACCAGAGTGGTCCCATTCATTTTTTTCCACTGGCTTCCTCCTTGATTATTTCCAATGACTTGGCTGCCTACACACCTGTCACTGGTCCGGGGTTGGCTGTGCCCCTGTCACTGGTCCAGGGATGGTTACAAATCTGGAGGGATGGGGTTTGTGATCGAAAACACTAACGATTTGCTTCCTCCTGGCTAATGTGCCAAATTGACCTATTGGATGATTGAGGTGCGCACTTCCACTCATTTGTGTGTGAATACGTGAAAAGGGGAGGTAAGGTTTGTGGGTACAGAGCACGCAGGGGGAATAGCAGGGGTGGGGAGGCCACACATGATGGCAGCCCCCCACCCCGGTGTGACGAGCTGGGAATGTTCTTAATGTTTTCTCTGAATACTCTGTTTGTGCCTCAGTGTCTCCTATGCAGTTCTAAAGTATCTAGGTGGTGGATCAGGGTATGTGATTGCTACAGAGTAAAGGGCCAGTGCACCTAAATGTCTGGCACTCTGTCTCCTAGCAACTGATGGCCTGGGCCCTCCTCTGCAAAGGTGCCAGCTGAAGGTGTTGGAGACAAAGAGGTCAGGTGACCTCCTGGCCCAGGAAAAGAACTGAGCAGAGAGGAGGGGCTGGAGGGGGTTTGGGAGTCTGGAGCTGGCTGGGGATGAGGAGGGAAGTGCAGATGGGGGTCTGGCTCACTGCTCCCAGAATGGACCCGGCTGGGGGTCTTGTTCGCTGTACCTACAAGCTCTGTTTTAGACCGTGTTTCTGTCACCGAATAAACCTCTGTTTTACTGGCTGGCTGAGAGTCATGTCTGACTGCGAAGTGGGGGGGCAGGACCCTGTGGCTTCCCCTGGACCCCGCTGGGGTGGGATCGCTGTGGGAAGCACATGGAGGGCAGAGGATGCTGAATGCACTAAGGAGAGACCCAGGAGATGAAGATGTGTGAGCTTCTTGCCCTGAAAAAGTCTGCTCCAAGGGAGAGGAGGCTCCCCAAAGTCCTGACTGGCTTGGTGGGGAGCAGTTCCAGAGCATCGCCCAGGGACTCTGTGCCACCCGATACCCACCACAGGGGAGGCGAGTGGGCTTTCTGGACCTGAGAGAGTCCCTAGGAGCATGTGCAGTGACTGTGTTGCAGAGTGAGTGTGCTGTGGGGGGAGAGGAGGGATCCCTCCCCTGGAGCTTGCTGCTGCTGATAATGGGGTGGGGGGGGAGTCCTCTCTGGTCCTAGCACTGGGGCAGCCTGTCTGCATCCCAAGTTACTTATCCCCAGAGCCTGCACCCCCAGCACCCCAACCCTGAGCACCCTCCTGCACTGTGAACCCCTCATCCCCAGCCCCACCCCAGAGCCCTCACCTGAGGGGAAAAATGTGCAACTTAAATGTGGTGGTCAGTTTGGAGTATCATTGTGTTTAGCACAATACTTGATTATTCTACACCCCTTTAAAGTATATAACTAGTTGTATACAGGTGTTACAAAGTGGGAATGTTCTTAATGTCTTCTCTGAATACTGTGTGGGTGCCTCAGTTTCCCCTATGCATTTCTCAAGGATCTAGATGGTGGGATAAGGGGGTGTGATTGTTGTAGAGCCCTAGAGGGCCAGTGTGATGCTGTCTGCACAGAGAATGGCCGAAACCCTGTCTCCGGGCACCTGATGGCCTGGGCCACTCTCCTGCAAGCTGCCAATTGAAGGTGTTAGAGAACAAAGAGATCAGGTGGCCTCCTAATGCCTGGAAAAGAGAGAGAGGCCAGAGGAGGGAGTGTCAGTGCCTGTGCGGACTTCCGGGAAGTGCATGGTGTGGAAGGGGATGCTGTGATGCTTTGGAACTACTCCATACAAAGCCAGTCAGGACTCTGGGGGAGCCTCCTCTCTCTGAGCGTACTGTCTCCAGGACAAGAAGCTTACACCTTCCTGGGTCTGACCTCGGAGCATTCAGCCCTTTCCACACCGTGCACTTTCTGCAGCGAGTCTGCCCAGGCAGGTCGTGGGGCAACCAGAGGTCCCTGCACCCCAACTCTGCAGTCAGACGTGACTCTCAGCCAGCCGGTAAAATAGAAGGTTTGTTAGACTACAGGAACACAGATTAAACAGAGCTTGTAGGTACAGAAAATGACCCCTCAGTCAGGTCCATCTTGGAGGGTGGGGAGCCTAGACCCAAGTTCTGGGCCTCTCCCCATTTCCCCAGCCAGCTCCAAACTGACACTCCCTCCTCTAGCCTTTGTATCTCTTCTGGACAAGGAGGCCACCTGATCTCTTTGTCCCCAACACCTTCAGTTGGCACCTTGCAGGGGAAACTGAGGCATCCACACAGTATTCAGAGAAAACATTAAGAACATTCCCAATTTGGCACAACAGGTGTAACAAAATTTAATACCGTATATTGAAGCAGGCAAGTGCGTCTCACTTTCCACTTTTAAATGACCCTTGTAATCTTGTGGTTCTGATGCGTTGTAGCTTAATTTTATATCGGCTTACAGGGCGAGAGCGGAGGATGGACCACCATTTTGGGCACCACCAAAATTATACAAACCTGCCGCCTATGGGATTAGAGTCAGTATCGACTTTACAATGGTGCCATGGCACCAGGGCCACCCTGCATCTCACTGCAGACACAGTGCTCAGAATTAAGCAATGTTCTCAAGGCTATTGTACTCAGTACTAGTTTTCAGTTGCCAGCTACGTGCTTCAGCCAGGCCACTTTCTCACTAGGCTATATCCTGAATATTGTGACTGGGAATGAGGCGGGGCAGGGAGTGTAGCAGATGCAAATTCAAGGTGAATATTATCTTGTCAATACTGTCCTGGGTTTATGATGCTTTATGCCATGGACTGAAGCAAAGTGGCTGGTGAATAACCAGGAATCTGGTTAATAATTATCTAAATTCAGCTTTCTTCTTTCTCTCTCTGTGAATTATCACTAATTCAAAATAGTGTGCAAGTTGACTGGATAATGGTAATAGAATAATCTCTTGTTAAAACATTGTAAACCATACTACCTGGTTTTTATATTAAACACCTACTATACATAATACAATAAATCTGACAAACAAAACCTAGGAAAATTTTATTCTTTCTGCATCTTATTTACAGTTTTACAGTAATCTCTTGCTTCAGAATGCCTCAAGGGTCACCCATACAGTTTGCAATAGGAATCAACATGTGGCTTGGCAGCTGACTCTTTACTGATTCCTGAACAGCTGGTAACTCAGTATTAATCTGACATAGATACTATATGCAGAAGCACAACTCTGTATATATGGGGAGGAGGTTATTATTGACCTTTCTGCATATGTAATAATAGTTTTTGGTGTTTGTAAGACAAGGCATAATAATGAACTTTATAAAAGTTCCTGTTTGGTGTGAGAGATGTTACTTATACCTAAATTCACTCCCCTTCCCCACATCCAGCCCTATGCATGCTGGCTAGGGAATATCACTACTGTAGTGTCAGCTTTTAAGAGAGCTTCACATGCAGAGCCGTCAGTAGGGATTTTTGGCACATAAGGCAAGGAACAGAGGCAGCATGTCCGGCTCTTCCCTATTAGAGGGAAGGATCCACGCCACCAACGAATTTCTGCAAAAGAGCCGTATGCGCTGCCCCTCTCCATTGAAGACGAACAGCGGCACTTTGGCAACGAGTACCACAGTCCCTCTCAGAGGGAAGGACTTGCTGCCGAATTGCCGCTGAAGGAGAGACTTTCTGAGCCCCTCACTTTCCGTGCCTGAGGCAAACGCCTCACTCGCCTTGCCCTCGTTACGGCAATGTTCACATGCACCACTTCTAGTATTACGGTAAGTTAAAACAAGCTACAGTACATTGGGACATTAATGCTCTATTACAGTGTTTGCAGTAGCATATTAAAAGCTATAACACTGAACAGACTAGTTAGGGCCGGCTTTAGGAAGTTTGGGGCCCACCCAATTCAAACATTTTCGGCGGGGCCCCAGCAGGGATGACCTTAAAAAAAAAAAAAAGGAAAAAAAGGTGGGGAAAAAAAGCCTTTCCTTTCTTAGCAACCGGTTCCCTATGAAAAGTTCTGATTTAAGGGATGTGCCAGAATATGTATTTCTGGTACCAATAGGGTTACTATATTTCCAGATTTAAAAATTCCTCCCAAACAGCAATTTAAAAACCAAAAAGTCTGACATGTCCAGGAAAATATGGCTGTATGTTAACACTACCTACAGTTCTTTTTTAAAAAGATGGGACTGAACTAGAAATGAACTCCACTTCACATGTGTGGGTCCCCGCCACTCCCTGGGAGTGTGCTAGGGTGACCAGATGTCCCGATTTTATAGAGACAGTCCCAATCTTGGGGTCTTTTTCTTATATAGGATCCTATTAACCTCCACCCCATCCTGATTTTTCACACTTGCTGTCTGGTCACCCTAGGGTGTGCACATGTGTGTGGGTACCAGCTGCTCTCTTCTCCCATCATTGAAGCAGGTGTGCAGGGTTACTGCCCAGGGAATTGCAGGGCACCAGTGGACATGGGGCTAGCTGCAGGCAGGGCAAGGGGTGCAGCAATGGCTGGTGACTGGGGTGTGTGGGGTGGGGTGGGCTGGCTGGCTTCAAGCAGGGCCATAGGGGGGTGTGGCATAGATTGGCAGTGCTGAAGACAGAGGAGTGCAGGAATGGCTGGCTTCAGGCAGGGGGCGTGCAGCAGGGGTTGGCTGGAGACAGGGCAGGGGGTGCAGGTACAGGGGGTACAGACCACCCGGTATGGTAAGTGCTCCTCCTCCTCCTTCCCCCACCAGAGTAACAGCAGCCACCTGGGGCTCCCCTGCTTCCACAGCCCTGGCCATGTACACAGCTGCCGGAGCCCTGGGGAAGCGGCGGGGCTCCAGTGGCTATTTAGAGGGCTGGGGTGATA